>NC_134578.1:17322500-18072500 GCF_050947875.1 Dermacentor variabilis | reverse complement strand
CATTGTTTACGTAGTTCATCGACATTTTTCCCAGGCTCAGGTGGGTCGTTCGCTTTATTCTTCTTTGTGCCGCTCTCGATGCGAAAGTATTTGCTTTGTCCGCTTCGACTGCTAGCCTAAAAATCCGTGCATTAGGCTCGTAATTCAGCCTGTCTGCGAAGTCATAAACAGATCGAACAGGCGGGAAATTAGATTTTTTTTCACCGATAAGAAAACAACAGGCGGAAATGAATGAAAAGAGGTGATTTTTTATTGTTTTCCGCCATGAACCGGGGACCGTCCCTTAACGATCCATGCACCGTCCCTGTGTGCGCAGCGTAGGAACCGAAACCTTTTTAGCATAAGGACTCCCGGAAAATTATAAGCTGTCCAGGCAGGCGGTGGACACTGAGCGGATTTTAGGGTTAGCTGTACGTGCGTAGTGCAGCCAGAATACGCTGTTGGGCGAGCTGCTTCGATACAGTACTACATTCCAGAACAACAACAACAAAAAAAAACGAGCCAATCACACGGCTAAGCCCAGACGGAGCGTTGCCTATCTACTCGGGATACCATAATCACAGAGGGGAGGAATAACGTATGAAGAGGCTTTTTTTTTTTTCATTTGCGAATCGCACCTTCCAACATACGTGTACGTGCTTAAGAAAGATGCAGGGTGTCTCTTTCTTTTTTAGCTAAACAATTTTTTTTTAGCATTGCCTATGGCAGATAGCACAATTCTAACCCTTGATCCAAATTTCTCGATGAGGCGGCCACTACTTCTACGATGAATCAACACGTTCAATTGAATAATTAACGTAATTATTAGAAGACTAATAAACTTTTTAATTCATAACTTTAAGCTGCGCATTTCGACCGACGAATTATAGCTGCCGAGTTCGCACGCCGTATCCGATTGGAACCAATTCTCTGGACAACACCGCTTCCGAGATATTAATTTTCAAATTGTCCGTCGAGAGGCATTCGTGTTTAACTTACTTTTGTGCTTCAACGCATAAGACAGTTGTTTCTTTAGAAAAAAAGTAACTCGCACACCAATGCATATCGACGGACATATTGAAGATTACTATCTCGGAACTGATGCTGTCCAGCGAATTCGCTCCAAATGGGTACGCCGTACGAACTCAGCGCCTATAATTGGAAGGTTGAAATATGTGCCCGAAATCAATTAATTAAAAAGTAAACTAGCGTAATTACGTTTACTATTCTATTGAGCATTTGGTTTGTCGTAATGAATGGCCGCCTCATCGATTAATTTAGATCAAAAGTTAGAACTGCGCTATCTGCCATGGGCAATCTAAAAAATTTTGTGCAGCTAAAGAATAAACACCCTGTATATCAAATGCGTCTGTTATCTGTATAGTCAGCCGGTCGCTTATAACGTGACTCTGCAGTGTTTCTTCGTCTTCTGGAGGTGCTTTTTGAATTATTGCTCCTCGCGATTCATATCTCATCTGCTGCTGTTATTTGCAGGCTAAGATGTAACACCGGTGTTCTCATGTCGCTTATTTTTTACCTGCTGCATTTCGTCGGTGTTTACAGCGTTCTGTCGCGGAACATTAGGTCGCGGGTTCAAGTGCCGATCGCGGCGGTCTCGTTCTGTTGCGGGACCAAGTCCGAAACCCTCGTTTCCACTACGACGTTTATCATAGCCTCAATGCCGCTTTCGGACTCTAAAATTCTTGATTTCATCAATATCGCTTAGTGCATATCAGACATGAACAAAAAATTGGAGGACGCTTAAGCTTCGCCTTCAAGAGTGGAACCCGTTCCCACCGCCCACTCATTCGCTCGGCATACTCTTGAGTCACACAAAGACACGCGGTGAGCGCCGAGCAACGCAGCGTTCGGCGCGGCGGGAACTAAACGTGCGCCTGAGCAAGCGGAACGAACCAAAAAACTCGGTGTCACGGAGGGAGAAACGATCTACGCGAGCCAAACGTCGTGATCGGCACGGACAGCAGGGCCGCGACGGGCCATGAAGGCGGACGCGATCATGGAGCTGACGCCTCGATATGATCGTCTTCTATCTCGCTTGGGAGCACCACCCAGACGCATGACTCCTCGCTAGCAGCACGCACACATTGCAGGGGACGCTTTCCCAGCAGATGCACTACGGCGCAGCGATCACGTCAGAGGCGTCCCGCATCGGACGCTGCACCTTGGAATCACGCTGTGAGCGGAAAGAGCCGCGTCGCCTAAACACGAGGGTTCGAGTGACGACGCTGCAAGTTGGAAAGGGAGAGAGCGAGAAAACCTATTAAACGCAAGGGTATTGGGGCATCCCCGCACCGGTCCCCGCACGGCCGCAATGCGCTCAAACGAGACGAAGGCGAGAAGCGGGCGAGTGACGCGCCACCTGTCGGGGCAGCGCTGTACATTGCGAGGAGGGGGTCTTCTGTGTTTGCCGCAAGATGGCGATGCGTGTGCGTGAAGCGCAGAAGAAATGTAGCGGAAACGTACTTCGCTACTCGTTGAACTGCGAGTTCTGTAATTCACACGCTCATAATTACCGATATACACCGCAGTATAACTTTCTACGGCATGTTTCTAAGACAACACCGCATTCACTAGAGGCGCTTTTGTCCCGCTCCAGAGACCCTGGTTCGATTCCCACCCAGCCCATCTTGCAAGTTGTTTTCATTTATGAATTGCCTTCCGCCCTTTTTCGTTCACGGCCAACGCCGCCGACGCCGACTACACCGGCTTTGCTGCGACACGAGCTCCTTAACGCTCTCGCATTAATACTGCAGTTGTTGTTGTCGTTTCGTGTAATCAACTCTCGACCGATCCAACTTTGTGGCTGCGTTTACATGAACTTGGCGAAGTCGGATCGAGTCGATTCGGCTTGTCTGGCCGAAATCCGGTCGTCGGGTTTATGCAAAACGCACAACGCGTCAGCACGAAGGTGCTTCGAGACGACCCCTTATCAACCCACGTTTGCACGGGGTGGTTTTACGAGTCCAACGCGTTTGGCAAGTTGCCTGTAATCGCGGTCACGCAGGGCGGGTTTCAACTCAGCTCCGTGACTCGACCCGCTCACATCGAATGCAGGTTAAACGAAGCTTTCGGTGTATCAGCCATATAATCAAACCCTGGCTAACAACAACAACAGCAGCAGCAATGACATTAACATAAACGTCTATTTGCCGTAAAACCAAAACGATGTCTCGTCAGCTATGTAGTTCGTTGCCGAAACCTCTCCGGACGTGGTTCCAGCGCTTCCTCTGACGGAGTCAAGGACCGTTCTGCTCGGCCGAGCGCGAAGAGCTATACGTGGCGTCGAGCAGAGCCCCGACCAGACCGTGTGGTCACGCTAGCCTGGGTTCCTTTCTTTTTTCTCTCACGCGAGATGGCGCGACCATCGTGGCTTTAGCGTCTCGTCCGTGCGAGTGACATCTCTCGGAAAGTGCAGAAGCCGGAACGTGGTCGTTTGCAGCAAACGCTTTTTTACAAAGTCGCCCGTCGCGCCTCCAAATGCAGGCGTATCCTTGCTGTTAATGTGTCTCCGCCCACCTTTCGGTGACAGATGACCGGTGCGCGCTTCCATCACTTTAAAAAGAACACGTGGCCTGATGCAAGGCACAGTCGGGGGGGGGGGGCATAAGGTGATAAGCAGAAGTGATCCTCTTCACTCGTTGTTGCGGTGCACTTTCCGTTGTTTGTCTTCGTTTGGCAGTCTAGGTTGTGAGGTGCACTCGGCAACATACACAGGCCGTATGCCTCTTAGGTTAAGTGACCGGATAGTGGAAGCTCGTCCCGTTGGGCTTTTCTTCGATGCGTGTGCGCATGCGCACGTGCTTGTGTTTATGTCAGATTAGTGGTGCGCATAGCGCGCGCCTGTTTGTGTGTTTACGCGCGCTTTTTGTTTCTTCTCTGTGCCTGCGCACGTGTTCACGTCACTTTGTTTATGTGCGCGTGCGCGCGCGTGTGTTTGTCTACGAGTGTTTCTTTTCGGTCGTTTGTTAGGGTGCGCGAATGTTCCAAACTTTCCTATAACGAATAGATTGGTCGCTATTCGTAAGTGGAAATAATTTTCGAACCCGTTTCGAATATTTCAAGGCGTCAGCTGCGCGCAATTGAGCATAAAGCTGCAGCAAAAGCACGCCAAAATTTCGATCCCGCGGGCATAGCATAGACATAAAACTTTAAACTTTGGGCAGTGGAGCAGGCTATGTCACTTGGGCAGGCATACTTTACAGGCTTGTACGGCCTGCGAGTATTCGCACTCTCTGGGCAGTCCTGCGCATGCGGAGATGCTACTTCTTTGCTCCTAATGCTCCATTTGTGCTTTTATTGAACAACGCTTCGTTACGTACCACGTACGGACAGAAACTTGTTAAACTTAAAAATGCTAGGATGCTAACGTCGCCTTACATTAATTTCGATAACAGCTGTTCATTATTCGAAAACTATTCGATATTCTATTCGATTCGCTTCTGTCAATATTCGATTCGTTTTCGATTCTGCCTCAAGAATCACTATTCGAACTTGTTTGTCCATCGTGCGTGCGGTGTGATCATGGTGCGATCAATGACGAGGAAAACTGCGAATTTTTGCTTATATACGCCGTAAAATAATTTACAGCCATAATGGTGAAAATGGGTGTAAATATGTCTATAACGTACACCCTTATGGTGTTGGTGATATATATTACAACCTAAGTGTGTGAGTTGTAGACACATTTACACCCTTTTTCACTTTCAAGGTTGTAAATTATTCTACAGTGTACGCTTGCTGAAGAAGGAACCGTTCAAGCAGGCCACGGAATGAAAGTGAAAGAAAACGGCAGCAGATATTTTGCGGCCGTGTATACTTGCATGTAACATGCTCCGATAGACTTAAATGCGTGGTCTGCCGTGTTTCGCACGCCAATAAAGCCTGTGTTTTCTCTCGAACCTGGCTCGAATACATGCTGGCATGTTACGTCGTAAAATCATCCTCTTTTCGAATGGCGTTTTTTGTATATTGCCCAGCGACACCGACGTTTTTGCAATCTTTGTTTATTTGTGCATCTCTACTGCGGGGCGAAAAGCGACCATCAAAATTATTTTTCGAACTTTTTTGAACTCGTCGCATCACTTCTCCCTTTTCTGCGGCAAGCTAGCTGAAGGCGATAAACTTTCGGCGTGCTGAAAACCAACACCGCAGATTTTGAGCATTGCAACGCTGATGCTGACTTACGAGCAATGGCTGCATCGAGCAGTATATGTGGTGGTTTGCGCCCTTTGATCCATATATTCTCTGTTCCTGGGGTGCTAAATATAAGCCCCGTCCACTCCCGGACACAGGATCCTCTTACGGGTGTAGATAGTTTCGCTTTAAACCGAGATATATATATAGGCTCTGGCAATCATAAACTCTGAGGCCGCGTCTGCTTCCAAGCGTAGGAACGCCTTCGCGCGATTGAAATTTATTTGAATCGTCGACGCAACATTGGAAAGAAACGTCACTTTGGAAACGACGACTTGCGTAAGTGATGGAAGCTGCCTCCTGCGCTCGCTCGAAAGTTTTGACGAGACCGTTCGAGCCCCAAACTATCGCGCATAATAAATGATCCGTTTAGAAAATGCCGAGCAATTTTGTCGTGTGTTGCAAAAAATGTGCTGTGGCAAAATTGAGCCGCCAGTTCAACTGGAATCCTTTTTCACTATACAAGTGCCAAAATATGCGCTTCTGCAGCTTGTTGCTTGTACAGCGTTTTCGGGTTTGTGTAGAGGTCGTTCTGCTGAAAATGTGTGTTGGTAATGCTATGTAGACATTTTAACTCATGCCTAAGAGAGGAAGTAAGAAAGGAGGAAAGAAAGCGCTAACTGGGACAAGCTAGAGGTCTGTCGAACGCAGTCCGACAGTGTCGCACACACTGTCATGCTCATATAAGCCGGAAAACAATAATCCAAGGTCTGTTGGCTTCGAGTGGTTATTGCTAGAGACGTAAAATTTCCGGAAATTTCGAAGGCGAGAAAGAAAGGCCATGAAAATGAAGATAGGCACCTTATTCGCAAAGCGGCAAATTGGATTATGTGTCGATCCGCTCTGAAGTTGGAGACTGACGCCATCGTCGTCATCCTTGTCATGTATGCTAAATGCACCCTTAAGGACGAAGGCCTCTTCCAGTGATAAGTAATTACTTTTGCCTTGCACCACTGTACTGCATTCTACGCCTACTAATTTTGTAATGCGGTCAACCTCGACCACCTGCCTCAAGACGCCGCGTTTCTTCAAGACAGCACGTTATGGCAACCTCATTTCACTCTGTGACTTCTCAAAAACAATGTCCATGGCGCGCAGGTATCCCCACGGCCTTCACCAGATTTTTAGTCTTCAACATGACAGATCCTGTTCCATCTGTGCTCTTTCGTGCAGGAATGACTACAGTGCGTAAACCAGGATAGTGTGCCGTGGCCTTGCACTTAGACTTGAGCGTGGGCAAAGCCCGACTCGGTCTGTACTCATAACGAAGTCGAACATTGTGAAGTTTAATGTGCCCCCACCAGAAGTCTCAAATTTTCCCGCGATAACGTCAAACAAAGGGGGCGGAGAAAACCAGGAGCTCTACTGTAACAGGTCATTCAGTGCAGCGTTTGACTATAGTGTAGCCTCTTCCACACTTTTCCGACAAGAGCTGACAAGGAAATGTCAGAGCGAGACAGACTCAAGCTTTAGTGTTCAGGCAGTGCTCACTTTGGTAGCTAAGACGAGTAGGCGCCATGTGCAAAATCTTAGACGCCGAGATAGTTGTCACGCAAGGTCGTGGGAAAATGTGAAAACGATATTGGCATTCGCATGATCTCGCTCAAAGAAAAAAATTATCCAGAAACTCTACTGAAATTGTCTAAGTATACGTAAGCATTGTGCCACGTGCCAATCTCCACACAGCCCGTTGTCATTGCCAATCATATCAAATTTAATGCGACCAGTCGAAACCGTCATTAACCCTCATCGGTGGTTTTCAGCCTTATTGCACTATATCCGACTCTTGTCAACCCTTATCGGTGTTATCAAACTTATCGGGCCCAATCCGACCCTTACAAACCCTTATCGCTCGTTATCAACTTTTTCGCAATTGATAAAATTCTTATCAATCATTATCGGTTCTTATCAACCTTATCAGAATTTATCCGACCATAATAAGCCCCAATAGCTCTTGAGTGTCTTATCCATGCGCGTCGAATTGTTATCAACCGTGATGTGACACATAAAACCCGTCATCACTCCTTATCATCCTTATCAACTCACTGATTGCTTATCTCTGTGTGTTGCGCGACGCGAGGTTCATGTGCCCTCAGAGATCGGTGACATTTCTGTCAGTGAAGGAATGCCCCAACGGAATGCACATCCTGCGACCACCGAGAACGCATGGGGCATGGGGCGTGTTTGGCATTAAATTTTCACAAATTCGGAATTTCCTTAATCTCTAGAATGCACAAAGCTGGCTGTACGTGTGGTTCTCGAGATGGCTTTTATTCCACCATCATCAAATCTCCCAACAAAGACTTCATAGATTCTGTTCTGCTTTCACATTTGTTTTGTACCATCGGTAAAACACATTTCATATGGTTAAGATATGGTTCACCTTCTACGAGCGTGGTTGTTTAGCCCAGGCACTACTGTATGAGCGTCGACATGCAAACTGCAAGCATATCACAGACGTGTATTCTAATTGCGTGCGCGTCACAAACACGAAGATATTATCGAGAAATTTCAAAGATATTATACAACGCTGTTCAGCTGTGCGCGCATTCCAAATTCTGATGCTTTGACGCATCTCTTCTCGCTAGTGAACACACCCTCAGGGGACGATGATTCTGTTTTTAGCGGACTGTTTGCCTAACAAGAAATATAACTTGCCATTGATAAGGCTTCCCAAAACACCAGGTCCTGGTGAAATCTCCGGAGAATTTTGTAAAACCTATGAATTTATATCATGCCCCGTTTTACTTAAAATCTTTGCTGCTAGTTTACATGTACATGAAGATTGCCTTTCACGATCATTCACCATAAGTCGTATTGTCTTCATCCCTAAAAGTAGTGAAAAAGAAAAATTATTGTCTGTAAAATGCTATAGACCCATTACACTGACGAATATAGAATATGAAATTTACGCAAAAGAATTATCTCATTCACTCCAGTATGTCATGTCATTATCGGACCTGACCATAAATGCGTATTAAAAGTCCATTCCACACAGACCAACTTGCATCTAGTCCGACCAGTCCTTCAGTATTTCTCATCCCACTGTGACCGCTTTTCACTGCTTCAGATCGATTTACCAAAAGCATTTGACCGAGTTTACCGAGCCTTCCTTTTCAAACTTTTCAAATGCATTGATGCTGGTTCCGTTGCTTACAAAGGTGCCCACATATGCTACGCCAACTGTTCTACCAGTATCATTGTTAATGGTGATATGCTCGAGACGGCGTCTATTCTTTCCCCCGTAAAACAATGTCATTATCGCCACTTCTATTTGTCCTTTCTCTAGAGCCATTGTGTATAAGCACTCTAAAGTGCAGTGACATTCCTGGTTTTAACATTTTTGGCAACGAACTCAAAGTATTGGCTTACGCAGATGGCGTTGTCTTTTTCTGCTCAGACAATCCGAGCATTGACAAAGTTCTATCATTGACTGAAAAAAATTGGTATGACTTCTATTGCCCAGATAAATTTGTCAGAAAACTCGAGTCTTTGGGTTGGTTTATTTGGATGTACACAGACTCACTATGCTGGTATAGAATGGACAACCGTACCACCAAAATACATTGTTCCTTTTGATACATATAAGCGTGGTGAACATTTCTGGCCATAACGCGTACCCGCATGTCAGCGCCAGGACGATACTTTTGCCAGAAAGTCCTTGTGTCTCGTTGTGTCTCGTGTCCTGTGTCCCGCACTCTCTGTGCCGTCTTCAAGCGCTGTTCTTTCTGGTAATGAACCCCCTAGCCCGTCAGTCAGTCTTCGCAAGAACGATTTTCCGCCACACCGTCGTTCTATATTTGGTAGGGTGACGGCTTGTAACTTGTTCCTGGCTACAAAAATGTTTTATGTACGGCAAATATTTCATTGGGCCTGGACTTACATTCAACGTTTTCATAGAATATTCGCTGCATTTGTTTGGTCTTCTACCTGTGAGCCGAGATATCTTTAAACCCTTATGTGCTCGTGGACTTGGTCTGGTGCATCTATATGCGCGACAGGGTGTTTGTCGTTTATTTTTTATTTTTTTCGAGACATTTTGCATCCTGTACTGCGATCATTCATACAAGTTGACTTAGTCAATGCTTTGCTCAACCGGGTAGTTTCATCGCAGTAATCTGAACGACCTTGTTTGTGGGCTTTTATGTATTAAGTATGTTTTGCTGGGCAGTTCCTATTGGTTCGGTTTTCTACTGCGTATATCAACATAGCGTACAGAAAACAACCGTATAAAGATCTTATGTCACTTATTTTCCCTTCTCCCTTTTACCATTCTACATTCTCGAGTCAGCCAAGGCATTACGTACTGCAGCGAGTCTTTGCTTCAGGCGTCTTTGCTCAAGTCCGCAGCAACGACACCCTTTCAACGCCCTTGCTCTCTATCAAAACCGCCGTGAGATAGACGTCGCAGAGGAATTTTGTGCGAAAGTCGCCGACGGCACAGTTTTGGTCCCTGACATGACTTTAGGCAACATCCACGGCCCACGAGATGCAAGTATGAACGCTCCATTCTCTATGAAAGAGTTAGAAGCTGCTATGGCGCTCTGCAGGTGTTCGTCTTCACCTGGGCCCGATGGCATAACATATACTGCTTTGCTCCACCTAGGTCAAGAAGCACGAAGAGAACTTCTCAGCCTTTTTAATAGTTTATGGCAAGATGGTGTCGTCCCACAGGAATCGAAACGCAGCCGCCTGGTACCGCTTCTAAAAGCAGGAAAGTCGCCCCTCGAACTGGCATCGTATCGGCCTATAGCTCTTGCCAGCTGCGTCAGGAAGCTCATGGAACGTATGATCCTCATGCGTCTCGAATGGTACCTTGAACACCACAAAATTTACCCTGACTCTATGGCGGGATTTCGACGCGGTCGTTCATCGATTGACAGTGTCATCGATCTAGTATCATCTGTAGAACAACAAAAATCTCGGAAGTGATTATCAGTAGCACTCTTTCTTGACGTGAAAGGCGCTTACGACAACGTTTCCCATCAAACCATTCTAGACGCACTTTTGACAATTGAACAAGGAGGGCGAGTATATCAATGGATCAGAAACTACTTGACACAAAGGTCCTTGTTCGTAAGTACGGAAGATGGTCCGACTACCGACCACTACACATGCCGAGACGTTCCCCAAGGCGGTGTTCTGAGCCCAATTTTTTTCAACCTCGCGCTTCTTCGGCTGGCCGAATCCCTACCAGAAACAGTGAATGTCTCAATCTACGCCGGCGACATCTGCATCTGGACATCAGCGGTCACTCGCCTACAGGTTCGGGCACGGCTACAGAAAGCAGCAACACAGGCGTCTGACTACCTTCACACACAAGGCCTTACCATCTCAACAGAAAAATGTGCCTTAGTCGCTTTTACGCGAAAAGCGATGACTCGTTATCCAGTATACATCAATGGTCAGACTATATCCTACAAGAGAAATCACCGGTTTTTGGGCGTCATTGTAGACCGGAACCTCACTTCGAGCCTTCAGGTTGCCCATTTAAAGAAGAAGCTCACATCTATTGTTCACGTCTTCAAGTTCATCGCCGGCAAAACATGGGGATCGTCAGTGTGCTCCATGCTACAGTTATATCGAGCACTTTTCATCGGATTCCTACGCTATAGCTCTCCCGTGCTTGCTAAAACATGCAAGTCAAATCTTCGAGAACTTCAGAGCGTGCAGGCGCAGGCACTACGTGTTTGCCTAGGCCTTCCGCGGAGCGCCTCAACAGCAGGAACCATTATAATGGCTCAAGACCATCCGATCACGACTTACATTAGCACCGAAACGCTTAGAGCCCATATTCGTCGTGTTTCACGGATGCAGTCAAGCTCTCTTGCGTGCCTGCCAGAAGGACGACCACAGGCGTCCTTCTCCAACAAGGTCAGCATCCATAATGCCTCCTTACCATCGGGCTTCACAGCCTCAGCACGTTCAACCTCAGCTTTGTGGTGTTTAAAACAACCTCAAGTGCGTCTTACGGTTCCAGGAATAAGAAAGAAGACTAACCTGCCTACCTTGGCCTTGAAGCAAGCAGCTCTGGATTGTTTGCACACTTTCTACTTTGATCGAGTCCACATATATACGGATGGTTCTTGCACTCAGACCAGCTCCACCAGCGCAGTGGTTATACCATCACGATCACTAAGCATCCAGTACAAGATTTCTCACTTGACAACATCGACCGGTTCGGAGCTTGTTGCCCTCCGAGGTGCCGTGGATTATATCAATAATCAACCGGCTAATCGGTGGGCAATATTCTGCGATTCAAAGGCGGCCTTACAATGTCTTCTGTCATCTCTTCGTCGCGGGTCATGTGAGCAACTCGTGTCGGAGATACGAGAAATGCACCATCGCATGATCACGAAAGGACACGACGTCGTGTTTCAGTGGCTGCCTAGTCATTGCGGTATCTCCGGCAACGACCTCGCTGACGAAGCTGCTAGGAAAGCACACGAAGGAGCAACCCTTGTTTCTATACCTTTATCGCGGACCGACGCAGCCCAACACTTAGGCAAGCTAGTGCACTCTTCGACATTAGAGAAGTGGCACACACCTGAATTCACTCAACATCGATTGCATTGCCTCGATCTCTCTATGCAATTGCGGCTGTTACCAGGTCTTCCGCGAAATGAGGAAACAGTGTTGTGCCGCTTACGTTTGGGCGTCGCATTCACCAGTGCACATGCATTTCTGATTTGAATAGCTGATAGCGCCGAGTGCAATGCCTGCGGTGTCGAGGAAACCATAGAACACCTACTGTGCCCATCTTTTCAAGATGAAAGGCAAGACCTCTGCACAGCTCTCAATCAGCTAGATGGAAAGCTGTTCACCTTGGACAAGATCTTGGGACCATGGCCTCGCATATCGCAGCTACAAAAGGCCACAAAAGCGCTGCTGCGATATTTGAAAGATATCGGATTGAGTCAGCGTCTGTGATCCGGACTGAGTGACCGACTGATATCCCCGGTGGACTTTCTCTTGTTTTAATCTTTCCGTCCCCCTTTCCCTTTCCGCAGTGTAGGGTAGCCAACCGGGCTCAGTCCTGGTTAACCTCCCTACCTTTCTCTCTCTCTCTCTCTGCAAGATGCCTTTATCCCCACAAAAGCGTTTCATAAATTAGACAGGGAAACGCTACCTGGGAGAACTTGGCTGCACAAAAAAAGGCATTTTTGTATCTGATGTAAATTATCGCTTTTGCGAGGCACCCGAAACTGCAGAGCACTTCTTCATAGGTTGTACAGATGCAATATTATTTTGGGATGTGCTTCGAAGGCCTCTTAAAAAAGACTTCATTTTGAATCAGCATAACGTCATATATACTTGATTGCACCCCACGGAGATGACGTGTCATTTGATATATTTTTTTACCTTAACTTGACCACAGAGCTTATGGAAAACACGCATGTTGGACCGCAGCGATGAACCCATTGCCACGTCGTAATTTCAGTATGCTCAAACGATTGATCACGTGAAGGGCATGCGGGAATTAACAGAGTTTCAACCGGGCTAGCTCCACGCCATGATAAGTTGCTTGTCGTTTCCGCTTTTTTACGATCAAAAGTACTTGTAGTTTTTGTATGGCGCATGTTGTACGACTTATAGGTCCTTTCTAGGCCATGAATATGAGATGTGTTGGCTAGTGCCTGCACGTTTTTCGCGTATAGTACGTTTCCGGCATACACATGATGCAATAATCATCATGTAAGAAAAAGGAAGCGGCTGCTTAGTCCAGTGGGTAAGACCCTCGGTTTCCGAGCGTGGGCTCGTAGGTTCAAAACTCGCGAGCGTTTCTTCTTTCGAATTCATTCTGTTTTTTACACATCAATTTCTTTATATCGATTCGTCTTACGTGACAGACCGACCGACGGGTTTCGTCGCTGAGTAGGCATAGAAATGCTTACGCATTTAAAAAGAGGCTTATTAACGGGCGCCTAAGATCTGCGCTCTTAGGCGCCCGTTCCTACGGTGAGCTTCGGCGTCCCTCGGCGTCCTCGTCGTTTTCGGTGTAAACGAGCGAACGAGCACAGGTAGTGTCGCACTGTCACACACAATGTCACATGTTATTAGCAGGGCACGCGGTCTATCGTATAATGTTCCACAATCTTACAGTGTCGCACACTTACACAGTCTTTCACACTATCCGGCCGCTGTTCCCAGTCCAATGTAGCCAACTAGAGATATCGTCTGGCTAATTTCCTTCTACTTGCTTTCCTTGTATGCTCATACCTGTTGGTTGGTCTAAAAATGGTCACGTGGTTAATTGCACTGAAGGCTGTCACTGCATAAGCACAGATGTGCACACTAATGATTTGTTCTCTTGCGGGAGGCGGTATTCGCGCCCCATTGATTTAAGCGCAAAACTGACGTACATGTTCTGAATTGATGAAAAATAATGCAGTTCTCTGCTTTCGTTTCATGCCGTGCTTATTATTAGAGACTGTGCATTTTTGTGAGGCCAACGAGCAAGAAATATGTCGTTGCTTCACAGAATGCACACAACTGAGACTTCTATCATAGCGCTTTTATTAGAGAAACTAACTCGTGTTTTCTTTGTTCTCTTTCTATGTTACATTTCCGTGTCCTGTACCTGCTGCTCTTCTCTAGGTAAGTCGATCAACCTTTCTCCTTGCGACCGAAAGAAAGCGAAAAAGAAATCAATTACCATAAGCGCGTGCAGTTTCAACGCTTAGACTGCGGCAGCCTTTGACTCTTCATACACTGTTGACACTTGAAGAAGTCGTTAGGCGACGTATACCTATGCCAACATCTAGCCACGCCGCGATCGCCTTCTCTCATATTGTTCGCCTCGCACGGGACCGGAAATGCTGGCGCTAGCGTCACGTGTGCCAAGCGCGCATGCGCCGTCGTCAAGTGGGAGCACCGGACTTTACCTGGCATGCAACGGCCTATGGATGTTCGCCTCGGTAGCTCACTAGGTAGGCCGTTCTGCACCTGGGCAGAACGGCCTACGCGCGTGGTTCCCGACAGTGTTCTTCGCCGCCCGCCGATTGTGTGCAGCGATCACCATGCACTGAGATACAGTGCGCACAATACAACGCTCTGCTTCTCCTTAATAGGTGGTGTCCAGATCGCATCTTCCCCGGTGAGCCTTCAAGCATACACACACGCTCAAGGGCTGTGGGCGTACGTGTTAAGGATCCCTAATGTTCGTTAGCGAAGGCTATTTCAACGTAGTCGAAAAGAATCTCAAAGGCCATGCTTTTGCCGTACTTCTCGGACCATGAAGCAATGACCACCATATGTTTTATACATCTTCCTAAGCAATAGCACACAACTACGGCGTCTCCAGCGGGAGTGCAGCACCGAGAAAACTGACACCTTGGATCATTACTGTCCTAGACTTGTGGCACCAGATGTCACTCCCTTGGCTCGAGTGTTACTGCGCTAAGTGTCAGCCGTCAGCGCAGTGACGTGCCAGAAGGCCCTGGGCAGAAAAGCGGCAATGGTGTCGCTCTTTTCGAAGTTTTGGTGTAAAAACATTTGTTTTTACACCAAACTTCGAAAAAGAGAAACAAATAACGTTCAAGTTTTTCTTTTTGCGTCTACAAGTTGAAATAACGGCTTGACTGCACAGTGTGTCTCATCCAGGCCGTTTTCCGAAACAAACCTTTTGTTTTTCCTTTATGGAAGTCATCAACACCGTCTTAGCAGCATCACCCTGTTTCATACTCACTGCAGGACGCAGACGACCGTTGGTGATCACAGATTGCCCTTGCGATTGGTCGGCTGATTCAGTCCAACGCCTGTAAATTTCCCCATCCCAACGCTTGCATTAGTTTGCACATAGTTGATCGGGCAACACGTACCTGAACCCACGAAACTTGGATCAGTCACGTCTGACTGCTAAATAAAGAATAATCGAGCAATGCGTCTTTTTTAGTGTTCAGTCACATCCAAACTGTGGCGGACACTCTCAAAAAGAACAATGGTACTTTGCCACCTTTATGCGATATGTGTCTCCGTGACGTTGTGCGACGTACTTAAGTGACTGATTTTTTATCTTATTTAGTTTGATGGTGAACGCAATACTCTCGTGCGGGAGCGAAAACCTTAACATGGCTAAATCTTTTGTGATCGGTGTTTGTCTTTCTTCACTTCATGGTCCGTCCCGACCCGGTGGTATTCCGTCATACTCGCGATTTCATCGTCGCTTCAAGTTATTCTCCGCCGCTCTGAAATGCGTTCCCCATCCCTTGGCATAATCTCCTATGACATTCAAATTGACTGGGCATTGTTTGTTCTACCTGATTCGTGACCTGCCCGACTCGCTCCTTCGTCCTAATCTCATCTACAGGATTTCAGTCGCCTGCGGTACCTCAATAATCAAAGCTGCCGGCTCCCTGTCCCTTGTCGTTACGCATGTCGTACTAGGTCCAGTTGCTTGTTGAACAGTCTTCAGCTCTATTTATCTTTCTTCGCTGGCATCTAAATTTCGGTGGCATAGATTTCTACGCGATGAATGCAGTTATACGCAGAAATGAGTAATACGATGAGGTTGCGTTGAGAGGTATCCTAGTGGGTAGTGCATTGACCCGGAATCCTAGTGGGTAGTGCATTGTCCCGGAATGCGCTCATCGAGGTGCCACTAGCTGTCCTAACTGGTGTCACACCCACCCACCTTACTGCTGTCCACGTATGTCTCTAGTTCACACCATAGAACCTTGTAGGACTTTTACCGAAGCAAAGGTCTTGCAATCCGGGTCAGACAGCTCACCAGCCCAGAAAGCCACACATGATCTTCTGCAGTACATGAGGGCGACAGACCTAAATGTCCGACAGTACGTTATTCTTTAAATTTAAATTCTGGGGTTTTGTGTGCCATAACCATGATCTGATTATGAGGCACGCCGTAGTAGAGGACTCCGGATTAATTTTTGGCCACATGCTGGGTTGTTCTTTAACGTGCCCCCAATGCACAGGAGACGGGAGCTTTTTTTTATACATTTCGGCCCCCATCGAAATGCGGTCGCCGGGTCCGGGATTCGATCCCGCGACTTCGTGCTTAGCAGCGCGACACCATAGCCGCGAAGCCACTGCGGCGGGTCGACTGTAGATTCGTGGCACCTTAGTGCGTGTCAACAAGCTAGACTCACAAGTTCTTTCTGTCACAATAATTTCCTTCCTCATCCCCCTCCCCACGCGTGACTTGTCACTGTACGTGCACAACATGCCTGCTTCACGCGTTTTATTCCGCAGTGCAAACTTTTGTAATTTAAAAAAAAAATACGGTCGGCACTCACTTTAGCACAAGTTAAAGCAGATAAAGGGAGCTTACGAGACTCATTACATTGCTTGACATATTCATTCGAACGCGATGTTACTTCCTATCACTTGTATTCTCCCACCAAAGGCCGTGGGTTCGCGCTGATTAACACCAAAGGTCGTGGGTCCGGCTCTCGACGTTCACGATGTCAGCTGGAATCCAACTTGGAGATGTGGCCGGTTCGCCCATATCTGCAAGTTGGTTCGCTTGAATTACGGTGCCGTCCGTAATGCCGCACAACGAACTCCTCAATCCAAGAGCCGTATAAGGTTTTCGCCTTAAAAACGTAAGGTTTAGGCACTCGTTGAAGCAGTGCACCCTCCTGCCTTCTTCTGTGTTAGTTACTTGCGAGGGTACAATCAATCTTTACCCGCTCGTGATTCGTTCTAACGAGAATATCAATCTTCCAACACAAATTCAAAGTTCTCTCACACCTCCCTCAGCTACAAACGAGCGAGTTGGGGAAAAAGTAATGAGTTGCCGCTCTTGCAGTGTTTCCTTTCTTTTATAGTTTTTTTTTTGCTGGCGCTTCGCAGGCAGCAGTTCCGACTGCGTCTTTTCGGAGGCATTTGTTCATTCGTTGAGTCGTTCATCGAAGCGCTTCTGCGGCACGATTACGGCTCGCGAGCCAACGTGAAAAGTTCACACGAAATCATCAGACCTGCCCTTCTCATTCGTTGCTTGCTTTTAATGCCTTCATGCTTTGTTGAACCCGCCCGCTCGTCTGCGCGCAGAACAACTCATTTTTGCTCAAATGGGCCCGGAGGCCACTCGTGCGCTTCGCATCGTCTCGACGTGACACCGTCTCGCATGGTCTGGGCTCCTCTTCGATTGAGCGCGGGCTTGGCCGGAGCATTCGTCTAGCTAGTACGGTGGTCCCTGCTTGCCTATCTATCTATCTATCTATCTAGACCAGTACGTATCTATGTGTATATATCTGTCTATCGCTTTGCCAATGCAACGTATATATATATATATATATATATATATTACTTGGGGCGAAGTAGCTTGCGTACGTGTGGTACAAGCTCGTGCACTAATTCTCTTCAGTGAAAAAATAGCAACGACAGCCTTGTCAGCTCTTCTCGGGTGTGCCTTAATCTTAATGTTTAGTGTGACGTAAAGAAAAAAGTGCGGCCGCCGTCATGAACTTATGGTGATTAGTTCTCGCTTTTTGCACTCGTTCCATTAAAAGAAAAGGAAAGCTTTCTAATATTCGGGACGGAGAGTGGAGGCGGACAGCTGAGTTGACTTATTAATCTGCTGTCAATCCCGCCGTTAAATTATGCGTATCTGAACGACCACTGTGCTTCGAAACCGCCGCGCTTCCATCGCACTTCGCATCGCCAAGACGAAGCGAAAACTAGGAAGAAAACGACAAAAAATAATAAAATAAAGTTAAGTACACATACTTGACTTTGCAGTTGTAATAATAATAATAATAATAATATATTGTTGCAGTTGTAATAATATTTGAAATAGTTACACAGCACGAAGCGTCGCAGAAAATAAAACTAACTCGCAGGATGGTTACGAATGTGTAACGGAAAATTTTTAGGCGTTAGCCGTTGTGCGGAGTTGGCGTATTCTTTCGCGATCCCGAGCTTGCCGAACCGCTTGGGGTTATGGTGGTCCTGCTCGTTTCCTGACGTTTCGGCGCAAAGGATGTTTTGTAACGTTCTCGTTTAAACTACCCTATAAACGGCAATATAGGTCAAGTGCAAATATAGGTGGACTCTTTTTGAAGTTGAAAAAAGGATGTAAAAAAGAAATAAAATGTAGAAACGCATTCATTATGTTTCATAACGGCGTCGCTTAATCCATCGTCGCAGCTGCAATATCCTTCATCCATTCTTGCAGAGGTGCTTTCAGAAGACGACTGTTTGTCGCTGGCTGCCTCCCACAGTGCGTAGTTCTCCGTCCGATCAAGCGAACGCTATATAAGACCACCAGTGACGTTTTGCCTTGCTTGTACGCCGTCAGTTTTCCTTCTTGTGCCCGCCAGTATCACACGCTTTTTTTTTTTTTTAGGAACCCCACATTGGTGAGCGGCCATGTTGCTATATGCTTCAGCGTAAGCTGCGACGTTTACCTTGAAGACGTTTGAAACTGGCTCCAGGTGCCGGTATTCACCACTTGCCACATAAATAAAAAAAAGAAAGATCGAATCACACACGAGGTCACTACGAAAGAGCGCGCACTGGGAGACACCGCGACAAAAAGAAGAAATGCCAGGAATCACATTTGAATGTGGATGTGGCTCTGGCTGCGAATTAGCCAACGTCAACGCTGAAGCTTGCCAGACGGCGGCTCACATTCTGCTAATGACCGATATATGCAATACGAGAGTTGACTTTAGCCAGCTTTCTTTCGAAATATAATAATAATAATATTTGGGGTTTTACGCGCCAAAACCACTTTCTGATTATGAGGCACGCCGTAGTGGAGGACTCCGGAAATTTTGACCACCTGGGGTTCTTTAACGTGCACCTAAATCTAAGCACACGGGTGTTTTCGCATTTCGCCCCCATCGAAATGCGGCCGCCGTGGCCGGGATTCGCCGGGAAAATGCATCGGGATTGGCCGGGAAAATGCATCGACTTACTGTATATACCTGTTTATACGACACTGCGCTCCTCTCCGGTGCTCTAGGCCTCGCCTGCTTTTTAATCATACGCGCTGGCGCGTCCGAAGGCGGCATGATGACGACGGAATAAACACAATGTTGTGATGATTCTGAAATGATGACGATAGTATAACGACGACAGCGTGATGACTAAGGCATGAGAACAATTAGATGACGACGAGAGTGTGACGACGATGGCATGACGACGACGGCAAGACGAGAATCGTATGACGCTGATGGAGCCACATACGCGTCTCACAAGGACGGCACGACGACGAATCCTTGACAGCAACTGTATGAAGACGATGGCGCGACAACGGCGTCATAATCGCGATTGAAAGATGACAGCGTGGCTGTCTGATGGAATGACATCGATGGAACGACGAAGGCGGTATGACACCGACTGTGTGACGACGACAGTATAACAGTGATTGTATGACGACGACTATATGACGAAGGTGCCGTAACGACGACCGTATGACGGCGATGGCCTGACGAGGACTGTATGACGACGATAGAGTGATGACGGCGGTGTCACGACAAGGCCTATGCTCAGCGGCATGACAACATGCCCAGTGACACCTACCGAACGGCACATACCCGTGTGGACTGTAGATTGTACCATATCTAGTATATAGTGTATCTGTCTTCGAGACCTAAGCGCTCTAGAATGGAGGGGGTGGACGCGTGCTCGCACTGTGCTTTCGGCTGTGTTACATTCTACCTCCCCTTGCTACTTCGTTTTTGAGGTTATAGTTATCATTTTCCTTCTTCCATAAGGTGGCACGCTTTGAGGTTACACGGTTTTTTTTTTTTCTTTTACCGCCAGCCCCATGCCACGTCCACGTTTTATTGCCGCGCTGTTGGGGTCAGCCTCCCACCGCAGCGGGACGTGAACGCGATTTCACGTTCTCGGAGAAAAGGTCGCGACGAAAAAAAAAGACAGTAACTAAAAGAAAAGCACAGAAAGAGGCGGCAACTAAAGCTTTCTCTGCAACCTTGCTTGAAAAAACGGGAAATAAGCCTAAATGATGCGAGCACGAGATTGGGTGGAAAGGAGTTGATGGTATTTGTCGCGGCCAGTTGAATTTTACGACGCGCTGGTGTGGCGCCGCGGCCGCCGTATTTTCTGTCTCGAAAGCACGCGCAGGCTGAGGTGTTATGCGGTCACCCTCGCACGGCCACTTTCTTTCTTGGCGTTGTTGCTGTTGTTGTTCTTGACTGCCGGGCGCAAAGACACGTCTTGTGCAGCAAACGGCGCGTGCTGTCGTGAGCGGGGCTGTAAGAAGATCGCGTCGGGGCCTCCGACGAAGCCTTGATAAGCAAAACAACGGTCCAGAAGGGCGGGAAATTTCGTGTAGGAGACGCTTCGAAGGAAGACTAACGTCCCTCCTCCCAAGAAACGTCGCCGGAGGGAGAGCGCTGAACCCGTAAAGTACGATGATAAATCTTACCGCTGACCCGGGCGTCCGCGTGTGTTCGACGCCGCGATCGGCTACGCATGTGATGCGTTCGTGGTTCGTTGCCATGGGGAAGCCCTTGGCTCTCGCGGAAGATGTGTCGGGGTCGAGTCCTGCAGGCTGTCTGTTGTACCTCTGCGCGTTCGCCGTGGAGCAGCTGTTCGGGCTTTGTTCTAGCTTTTCGCATACGGCTCGCCGCGATGTTTGTCTCTTACGCTTTATATTAAAGCACGTTGTGTACGTGTGCTGGCAATAGGGCATAGAATGCTCTTCTTGTTCCTCGTTTTTGGAGGTACTGATTACTCGGGGCTTCGTGAAAATCTTCTGTTTCCTTAAGTACTTTCTTTAACATGTAATATTCGCGTAATCTCGAAGTGGGCGATCAAGCGCCGAGGCCTGTCTGCGCTTGCGAGTGAGTGAGTGAGTGAGAGAGTGAGGGAGTGAGTGAGTGAGTGAGAGAGTGAGTGAGGGAGTGAGTGAGTGAGTGAGAGAGTGAGCGAGAGAGTGAGTGAGTGAGTGAGTGAGTGAGTGAGTGAGTGAGTGAGTGAGTGAGTGAGTGAGTGAGTGAGTGAGTGAGTGAGTGAGTGAGTGAGTGAGTGAGTGAGTGAGTGAGTGAGTGAGTGAGTGAGTGAGTGAGTGAGTGAGTGAGCAGGTGAACAGGTGAACAGGCTGGTAAGTGAGAAAGTAAATGGAGTGGATGAGCGAGTGAATGTGTCACGGGGTATGCGCACGCTTAGGCGGTTGGACGACTGAACGGACAAGTGCAGAGTTGACCGTTGGGAGGACATTGATCTGCTCATGCTCACTGCCTGCTCATCACGACCTTACGATTCACCGAGTATGTCAACTCATGACGCATCATCTCCAGTACACGCGCAATGTCTTCAGCGCCACGGTGATCACGGACCCATCCCGTCACGACAACACAAGAACTACAATTTGACACTCGAGGCGCGTGACCGAATATCGCGCTTATTCTGTAGCTTTCGTTGTCTCTTTAGCATTGCAAGCGTTGCCAGGATGCATATCACGCCCTGTTATCATGCCCGGCCTTGCCCACGTCTTTGATTCTACTGCCTCCCGTATCAACTCGCTGGGAGCACTGCGCCAACGTTGGTTATATTTAACGCCGATCACGTTTTTATTAGAACAAATGCGCCGGAGCCCCAATAAATTAAGCGCCAACAAATGAAGCGCCAACTTCTAATTTACACTCTCCTTAAGTGCATACGTGTTGGGTAAGCACAATCAGGGAATGCGTTTCAGCGCGTTCGTGTGTACATATAAACTACGCACTTGTCCAGATGAGCAAATGAATTGTCGCGTCCCAGCGACCTCAAGCGATAGAGAGCTTAGGAAGCGTCCAACTTTATCCCGCGCAATCCCCACTAAATCTCAGGGAGAGCCAACGTACTTCCGGGTTTCCTTCCGACATGTGACAAGATTAAGGATTAGATGAGAAAATCCATTCTTATTTACCGAAGGATTTTATCGATACGTTTGGGGAGAAAGCTGGCGTATGTTTGTTGCCCGCTTCTGTGGCGGAGAAAAAAAAGAGGTAAACAATTACGTGAGGAGAGAAATTAGATAATTGGATGCAGAAGAATGGTGAAGCGATCGAGTTGGAAGAGACTAATGTTTTAATAAGCATAAAAATGGACTGGCGTATGAATATCAATTCAAGAAGCTTGAAACATCGTTCGCGTAACGTTGCAGATATTATGTTCTTTTTTTTTTTTAATAGTTGTTGCATTCTTGTTAGAAATTTAATTTTTTTTTCTGAATGAACTTATAGCTCACAGACACCGCTGCTCGCGATATGAATTTAAGGCACCAGTTTTATAAATAACTGCACATATAGTAGCTGCAGGACAGCGCCATATTCGGAGGAAAAAAAAAAAGTACGGAAAGAGCACGCAGGATGGAACAAGTACTGACTCGTAAATAAATGCAAGTGTAGGGAAACGGTTCGAATAATGACAAGGTCACTGACACTTGTCTACGAAGCTCCACGCATGTGAAGGTAAAGATTTAAGCCCCGCAAACTGAACTATTGAATCAAAACAACATCAAGCCTTGAAGCTGCACTAACTAGCAACGAGAGAAAGAGAGACAGCTAGGACAGGAAAGGCAGGGAGGTCAACCAGACGAGCACCCGGTTTGCTACCTTACAGTGGGGGTGGGAGAAAGGGGGAATAGAAAGAGAGAGAAAGAGAAAGAATAAGCACTGAGTGCGTGTGGGAGGGACACTATAAACGGTCTCTTAAGTCGGTGCACCTCAAGCAACGAGCATCGAAATTATAGGTATAGCTTAAAAATGCCGTCTCCATGACCCTCCGAGGATAATACAGAGACCCTAGAGAGAACTATAATTTCAGCTTTATCGATGTATTACGCTTTTACAATGCAAACAAATGAATTCTTACTCTAAAAAGAGGCTTCTTTAGCCAGAAAAGCACAAACAAAAGTAGGGCGTCAAGGCGATAGCAATTATAAGGACACTCTAGCTGAGCTTTTACCGTCACGTGGGTATCACTGTCGCCGCGATGTTCCGTATGTATTTGTGTATACGTATGTTATATCATCGTCAGTATTTATTGAGCTTTAAAAACCCCTTACGGGGTATCACATAAAGAGAGGGGGGGGAAGGGTCACTGTGCTCACAACAATACAAAGGAAGAAATAATAGCAAGAGAAGTTGGTGCACATGGTTTTAAATCTGTGAGCGAAACGACGAGCAAGAACTCAAATCGAAGAAAGCTGTGCATCGATTTATCCAAATGCAGTTATCTATAACAAGGTGCCGTCAACGACTTAATCAAAAATGAACTCCAAATTCCTAAAGAACATGAAGATAACAGTACAACTACTCAATGTAAAGCACAATGACGACACAGTTATGGTGGACTAAGGGTTGAAATAACATGAAAGTAAGTGCTTAAAATTAAGACATTGAGCGTCAGAGTGTTCAATAGTAGTAGGCAAAAATAATTTTTTGAAGGCATTGATGGTACCATGAAAACATTGAGTACACTGGTTGGTAAGGAGTCTCCGTGAAGTTATGCAAAAGCAAGTGTTGTGAAATCTGTTATATGCAGGGGCACTTTAAGGCTGCTTATTATCTTGTCAAAATTCATATATACTAAGCAAGTGATATGCGATTCGACCGCGAAACTTTCTCAAACCAAGTTTTATGTTCTTGATTAAATTATACCTCAGAATGTTGGACAATTCTACGTCCCAAGCAAAATTATAAGATATTTTATTTGTAGCGTATTCTTTTTGTCCTAATTCTTTAAAAGAATGCGGTTTCACTCCCACCATTCTTTATGGGCTGCGCAGTGGCGCCTATGCGATGCACACACAAGCCTTACACGACGTGCTGAAACTATTTTAAAGCTTTTTCTTTTTTTTTACGCAATGTGATTAAACTCAAGTGCTTGAAATTTCTCGTGCTTACCCATAAAATGAGTTTCTCGTGTCAGACGTGCCAAAACCACGGTCTCATTATGCTGTACTCCGTGCTTGCCTCAGGGTTAATTTTGACCACCTGGGCTTCTTTAACGAGCACCCATTGCATGGTACACGAGTTCTTTCTTTTTTTCAATTTCCACCCCATTCGGAAGGTGTCTATTGCAGCCGCGATCGAACCCTCGACCTCCCGCCCAGCACACAGCGTTACCTTAAGCACGCTTGTAAAAGCTACGCGCAAGTGCTGTACCGCGTCGACAACAACTGCGGTGTTTTCGAATTTGTATTGTATTGTATTGACAATGTATTTGTATTGACAGCGCATTGACATAGTCGCCACGAAGTTAGCAATTTAAATTTGTTTATTTGGTGCTTATTGCTCAATAACTGAGAGCACCGAAACGTTGGTGGCTTCTCCAAGGAGGTCGCTAACAGCGCACAAGTTGGTGTCGCTGGCACGGAAGGCCTCGCTTTCTCCCTTTTTGTTTCAGGCTTGCTTGGTGTTGGCCGGGGCACCCGGTACCACCACGGTAAACACGCAAAGCTTTTCACGTTGGCGCCCGCACCATGCCCTTTCGGGGCCGCATTGTTTCTCTCGCCACTCAGTAGTGCGCGTTCCTTTCGTGGCTGCGCGTTCATTTCCTCTCGTCCGTGCAGCCACTAATCACCGCACTCCCCCCCCCCCCCCCGACTGCCACTTCAAACGAGCGGCGACTCATTAGGGCGGCCACAATCGGCCCGAAGAGCCGTTACAGCGTGACGGTTGCAAGCGCACCGGCGCGAGTGAATGTGGGCTTCCGTTTAGCCGAGCCCAAGCATTCGGGGGGCGGGGCGGGGGGGGAGGAGTCGCGCAAGTTCGCAACGCTGCGAACGCTGACACATCACGTCGTCGCCGCCGAAAAGAAAACAAATGCCACTCGCTTCGCTTCAGTTCGGGCGTGCGGTCACTCAACTGTTAGCGTTTATTAGCGATGTCCGCCACAAGACGAAGGCCTTATACTCTACCAGCGATTTCCCATTGTCCCTGTCTCGCGCCAGCTGATTGCGTCATGCGCCTGCAACTTCCATAACTTCATCTTCCCCTCCCCTTTTTCCCTCCCCCCAGTGCAGGGATCAGCCCTGGTTGACCTCCCTGACTTTCATTTATCGCTCTCTCTCTCTCTCTATCGCACTCACATGATTCCAAATGTAATAGCGCAGCTTTGGGCGAGGATGATTTTAAAAACAGGTAACGTCAGGCACTTGACCTTGTGTGCTCTTCAGTTTGTCGTAGTCCAAAGTCAAGCGGTGTCACGTTTCGAATCGTGCACAAGCAACTAACCAAACCACTGACCTCACTCACACCACTTAGTTTTCTGCCGCTTTCGACTGCGACTCCCTCCCCCTGGCAGCCATTCAGTAGCTCTAATAGACCATCAATTATGGGCACTATGAAATGCATAGTCTGCCTCGCAAAATATTTCTTTCCTGTTAATCTTATCCACAACATCGCCAACCCAGTTCCCTCACTAATCATCCGCACTGCTGTCGTCCTGTCTCATAACGTTGCACGGTTCGTTCTTCGCCGACAGGCCCGATCAACAAGCGTGGTAGACGATACTACTGAATAAAACGCAATGCGGATATAGCGTTGCACTGCTGAGCACGATGTCGTGGGTTCGACCTCTCACCGCGGGGACCGTGTTCCGATGGGGACGGAATGAAAAGACGCTCGTGTACCGTGATTTGCGTGCGCGATGAAATGACCACATGTAGTCGAAATTTTTCTCTAGTGCCCCAATACGGTGTGCACGATAATCCGATCGTTGACGCTTTAGCACGTAAAACTCCAGAATATAAGAAAAGGTGCTACGATGCGCGACACGCACATACAAAAATATCTTAGTTTCGCCTGAAAAGCGAACCATTGACATCGATAGCAAAGCGTCAAACTTAGTACTTTCTCGAAGCATTGTTCGTAATTTTATCGGCCGTGTAAATTACAGCAAACATTCGCTCTAATTCAGTTAACATAGCACGGTGTCACGCGTTTTCTTGCACACGCGACCAGATTTCATGCGATAACCGCAAACACCCACTGTCGCAACACTGGCGTCATGTAGAGCGAGGAGGGGAACGAACGCTTCGTGCTACCTCGCGCTTCGACGCGTCTCCGAGACTTGAGATTACGCCACCTCCAACGCTAGGAGTGCGGGAAAACAGCACACAAGGAAAGACACGCTATCTCGGCGCTGCCCAGCTTTGCTCGCGCCCCGGATTACCCCGAGATAGAGCGCGCGAGCCGCCTGTGCGCTCAGAGACGCGTCAAGCGCAGCCGCGGCCGGGCTTAAAGAGAAGACGCACGCTCACCTGCACCCCCCCCCCCCCAGCCTAGTGCGCTTGCTCACGTTACCGCGCGCTCGCCTCCCCCTACCCCACTCTTGCACGCACAACACTGGGTGAGCGTGAAGGCGGTTCACGTCAGTCCGCCATCCTTCTCAGCCCACCCTCGCACATACAGCATGCGGGACGCGATATTGCGATATAAGATCTTATCGCGCCTGGTCTTTATGCGGAACCTCACGGCGACGCCGATGGCGGCTGTTAGCCTGGAGTGTCTCTGTAGTTAATATCGCAATAAAATAAAAATAAGTCATAGAGAGTGATCCAGAAGCGTGTGCATAGCTTACAAAATATGGACGACGATAGGTGAGGGCCTTTTCAGCGTGGACGTTGAGCGCCCTCCAGGGCATGGTCACAGGGCTCTGTGCGGAATCCGAGCGCCCTCTAGGAGCAGGCGTAATAAAAAAAAAAGGTGGGCAACATCGTAGCGGTAGTTTACACCGCCGGGCCAGTTGCCTTTATTCAAACTTACCGGCTACTCTTCTCGTGCGTTACAAGTCTGAGCGAGCAGTTTATTGACATTCTTGTACGCAAAGAAATGCGTATACGTTCGAATGTGAATGACAGCACTTACTACAAGTGGTGCGTCTCTAGAGAGGGTCGGCACACACATGCATATACATAAATTCCGTACATATGTACTTACGTACAATAATCTAGATACAGAGAGAAGTAGACACATCTCCAATGACGACTTGTTGCGGATAATATTGCCAAGAACGCCACAACACCCGTCGCCGTGACGAATGTATGCTGAGCATTACTCATGGTGCAGACGTCACATTCAAAGCGATGCTAAACTCTGCAAAGTTATTCGCGCCGTACCGCGAGGTCTTCATATTATGCTCCGATTCCCCAAGCGCACGACTTCAGGCCCGTCACTTTGACCTTTCAGCATGCGCAACGAACCCGTCGTCGGCAACTGCGCACAGAAATCATAAAAGGACGCCGTTTTTTTACTTTTGAGTCATTACACGCCCGCATTTTTATCCCCGTTGGGATATCACGGTACAGTGCAGCCCGCACGAACCGCGCGTAACGAACTGCGTCACGGGAAAGGACAGAAGGCCGCATGCAACACAAATAACGTAAGCGGAAAGAGCAGTACACTTACAGTTTCTCCTGCAGGACGCGGGAACTAAACGTGAGAGAGCGAGACGGATTATAAACGCTCGCCGGCCCTGAACCCTTACGTACGCGCATTATCAAACGCACAAACAACCCTCAGCGCGGTGCGCGGACGAGCAGAAGAGGCAGACGGCGCGCGGCGCCGTCTGTCTCCTGCACGTATGTGTGCACGTGGGGACTTGGGCGCGCGTTCGAGAATAATCCACTAACTTGTGCAACAATTCGCTTCACCGAACGCAACACCGGCACACGCACAAACTCACTCGCACACGTTCACACACACACACACACACACACACACAGCACACACGCACGAACGCACTCGCACATGCACGCAAACACAGGTGGAGAGACAGCAGACGAATACTTTCACGGAGTGCCAAGCAACGCAGGTCGGCTGCAGCAAATGAGAACGGCACACACGAGTTGCAGACGACGGCGACATTGCTCTCTCTCCCACTCCTGCCCACCCTGTCCTTCTTTCTTGCGCGCAAACAATGTGAAAGAGGAAGGGACATGCAAAACAGTTTTTTTTTTCTTTTTGTTTGTTTCTTTCAAGTTCCGTTTTCCTTACAGCCCCTGCTTTTTTCAGCGGCGCGTGTTCTGCGTTAGCTTTTCCGAGTGGATCACACTCACAATCTCTGTTTCCTTCACCAACTAGCGCTCGCTGTAATGCACGCGTATATTGCGGCGAAGCCCACTTTCCTGCGACGAGAGTGCCACGAATGCAGAGGAACTCGGCGCGTATAGTCGGAGAGCTGGCCCTGCCGGCTGCCTGTGTCCCCGCCATAGATATATACAAAACCGTGAGAGAAAGTGGTCCACTGCAGTGACAGCGCCACTACGCGGTGACGGCCGCCGCTGCATAATTCAAGCTCGGACCTCTTGAATTATTAGCGGAGGTTCGCGGCGGAAAAGAGCTGCCGACCGCCCCTCTACCTCGCCCCTCTCTTCCCTTCCTTGTTTTGTACTTCGCAACCCGCTGCCCCAGCGTGCAGTTGTCCCAGTCACGTGCTTCCTCTCCTTCTCTCCCGCTTCCTGTGCCCACTTACTCTTCGTCCGTCCGGCATTCCACAGACCACCCTCTTCAGCCCCACGTCCACGCGAGCTCATTCCAGAAGCGTCGTGCTGTGATGAGAGCTCACGTACGCACGCACAACGTCCCCGCTGCATACGCAATGCGCCTTCCCTGTGCGGTTCTCTCGAAAGCCTCAAGCTTCCTTACTACGTTCTTTTTATCTCCCTATTTTTACTTTTTGTCCCCCCTTTGAGTCCCTCTTCGCTCGAGCTCTCTTTCCCCTTTTCCTGTCCCTATCTGGCTGTTGTCTCCAATGTCCTCCACTGTGACTTGTTTTGTGCCGCTGCTCCCTTTCCCGCCTGATTACGCCTTCAACTCGAAGCTCTCAAATGCTTGATATGATCTCTCTCTCTTTCTCTCAGTCATTGTTAGTTTGCTTTTCTTTCGAAACTTGTCTTTTCTGCGAGCGTCTGCTGCGTTAACTTTCTTTTTGGGGGTTGTTGTTGTTGTTATATTGCCCACTCGATCTTCCGCTGTCTCGTTATTCGTTCAACGCTGCGACGAAGGTTCCGGCCTGCACATAAGTCTCCGGTGGCCGGAGCTTCGTGAATGTTTCACCAGGTGTAAAGATCGCCTTTGTGAGCTCCCATCTCCAGTGCCGTATGTCACCCTAGACGTGGGCTTAACGTGATGCAGATCTCGCAAATTTGGTGCAGTGGGACATAAGTGCGTGAGTTTGCGTGTATTTGTGCGTGTTTGCCTCTGCCTGTTTGGTTCGGTGTGTGTTTGTGTGTGCATCGGTTCGGTGCACTTGCAAATTTGGGTACGTCATGGTTTGCATTAGGGGCGTTAGGCTGCGTTAGACTGCATTAGAGTACATTAGATTGCAGATCAAGACAGTTTTGCGTGCGACTCCCGAGTACCACTAGGGAGGAACACAGGGCCTTTATCGGGAAATTGGTGCTGCCAGAAAAGTCTCGTTTCAACACATCTTTCAGTGGGTGCGTATTATGCGAGTCTAACAGCACTGACATTACTACCGACTGTGCACATTCGAGTAAAAAAAAAACGAGAACAAAGTCGTTCCCCAGGTCACGAGCTAAGCTGCTGCCGTAACTAACTTTTAGCTAGCCGTTCCCTGCTTCTGTACCATATGCTCTTGTTCTTTCAACGCGACACAGGTTGTTAGCAGCAACATGACTTGCTTAATTAACACAGCAAGATGTGTAACCACATTTGGACACTTCAAAAACATGATGCAATAGTGTAAATACACAAGGCCCTTAGTTCTCCGTGAGCATTAAAACTTCACCTTTTCTCCGCGGGACCTCGAATCAGAAATAATACGTTAAGCCCAAGAAACTATTCCTTTTAGCAGTGAAACGTATCAAAATCAAGCTAATGCCTTTAAAAGGTAGCGAAGATACTAACGTCCACACTGGAATAATTACTTCACCTCATCACACCAGCGCCGCCTTGCGTTTTAGTCGCGTCACCCAAGTGACGTGCAGGTCGATACTGCTGTCTGGGCGTGTGTACTTCCCTGGTGTACGCTGATCAAATCTGGCTTCTTCGCCCTATGAGATTTATCCAGGATAAGCCGGCTTCAGCACCTATTTGTTCACACATAGACGACCATGCGCAATTTCCTAAAATACGCTGCTCAAAGTTGGCTTCCCTGCACGAAGCAATATACTCAGGAGAAACCAGCTTCAAGAACACCCCCTCTTTGTTAAACACACACACACACGCACACGCACACACGCACGCACACCCACATACCAGAACGCAGCAAATTCGCAAAACACACGGATCAAACGGTCGTTCAAAGCCAGTTTCCACGAAGGAGGCGTTCCTCTTAACGAGGAAGCGAAACAGAACGACCCGCGCCGAGCGAACTTCCGGTTCGCAAGACGGGTCCGGAAATGAACTGTGCTTCGGTCAAGCGAGATGGCTTGCTCGCGACGACCGCTCCCCTACTGCGTACAATGAATGCGCTACGGTGGTGTCCGCGCGCGTCAACACCCTCGCCCCCCCCCCATGCCCACTCACAAACACCCACACACATGCACACCAAGCGAATGCTTCCTCCCCATCAGCTGCAGACGCCCGCTCTTGACCGCGACCGGACTATAGACTTCTCGCCAGGAGCTCGGCCATCAACTACGCCTCGCGGAGCGGGCAGTCATCAGTCTTGGCTCTTCAAAGGGGAAGTGGACTCCATCGGTCACCATTTTTCTCGCTAACCGTACACCGGGAAAGCGAGCAAAAGGCCGCTGCCGCACAGTGGATGTTCGTGCGGGTCTCAGTCGGGGACTTCCTTGAGCCAGTGAGGACACAAGGCCAGCGATCACGGGAGGCCTTCCTTCTCTTCTCTGCTGTCAATGCGTAGGAGTTCACCGCGAATGGGGTCAGCGTTATATTGAAGCAAGTTTGATATTCGTGGCGCATAGCGCAAAAGAAAAAAAAAAGAGAGCGAGGAAGAGAAAGGAGAAACGCAGAGAGGTTGGCCTGAGGTACGTTTTTCTGGCCACCTACTCTGTGCTGGAGAAAGAGGAAGAGCGGAAGGAAGAGGAACAAGGTGGGTTACGATGACGGCAAAAGAAGGAGGCACGTTACGCCGCAATTATTCATATCACGCACACCGTAAATTTCAGTACACTGCTTACATTGAGCATACGTAATGACCACTACACTATCCTATAACTGTCTATTCATGGCAGACAGTGCTAACGGAACAGAGGAGCAACGGAAAAAGCGTAGCAGTCGTCATTAGCACAGCGTTACGCAAGGAGCGGGAACACGATGACGTGCACAGTATGCACAAACAAGGGAACGCTACTTCTATAAGCACGTAAGGTCTGCGCTTCTACGCGACGACAGTATCGAGAAGAAAGAAATAATGCGGCGCCCACAACACGTGAAACTTTACGGAATGACCGTGAAATATGTAAGGGGGGAACTGCAAGTGAAGCGCATTGCGGAAACATCGGAGAAACTCGTGACGTTTCTTTAGCCGGAAATCTGGAATTATGCAGTCGTTTCCTGACAGACGACTTCGGATAGCACGCGGCATGCGTGAAAGATGATGCGCGAAATGTCTGCCGCCAGACGCTTGTGAAAAAAAAAATTGTAAAACGTTGCGGCGGCATCGTCGGCACCATGTTAGCCACGTCTAAGCTAGCGCCAGCAACCATCGTTCGCGCCCGGTGTTGTAGTTTCGAAGACGGTAAAGCGGCACACCAGTGGACGCACTCGGCAAGAAAAATTGACGCGAGCTATGCGTTCTGTTTCGTACTTTAAGACCGATCGAAGAGAACGTCCCTCGGCCGTAATAAACGACGGACAGTCAGCGGAGGACGTGATTGCCGCAACGCGGTTCGGCAGGCTGAGGGAGTAGCTCCGCGAAATGGCAAAATCACTCCCATCAGTCACTCTATTCAGGAGAAACGATCGACGGATGCGGCAACATTGATGTTCTCGAAGGCGACATACAGCCTTCCGCTGGACCCGCCAGTGAACATGGGGCTTTTCCGACATCGGCGTGGAGGTGACCGCTCTGTGGGTACTGCTATTTTTCGGCAGAGGTCAACAAAGCAGCAAATGAGAGAGAGAGAGAGAGAGAGAGAGAGAGAGAGGTTAACGAAAAAAAGGGCATTGAGGTTAGCCAAAACAGAAAATCTGGTTTGCTACCCTACGCCGAGGTACGAGGGAAGTAGAAAGATAAGAAGACACGCGCGCGATCACAGTCGGTCACGCCTGCTCCTTGAATAACGGCGCTAATTTTCTGAATAAAGGATGACAAACGCACGCAAAGAACGAGCAACTGATACATCAAAGGCGGTGAAGGTGTCTAATGGAGTTCTCACAGTGACTGGGAGTGCTAAGTATTTGGTTTTATTAAACAAAGAAAGGTTTCAAACGCGTCACTAAATTCTGAGCGATTCCTCCCACTGTACCCGTGTCTTCTCAAGCGCGTTCACATTAACACGGCGGCAGTGTATCGCATTTCTTGCTCAATCCCGCTAATACTTATGCGACAACATTAACATGTTGCGCATCTACCTTCGTCCGCTTTTAAACAGGAAGAATAATGAGCACGGAAGATGAATGTTTAAAAGTAAATGCGGCGAGGTTTCAAGTGATACGCGATAATTCACAAAAGCAATATCGAAGGCATTACAAAAAAGAATAGTGTAACCGCGTTTTGTGTTGTTTTATTTTTGTTACCTTAATTTTAAGTGCGCGTGGCAATCCATACAGCATGACTATGCTGGGAACGCTGAAGCCCGTGAAATTTTCACTGGCTGTTTCAATAACCAAACACTCTAAATATCAATGGGCATATGACGGCTCTTCTTGATGATGAAAAGACGTCCTCCTTACAGGCTTTACCGACACGTGGAGTTCACTGCACGAAAAAGTAGTCAGCATCGATCGCTCGTACGTTTGTTAAATATTTAGCTGTCGCGTTTATTGACATTCCCAAGCGATATGCAGCCATACCCGTGAGTTGTAACGCGTAACTAACTCCTTTGTTCATTTCTCCAGCGACAAGTTATCGGCTCGATTGCTCCGCACATGATCAAATAGGTGCCGGCGAATATATCTCCCGACCAGCAGCTCAAATCTAAGCTCAACCTACTTTACATACTGTACATATACATGCATATACGTAAAGCTACACATATACATAATCTCGCTCTCCAATCTGCCTTTGCGTACGTCGTTAATGCTCCGTTGGGTTAGTTACTTGGTCGACGTGCTTCTTTTAATTCTTGTCATAAGTACTTGTATGTTTAAAAGCACGATATGTCCATTTCGCCGCCAGTAAGTATCAGTAAGCTATGAGTACCTTGGACATCATTACTTACAAGTATGGCAGGTTGGGCAACTGTAAAAAATTGCAATATAAAGTTAATTTGGTCGAGAAGCTTCACGTTTGGTGAGCAGGCAGCGTGACTGGGACGGAGACAAGTTACACAAAAACACATTGCAAGCACTAATTTACAACCGAATTTCTATTGCGCCCCAGATTTGTCTTTTTATGCGCAGAAGTGTGCCAGATAACATACTATAGACTACAATAAACCTTCAGTAAGTATCATTGATTGATTGATTGATTGATTGATTGATTGATTGATTGATTGATTGATTGATTGATTGATTGATTGATTGATTGATTGATTGATTGATTGATTGATTGATTGATGACTGGTCGGTTATTCTTTGTCTATTACTTTATTGTCGCTGGCTGAGTCACTAACTGATCAGCTCACATGTGTACAGACTGACAGATCGATTGGTGATTCAGTCACCGACGAGTCAGTCAGCTAACTTGGATGACTGACTCACTGATTAATTTATGGACTGAAAGATTCAGTGAGCGATTGATTGCTGGAGGGATGGTGAATGGCTGGGGGGCGTACTCAATGGTCAAATAAAGGGTAAAGTGACCCCGTCCAATTTATTGGTCGAGTTCGCGTCGCAGAGCTTGTATCAACGGTAGGGGACTCATTAAATTGCACTTACATGTCAATTCAGGAGTGTTTTCTCTTTCTCATAAATTTATTTATTTATTTATTTATATTGAATTCCGGCATCAGCAGAAAGCGTTTATTCCTTGCGCTCTTGCCGTCTGGAATCGAACCAAGGACCTCTCGCTCCACAAAAGAGCACCGCATTCGCTGTACAATCATGTCGGGGTGAAGGTTTTCACAGGGATAGCCTATACCGTGTTCCCTTTGAGATGCGCATACAGAACTGCGCGCTCAAATCAACGCGCTCATCCGGGAGGTGATGCGTAGCTGACGCCTGCGTTCCGGGCATTGTTCGTATCGTCGTTCAGCGCTTCGGGAGCGAACTGCAGCGTAAACGCCAATGGACGCTGCCGCCGAAACCGAGCGGCGCAGCAGCGGCTGAAATTGCAAATCGCGCATCGAAAAGATGACGAAGCAGGAAGCGCAAGATAAAACAGAACCTCCCGATCCCGAAACCCCGAAAAGAAGGAAAATTTTACAACGGGAAAATAAATTACTAACGTCGTATCGCCGGAAAACGACACTGCATACCCGAGACCAGAATAAACGTTGGAAATATTCGTTTGCTTACGCGAAGAAGAACCTAAAAAAAAAAATGCGTGGGACGTTCTCCCTATTAAAACGTTTGCGAATATTTTCTTTTTCTCGACAATGGCGATGATTACTGCCGTGAAACTTGATATACGCCTACGCCACCTACCATTTCCCCCCCGCCTTCATTAACAACAAAAAGAAAGAATAATAAATCAGAACGTTTTGTACTCTTCGCTCGTGGGAGAAAATTCCTTTCACTACGTTTTGCGTCATCCATTCTTTTCTTTTCGCTGCGCGTGTACTGATAGGTGCGTGTGAGCGAGTGAACAAGAATAAATAAAACAATTGAACATTTAAAAGTGAACAAGCACTCGAACGCAATTTCACGTTCGTGAACGGGCAACCTTCTTTATATATCTTTTTAAATATTTTTTATTTCTTTATTTTTTTTTGTCTGCTCCACTTTTCAGCACCACGTGCTGTCGTGCTCGCTTGATTACGACCTACGCTTTGTTTGAGCCAAGAACACTGTCTACCCACACTTCGTCTCCGCGCTATCCGTATATATATATGTTCTTCGTTTCTTTTTTAATCAATTTATTTATTATCATTACTTTAGGCATGTCTGCTGTGCATGTACGCATTGCCGTCGGTCCGGTTTCTTCGCTATCTTCTTCGATACATCGAAACGAGAAAAGAACGGCAGAGTAAAATCATTATTCCTTCGTCATACTTTTTCTTTCTCTTCTGATGGCACCGATGGTTGAAATCGCACTTTGCTCTTCCTTTTTCTTTTGCCGCCGTTCAAAAATGACGGTAAGTAACAAAAACAAAGCGTGTGCGAAGCATGTGCCCTAACTCCCGGTTGGACAAATACCGGCTCGCATGACGTAGACACTGCGCATTTTCTCTACGCTTTCCCATTGGAAATTTACTGGATATGGCATTATTATTTCTGGAAGTAACTGCGCATCATTACTTTGTTTCATCTCGCTTGTCTTTGTTTTTTTTTTTCATTCTGGATCTCGTATTTTCTGAGAATTATTTTCCCTTTCCTGGGTTGATTTTTCCGCATTTCTCGTTGGTTAACAGGCGCCCAGAGCTCCCAAACACCGCGATCGGCCAGTCTGCAATAAGGGATGATAGAAAAGCAAAGAAGAAATGGAAATGCGTCTACGTTGTTCTCTAGGGTGTTTGACCGTTAGGTTACAGCTGTGAGTGAGTGAGTGAAGTAACTTTGTTTCGGTCCAGAGAAGACGGGTTACAGCCGTTTCTTAATTTGTCGCCGGAGTGTTTTACAGCGAAGCCGTTCAGGGCTAGTTCCCCCAGGATCGTGTTCGTCTGTAGACACAAAGCCCCGAAGAGAGTGCAATGCCGGCCCGACCCACGGCGGAGGTGGAGCAGGCGTTAAGCACTCCCCATACGTGCGCCGATCCCGAAGATTGTGCAATGCCGGGCCGACCCGCGCCAGAGGTCCAGTTCGCCATTAAGGGGCCCACACACACAGCTTCGCTCGTCACCCTTCTTCACAGAGCGGAAGGACACTGAGTATATTATTTTTTTTTTTAGATTGTGGTGGCGGTGATGGTGACAAGCCAATATTATGGGTATGCGCGGCGGCACACCTTGACACAGCGTCGGGTTGCTGTGCTATGGGGGAAACGTTCTCGAAAGCAGCTGTCGGACAAACTTTTTTAATAAATTATGGGGCTTTTACGTGCCAAAACCACTTTCTGATTATGAGGTACGCCGTAGTGTAGGACCCCGGAAATTTCGATCACCAGGTGTTCTTTAACGCGCAACTAAATCTAAGTACGCGGGTGTTTTCGTATTTCCCCTCCATCGAAATGTGGCCGCCGTGGCCGGGATTCGATCCCGCGACCTCGTCGGACAAACTTGGACAACTTCGCTATGTGTGCCGCTGTGTGTTTGCCGCTCTTCGATTGGCCTTGTTTTTTCAAGCCAGCTTGCATGGGTCTCTAAGTATGTCCCACAGGGCACGGGTCGCTCTTCAACGAACCTCTTTCAAGGTAACTTGGTTCAACGTACAGGCGCCGACAAAAGTCTACGCAGCAGGAGCCGGAGCAGCGGCACACTGCATCGCGACGCCATCTACAGGCGGCATCTGGGATCGAGACAGTCAATGGGTGCCATTTATTATCGGCGGACACGATCCCAGATGCTGCCTGTAGATGTCGCTGCGATGCAGTTTGCCGTTGCTCCGGCTCCCGCTGCGTTGACTGCGTGGAGTATACCACTTTTGTCGGCGCCTGTACATGCGCCGCTGTGCATAGGTGCGAGTCTTAAATGAATCTCTTTGATGCCAACTTGTCAACTTGAGTAGGTGCCACCGGGTGGGAGCTTGCAGATGTTTAACGCATCTCTCTGACGCAAACTTGGGTCAATGAATGTATGCCACTGGCTGTGTGCCGATCTTCAATTAAAAAAAAAGAAAGAAATTCTTTAAGTTTCTCCCCTGTTGGGCGGAATCCAACCAACGGCATGTACATTGAGAACACTTGAGACAGCCCACACTGTAAAATACTTGACACCGTTAAAAGTAAAAAACGGTGTAAATGTGTCTATAACTCACATCCGTAGGGTGTGAGTTATAGACACATTTAGTCCCTTTTTCACTTTTAAGGGTGTAACTTACTATACAGTGCAGCAAGCAGCACTTCTACAGTATATTGAGGCACTCTTCCCTGACTATATATATATATATATATATATATATATATATATATATATATATATATATACACGTCACGCGCACATTTCTCGGGGGCACTGCTTAATTGCGCTGCGTGTCCAGAAGGACTCGTGTCGGCGTTGGCACGGCGAGGAGTCGCTACGTTGTTATTTTAATGGCTATTCGCATTACCGTCAACATTCATCGTGGGATGGGTTTCAACGCCATTTTTCTTGTTCGTGCTTTTATCTTCGTCTTTTTGCGTTGTAGGAATAAAGAGAAGACTAGAATAGTATCGTAGAAAAAAAGTGAATCCTTACGAAGCACTGACCCTTAGTTTTCTTCTAAGCGTTCCACTTCCTTTATCTCGCAATATCAGAAAAGGTAGAGCCAAACTTCTTTCTCTCTTTTTTTTTTCTCGGCGAACTGAGACGCGAGTGCAAGAGAAGCCAAGTGGACATGTCATTCCTCTTCCTCGGCATCACAGCTAATTTTTTCCGCTTTGTTCCGTTCTCCGGTGTCCCACTTTCAGTCGGCTCTTCTCCAAGGCACCCAAGTGCAATAGTTTTGCCGACTATCGTAATTCAATTTCGAGATCTTCCTTGTCTTTTAGACTGCTCCAAGTTTCGGGAGAGAAATGGCAGACAAAGACAGAAACGTCATTGGTATTCACATAAAGTGAACTCCGATCCGGGCTTCCTAGTCTAAGCGAGTAGAGAAGGCGCTAATTATTTCGGCGCACGCTCTTCGAACGAATGGGCAGTGGGACGTCGTATGCAGGTCCACTCCCTTGTGCGTGCCTCTGTATATATTTTAAACCTGTAGACACGCGTGTGTGCGCACGTTCATCGTGGAGTTCGTGTTGTAGATGTTGCTCGTGTTCATTAACTGTGCAAGATCGAACATAGCGCGGTATGTGAACGCGAAGGGCCCCGTGTAGCGTAACTTTCGCGCAGAGACTTCTCGATGGGTGAAAGGCTTCTGCCTTTCTTTGAATTTTCCTTTCTTTTTTTCCTTTTTCTTAGGTGATGCTATTTTTTGTCTTTCCGCCCTCGGTATTCGATCGAGATTGTCGTTCGTTTGTCTGGCAGCGACAGGGTGGTATTACGTGGGCGTGTAGTAGCACTGTGGACCGACGAAACGGAAAGGAGGGATTTGTAAAGTCAAAACAGGCTACTCCGAGTAGCAACTCGAAAATGGGACTTCGCGCCTCGGTGACCGAGAAGGAAAGGCAGAAAGGTCAACAAGGCAGTCCGGTTCGCCATGCCCTACCCTGGCGGAGGGGTTAAAGGATAAAAAGAATGAATATCAACCAGCGCATCTTTTGTCGGGTCGTGTTCTCTAAAAGAACAAAAACAAAGTTAGTGTTGGCTAAACCTTTTGTTTGGCTGGGCAGCAATTGTCTGTCCAACGTTCGGCTCAGTTTTGTACATCTCTTGTACTAACCCGTGGTTAAGTCTTTTTTATGCACACGCAGATAGAAGTTATAGAGCACTGGAAAATCGAGTCATATAAAAGAGGCTCACTTACCCCTTCTAACGAGAAGCATTTGTTTTGTTCTTTCGCAGGGGTTTTTGTTTTACGATGTTCAAAAGTTTGTTCGCTTGAGTGGCAGTATGAAAATTGTGGAGGGGGGGGGGGAGGGCATGGCTTACATCTGCAGTTTATCAATAAATCAAATATTCAGTACGACTATCCGCTGCGCAGCGAATAAGGCACGACAGAAAGACTAGACAGAAAGCAAACATCAATGACTACTTTCCTGTACCTCTGTTTACTACGTCTAACCTTTCAACCAATGCGCAGAGTGCGCAAAGTCTCTGTCTTCTTTTTTTATGTGTGTGTGTCTTCATTATATTGCGGCCACCACGCGGCCTTTCAGATGATAGTCATTGTTTGTGTTCTTCCTTTTGTTCCCCTTGTGCTTGTGCTCTATACGCTAAACTTTCAAACTATAGAAATCATTACCAACACCACTCGGCTTTCTGTCGCTCCAAGTCATGCAGTTCCGAGCGGCACGACTTAGAGCAGCTGCAGGGAAGTCCGTCCATCACAAAAAAGCAAGACGATGTTAGGCTTTTCTTTCATTCACCGCGTTACAGTAGTCCATTCCCTAGTTAGTGAAAGTGGGGATCTTCCTAACTAAATCAAGGGGGGGGGGGCGCAGACTGCCGATGTCTCCTTAACGAAGCCCGTGTAAGTGCCTGAACAGAACGATGTTTCATCGCTCTTGCAAAAAGAAAAAGAAAGAAACAAAAAAAGGGGGGAAGCGCCTAAGTTCTAAGGTTGACTACGCCAATGTCTTGCCTTTCATTGGTCTGGAAAGGGATCGTAATCATTACTTAGATTATGGCCACTCGCCGAGGTTCTCGAGGATTTAAGGCACGAGTGTGTAAATCTTATTGCTCTTCCTTGCTTAGCTTAAGTGCTTCTATTTTTTGGATCAATAGGGGATCAAACCCATGTCGTAGCGAAGAATCTGCGTCAACTTTGCTGTCTCATCGAAATTTTGCTCTTTTAAACAAAATTCCCGCTTTCACAGATTTTAGCGAATTGGCAGTCTCGAGAAGAAACGCAGCTGCTCTTTATTCATTATCGGCATCACATGTTCCTTTTTTCTTATTCTTGGGCACTTCGAAGAAACAGGCGAGGTATCGCAGAAACTGCTGTTTCCTAATATGACAAAGTTAAACCAGCAGGCAGTGTGCGCGTTTGCACTTGCCTGCTTTGCAATGAAGCCGGGTTAGAAATAGTTAACTTCATTTTAACGAATATAATTTACACCCCTTGGGGTGTCTTTTGTCAGCCAACACTAATCGTCATCGATATCGCGCGTTGTCCCTTTACTTACCGCTGCACTGCCGGTATATCTTCGGATCACGAGCTGCAGGACGTAGCGTGACGTAACGGGACGTAGCGTTCCAAGTAGCAAGCGCTGAGTCTTAGAGGAAACGTACGCAAGGCAGATGACGAGTCCTATTCGGTTACAACGTAAGCTACAAAGAGTGTACAAAGTTTGACGGTGTAAAGGTAAGGGACAAAGAGAGTACTGGAAACTCCTTTAAGGGCGTATAGGCTTCGCCCTACGTTCTTTATTTTGCTTCCATATTTACATGAAGAGGATATAGGTAAATGATTCTGGAAACAGCTCGATGGGCCCTGCTCCCTTAAATTCGATGCGAGCAACAAGTAACAGCCGAAATATTATATGTGTACTACATAAGAAAAATAAACTTAAGGGATTGTTAACAGTAACTGATGTAATAACAGCGAAAAAAATATATTGCACATATTAAACATTAGGCAAAACAGTGCGCATAAATGGCAATACCAACCTGCACGTACGTATGTACGTAACAAGCACTCACTAGAAATAGTTAGTGCGCTTTCTTGCAATGGAGCAAAACAAGCGAAAAGGATATCAAAGAAAGGCTTTACGCCAACAATATCTATTGCGTTCTAGTGAAGCCTAATTCAATCGAGAAAGAAAGCCCATACGTCATAACAAATACTGCAAAATGTGATTGTTTCCTGCACGCTTACCAAGAATATAATTGCTGTAGCGCAGAAAAGCAAGCGTCCAACTCATGTGACTATGCGGCACACTTTGGTCTTGTCTTGGCTGGACTGAAGACCACGCTATCTCGAATTGTTCATGCCTCTCAGCTTATAATCTCGGTAGTAAACGGCTGTCGCAGCGCTCTAAGTTGACTTTTTCTTCGCCGACTAAGGAAAGAACCAGGACATACCAGTGATGTATTGGGGCGTATAGTCTCAACCCTCTATCTGTCGATCCTAATCCAGAAAGAAAAAAAATAATATTCTGCTAGATTTAGCGGAATATCGACGGAAAGTTTGCAGTCGGAAATGGGAAGCGGAAAGAGCCCATAGACCTTATCAGCAGCAAATGTCGGGCAACTGAGCTTCTTCATCCATACTGATCAGCTAAACAGCGACGGAATATCAACTCTTATTATTTTCTTTTTTTCATTCAAAGCAATGTCGTGCGTGAAGTAAATTTTCATGCTTTCTTTTCGTTTACTTGAGATATTGTCCTAATTAAATAGCCTCAGGAAACATTAATCTGTGACGCGATTTTTCCGCGTCGTGGTGCCTTTTTTTTCCTCCTGCATTTCTTCCTCCCCTTTTCCTACACTCTATCCACCAACTAGCATATTTTCATCCGCAAACCGTATGTTTCTGCAGAGCACTTGTGCAGGCGGTTTTACACGCGCTGACAGAACTTACTAAGTTTCTTTTTTCCAATATCTCGTTCTCAGGCAGCCCAAGAAACTGCGCTCACAAATAGAAAATATGCCTAATGCGAGGCACAATCTTTGCATGTCTACGCGTAACACCGATTATCGCTGTAGAAAAAAAATGAACCTAACATGTATTGCATATACGTCAACGCCGCCGCCTAGTCTTCCTTTCTTCCTTCCTGCCTACTTATCTCTCTCTCTCTCTCTCTCTCTCTCTCTATATATATATATATATATATATATATATATATATATATATATATATATATATATAGAACCCAGGGTTCTACTAGTACACATAAATACCCAAGAAAGTGGATGGGAAAACAGCGCCGCGGTAGCTCAATTGGTAGAGCGTCGCACGCGAAATGCGAAGGTTGTGGGTTCGGTTCCCACCTGCGGCAAGTTGTTTTTCCATCCACCTTAATTTCCATTAACTTATCGTTTCTACATTCCATTTATTAAGCACAAGTGCTTTCCCCTATGTTGTCCTTGGTGTCTGTGTTCGTTGGCTTCTCATGATATGACTATATATATAAATATATATATATATATATATATATATATATATATATATATATATATATATAATCATATTGCGAAGGCTAGTAATTATCCTAATTCCGGTGCCCTGCGGCTTTTCGCTTACGGTGTCCCTCATTAGCAGTAGCTCTTGCTGCTCGAAGTCTACTGCAGCTGCTGCAGCTGGCCTTTACACCGCTATGCCTGTTTTTTCTGCCATTTAGCTGGGGTACTCGTGCTGGATGTCTTAGTTGGTACCTACTGGCCACGAGCATTAGCTTCAGACGACGAACTAACGTCTTTGTTTATTTGTTTTTTCTGATATTTTGAATATCTTGCACATTATCCAACGAGGAATACCAAGAAACCTAAAGCCTCTTCGCCCAAGAAACTACGACTGAAAGCAGTCGCAATGTTCACGTCTCTCGTCTACTTGGTGCCGCTTGCGTAACTACCATTAGCTTAAATTGAAACATGAACAGGAAAGAAGTAATATAATAGAAACATCTTTCCCATGTAATTACACGGGAATGAGAAATGTACAATCTCTTCGTCGCCGGTTTCTAAGCAATCTGAAACTTCAAATGCACGTGGCGTGGCCTGAACCTGGTCCCTGTTACAAAACACAGATCATCACGAAAGCGCTACAAGGCTTGCTAGCGGCTGTCGACTTGTTGGTGTTTTAAAGTATGTGTTGATATTTCATGCACGCTCTTGCTCACCAATGAGCGCTTCAGGTGCATTGTGACAGCCTTGCGCTAGCAACGCGAAAATGCTATAATAGGTGCCTTGGTGGCGATCTGCGTTTCGTGCGGCGCGGTAATGTGGTTCCATCTAGCGTGTGCTTGGCGAACTAACGACTGTTGCCCCCGTGATTTTTGTGTAGGCTTCTGTGCCTTTAAATGCCTTTTCTTTTTCCTTTGGGCATTTAGACATGTGCGAAAAGCGGTTTCCATCAAGATGGCATGAGCCAATGCGAAAACCAAGTAAAACTACAATTTTGCGTGCTTCGACATTTATGAGTCACACATGACACCGAGGAGGCTTTAGACAAGTGAAATTATAACGTATAAGTGAAATAACGTATAACTTTTGTATAGCAAGTAAAAAACTCACATTAATGCGCAACCTAGGAAGCCACCACCTTTCGCCTTAGCTGCAGTTTATATATCTCCAAAGTTGACCCAGATGAAGGTTGCTACTGATGCTCCTCGCTCACTAAAGCCCAGTGTAATTGTAGCAGATAGAACCTGAATTGCAATAAAGCTTTCATATAAAAATTTTACGATAGACAATTATCTTCAAGGAGGGTAATTCAAACATCCATAACGTGGTTCGAAGTCACAGGTTAAAGAATGGTTAGTCGTGCATGTATGCATGCACGTGTCATCTTTTTCTGTGCAACAGAGTGTTTTTGCATTGGTCTCCCATTGGAATGCGGCCTCCGCGTCCAGGATCGAACCCGTGACCTTCAGATCAGCAGTGCAACGCCATAGTCACTGGTCTACCGCGGCAAGTCACGCTTGAACCAGTAAATATCAGGTTCAGCGATAAAGTATACGGAAATTATAGGCTCCGAGATTCTTTGTATAAACTTTTTACGGTGCTCTCTAAGTGTGACAGCAGCCATGTCGTTCCGTCTCTCGTTATCCAAATCATTCCTAATTGTCAACAGTTGAGCGACTTTTTGCGCAGCCGTCCTGAAATAATTTGGAAAATAGTGTCTTTTAGGTCAACTGACTTCAAATCGAATGCCGCGGTGCGAATGCCCGTGTGGGACAGCGGTGACCACGTGACCGGGGCTAGCAGAATAAATAGAATAAATGCTTTCTTTCTTGTTGATCGCCCACTTCTGCGGCTTTGAATTCTATTTTACAGAGCATCTGTGCGAGTAGTTAGCAGTGACTGGGTCAGGCACTCGTAAAGTGCAATCAAAGTACTAAACATTTCAAGCGATATGCATTGCTGGAACAGTAGTGTAGTCTCTTAAAATAAACCTTATCTACCGTCAATTGCTTGCCTGGTGACTCAGTGACTCCGTAGATTTTGCTATAAGTGTATCTTGTATCTCAGTATAGAATATACTTCTCAAAATGTATAAAAAAATACAGATACTGATACACGTCTTGCCGAATGTATCATGATACAGGTACAAAATACCCAAATGGTATCTAAGATCCATGTACATTCGATACTGTCTGCCTCTCCGAGACACAAAGGCCAGATTTCGCTTTAGGGTATTCGTTTAAGAACTTCGTGGTTGTAGAACTCCATAGTCATTGAACTTCGCGACCGCCTACTGTATACTTCAATTTTACGTTGCATTTTATGCAATCTTTTCAAAAACTCTTGCAAAATCATTAAATCTTCAAACATACCCACTGACCGACCGCAATACGGGAGCTTCAGTCTTTGCTCGCAGAGCAATATTCGCCAAGTCAGTAGAGTTGCTACCGTTTTTACGTATATTTGTTTGCCTTCCTATAGGCGTGTCTTTTTTTCATTATACACTCTTCAATGGCAGTAGTGGTCAAACAGTCTGTATTACTTACGTCTATCTTTAGCTTATTCACTTCGAAGCATTATTGAAGAAAACGTGGAAGCTCAATATGAACAGGCTGCTTATAGACATCCGATGTACTTCATACAGCGCAACTATAGACCTTCTATGGACTACCTAAACAAGTCTTTGTGGTATTCACGGCTTCAAGGCAATGTAGCCTGCCATGTCATCTCCATAAATAAATCGTCCCGCAGCTTCCATTTCAAAATACAATTTTTTTTTCTGTGTGTCGGCATAAAAAGCAGCTCTCAAGCAATGTCTGAGTGCTTTGCAAAAGTCGTTATGGACAATGTTGTATTTCGGTTGAGTTTTCGTCGGGGTCCATTGGAATATTTTGCCTAAAATTTGCAAGGGTTACGAGGGTGCAGCTGGTACACCTATTGCGTCGACAGCTGCGTTCGGCTTTGTTCTGTTGTTACAGTTCCTTTTGCTACCTTGTTGATTTGTAAGTACTGCCGGACAATGACCCCGTACCGTAAGTTTGTCTGTCTTTTTGTGTTTGTGTTTGTATGTGTTAGTGTGCGCATGTCTGTGTGCATGCGCGCTTTTGTGTGCGCGCGCGTAAGGCAGGGGAGGGGGTTGTATTTAATGTGCTGTATACGTAACAACAGCATGCGGAACGCGTAGGCGTTCAGTGTTCTGGTTCCGTACGTGCTTTGTATACAGCCTGGCTTTTTTTTTTGTTATAACGAAATCGCAGAGAAGCCGGAAATGCTTTGCTGTAACGCTTCAATGTCGTAACAGTGCTTCTTTATTGTGGCAGTATTTTGTGACTGACAAGAAAACATTGCGTTTCCACGCTCTCTCTCTTTCATTCTTTATGTATTTCATGCATCTGGACCACCCTGTAGCAATGCGTGGACAGCTTTTGACTCAATTTGGCTTGGCGGCTGCTATTCTACTTAGAGAATTTGAAATGTTTTCGTAGAGCATTCAGCTTGAAAAGGGCCAACCAAACGGGCGTTAGATACACAGAGACCCTAGTGGAAACAGTAAGGCTGTACTTTCCGTTTTGGATAAGGATGTTCGCATTACAACGAGATGGGAGGAAACGCCCATCAGAAAGGTGTATTTAAATTATAGAAAAAGATTATTCGGCATCTAGGTGAAAGCCGTGTTCGACCGTTGGCCTCGACCGCAGTGGAAAGCTCGAGAGCTGGCTTGCTGTGTCGGTCACTTCTTTGGCCGGTTGTTTTGTCGCGTCTTGGGGCCGTCTACTCATATTCATCTTGATCTTCAGAACATAGCGACGAGTCAATCGTTCAGCGTTCATCTATTATAACACATGGATGGAAGGGCAGCGAATAGAAGCTGTCGTGCGGCAGGTTGAGGAGCCCACAGCTGCCATGACATGGAGTACTCAGCAGTGCAAACATGTCAGTGCAGATAATTACCTCAAAACAAACAAAGCAAAATAACTAATACTATTAGCATATTTCTGGAGAATTTTCACGCATCGACACTACATGTCGTGTTCACGAAATTCAAGCGCAGCTTGCTTCAGGCACAGATAAACAGATAAAAAAAACGACGAATTCAGAATAACTAAAATGTAGAGGTGGATGTGTGTCAACATTTTCGAATATATGTAGATACTGTCGAATATCGAATAGTCAAATGCGAACGCTTATAAGTACCACAGGAATATTTAATTCTATTTAATTAGTAACCATGCCTGTACTGACTAGAGAAAAAAAAACAGCGAGCGATCAGGGACAAGTGATCAGTTTTAAACGCAAAATCACTAATTCTCATCAAAATAACTGCAGTCCTAGCCTCTCAACAATTTGAGACCATGGATGCAAACAAGCTTTCCAAGAAAGAATGACAGCTGTGCGCGACTACCTCTCCCAAAACGCTAATTATAAACGGTTGGTGAAAGAAGATGATAAGTTACGGATAAAAAAAAAGAGCTGCTAAAAACGTGTAGGCCGTGGCCACATGCAAAAGGACCGGTTGCAAGAAATACATCACAGGTTGTACCCTAGAAGATAAAACTGCCGCATCACTGGACTGCCAGAGACACTAAATTGGAGACCGCAGGCAGAAATCACAGGTTGTCATGCAGGCGTCCCCCGTTGAACCGGAAGCAAAGCTTGCATTACCTATGCTGTTTCTGCATTGCTTGCAAAACATATGTCGCTGTCGAGCGTCTGATTATTATTTCTTATTTGCGATAACTTGTTTAGCCGACGGAGAACAGTGAACGATCGGTTGTTGCGAAATATTTCGTTAGATTCTAATATTCGCAAATGCTGAATAGTTCCTTTCAAGTACGAATACGAATAGCTGGTGTGTAGTATTCTATTCGCATTCGAAGCTTCGAGTATACGCCCGCCCCTACTCAAAAGACAAGACAACGCATGGCAGCGGCGGTGTATTCTTGAATTAAGCGCAGGGTCGTTGTTTCAGAAAAGTGTTTAACTGAGCTAGTTGATTCATAGCCATAACGAGTTTAGAACAGCTTAACTAAAAAAAAAAGACAGAAAGTGACTTCCTGAGTTCTTTGTTGTTGTTGTTTCCAGTCGCGCCCTTGCTCGTTTCATAAACCTGCTCTTTGTGCGCGCAAGAACGAAACTAAGATCGGACTCTAAGCAGATGTGCAGACGTGCAGACGTGCCCATGACTGAGCACGTCTAAGCAGACGTGCAAAACTAAGCAGACGTGCTCATGACTGAGCTGTCGCCTAACATTCGCATTTGGCCGTGTCTGGGGAGTCACGTGCGTTTCACATTATGTGAATGACGGCTTCTCCGCATCTGTTTCAGAGGCCACCGCAGGCACTACACTATGTAACGGTCGAATACAATGTAATGCGCATCTTAAAGAAGTAATTTATGAGAAGATATAGCCATTATTCCGCGAGAAATAGAAGAAAAATGGCTTAAAATAAACGAAGAGCTTGCCGCGCGTCTTAGTCAACTAGTTCGGAGCCGGGAGAATCGCTGAAGTCTGGTGCTTAATTATTCATTTGCCTTAAATTTTCTTTTTCTTATTTCTTATGTGTGTTTAAATCCTGACCAGATGAGGTGCCGTCCCGGACATAGGTGGCGTTTTTAACATTGCGGCCACGACGTGTTTCCAGCTTCGCTAGTACTTCCGGAGCATGCAGCCAGCAAAGGCGTAGCCTTAGAGATTGGTTTGTGTTCTAGGAATTATAAGCCTGCGAAAATGTTTGTTTGTATAGCTTAAGTTGCCCTGTTTTAATGCGTCCTTTTCTTCTTCTTCTTTCTTTTAACCAGGCCAGCTGAAGTCATGCTACTACGATACGGCATCTCTTCACGTTAAGTTTAAACCAGATGGGGTGCAGCTGCCTAACTTCATTATTTAAAAACTTTTTGTGCGAAAACAAACAGGGACAAAGAAGAGGAGCAACACAAGGACAAGCGCTTTCCTGTTGCTCCTCTTCTTTGTCATGTCACTAGGCCAGCTGAAGTCTTCTTTGTCTTTGTCCCCAGGCCAGCTGAAGTCATGCTACTACGATACGGCATCTCTTCACGTTAAGTTTAAACCAGATGGGGTGCAGCTGCCCAACTTCATCATTTAAAAACTTTTTTTGCGCAAACAAACAGGGACAAAGAAGAGGAGCAACACAAGGACGAGCGCTTTCCTGTTGCTCCTCTCCTTTGTCGCTGTTTGTTCGCGCACAAAAAGTTTTTAAATAATGAATCTGTTCCAACCAGGCCGACTCGCAGTTACACCTAACTTCTTTTCTTTTTCAGCTCTCTCTGTGTTTCGATAGGCGTAGGCTACCCGCTGTTTTATTCCGTGGCTTTCTTTTAGACTGTAATTTCTCATTCCTTTTCTAACCATGAACTGCAGCTTCAGAAAACCGGCAGCGGTTAGAAGACAAAAAGGTATGGAGGAGAAGGGTTCATGAAATCATTTTTATGTCGTTTTCGTTGTTGTGTCATTGTTGGAGACGTCCGTGGCGATGTAAGCTCCTGAGTCCCTTAGTTTCCTCCAGACGCGACTGCGACTTGGATTCGATCCGTTGCCTAACCATGAAATATAGGGTTTTGCGTCACGTCGAAGTAACTTGTGTAAGTCGGACGTGACATGCCCCTGTGATTGGGAAGCGCGGTTCTGTGTTGATTCAGCGCAAACTTCCCAAAATATCGTCAGCGTTAAGCCGCCAATACCGGGTGCTACAGCGAAAAACGACACCAAGAAAAAGATATATGTATACAGCGACAAATCAAGCCAGGAATATATACGATGTGCCGTAGCTTGTTCTCAACGTCAGTCTCGTAGCAAGACCGAGCAAGACGCCTAGAAACGGACGTCTCAACTCGTGGGCTTAGGAGCAACGCAAGTCAAGAGGGGAAAAAAAGTGTAAGCACCGTTGGTATCGTGTTTACGGTTCGTTCTTGTTTTTCTTGCTTGTTCATCTGCAATAAAGCGACGAACAAGCAGTTTTCGTCTGCAAGAAAGCATCCAAACAGAAAGCCTTGTTCGTCTGCTTTTTTTTTTTTGCGTGGTCGTGTGATTTTCGCGAAACAGACGACAAATGTTTTCATCTCCACTGTACTTTGTCACCTGTCGCACGTACCACATTCGCCGTGAACCACATGCCACAACAGACATTTCCCGCGATACTGTCACCTTCCACCATTTTTTTCTTTTCTGCTCAGTTTCTTTTCTTTGCCCTCACTATTTTACCTTGAGCACGAATCCTCGTTCCTTATTTTGTTATTTCTTTCAACTAGAGCCGGGAATTCGTGTTCTTACTTTTCCCGCTTTTCCACTCGGAACGTCTCTCAAGATTTGTCGCCGGGTATCTACCGTATGTATGAGCTCTCCTTTCTTTATTACTCTCTCTCTCTCTCTGTCTCTCTCTCTCTCTCTCTCTCTCCTTCTCTCTCTCTCTATTTCCTTTTTCTCCAGCAGTCCTTTCGCGCCCAAAATTCAATTTGGCACTATCCTAGAGGAGCTCCGCTTCGCCGGATTTTCTTCTCCTCTTGGTGTGACGAAGGAAAAAGAAACTTAAATACATTCATAAGTAGTGCGTGAACTTTTCTTCAACTTTCGGCGTCGACAAGCATCTGCCGGGCAATGTTTGTTTGCTCTTCATCACCTTCTTGCCGTTTCTTTTCTCTCGTTCAGCTTTAACTCCTGGCCGGGAGGGGACCTACGACAGGGAGGACAGGAGAGTGATAGACTTGGTGTAGTTGAAGCGCACTGAGTAAGGAAGACCGACCCTTAGTTTAAGGAAAACATTTTAGCTGGCAATCATTGGTATTGTCCTAAGGACCTGCTTTTCGCTGAAGACACAGGCAAAGCCAGAGAAAAATACGTAGGTGACGCACGTGCTTAGTAATGCAGAACTTACTCTCGCTCGTATTATGTGCGTGTGTGTGAAAGAGAGAGAGAGAGAGTCGGATTTATTCTGTCTATGTGCATGTGTACGTGAGTCTTCCTGCTCGATCGATGGCTAATCTCAGCTCAAAGTTAAGCGCATGCCACTTTACATGACACTCCTTTGCATGAAGATCAGTTTTGCACCACTTTTGCCTGCATTAGTTACGAGTTTCGTCTAATATAAACCCGAAGTACACGTCATCTGCGGCGACGCCACTCAAAACATGTCGATTTCACTGCAACGGAAGCGTAGTGCCCTCTGCCACGGCTGAGGTGAACACCTTGTTTTCTCCGTAGCCGTGACAATGGCAGATATTGCTGTCAATATTTTTCAAAATTATCTCGGAAGGGATTAGATAGAATATTAATCCAAGACATGTCATACGCATGAGGAACTGTGTGGAAGTTGTTTGATCATATTCGTACCTGCACTTTTCGAGAAAGCTGATGCTAATTTGACTTCGAACGTTATGTCGCCAAGGACGATAAAAACCGCCCAACAAATTTATTTCGAATACCGAGAGATCTTATAAGAGTACAGCATCCAGCACGAACATGTCAAACCAGCACTGAGCGTTACACTTTCACCTCTCTGTCTAGGCAAAGAAAATAGATTGCTTTTTTTTTAATCAGCATTGATCAGGAGATGGTTACCTTGTCCACCTTCATGGATAAGTTGCTTTCATTATTTAAAAACTTTTTGTGCGCAAACAAACAGGGACAAAGAAGAGGAGGAATACAAAGACGAGCGTTTTTCGAAGAACTTCATGCTTAAATACCCACAGATCTGCGCGATCTAGACAAACAGAGCACGCCTATAGCGCGTATAACATTTCGAAGAACTTCCTGCTTAAATACTCGCTCGTCCTTGTGTTGCGCATCTTCTTTGTCCCTGTTTGTTTGGGCACAAAAAGTTTTTAAATAATGAATCTGTTCCAACTATGCCGGCTCGCAGTTATGCTTAAGTTGCTTTCAGCACATAAACGTAGCATATATAACAAAAAAATTGATTTTTTCGAGTTCATAACATGCCGGTCGGTAATAAGAATGGACTTAAATAGTGAGAAAGTTGCTCAGCTGTTTTCTGGAATCGGTAGGATAGAGTATACGTTAATATTCTACCTCTTATGCCGGGAATTTTCAGATTCGAAACTGCGCATATCAAAAGCGATGCATGGGGTGTTGCAGGGTTGAAACTAAATTCGGTGTTTAACGTCAGGGAGCTCTAGAATGTGATGCGAGTCCGTAACGATGGTCTCCGGATTAATTTTGACTACCTAGAGTTGTTTAACTTGCACCTAAAGCCCCATACACGAGCCCCCCCCCCCTTTTTTTTTTCACTGCGCCCCCGTCGGTATGCAGCTGGTGCGGCTGGGTGTTAAACCCGCGACCACGTGGTCGGCAAGCAAGACCCCATGTATAGCCAATGAGCTATATGACTATACAGCGGGTCCGCGTAGTTACTTTCTTTCATATTCTTCTTTTATTATTCGAAATATCCGTGCACGTCTTCCGACGTCGAATTTGCAACTTCGTAGATAAGTATGCAGTGTATTATTATGCAAGTCCGTTTCTATCATACCGCTCGCCGTTCACCTCGTGCTATTCAGTTTTTTAAGCTGCCGATATATTCCTTATCCCGCGCCGCATCGGGCACCTGGTGGGAGGCGAGCGTGACTAAGCGGGATTTGAAATATTCCATTACGCGCCTCATTTCCCATTCCCGACAAGGATCAGTGGGGATGGGGCAACGCGCAGTTCTGTGGCGTATGGGTGGTTAACGTCATCGTCAATGCGTATCCCGTGCCCGCATTATTCAGCCGGGAGCTGCAAGTCCCAATCGGAAACCTCCCGGTACGTTGGACGCACTCATACTTTCTTTTTCTCCTAGAGTAATGATTAAGAATGGAAGTCAGGAGGATGAAGACGGAATATTTCTTCTTTTTTTTATTCTTCAACGTGATAATGAGAGTTAACTGCTGGGCTAGTTGGTGATCTTGCATATTGAAAAGATTTTGCGCCAAAAAAACAACACATGTTGTTTTTTTGGCGCAATATCTTTTCAATGTGTGATAATGAGAATATTCGACCAGTAAATAATTTATTTAACTTGCCCGGGAACAACGCTGAGGCTTGAGCTAATGCTGCTTCGCGAAGAGAGAAAAAAAAAAGAGAGGTAGAAGTGTATAGCAATTACAACAAAAGTTATGGGATTAACGAAACAGACGAAAAAGCAAAAACAAAACCAACTGCATAAACAGGTACGTTTCCTACCGCTTGGACGGTAGCACGCGTAACTCCCATAGACAAATTGGGTGCTATAAGCAATTATTAACTACGACCCTATATCTGTCTTCTCGCTGCGTCAAAACTGTTTCAATCTGTATTACATTCCCTGATTTCGCTTAGTGCTAAGAGAATTCTAATAGAAGAACAGCCTGGCTTTGTATCAGGGTGCTTCACAACAGCGAACATGGTCACATCTGTGACCCATGCTTCCAGTGTAGCACATGACAGTGGCCAATTAGATGTTCTCTGTACTTGGACCTAGGTGAAGCATTTGATGCAGTTTGCTATGAGCTCCTGCTTACAAAGGTCACGCAAATGGGCGTACATTTTTGCATCACTGCCCCGGTATCTAAATACGTAAGCAATGGATCGCGTTTTGTCGGCATTAATGGACAGAGATCTGTTAACTATGTGATGTCACTAGCAGAGTTCTTAATGGATCCGTTACTCGCTCTCTTTACTTGGTACTGCTGATAAATGTTATTCCATGAGCAATTCAACACTGTTCATTCCTTCGATACATGGGCGACTTAAAGCTGTTTATGACTGTCAACAGTGTTCACAACTGCACTGACCTCCAAAAATACTTTCTTTTTCACTCTTAAACTGATGCAGAAACAATAAGGCACACTTAAATGCTCCCAAAACTATGGCCTTAAGTTATACGCGGAAAACACACCACGGCACTTGACCTCATGCATTAAGGTAGACACGTGTATTGAGAAAAAAAGATTACTGCCGAGGCTATCCGGTCAAATTTACGTTGTAGTCAATTGCGAAAAAGAAATTTAATGTTTCATTGAGTAATAAACAGACGCTATACATACCTCCTCCTCCTACAAATAAAATTATTTTTATGAACAAACTTAAACGAAGCGGAAATATTTTTAAAAATATTTTTGGGGTCCACTGGCCAAGCCCCTTCCAACTGAAGTACAGAAAGCACTACTGAATTGCATAACAAATATTTATTTATTTATTTATTTATTTATTTATTTATTTATTTATTTATTTATTTATTTATTTATTTATTTAATCACTTGCTTTACGAACTCGCACACTTATCGCCATTACACATTTGAGATTTTTAGTTACTGCGCTTATTTAGCTTAGGATAATGTAAGCTTTCTACGCATGCCGGTAGAAGAAGTACGTTAACCATTGCGCAGTAGCAGGAAGCAAAATCATGTTTTTCCAAAACTGCAGACAAAGCAAGCAAGGTTCGATTTCTCGCGTGGACCTGGAAAGAAAACAATACAAGGCATCTAAGGTTTCAACTCCGGGAGTCTCTTTCATTATTATTATTATTATTATTATTATTATTATTATTATTATTATTATTATTATTATTATTATTATTATTATTATTATTATAACAAGACGCGGTTGTTTTTCAATTCTGTAAGCCACTTGGAACTTGTGGCCCACAAGAGTGGGCATTTTGTACGAGAAACGCAGACATATTTTTATCTTATTTTAAATAAGCAAGAAACATCACATCAAAATTAAAACTGAGCCAGGCAGCTCAGGAATCTGCATTTCGTGACGTCAGTGCTAACACTTAATAGAGTCACGCGTCGTGGACCTTAGGGACAATAGCGACATCTCTGGCCAATGTGTTGAACTAACAAACAGCTGTGTAGTCGACCTAACTTTCTTTAAAGCTATATTGATTTTGACGCCATCTGTGTGGTTGCGGTGGATCAAGCCATATAGATATACTTCAAGGACATCTCGTTCCATCGTCCCACACACTAACTTCCGTTTCCTATCAGTTAAGATCAGTCGCAACACGCAGCGCTTTTGCACAGTGTTTGTAATCAGACAAGCGGCGCCCGATGAAAGCGGCAATCAACAAAGGCCTTCAGCAGGCAAGCAAACTCGCGGCAGAACTCTACTCGTGCTCTCCTATCGCCTTATTTACATCTTCACTGCATTGGACACCCGCTTTGTTTACAATGCCAACCAACTAAGCTAAATTCGAAGCACTCATTCACGACGACGCGGAGATGTTGGGGGAAAAAAGCGTTCAGGCGCCTGACATGGGCTCGGCTCACGTTTCAGCCCCCACCCCCACCCTCCCCCACCCGAACGACAAACGCAGCGCGGAGTCACCGTACGACAAGCACCGCCAGCGATTGGGAGGGCCAACTTCAAAAATCCATAACCGCGTTATCGTCCCTATCCTTTCGTACAACGCATTATCTACGCGAACTGTCATTTCGAGTTTTTCGACGCAAACCTTTTTCACCACTTTCACCGCAGTGTGACAGCGTGTGTATGCCCGCGTCGATTGATCAGGGAAGCACGGTCAGCTGCACTCAACAGAGGCTATAGGCTTTACGGGTGTCCTATTTGCTAGGTTAGCGCGCAACGTTACTGCTTATCTTCCCTCTCTCTCTCTCTCTCTCTCTCTCTCTCTCTCTCTCTCTCTCTCTCTCTCTCTCTCTCGTGCACTCGCTTTCTCAAGGACAGCGGACCTTCCATTAGGAGCGCTCGATTCCATTCAGTGATGTTATTCTTCAGTGCGAGCCGCACAGTCATGCGTGCTTCCGGATGATCAGATCGATGTTCCCGCCTTATCTCTTCGTAGGAAAAACATTAACGGTCTTGAGCGCGTCTTTTTTTTTTTTTTCACGCAGGAGGAAGACGAAAAGAGGCTTTCATCTTGCATTGCGAACTTGGCGCGCCGTCCTCGGTATACATTATCACATCTCCGTGCACACACTGCTGTGTACTTGTCGTTTTGTCACCATTAGTCGATAAGAATATTCCTAGCCATGGGGACGTTTGTAGAGAAAATGGGCGCCGGCGCTCTCCCTATAAGTAATGCGTGTTGCAGTTACTAGACCACCGTGAAATCTGTTCTATTAACGAACATTCTTGACTTGGGTGGCCCGGCTTGAGAGGGGTTGTCTCTTACATGAGGGGGAGACAAAGAGCAAAAGCTGAATCCACACAAGCGTGTCAACGCTACTAATGGTACAAAAACCTGTTTTAAATGAAAAAATTAAATTATGGGGTCTTCCGTGGCAAAACCACGATCTGATTATGAGGCACGCCGTAATGTGGGGATCCGGAAATTTGGACCACCTGGGGTTCTTTAACGTGCACCTAAGTCTAAGTACACGAGTGCTTTCGCATTTCGCTCCCATCGAAATACGGCTGCGGTGGCCGGGATTCGATCCCACGCTCTCGTGCTTAGCAGCTCACACCATAGCCACTAAGCAACAAGGCGGTGAAAGCCTGTTTTGCAGCTCTTTATATACTCCATACTAGCAAAACTGTGCTAAAAGATAAGCGACGGCGCTACTTTAGTGCGTCAGTGTTGCATATATGTCGGGATTTGAGTGCTTCTTAAAGAAAAATGTGTCAGAAAGTCTCCGAAATCGCTTGAGATACGGCCGAGCATATCCAAGATTGCCAAGACGGTCCATCATATTCTCGTTGTTTTGGCGTTACATTTAAGAGCTGGTTACTACGTTCACAACCTCATGTCTTAATTGTGAAATGTCCGCCTGAAACTTGAAAGGCCGAAGTTACTCCCTTTCATGCACACTGCGCCTGAGCAATGCCGCAGCTACCTCTGTATTGTTGTATGCCTTTCCCTTGGTATCTTTTCGCGACACGGCATTACCAGCTGGAGCTGATCCGCACAGTTATGCTTCGTAGCTTGCTAGGCCTGCCACGCACATTGTAATGCGCAGCCACTCTTGCAGAAGCTGGCCCCTGTATTTTCTCTTGCTGCCACGCGGCCTTGTTCACGTCAACAGGCTGGCCCATACCGCTGACGCAAAGGCTCTTCGAACTAGCCTGGAGAGTCGACCCACCTCCCGCATGTGTAGCCTGTGCAAACTTTACAGGTAGATCATCGGCCTTGTCCTCTCCCTCAGCCATTCAGCCACCCCCGCTGCGTGAGATGCCTTCAGTGGTGTTCACAGCCGCGGAAGGCCATTCTAAGTGACGGGTCTCCCACCTGCGCTCTGCGTCAGGATGCCACCTCCAAACTCCAGGAGGAACAGGCAGGAAGGATTCACTTCTTCACCGACGGCTCCGTCCCGGCAGGTTCCGGCTCGGTCACGGCTTCATGCACAGCTCCGGCACTCCAAACGGCAGTCACGCGCCGTCGTCCCTTCGCCGCGAGTTCAACCACTGCAGAAACGGCTGGCCTGCATCAGGCTGCAGACCGACTCGCCGAGGATCCTCCTGCGCGACCAGTTGCACTGCTGTACGACTCACGTGCTGCGCCTTGCTGGCCCTCAAGAAACCTTACAGGCCGCCTTCAGCACAACACTCCTGGCAGCAAAACTACGTGCCCTTCAGGTCAGCGGCATCTAAATCTCCCTCCACTGGCTTCCCTCCCTTGTAGGGATACCAGGCAATGAGGAAGTAGACGCACTTGCCAAACGGGCTCACAAGTCCTGGCCGCTAGCACCGACTGCGCAGGACCTCCTTCCTTGCTTGCGCAGACTGCGGGACAGATGAGGCACTGGAGCACTTCCTGTATCACTTTCCGGCGCACGGAACGCAGCGAGCGAAACTCGCCGCTACGCCCGCTAGCAGGGCCTCGCGACCTCCACCATCGCGGATCTGATTTTTCCCACCCGCCGCCAAAGCCATGTCTTCAAGGCCGTCCTCGACTTCCTGGAGGACACCTTGCTGTCCAGCATACTTTAGGGGTTTGCTGCCGCCCACTGCCTGCCCCGATACGGGACGCCACCTTTCCCCTCTAATCCTTCCCGCATGCTTCTATCCTCTTCCCACTTCCCTCTCCCCACTGACATTGAGACTTGCTGCTATTAGGGATCCAAAAGTATGTGTCTCTTCTTCAACTCAACCCATCCCCAAAGTCTTAGTTCGCGTGTGGTGTGCAATTGTAAGATGCGCAGTGTCCGCGTACGCCACACGATCTCGGAGACGTAACATTTGTTGCTGCAACAGAAAATGTACGAACGTTCGTGCCACTGCCTTGGTGTCTCAGGTACGGCGGCACATGCACCGTGGAGTCCGCGTGCCGAGTGCTGGAGGTCACGTGATCTGCTACCAGTGCAGAGGAGGAGGAAATGGAGTGTAAAACAAGAGGGATACTGCGGTAACTGTCTCACACACTGGTGGACTCATCAACTGCGATGTTGGAGGAGGGGAATGAAGAAAGAAAGAAGAGAAAGAGTAGACAGAGAATCACTGCCTTCCTACCTTCCTATTTTTGAAGGTCACGTGATCAGCTGCAGTTCGGAGGCCTGGAACAGTGAAATGAGGGGAGCGGCAGCGCGGAGCGCCCCCCTTCGAGCAAGCGTGCGCGCTTCCCTCTGGCGGCGTTCACTTATTCCACTGGAACGGTGACACAGTGGAAGCAATCACTGAAGGACCTCTGTTCATCTACGTCCTCGGTCGCGCCATGCGTCACACGTGGTTGGTAAGTAAGCGAATGCTTCCTGCAAATGATGCACACTACGTAATATATACTCTTGATAACTATAGCTATCGACGTCAATGTTTCGATATGCGGGTGAGACTGCGAACATTTTCGCGCAATCCGCTCAGAAAAAAAAAATGAGAGAATTATAACGACTATTACGCCAGATGAACGGTTTCACCACAAAAAAAGAAACGTTCACCGAAAGGCTGAACGAAGCACACGACGCCTTTGAGGAAACCCTTTTCCCTGACCTCCTACGCTCGTCGCTTGATCCACGTGGCCATCGATCTCTCTCCGAGTGTCGACACAAGCGTCTAGAGAATCAGTAACGCCAGACAGCGTGTCTGTGCGAAAAACTCGTCAGGGTCCTTGCAAGGCGTTTCGAAAAGCAGTACGCCTCCCGGAGATGTTTCGCAATGTCTACTTCGCTCCCCCGTCATTCGCACGTTGAATATTAAATGACCTCTTTCTCCGAGGAGCCGACGTCAAGCGAAACGTTATGGAATTTTTGCTTGTCCGCGTGCGTTTTACTTTTCACGGAATAAACGGTGTCCGAAATCTGACGTCTGTGACGTGTTTCCGGCTCCCGCAATTGCTTCACCCGCACGCAACCAGCAAAATCAAAGCCTTCAAGATATGCATTTATTTATCGAGAGGGCGTCATCACCGGGGCATGGATTCGGACACCACGTTTGCCGGGTCACCGCAGTCGTTGATGTCAGTAACGGCGGCTGTGTCGCGACATCTTGTCACCCTTTGTGCAGCAAGTACGCTTCAGAGAAGCTTTTATGTCACATGGATGTTCTCGCCAAAGCCAAATGAAAATTAAAAAAAGAACTGCGTGTTAATGATGACGTTGCTGCCAAGGTTTTACGCGAGCATCTTAGTAGAATGCGGTTGGTAAGCAATAGGAGTTATCCGTCTCCTCTGGTTAGGTTCTACGCGAAAAGATGGCACCACGAGCGCAGCTGCCCACATCTACCTCCGTAAGCCAGTATTCATTAGAGGCACATATAGGGACAAGCTTGCCTGTCCTAAAACATATTGCAGTTTACGCAATACCGATACAGATTTGCGCGATACAGACTTACTGCAGCGGGATGATTGCTTGCGATGATGATGATTGCTTGCGATGATGATGATGATAATAATAATGATGATGATGGCATTGCCTTTAACATGGGACGGTGACGACGGATAATCGCCTAGCCTCCTTGAGTTCCTGAGGTATGCTATATATGCTTTTCATTGTAGTATTCCTGTATACATCTCTTTAATCTTCTCTTCTCCAATGCTTCTGTATCTACCTTGTACCGCTACCTATGCCTATAACAGATACGGTCGTATCAATCTCTGCCCTGCTTTTTTTTTTTCACCAATACGCTAAACGTCTCTTGCTTATGTCGACTGCGCCGCAGTGCTGGTAGCGCCATTGTGACGCTTTAAACTACAAAGTTAGAAACGTTTTTGTATTGTTTCACTGCTCTCGCAGATTTGAAAAAAAGAAGAAGAAAGTGACACCCTTTATATCTTAACGAATGCTGCTGCCAATACCTTTGCGCCAGCAGACAGGCACACCAATTATAGATTTGTGTGCTCTGGCTGATGTCATCGTCGCGAGACGGCGCCACTGGCGCTGCTCCGCCCGCCTATGTCGCCGGCGTTTTCGGTATTATGCAAATTTTACTATTGAATTAAAGAGCGAAGAAAACTTCAGCCAATATTTATCTTAATTTTATAACACGGTGTTTCACAGCCCGACCGGCTCCTTCATCAGCGAGATGGCGTGAGGCTTAGCACTGCTCGTGGGCGTTTCTTTTTTTTTCTTTTTTTATGCTTTGACTGGCGCACGGACACTTTTCGCAGTCACATTCGCAGTAAACAGCGGGAAGCGTTCGTAACGAACGATTGATTTTACGTGACGTCATTGGATGGGCCAGGATCCCAAAAGGAGACGCCGGCGCTGTCGGTTGTCTTTTCCCTCCAAGAAAACGGGTTATAAAAGCAAAATTAATTTTTGTTGAAGTTTGTTCTATAATTCAGTTGTCCCCAACCAGCTAGACATCTGTCCAATGTTTACTTTTCAAACTTTAGTACGCTTAAGAAAAAAATAAAGTAATCTTAAACAGCTCCTTCAACGGTCTCCTCACTCTACTACATGCATCGCAGACGTGCTTTTTTTTCAGAATTGTCATTCTCATGGTACACCAGATATGATTGTGTTTTCATTCGGTTCTCAGTAACAAACTCATCAGTTGATCTCACGGCTTGTTATTAACTACATTACGTGAATAAAATAACGTAAGCGACTTTTCTTCTTGCCAAACAGGGTAATGTCCATTTTACATTTACTTAAAAGGAAATTCCGAACATTCCATTTTTTATTCTATACTGGAAGGTCGTTTCTCTCGAATATCCATACTCGATTCACTTTAAGAAATTCGCTATCCAAACGCAACTACATTTAGGGCAAAATCCGCCATGGGTGAAATAACATATGCGGGGTAGCGCACTTTCAGAATTCCGCTTATCTCACGTTATCCGACTCGTTGTCCGAGCAAGAGGCGACACGCTGCAATAATCCATTCTTTTTTTTCTTTTCACAGCCTTCCAGAAAAGGTTCAATAAATAAACAAAATGCGGCGAACGCGAGAACAAAAACAGCAAATGCGGACAAGCGCTACTTTCCCGCTAAATTTTATCTCTGAAATGATCGTGGTCGTCTGATTGTCCCATATTATTTCTATAGCAATTATATGGACACTCCAGGCGCATTTTTTCTGTCGGCGTGATGTCCTGTACGAACTCCAAGGGCGATAACACCGTCGCCGCGCACCGTACGCTGTATGTGCGAGTGAAAGCCTGCGAGGTGATCCGACGTACGATCGCCGCTGCAATCATGCGCGCGCAAGGGAGGAAAGCTGAGAGGGAACGCGCCGTCTTCCGTCGCGCGAAAGGCCGTGGGGGGGTGTATGGCGTTGCTCGCCGGCGGCAACTGCGTATTTCGCGACTGCGTGCAATGGGAACCGACGATCACGGCTCAATCTCGAGCGCGCAAGGGAGGAAAGCTGACAGGAAACGCGCCGTCCTCCGTCGCGCGAATGGCCGTGGAGGGATGGATGTACGGCGTTGTTCGCCGGCGGCAACTGCGTATTTCGCGACTGCGCACAATGGGAACCGACGATCGCGGCTGCAATCTCGCGCGCGCAAGGGCGGAAAGCTGAAAGGGAGCGCGACGTCTTCCGTCGCGCGAAAGGCCGTGGGGGAATGTACCGCGTTGTTCACCGGCAGCAACTGCGTATTTCGCGACTGCGCGCAATGAGAACCGACGATCGCGTCTCAATCTCGAGCGCGCAAGGGGAGAAAGCGGGGAGTGGGCGCAGAAGGAAGATGTAGGACGGCATTATACTGCGGCAGCAACTGCGTACGATCGCGCGCGCTCTATCTTGAAAGCGATCTGCAGACGGATCATACATTTGTGCGCGCTGTGTTCTCGCCGCTCAGTTTGCATGAAGCGATAGACAGCACGAAGGTCATTTCGCTCGCTACTGCTGCCGCACTTCCTCAAACCAGAGTATGATGTGTTCATGGTTGCCTGTGCGAGCTGGCGCCATGCTTGTTGATTTAGTTAGTAAGCGAATGCTTCCTAGTTTATACGGCCAGTAAAACTGCTACTATCTTTACTTCGTATAGCTGTCTACTAATTTGCTATCGCAATCGCTGCTTCGATTTTCGGGCGAAACTGCGATATTTTTTTATCGGCAGTCCAGCACGCGAGCAAACATTAACAGACCGGATTCACGCGCTGGTTGACCCGGCCAGGTGACACTCGCTCAATAGCCTTCGCCCTACTGCATGGTATTACCTGGAATTTGTGGTCTGTGCTTGTTTGTTCTGTGGGGAGTGCCAAGCTTTCTCACAAGCATGGGTTTCTAAAAACGGAACACCGTTTCTCACGAGTAATGAGGACTTAGGGCACAGAAATATGATTTCCAGTGCACTTCGCAACGCATTTCCGATACAATGAGCTTGGAATGCATGGGAAATGTTATACTTTTGTGTCTCCTAAGCTGGTACCTATCGTTTGAAAAGGTCTGGCTTTGAGTATGCTTGTCATGGGTGGGTTTGCCTTTGAACGGGTTGCCAGCTTTAACAATTCCTTGTAGTTATCTTTGATCTGAGCCATCAGATTACCATTGTAAAAGAAAATGAAATTAGCTTGGGGTATATAAAGGAAATAACTGCAGTTTCAATTAAAAATTTCATTATTTATTGGTGAATTCACTGATCGTTAGATGGATTGTCTTATTAATGGAAAATGATGTAAAATATTATTTGATTGATGGATACTCCGGCTGATTTACTCATTTATTGGCAAATTGTCTAATCAGCTGATTGATTAGTTAATTTATTGGTGTATGGATTGGTTGACTCATTCAATCTCTCGTTGATCGACTAATTGATGGATTGGTTGGTTACGTGATTTAATCATTTATTGATTAATTGATTGGTTAATGGAATGACTGATTAATGGATCAAGTTATTAATTAGGTCATTGAGGTATGATTTAATTGAGTGATGGAGCTGATCGACCGAATGGTTTATATCAGTCCTCTTCTCTTTTTCGTTCTCTCTTGCTTGCTTAGTGTTATTCTCAAAGATGTGCTTGAAATGACGTCACACCGTCGCTCTATGACACGCACACAGCATTCCAGGTTCGCCCGTAAAACCGAAGGCATTTCAAAATTTCTGTTTTATAAGAACCCCCCCCCCCCCCCCCGCGATCTCTGAGATCTCGCAACTTGCAAAAAAAAAAAGAAATTTATGTATTTCGCTATCGAATCCAATGCGACGCGCAGCGCGTTTTGTAAGCGCGCCACCATAAATTTCACAAACGATGCAGTGGGCGTCTTTAATTGGATCGGCGTGGGTTTCGTGACCTGAGAGCCCGGCCGGACTTTTTTTTGTTTCCGGTCAAAGTAATGTAAGGGAGAAGCGCCCGGTCGGAATCTTTTTCGGCTCGCCCACACACAGAAAAGAAAAAAAAACACTCGCTTTGGCGGTTCTCGAACATCTGCTGCATTTCGTCCGCATTGCCGTACGCACCTCGCATATATGGTGGGGGCTGTGATGGCTATTCCCAATTCGATTAGGATTTCGGCTGCATTCGCACTCAAAGGGCTGCGAAGGCTGAACAGAGGCATGTTTTTGTGCTGTAACAAATTGGATTCCGTGTTACGAAACTTTCCGATGAGACCTGCTGCCCATTGTTTTTTTTTACCTGCGTTGTGATCTGCACAGCGTTCTTTCGGGGATCATGCATCGCACGGTTTCCGGACAGTGCATTGCATTTCGCGGGCTTTTTGATTGGATTACATATTCTATTGCATAGAAATGGCGAGGCGTCCCCGTGTCTGTAACACCAAAGAATTGGGACGAGTGGACTCAACAAACAGAGAAACGGCGACATATTTTTTTTTCATAACAAGCAAGGAAAAAAAAGAACAAAAAAAGACAAAAGAAAAGGGGACCAAGAGAACCGGAGCGAGTGTCACAACGCAGTGACGTCCTGCTGCCACGTGACCACCATCTGCGTCTTGACGCCACGATTCAGTGTCACCTGCCGGAAGTCGAAACCTAAACTTGGCCTTCGAAGGCTCCGAGGGCTTCAAGGCATATGGGACCATCGGATTCAGTCGTTTAGATGGTCCTACGAGAAGAATACGTCGCTTTCTGCGATGCCAGAAGAAAAGCTCTGGAATTGCTGTTGTCTATATCGGATGGGGATGGGGGAGCCGTAATTACGTCGCGGCCGCCATGCCTCGGGCACAACCCAACAGCGGAAACAAAACGGTTGCGGGCCGCCTGTCAGTATTAGGGTCAAGTATAGGCTACCAAGAGTGCATAACTCGTCAAATGCAGAGACACACTGTGTTTGTTGTGCGCATCAACTGCGAAGATACGGTATCGCCGAAGGTCGAGCGATGGCCGCGGGCTAAACACTTTAGCCTCTTAGGTGAACCCACTATTCTCCGCTCTTAAACGCATCGTCCTCCATTTCGTTCGTTATATATATATAACAGCTTTGGACGCACGTCGATGACAGCCTTGCTAAGCAGAGCCAATCTGCCAACTCTAACCCAAAGGAATCGTGTTCTCAGATTAAAATTTTTATTTCAGCTCATTAGAGGATACTACAGCATAGATATTTCTGAGATTATTTCCTTTTCAACAGGTTATGCTACAAGGCAACGGCATGCTCTAACAATTACCCCCTTCACTAGCCGCAAAAATTGCTTTAAATACTCATTTTTTCCTAGGGTCGTAACTGAATGGAATCAGCTGTCCAACGATGTGGTGTTGCAGCCATCCCTGAATTTGTTCATGTCCCATATTGTGTAATTTTCTTATTTTCGCTCTGTTACATTTGCACTTGCAGTAGATGCATTGATTCAGTTGTACTCGAAGCGTATCTTTTATTTCATGATATCTGCATTGTCTTTTTACTAGTCCATGTTTTTTCTTTTGTTTGCCCTGATAATCATGTCATAATGATGTATCCCCATCCTGCAAAAATCCCGTAACGGGATTGCAGTATTTGTAAATAAATAAAAAAATAAATAAATAACTAAATACACTACGAGGTCTTCTGCCTTTACGTGAAGCACAGTGCGCACCACTTTGCTTCGCCCTCACAGAGAGACGGCGGTGCCGTTCCGTTGCTCAAGCCCTATACTTCCTGGAAATCCAACTTTTTTTTTTTTCGTCCAGCACCACCGTAGGCGATGCGCACTTCTCAGTTATTCTCGATGAAACATGCCAGTAATGCATGTACACGTTGTAATTAAACTGATTTCGCCGCGTAGTACCCTCCTCTCGGAGAAATTTGAATGCAAACGAGAGGCCCGTTCGAACTGAAAAGTCATTTGTACTTAGCGCTCCTGTACTTGTCGCCACATTTGGTGTAGTTATGAGGTCCGCTCGATTTTCATGCATAATTAGGAACCAGTTCGCGGCAGTTCGTGGGAAGTTCGGAAATTGTGCAGCTCGATCTCTGCGGTGCAGACAAAGCGCGACCCCCGAAACTAATGCCAAGGTTCCGACGTGGTGCAGGCGTATACGTTTTGTCCGACTAATGTGCAAAAAGTGCGCAAGTTTGAGAGGTCCTCAACAACTCGTATGATATAGGCTTCCGAGGCGTAACTACTCCCGCGCTTGGGGCTCTTATTTCTGTGCAAAATAACTGCACTACACGGACCCGGTTAACTGTTTGCTGCTTCCTTCCTGCAAGAACTCATTACTGGTCTTGTCTTCGTTTTGTTAATCCGGCAGTTTGTTCTTGTGGGGAGGTGGGAGAAGCGTTTGTTGCCGACTTATAGAATAACATCGCGATGAATGAAATGAGCCCGGCTCTGTGTAATGGGATGTAGCGCATGACCAGGAAGCAACACACACACACGACTTCATGACAGAACTGCCTGGTTACATATAGAGAAGAAAAAAAAACGCAGTATTAGCCTAAACTACCCATTCCCAATAATTCAATATGAACATATCAGGTATCCTATATGAGGACCCATATGGCTCCCTTCGTTATTCTTCTATTCGGTGGATCTGCCGCATATGTAGTTAATATCTTTTTGTTCATAATTAACTAAGTATAGTTCTGCTAGATAATACGATTTTATTGAATATATTGGTTATAAAACATGCATATGTTTTATTAGGCTCTATTAAACGATTTCGTTAATATTTTATTGACTGGGCCGGTGAAAGAAAGAGTAAATGAATCAACGAGTGAATCAATCAGTGAGTCAAATGAGCGCGTGATTGACCAAGTGAGAGCGATACAGCCTTAAGGTATATATTTCTTCTTTTTTGTGTGTGTGTGTGTGCGCGCGCGTGTGTGTTTAAAATTATGGTGTTTTACGTGCCAAAACCACTTTCTGATTATGAGGCACGCCGTAGTAGAAGACTCCGGAAATTACGACCACCTGGGGTTCTTTAACGTGCACCTAAATCTAAGTACACGGGTGTTTTCGCATTTCGCCGCCATCGAAATGCGGCCGCCGTGGCCGGGTGTGTGTGTGTGTGTGTGTGTGTGTGTGTGTGTGTGTGTGTGTGTGTGTGTGTGTGTGTGTGTGTGTGTGTGTGTGTGTGTGTGTGTGTGTGTGTGTGTGTGTGTGTGTGTGTGTGTGTGTGTGTGCGTGCGTGCGTGCGTGCGTGCGTGCGTGCGTGCGTGCGTGCGTGCGTGCGTGCGTGCGTGCGTGCGTGTGTGCGTGTGTGTGTGTGTGTGTGTGTGTGTGTGTGTGTGTGTGTGTGTGTGTGTGTGTGTGTGTGTGTGTGTGTGTGTGTGTGTGTGTGTGTGTGTGTGTGTGTGTGTGTGCGTGTGTGTGTGTGTGTGTGTGTGTGTGTGTGTGTGTGTGTGTGTGTCGGATGGGGACCACAGCGATGGGCCATTGCGGTAAGTACCTGCGTGACAATACAGCTATCGAATTAATGAGGTAATAATTGGCCGCCTGATCTGGTAGTGCCCGTACCAGTGAGCGAGTCATTTAGTGAGTTAAATAGCGAATGGGTTGGCAAGATAGTCAGCACGAGTGACCCGATAGAACCCAGCGCAGTTATCCTCTGCGTGACAGAACGGCTATTGAATTATTCAATCAATACTTGGTTGCCTGAGCTGGCGAAAAAAAAGTGAATGTATCAAGAAGTGAATCAACTAGTGAGTTGGGGCGATTGCGCAATTAATTAAGAGCGAGCGAGCGATACAGCCGAAACCAGTGAGCGAGTAGTGAGCAGCCATCCTTGATTCAGAGCCGCAACAACGGCAGCCTTCTGGCAAGAAATCACAAAGCACCGTTTCTCGAGACTTCCAGTTGTGTCACACGCGCGACACGCCGGTCACGTGACGGGAGGGTCGAACCGGTTGAAATCGTGAGGCCACGCCTGGTCTTGCTATTCGAGGAGCCCCACGCGAGAAGGGGGAAAAAAAGCGAACAGCGGTCTCCGAAGGTCACCGTTATGGACGTCGTGATAAGGTCGAGAAACGGAGCCTCCTAGAGGCGCGAGGTTTCGCAGGCCTGTAATCCCTGCATAATTTATTACGCGAAGCGATATGAAAGCGGTGCTACGAGAGACGGCAAAAAAAAATATATTGTTACGGCTTCCCGCGGTTCCAGACACTGGACACAGTGTTTGAAACCTTGCACGGGCGCCGAAGAGGCCCGACTGGAGAGTGTTTCAGTTTTAATCTCGATATTGGCTCGCCTTATTAACACCCCGTGTCCACTTCAACGGCCGCCTATGTTTCTTCTGAAGATCCTTTTTTTCTTTTATTTATAGCCATCCTACCGCCGTACTATTTGCTTTACTCGCCTTGCAAATGAATTGAATGCCTTCCTATCTCTCTCATCTTTCTATCTGCCCGTTCCCCTTCTTTAGTTAATCAATCGGGCGTGATATATATATATATATATATATACATATATATATATATATATATATATATATATATATATATATATATATATATATATATCATGAGGCCGAAAGTAGAGAGAACACAAAGGGCTCGGCTCTGTCTACACCACATGAACTCAATGTGCCCGTACAGCTTTAGTTAGACCTTGCGGAGACTAGATGATTGTGTCCCGGCGTATTGCGTTACAACCGTAAAAATACTTTAGCCCTGCACGCTTTGTCGCTTTGTTTACACCTCGGACGTTGTGCCAGACTCGCCGCCGTAAATTGTTAGCAAGTTGCGCAAGCGCCTTTCACATTCCATCTCAACGAGTTCTCACGTTAGTGCGTCAGCCGGTTACTGTGAACTTTGCGAGCAAAAAAAGAAAGAGAGGAGGGGGCGAAGAGAAAAATGAAAAACAGAAAGCCACTGTACAACTCTATCAAGGTGACAAAAATCAGGTAGAGAAAAATCGCAACTCGGAACAATAAAGAATAAAATTTTGCACACTTTCTTAAAGAGCTAGGCTGAACTATGGGTTACCTGCCAGTTCGGGGTGACAGTGGCATTTTCTGCATACGGCTATATGTATGTTACATTGCAATCCGTTCGAACACTGTACGAGCGAGATTTTGGCACGCTATTACGATTTCTGCTACTTGCTTCTTGTGAACAGAAAGTTTTATGGAGCAATTATTGTATGTGTAGTCATACGCGCAGACAATAGCAGCTGCGGCGCGTAAAACTCTGTACACAGCGCTGGTTCTAAGCACGTCAACAGTCAGTCAACCATCATCACACTCGAAAAAACTGCAACAATGTCAACGCACACTAGTTATACTGACCACACTCAGTGTCAGGCAAGGAGCCGTTGTTTTTGGAATAGAAGATTCTGTGTACAATGTAAAATAACTTACACCCAGAAAAGTGAATAAGGGCGTGAATGTGTCTGTAACTCACACTTTAGGGCACCCATCTTGCTTGTAGAGGTGTGAGCTTTGGACAGATTTACACCCTCATTCACTTTGTTTAGTTTTGTACCTCAAGTTCAGAAGTAAACTACTGATATTTGTGAAGACTGTCATACACTAGCTTATGGAAATCGGAAATTTTTACTTTTGAAATTCTCCGCCTTACCTGATAGGATTGATTGATTGAATGATTGATTGAGTGATTGATTGATTGATTGCACGTATGAAGCAGCGCACTCTATAGCACATGTTGTGCAGGTATACTTGTGTGCAAAGCACAACTTAACTGTTTCAAAACAGATCATCACGTCACATATAACTTTTCACAATTGCTCATCAATACCTGCACGTGTTTGTTTGTTTAACTATTTATTGTTTATATGTTTTCTTTGTTCGGTCACGTAATTAACTTATATGAACTGTTACCTTTTGCAAGACAGAAGGCGCAGCTACAGATCGGAAAAAACAGGTAAAGGATTAACAATGCATAGTTGGCAGCATATTTCAGCTGTTAAGCAGCCTAGTGGACGACTGTTCAAGAGTGTTCAGCGATTCCCGACTGTGTTGCGTCGTGGCAAAAGGGCGTCGTAATGCAATCCACCAATTTTTTTCCCTTCTCTCGCTCACTTTACCGCAGTCTGCCTTCTTTCATTTTTTTTTTTTTACAAACAAGCTGCTGGTCCCGTGACACGCATCTCTCAGCTTCAGTTCGTCCCGCCCACGTAGGCTTCCATTATTGATGCAAGACGGACGCTTCGGCCACATCACTCCTCTGCACCATCCCACTAGCCCAGTAGTGCATCGAGCTGAAAATGCTAACGCTGTCAAGCTGCGTACCCAAGCATATATCTATACCTATATATATATATATATATATATATATATATATATATATATAATATTACATGGGGTAAATACATGCGCATATCTCCGGCTTCTGCTAAAGAACAGAAAAGGCCGTTTATGAATAAAATATCTGGACTATATACTTCGCGTTCTTCCGTCCCTCTTAAGCGGCCCGACTAGCGGAGGGGCTATGCTTTTTCTTGTCGTACAGCTCGCTCACTTTTCCCAGCGCACGTTTTTGCTGATCGCCAGCTGCAACCGCCTCGCGCCGTAAGGATGTTGAAACGCGGCCACGCAACCGGCACAGCTACACTTCGCCCCACGAAGTCCGCGCAGCTCGGCCGAGGCTACGGGGCTCGCGTGAGCCAATCAGCAAAGGGGGCCGGTGGCGCCATCTGGCAACGTGAGAGGGGGGAACGGAGGGACTCGCCCATTGTACGCGGCTAATCTGTCCACGAAGCCTTTCGTTCAGCTGGCGCCTCTAGGAGGGTGATCATCAGAGCCGGACAGTGCAGGAAAGCCCTCCTCGTGTTTTTTTTTTTTTTTTCTTCAAGTTTTCGGTTGGCTGTGACGCGACCCGCAGTTTTCACTGCACTTTACAGACGTCTGAGAGACGAAGTTTATACACCACTGCCATCCGACGAAGGAGCGAGGATCACCACCGGGTAGAGGTGGCTTAGCGGGGAGCCGATGCGGAGGATTATTTATTTACAGTGAAGTATATGTTGTACGTATTTATAAAGGAAAGTTGGACATTCCGCTGGGCTTTATGGTAGACCTGCAGGCTTCAAGGTATTCACGTAGGTGATCCGTTCTTTATTCAGGCGGTCTGGCGCTGCTAGCGTTTCTCTTCTTGCAAGCGGGCACTGAAATATTGATACAAACGCGCGCTCTCGTATTCGCGGAATGCTCGGGAGTGCGTGTAGAAGGGCGACGTTGGTGCTCTGTTCTGCTTAAAACGGGATGGTGTCATTCTAAAGGCTCGGAAGCGTACTAGAGCACGTCCGGTTATCCTATGCAATGCAGAAAAGAAAGATGAAGTAATCCTCATGGTTAGGTAGATCTAGCACGTTTGTGTCTTGCGCTGTGTTTTTTTTTTCTTTTCTTCAGAGAAGCCTTGGTTACACCACTGCTTCATGACACACTAACGCAAGGTTTTTGGTGAACTGTGCTTAACCACGTGGACAGAAATGTAGGGAGAAAGACGATAAAAGAAAAGCAGTGTAACTCAACGTAGTCCATACCCGATTGCTTACTGTACACTCGGGGCAGTGGGCAGAAGGAAATATGTATTTAAAAGAAAAGGAGGCAGCCAGTGTGAACACACTTGTAGGGGACTGTTCACTAGCAATCCAAGGTGTTCATAAGGTCAAAGTTTGCAGAACCTAAGCAGCCCTTTGATTGATTGATTGATTGATTGATTGATTGATTGATTGATTGATTGATTGATTGATTGATTGATTGATTGATTGATTGATCACCCACAGCGGTTATGCTGTACTCCGTCTGTGAACGAGGTCGGATGTTCGAGTCCCGCCCGCCGCCGCATTCCTGCAGGAGCTAAATGCAAGAACGCTCCCGCACCGTACATTGGGCCTGCGCTTGTGAATCGCATTTCCAAATTAATCCCCAGCCTTCCACTGATATTCTTTGCGTTGGTTTGGAATGCTATAACCGCTGAATAATATCTTTTTTATATCTGTGCAGCTCAGCTACGATGCTCATATACCACACAGCAGTGAAAGAAAAGAGGCAGTTCCCTAGTGGTGACCTTACCATACAGTCACAGCGCTTAAGAGGCGACACTTTCTCAGACTTCCTATGTATAAGCTTATCAGTGCAATCAGTTCATCGATTCCCTGCTTTAAGTATTGACAGATTGGGCTTGAACTTGTATGCGTAACGTAGATACTTGACTAAATGTCAATGACCGCGCAGCGACCGGTGCAACAGGAAATGATCGGCGTAACGTTAACAGACGAGGAGTAAGTGCTTCACGCAGGAGAACACCGCTTCATCTAAGCGAGTGCGACGGCTCGAGACAGTTCTCGATATAATGATGATTAATTAATGCACTGAGTGAGCGAGCGAAATATCGAGTGAGTGAACAATGGACCTCGCGATTGAGACCGTGAGCGAGCGGAGGAGCAAGCAAGCGTCCAGGCGGGGGCTAAGTTTAACCAAACTTGAACGCGCCTTACGTAGACGCCGCTCCGCGCCTCATAGCGGTGATGTTCGCGGCTTCGGTAGTCAAGCGCTATGCCCACTTGACCTGACCTTTATTATTGGTCGTTCATCCTGCAGCTGAACGAGCCCGCTCGTGCGCATTATAAAGGAATACGAAGGCGATACGCTTTCTCTTCTCAATTTCTCCTATACGAAAACTTGCGCCTTTGTCGCGTCTTCCTGCGGGGAGCGAAACACAATGGAGCGGCGCCACGCATGTGCTTCTCCGTGGTCCAGTGTTAAAGGGGAACAGGCCTTCCTTTGTCCGCACTTCCGGCTCGAAACGAGAGTCATCGTGTTAACGATAGTACTCGTGCCTGCGCGCCGAGCGAGGGCGCTCACAACGCTTTTGTTGTCATGGCGACGAGAACGGACGATAGTGCCCTGGGGGCCGTGCTCCACGTTCAACGATGTCGGGCTTTCTTCATTCATCTCATCTTAATCGTTTTTTTTTTTATTCCCTTTTTGCAAGTCGTCCCGGACTCTGGAAGAACAGGACACGTGGAGCGTGAGGAAGCTCCGAATAACAGGGCGCGTAAATTTATCGCCGCGTAACGGTTTTCTTGCGACCGACATTTCTCGCTGAAGCGGATTCCCTCTTGCGTTTGCTGCTCTTGGTCAACTTGGAGTGCTTAGTTGGCCCGAGTTCTCAGCGAAAACAGTGAACGACAATGGTTGTGGCCGTAACGGCATTCTTTTGTTCCTTCGTTCATTCGTGCTACATAACGGTGCACTTGGCAAAAAAAAAGAACGAATACGCGCGATGAGGTTCCACAACATGATGGAATTTTTTTTTCCGCCAATAAATCATGGCGCTTTCAAACTAATACACACTGAAACGTTACATACTGATACACGTACTGATACACGTTCCGATGCGTACTGATACACGCCGCAGCTGGGAAACGATCCCACAATCTCCCACAAGGTTATGGGATCGTTCCCCACCTGCGGCAAGTTGTTTTTTCATCCACTTTCATTTGCATTAACTTATCGTTTCTTTACTTCATTTATTACACACAAGTAATTTCACCTATGTCTCCTTGGTGTCTGTTTGTTCGCTTCTTATGATATGACTAATAAAAATTGGCCACCTTGGTTAACCCCCATTTCTCCTCGTTTATATATATCACGCTGTACAGATAGCTCTGAGCCGCTCTTGCACTTCGCAGCGGGTCGCGATTGTAGCCTACAGCTCGTAGTCCTTCGCGTGTCTTTTTGAAGCTGTGGCTCACTTCTTAAACTACGAAACGGCGAGGAAAACTGCCGCTAAGCGCTTTCCAAGGATTCAAAGAGAGTGTTCGTGCGTATAAATGAATTAGCGCAAAATGCCAGGGATGCATTCCTTGTTAAGAAATGAAGAGATAGACAAGTGTTAGTGTTTTTAGCCGAAGTTGGATGCAGGAAGAAGAAAATACCTGAGGTGACTATTTTAGCGAGGAAGAAAAGAAGCCTTTTAACTTTCGGCGACAGGTATCTTCTTGTACCTTTTCGGAAGCCCTAGCAATGCGCCCCACTTACAGTAAACGACACAAAGGTTAGAAAGTTAGTTATGATTAGCTGGAGTTTGAAAGGTTAGGCATAGGAAACTAGGACACAAGAGGAACGAGAGAAGACAACCCAAACGTTCGGAGTTTGTGTTCCTTCTTTCATTCCTTTTGTGTCCGCGTTTCCTGCGCTTAAACCTTTCGCCCTATAAGCACCTAAGGTGTCTTCCGTGGCTTAGTGTTCCTTACATTCCCATTTGCCATGTGATCTGCTTGTCAAGCTGTGCCCCCTCCCAAAAAAAGTATATATATATATATATATATATATATATATATATATATTATGCGCACTTCTTCAGGGGATTAGGTCTCATTCTATACACGCAATGTCCGATACGTCCCTCTCCTCTAGTTGTGAGAGAAACCCTGCGATAAATTCTACGTAAGCCTTGCTAAACAACGCTAATGCAGTATCCATGCCGAGCTATATTATCTCAATCTACCGCGTTGCCCTGTATATCCTATCATTTGTTTATAGCATTCTGTACGGGAGCAACACATTAAAGCACAAGTATTCCTGCCACCGTAGAACTACTGTACTGGTCTGGCTGCCAGCCAGCAATACAAAAGAGGAGTTCCGAAAGGCTTTGGCCAACTTAGGCGAGCCGGGTCAGGTCCCGAGAAAACACTCTAGCTCAAGCTCTCGCTCGGTTTTTCAGGAAGTACCGGTCCGGAGATCAAAGCGTGATCTGTTACGCGTTTATTCTAGTTTATTCATACTGGAGCAGGCGGAAAACGTTGGGCTGATGGAGGAGCAAAAGTTACGAAGTTTGCAGTTCCTTTCAATTTGGGCTCCGTCGGCTCAGTTGCTTGGCGTTACACTTTGAGTTTCCTTGGCTTTCTCTCCGTCAATTCGCTCTTCTTTCTTCTTGTGTTTCCTGCAGAATACCATTGACGGCTGTGCACCAACTATCCAACCACCGTACTCTCCTGCTCGGCTTCGATTTCGGTCATTGTAAACTTATTCTTCTTTCCTCAGGTATACCCGTTAAAGTGCGACTGCAGAAATATGTACCAGAAGCCTCAATACTTGAGCTGATTCTCCGCAACATTATCCTTTCCGTGGAGATGCGATTCGTTCTTTTGCGCCGTGGCTTTCTTTTTTTTTTGCCTTTCCCGTGCCTTTCGCCGCGTTTCCCGAGCGCGCACCTCAAGGAAAAGACCAAGTATTTCGGTTTGTCGGAGCCCGTCGTCCTTTGACTCCCGTCCTTTCAAGTTTCAACCGTAAATAGCATCATGGTCGACTCGGGCTGAAATATTCAGGCCATCGCTTTGGGGCGTGGCGCGGTATGCCAAACGCCCGCGTGAAGAAACCGGAGTGTTCACTTGAGTGGGACGTGGGCATTCCTAATGGGCCAGTATGAAATCGTTATGCGAGTCAGCATTCTGTCGCTCGCTTGAACTGCGCTGTCTGTATTCACTGCACGTAAGTGCATATTGCAAAGGTGTATGACTGCGTAACAGTAGGGTCGCGAGCACAAAGTTTGAGAAGTACGTAGCTGGAATGTAACGTTCCTGAGTGATCTTTTCTTTTGCCACTTGAGCAGACATGTAAAAGGCTGAACAATTTTAGCAGCCGATTGATTGATTGATTGATTGATTGATTGATTGATTGATTGATTGATTGATTGATTGATTGATTGATTGATTGAGTGATTGATTGATTGATTGCGTGTGCGTGAGGGGATTAAGACAATTGACAATCTACTCAACTATTCTGTGGGCGGCAAGGGTCATCCAACAGTGCGTAAGCAGAGACAGTCATTGCCATTATATCCAGTTGGAATGCCAGCGGATCAAGCGTATACGCAGGCGCCCTCGCGTAACTAACGACGGCGCCGGATTCACAGCCAGATAAGCAAACACGGGCGTGGCGTTCTGCGGGAAGCCCAACTACGTTAGTACCGGGCATTCGCGTGCCGCCTTCGCTGCTGCAGTCTCTCAGAGTCGTGCTCCCTTCCTCTAACCCGCCTACGTTCGCGTTATTTGTTGCGGTGCTTCTCGTTTGCAGCTGTGCTCGAAACCAGCGAGAGGCAGCTGCGTGCATGCGTCGTGTTCGTACATGGGGAGGATGTTATGCGGGCCGTGTGCATAGTTGAAGCACCGATCGAGGGATCCATCGCAGACGCGCGTCTGTGTCCAAGATCGCGTACGCTCCGCGCTGTCTCTCAAGCTCGCGGGATGTTGCCTTCAGCACGTATATTATCTGTTCTATACGCTGTCACGGATCGGTCTAGGAAGCCCAGGCGGTCTCACATCGACCTTCCCGGTCGCGACTGACCCCGCGGTCGAGCTTCTTTGTGCGTTTAGTGCGCGTGGATGCTTCTTCGGGCACATTCTCGGCCCACCTCATCCCGAAGGGCGCTTCGTGTTCTTTCTTTTTGTTTTTCTTTCTTTCTTTTTTTCTTTTTTGCCCGGCACGTTATAACGTTCGTGCACCCGGCCCTCGCACACAACACTTGGCCCCTGCGGCTATACTCCACCTCACCAACTTGCTGCAGTGCGGTGAAAACTATGGGTCGCTGTAACGGTTCGATATGACGCCTGAAAAAGCGTGCAAGGAGAAGGATGAAGAAGCAACACGAGTACTCGTGTTGTGTACTTCCGTTTCATCGCCATCTTGGTCTACCTGATCTACGGGTCACGTCAGCTATATATATGCTGACCGAGGACGTAGACACGCGCAAGCTTTCACCGATAGCACACGAAAAAGATTAAAAGGTAACGAAACAAAGGAAGGCCCTCTTTGTTGAAAGACGCATATATATATATATATATATATATATATATATATATATATATATATATATATATCAGCCTACCTACGCCCACTTCAGGGCAAAGGCCTCTCCCATACTTCTCCAACTATATACATATACTTCTCAAGCTTTGAACGCATGGAACCAGAATGAAGGCTCCTCCACTGTCTGTCCTTGATCGCCCTCTGCGCGACGCTGACCGAGTGGAAACTTCACGGAAGAATTAGTTGCGTACATCGGACGGACGAGTTTTCCTCCCTTCTCAGAACGCGCAACTGCTTGCTCACATGGGGTCCAGCCTTGGCTGCACTGCATGGAAGTTAGTAAGAGCGAGTATGTATGTAAGCCCAGTATCGTGCAATTGGCTCTGCTTTCTGCGAGGAGCTTGCCGCGCATGTCACAGTAGATGCTTCTGTGCTTCTCGCTTGTGTGTCTTCGTATACGACCGTCAGCGTGCCTCCATTCGATCGGAATAGAGCAATATGGGCAGAGAGACTGTTTCTGCTGGCGATATGAAAGCTGCGTCTGTCTTTCAGTCATGCTCACTGGTTTAATGCTGCCCTTTCGTTATAAGGCTATACCCTTGTGACGGGTTGCGATATGACTAGAAGCATGCTTTGATCGCGCAGTACTCATGGCAGCAAGCTACTTTCTTCCTCGGGCTACTAACATCATCCCACCGGCAAGAGAGCACGGCACAGTGGTTAACTGACCGGCTGTCCGTAGGACGAACGCAAACGCCCGGGATGATTGTATGGTTTGGATGTGCTGTGTTCAGCTGTAGGTGCCCTTAACCATATGTGCTTATCTGTAGAATTAGCAGGGTCAGCAGTAATGCGCCGCTGTGTTGTGGTCAGCAGCATTTGTAGCCTTGCAGTGGTTACTTATATTCAGTGCCCTTGAATAAACATCCTGCCGAAAGGGTGTCCATAGCCGTGGGCGAACGGGAAATTTGGACGACTGGGTTGGCGTAAGAAGATGGATGGATGGATGGACGGATGGATGGACGGATGGATGGATGGATGGATGGATGGATGGATGGATGGATGGATGGATGGACGGATGGATGGATGGATGGATGGATGGGTGGGTGGTTGGTTGGGTGGATGGATGGATGGACGGATGGACGGACGGACGGACGGACGGACGGATGGACGGTCGGATGGATGGATGGATGGATGGATGGATGGATGGATGGATGGATGGATGGACGGATGGATGGACGGATGGACGGACGGACGGACGGACGGACGGATGGATGGACGGATGGACGGATGGACGGATGGATGGACGGATGGATGGATGGATGGATGGATGGATGGATGGATGGACGGACGGATGGATGGATGGACGGACGGATGGATGGATGGACGGACGGATGGATGGATGGATGGATGGATGGATGGATGGATGGATGGATGGATGGATGGATGGATGGATGGATGGATGGACGGATGGACGGATGGACGGATGGATGGATGGATGGATGGGCGGGTGGATGGACGGATGGATGGACGGACGAATGGACGGACGGACGGATTCAAAATGCCTGAAGTATGCAAAGAATGCTAATCGCATTAAAATAAGGGATCAATATTTATCCTGACTTAGAAAAACATTTATTGCCTTCAGAAGTGAATTCTAAGGGCCGTAGATCCAGAGCCAATCTGTCTTCTTCTGTCATGCAAACTAGTAGGTGTATAGCCTGGCTTACTTTGTCAGCTCAATTAGCGCATCCCTTCATCGCTTCGCTGGGTAAACAGATCTCCGCCACGACGTCGAGCTAATGAGCCTAGACTCCTTGTCAAAAGCCGCCAGTCGGACCACGCAAGTAGTCCTCCAGCCTGGGTCGTTCGAACGTGACAGCGTTGACAGTCGAGTCACGTGCCGGTCTCACTCGTCCCCTCCCCATCGCCCACTAAGTTTCACGTTGCCACGGGGCCACGTTTTGCTTACCTCTCGCCTCAGTAAAGAAAAAAAACCGAGGACGTAGACACGCGCAAGCTTTCACCGATAGCACACGAAAAAGATTAAAAGGTAACGAAACAAAGGAAGGCCCTCTTTGTTGAAAGATGCATTCAAACCAGCACGAGCTGCCACAACAAAGTGAGCGAACAATGCGCAGTGGGAAAAGTTCGACGTCGGCGGCAATCCATCACTTCCAACATACAAAAGACCCGTGCCGAAGTCATCTAACGCTCGCAAAACGAAACAAGAGTCGACCAAATAGACATGCACGTAGACGCGAGAAAAGTACATCGTAAATAAGTAGCACACCCGTGGCAATGTACAAACATTATCAAAGAATACAGGGGCACATGCCGCGGGTATAGTAGCAGAGAGTGTGTGTAAAAGAGCGAGCGTGCATATTTGTCATTCTAAGAAGGCGCATGCACGATTTAGAATAAGACAAAAAAAAAGAAAGTTTGAGCTAACTTTGTTTTGATCTTGCTGCATTATGCTTTCCTTTGAGGAGAAACGAATTTCCTTGAGTGCCACCCTGACCCCCTCGGGGATGCGGCGGCAGGGGAAAGTGGGAAAGGTGAGTAAGCCCGAACTCACGTGATGTTCCCTGGGCCCGGTGAGGCTGCTCCGACGGGCGAAAGACCCCGCAAGAAGGTAACAAGAGACCCGACGGACCTATGCAAATGAGGATCGACGAGAGGCTCGTTTGTTCGTGTGTGTGTTTGCGAACTCAATGCGGTCCTCTTTGGCGATGCGCGCTTAGTGTAGATTGCAGGGATGGATGTATTAGTAGCTAGAAGCAAAACAGCTTGTTTAGTTTTGTCTTGAGTTGTAGGAGAAACAAGAAGGGCAGGTTGTCGGGAAATGAAGCAGGCCGCGAGGACTTGAAGGTCTCGTAGCAGTAATGCCAAATGAAGCCTTCTCCTAAATTAAGGAAGAGAGGAGCTGCAAACAGAAGATTTCGACTCAGGCTTAATGAAGGAAGGACACGGTGGTGCGTAGGGTCACGAGGGAGGAGACTGTAAAGAACGAGCGTGTTAGCACAGCAGGAATGGCAAGGCGAGATTGTCTCCTTTTTTTTCCTCTTTTTCTTCTTCTTTAATTTTACCTCGTCAAGGAGAGGAAAAGGGCCAATTTGCAAGTCACGATCTGCAGATGCCAAATACGGAGCTGTTCAGCGGCTTGTAAGAGTGCGTCATGGGACACTGTTCCAATAAAGTGTTTCTTGTGGCATTACTTCGATAAGTGCGTACGTTTAGTTATCCGCACCAAAAAGCAAAGTTACCTGACGACAGTAATAGAACTTCCGGGTTGGGCTTCCATCGGGATTGGTTGTTTGGATTTGCTGCAGCTTTTACTGTCGCGAAGCATCTTTGTGTTTTCCAAATGACAAGACCACAAACACTATTTCTTCTACTTTAACGTTCTTTAGTAACGTGATCTGCAGTGACCGGCCCAACTGTATGTGACCTGTACTCTGTGTGCTTGAGATTTGTCATCTTGCCCTCTCTCTCCTCTTTTCTCCCCTTCTTTCCATCTACCATTTCTACGTTTCTGTCTCCTCCTTTCTGAAGAGTAGGCAGATGTTGGGCCCCTTCCAGTGGCAGTTGCCAGCCTGCTCCTCGCTTTCCCTTTCCTGTCAAGGGTATTATACGTTTTCAAATCAGATGGTAATCGTAACATCATACAAAACAGTGTCAGAAAGTTACAATTAGTCGCATCTATCCGTTTACAAACATCACTGTATTCAAAGCGTGGCCGCGTAATGCCTCAGATACCTTCAATCCGGCTTCTCCACTATAAGAGGCATTGTGAGGAGAAGCCCCAAGTTCTGTTCGCACGCTCGTATGTATCAACACACGATCGTGCTGCTTCGTTCGTACACCTCCCTTCTGTCTAGAGCATCAATTCGATTGCGTTTAACATGGAAGTAACCGGCTTTTGTTGGTGACGTCGACTTAGAACTTCCACTGGTCCAATCGCGGAGGGAATGCTACAGTGCCAGAGCCCTCTGAGTTACCTTCCTCCATTAACCCGTTTCACGCTGGCGCAATTAATGACATTAGCTCGTAAATGCCTTAAAGTGCAGTATAATTTGCGCGGTGTCACACGAGCACGCTTAATAGCATTAACTCTGACGCCATTCGTGGCCTAATGCGTTTTCACGACTCATTCAGCCGTCGAAGAGTATTCTCGCTCCAACTATATATAGGGTGTGCTCCAGCTAACTTTAGCCAGAGTTTAAAGCTATGCAAATACCACGCAGCTGAACAGAACAATGGTAATGTTGTTTGCCGTCGCTTGGAGATGCTCAAACTATCTTTCTCATTTCGCCTAATTGGATATTGCGTCCTAATTACTTAATCAACTTCTCAAATATTATAACTAGATTAAATGTGCCAATTAGAAAATTCTAGAGTGGCATGAAAAACCCTCGATACAGATTTCTGTTGCTCAATACGCGCTATATAAAAATAAAAGTGTTTTTCCGATTGTGAAAGAAGGCCGCAAATGCACGCAAAATTGCCGCGCAACAGGCCGCTCGAGGCACTTTGCATGTATTCGCGGGCTTCTTTCATGCTCGGATAAACACTTTTATGTAGCACGTATTGAGCAACAGAAAGCTGTATCGGAAGTTTTTGATGTCGCTCTAGAATGTTCTCATTGCGAATTTTCATCTAATTACAATATTTGAGAAGTTCGTTAATTAATGAAGATTGATTGTTTATTTAAGCGGAAGGAAATGAATAGTTGGGTATCTCCAAGCGACGGCAAACAGCATTACCTTCGTTCTGTCCTGCTACGAGGAATATGGATATTTTTTAACTCTGGCTAAAATTACTTAGGACACCCTGTATAATGAGGTAATGCTGCACGTAAATAAGGCATTCTTTATGTAAACTGAAATATTTCTACGTCATGTATTGTCATTATTAGGGCGAAAGCCTTAAGTGTCTCATAGGTCCAAAAATTCGGTGTCCGGCGTTGTCAAAGAATTGACCGTCTGGCGTTAGGGCACCAAAACTCAATGGCAACAAAATTAATAGGAGTCAAACCCACAACCTTTGGTGGGAGGCGAATCCACGTCCTTTGGTGGAAGTTGAACCCTCGACATTTGGTGTGAAGAAAAGGTCAACGGCACTAAAATTGACGGTGTCACCATTGATGGTCGAATTCACGACCATTGCTGGAAGTCGGGCCCGCGACCTTTGGTGTTAATTAAGGCAAAATTAATTAAGGTACTCCAACGCACTACCTTTTGGTGGGAGAAAACAATAGGAAGTAACAATGCATTCGAATGAGAATGTCAAATAATTTAATGAATCTTTTGCGTGTGCATAGACCTTCGTCGTCATCCTCTTCAGCGTGTATAAAGCTTCATCGCATTTCTTGAACATTTGTCCGCCAAATAACTTTTTTTTTACATATATCGCGTTTGGCAAACTGACTGCATTCACTCAGCTATCATCGTCCCGGCGTTTATCGTCATTCAAGATGCGCATTCAGGAGCAACTTGAGATACCAAATTGTAATACGAAGCTTATTGTCGAAGGTACTCAGTCATATTAACTTCTTCTGTGTGGCACAGCTATAAAGCACAATTAAATAATAAAACAACCAACGAATAAATCAATTAGTCAATCGATGTCATCAAATTAATTTTTTTTATTTTCTGACACAGCAGCCGAGACGACTATATAATACGCCTACAAAAGTATCTTAAGTGATCGAATGACAAAAGGCGTTTTTAAGGATATAAGTTACAAGACATTACACTACGATACAGTTTGTATAAGGCATCTATTGCATCTAAATACTGCAGTGGGTGTTTTCTTATGCGGAATAACGGGCTCGTTTGAGAGTAAATGTGCTAGATTAAGGGTTATTCGATATTTGTGAAATCTGCCAAAAAAATGATTTCAATTCTGGGCAGGTGATCACAGTGTGCAGTGCTGTTAATGGTTATTGACAGTGCGGGCATTGTGGGCTGCAATTTGTTAAAAAGAACTTGCGTCTCCCTCTTGTGCATCCAATCCTGACACGGCAGAGCATTGCTTTGTACTACCGCTGCCTGCGACGGCAGCTTTCCCATTCTCTTAACGGGGATTTAGCTAAGCGGAGTTCCTTGAATGTCTGCTGCTCTCATCGATCGCCGAGTCGAGTTCGGCATTAAAGTTTGGCTTTTGTATTTTTTTACTTTTTTTTTACTTTTTTTCTTCATCGAACTCCGGACAGAGCCGATGTCCCACAACGGCAACTTGATTACAGCGCACAACGTCGGACTTCTGGAAAAACTCCGAGCAAGCTCTTAATGTCATGCAAAATAAGTTCAGCGAAGGCCATCCCGTGTACCGTTTAGTACACTGTGTGCCACGTTTCGAGCGCAACTAATTAGCTTTCTTGCTACGTAAAAGTCAGCAACCTTATGTTGCTTATATATCATCTGACTGGCGAAAAAAAAAATATCACCTTGTTGCTCTTCTTACCTTTATTTCAGATTCGCATTCGCGAAGTTGTTTGCTCAAACTGGTAGAAACAAAATAAAGTTCACCATGTGCTTACCGGGCTAAATAACAACGCGTACTTGAAGCGGCTTAACATAGAAAGAAAGAGTTGCTGCGTCTTAAAAGTCGTTAGCTTCGCCATCGATGTCGCGCAGACGCCAGGTGGTCTCTACTGAAAGCTAATTTCACCCTCTAAGTTTAATGCCATTTGCTTTCTCTTTCGGGTCGCGGTCAGACTCCGCACACTTTTTGAGCAGTGTGGCTATGGCTAAATTGGGCGTTGAAGGCGCCACGCACGAAAGTAGGCACAGGTAAACCTCGAGAGAGAGAGAGAGAGAGAGAGAAAGAGAGAGAGAGAGAAGGGAAGAAGGAAATGCAGGGAGGTTAACCAGACTGAGTCTAGTTTGCTACCCTACACGTGGGCAGGGGAAGGGGAGTGAAAGAGAGAGAGAGAGAAACTTAGGTGTAGGATGTCTATAGTCGGGCACTCAAGTCTGTTGCCTTCAGGCAGTGAAAAAGCGCTCGAAATGCTTTCTGGGCTAATGAACTGTGAGGCCAGGCTCCCAAGATCTTCGCTTCCGTAAATGGCCTGTCGTAGGTAAACCTCGATTTACCAAAGTCGATAGGGCCTAGAATTATTTCGTTAAATTGAGAACTTCGTTGAATTGAGAACGTCGTTATATCGAGTACGTTAAAGCACTCACGCGAATAAAATAATGTTTGGTCAAGAACGACAAGAAGAGAAAAGATGTAGCTTTCGCCTGCGTAAGTTTTCGTAGGAAATTGCGTATGAAGGCTGCACCGAAAAGATAAAGCACATTTTTCAGCTCGCCTCTGACAGAGCAGCTGGCGCTGCCTGGCAGAGCCAGTGCTGAAATTGCAAAGTTGATCTTCGTAAAACAAAAAAAAGAAACGGTCCTGATGCCTTTGATGAAGCAGCAGAAAATCCTTGATTAGCTATATGCGTAGGAAACACTGAAGAGTAGATGCATTTTACGTCGGCTGCATGGCCTGGACCTTACAAGAGGAAGTTGAGCTTGGGAATTCGACCTCAACTTCGAAATATGAGATTGAGACGAGGTGAGGTAGTCGGAGGCCACTAAAAGCTGAGGTGAGTTCTTGTAGAAAGCCACCTCAACCTGATAGGATTAGGCTGAGGATGACGCTCATAGGATTGGGTTGAGATAACTAGCTTTGTGAGGTCGTTTGCCCGCCCTTATCCCGCCCAAGACCCAAGAGGCAACTTTACCTCAGAAGATCATATCTAAATATCTGAGAATGCAGACATCGCTTTTATTGGCAACCACACTACAGATTTTCATAAGGTATGTTGCAAATAAAAGTAAGTCTTAAGGTCTTGTGAATTGTAGCGAGCAGATTTTTATTAAGGCCGTAAATTTTTTACCGAAAATTCTTGGGTATCGCAAAGAAACAAAATACTGAGAAATGAAGTTTACAACGCTGTAACTGAGCAACAAAAATTTCTCGATTTCTCGAGCATCGAGAAATCCGAGCAGACAGAATCGATTCACTGTAAACCATTCCGAAATATACAGCTCAGTTTTGAGAAGGGCTTTTGCAGAACCCACGTAAGCATTGTAGCAATGTCACGTAAGATGTAGACTTACGCATCATACTCGCACGCTTAAGATGTTCTATGAAAAGCATACCGAACTGCCATACCTGTTTTAGTGCAGAGCTATAGATTTGTAATCTTTGTGGTTCTGTTTTGTTTTTTGTTTTCAGTTACCGACTTTCGGCAATTTTCCAACTAAATCCCTACTCTGCTTCCAAAGTCGGTAGAATTCGGTTTTATCTCTCAAATGCAACAAATGTCATTCAAATCGGTTCGGCAGTTGTATATTTCTGCGTTTTACGTGTATTTCAATAAAGGAATCGACGTTAGGTTTGAGGTGCAGTTTCCTGTCGCTTGCTCCAAGCCTTTTCCTAGTCGGTTAACTTAACTGAGGTTGAAATGCTTCGAGCAAGTGGCTGCCGGATTGATGTTGGCGATCCTACAAGACACCGCAGCTTTGTGCCTTTACAGGAGCCCTGATGCTCGGTCGGACATGGCACCCGAGTCCCATTTTTTGCCGCGATACCTCAGGGTGTGTTTTTTCCCGCGCCGAGATGAACCAACCTCGCAGGGGTGAAATGCGAGCCGCGATCGATCACCGCCAGGGGGCAGCACGAGCCAGTGCCGCCGCAGTGTCTCGCCTCGCAGGGCCTCGCGGCAATCTATCGTCGCTTCAACACACCGGACCGGAAGTTGACCACGACCGGAAGTCGTCGCTAGGCCGCGCTTCCACAAAGACGATTGCCCGCCCCCCCAACCCTATCCTCCGGCTCCTTTGCGCGACGAAGTCCGTTGACGTCGGCATATTTGGTTGTTCGGCACTCGCGAAGCAGAAGAAAAAGAAAATGCTTCCAGACGGGGGTGGGGGGAGGGGGGCAGAAATCGTCTGCTCCCCTCGTCGTACTTTCGTACATCTCGCGTTTTCGTTTGTTTGTTGTTTGGCGATGTGACCTTTTCTTTTGTTTTTCTTCCTTTCTTTTTGTTGCTCGCTGTGCGTCGCTTCCTTCCTTATTCTATCGCTGTTTTCTTTACCGGCTTCCTTCCGGACCATGTTTGCATGGTGTATACTCGGCATGTTTCGGGTCTAAAACAAACAGCGTTTTTCGCTCACAGGGACGAGTTATTTTCGGAACCTGTTTTCTCTGCATCCTCGCCTGTCCTCTCTCTCTCTCTCTCTCTCTCTCTCTCACTAACGCCAATTCTCGAAACTGGGAGAACTGGACGAGAAAACAGCTAGAGCGTATGTTTCCGGGCCTACCAACTTTCTCGGTTCGTTGCATCTTACGCTAAGCCGGACCGAGCTGGACCATAGTGGTTCGCCTGAAGTTTTAAGCGTCGTTCAATGGCTCGCGTGGATTTGTCAGTCTCCCTCATTACTAATCAAGAAGCCACGTACAGCGCTAGTACCGGGAGAGCTTAATTTGTCCTTGATGCCGGCTTATTTCACCGACAACGCAAGCTGGATATAAGCTTTTTAGCTCCAAGGGAGCAGAATAATTCACGTACGCTGGCCCTCAAATGGCTGGTTACTTGGTCCGAATGGTTTGACATGCGCCATCTTGTGTTGAAAGTCCACTACCTCATTTTGTCATGGTAATGCTCGATGATGAAGGCCTTCTTCGGTTTCACTGACACTTGCCCGAATTTTTAAAGTACGCGAATCTGTAGACGACGCTTTAATAGCATGCTTCCTCTCGTTCAGCTTTCAACTTGTGGTTGAGTAAAAAAAAAATCTCCGGCAGACCTTCAACTGTAAACTAATTTACATTTTCATAGGTGCATAAGGGTGTACTTAAAACGAGGAGTGGAGTAAGGGAGCAACGCGCAAGGGTGTGAGTTAGAGACCGATTTACACTCTTAAGCATCCTTAAAATTGTAAGTTAGTTCGAAGTGTATGGTCAGAGCTTTCGAAAGTAATTTTTGCAGGGAACTCTTTGGTTCACGCGACGCATAGCGTTTTGCTGCACTGCACAGCATACTTGTGGGGGTGGGAGTGCAGTCGTTCTTATTCGTGTTTCCTCGCGATTCCGCACGCGAGGCGATTCGCTTCCCACTTTCTCGGGACACAATGGCGTGGGAATAAGAGGGCTGCGACCGTGGTCGAGATTCCGGCGAGAAAACGCTTTGTAGCTTGCTTGCCACTCCGCGAGACTCGCTTCCGATCATGCGCAGGCTGGCTTTCCCTCCGAACGCGTCTGGCGGAGAAGCGAGTCGGCCAACAAAAGACTCCGTCCGCGTCTGCGTTTCGTACGCGCCCAGCGCCCCTAAAGCAACGTGCGTCCTATTCGTCAAAGGAACAGAAAAAAAAAGAAAGAGAGACTATAGTAAAACACTGCGAGCAACTTCCTTTGTGCTGCCTCTTTTTTTATGCCTTCTTTGCTGCTAAGCACTCGCGCAAGCGGGGAAAGAGAGGCAGGTAAGTTGCGTGCAGTTCACTACGATGGTGTCGCAAGCGGAAGCGGCGGCACGCATCCCCTATACACGTCGGGGTCGTCCTAGGGACGATAGCGCTCATATGCTGAGCGCGAGGTCCTGGGTTCGACACACGGCTGGTCGAAATTCATCAGCACTCCTCCACTACGGCGTCCCTCAACAAAAAACTGTGCAGTTTCGCGACTTTAAAAGGCCAAAATTTAAAGGTAGGCATCGTGACTAACGCGAAGTTGTAGTGCGAAAACAATTGGAGACGAAAGGAAATTCATGCGTCTCGTGTAGAACTGAGACACTGCGGAAAGTGAAGGGGTTTAACCTGTTGTGTTTGGATGTCACCGTGTACGCAGAGCGATAAACGTGGACGTAAGCGGTTCTTCGAGAGTCTGGGCTTTGGGCAGAGTACGCAAAAAAACGACGACTGGTAAATATGTGGCGCAAAGAAAGAGAAAACGAAGAAGGAAGTGATCTCTCTATCTTGAATAGCGTTGCTATGTGAAAGGGTGAATTTTAACAGTAAGGCACTCCAGAAAGCTACAAGGAACCACCTTGGTGGTCTATGCCATCACCCCGTTCGAAAGGGGATGCTTAATTAATAATTATCAGCGGAAAAATTAATTGACTTTCCAATAAAGACGTTTCCGCATTGTGGCATAATTCACTAAGAAAAAAATTCAATTGCAACAGCAATACATTTCACAGGCAATTATCAATCAGTTTTTTTTTTTCAGAACTTGTGCTATACACCAAGCTTCTAGCGTGATGTTATGCTTAGATTAGTGGCTCATTACAATTCAAATTATACAATGTATCCACCATGTTCACTAATTTCGTTTTTTAAAAAAAATGCATCCACAATTATTGCTCAAGTTATGATGACAGCCACTGCTTCCAAGTTTGGCAAGCCAATACACCATCGTTTTATCTAAAATTCCTTAGACATTAATATTCAGTGACAGTTGTCGCTGAAACCACGCGTTGTCTAGAATTAACTTAGCGCAACTTTGTAGGCTTTCGTGCCAAGCCTAGGCAGCCGTAAACTCTTGAATACTAATGAAGGAATTTCCCTATGAGCAGACGACTGCGCGCACTCCGCACAATAATCCCACCCGAGCTCACCATAATGCCACGATAAAGATGGACGGACGGCTCATCTCCAAGGGGTCAAATAGCCGGGAGTTTGGACCCGGCGATTGTATCCGCAAACTGCCTATTCGTCTCCGAAGCACTGTGACGGAGAACGACGTCGCACTCTATAGTACTGTACAATCTCTCCGAAGTGCCCGCCGGCAGACAATGACGCCCTGCTGTAGAGATACGATACAGCACAGAAAGGGATCCATTGTGACCCGCACTATAGGAGGGACGAAGGGGTTGCGTAACGCGTAGTAAGAGAACGGCCGCGCGAAAAACAAAAATGCAAGAGCATGGCCTTTCTGGGCTTCGCGTACTCTTTTAAAAGCTTCCTCCACGACCCCTTTGCGGCGAAGTGTGTCCACTTTTGTCGGGATGATAGCCTTGGGGTCGAGTCTTCTTGGCTGCGGAAAAGAGGCGCCATCGATGGCCTGGGTCAAGCAAACCACGTTCCCGCAGCGCGGCTTCCCTGCGAGGCTCTTGGCCGGACTTGGTTTGCCTAGTCTTGAAGCGCTCTTCCTTCTGTTGACGCTGCTGCTGTTGTTGTTCACGTTGTTGCTGCTGCTGCTGTTGTTATGCTGCTACACTCTGTCTAACCGATTCCATGCAGTGTGGCGAAGGCTAAGGCTTTGTCAATCAATCAGTATCAATACCTGGTTGCATGTTCGTCGTAATGATCATCATCGTTATCATAGTAGTCATCATCTGCCTGACCACTGAGAGCCCCAGCTTGGGTGTTACATAAAGGAAGGGCAGTAAGAGAAAACAACAAAAACACTCATTTTTTTCAATAAAAGTAGGTACTGCAAGACATCTCGAGTAATAAACAAGCGAACACCAAAAATTAACGCGTTCTTACGGTCCTTTTTGAGTAGGAGAGAGAATAATAAAGGAAGCACCTAAAATAAAACTTACAGTGAAAATAGGTACACGTCGTAACAGAAATATATAGTTCACAGTTCGCGAATTCAAATTTTTCTTATTGCATTGCCGCAAAATGAAATAAAATCATGCCCAATGGCAATCGGTTCTACTAGACTATTCCAGGCTTCTATGACGTTGCGAAAGAAAACTTGTTAAACGCGTCGAATTCACCGTTTATGGTAAATGCGAAACAAAAGATGTTTTCGAGATTCATTGAGTTCAAGACGGAACGCAATGCTGCTCCCAAAGAAGTGAGGGACGCTCGCCCATTGTGCGCTAGTAATCTTTCCGTGGCGCTTCTGCCTAAGTCGCGTGGAGGGCGATAACGGGCGGGTAATGCAGGTTTAAAACCGACAGCTTTCGTTGGCACTTTATGCCATTTTCGTGGTAAGTCGGTGGTACATACGTACGTCGGTGGTCGGAATCGGAAAGAAAAACGTTCGTTCGGTCTCTAGCTCAGTCTCCCATTCTCTCTTTAGCGGGCACTCTCACGCCCCCTCTCTCTCTGTCTCTGTGACTCTCTCTTGCTCTTTCGTTCGCTCATTTGTTCGCTTGTTCGCTCATTCGTTCGCGTGTTCTCTCTTTCGTTTGTTCACTCGCTCCATCGTTCGCTTATTCGTTCGCTTTTTCTCTCTTTCGTTCATTGATTCGTGCGTTCATTTGTTCAGGCTGATTGCTTACATTGGCAATCATCGTCGATGGTTTGTGCACAATTTTCTTGTGGTTCTGCTTTCTGGTTGGCTGATGCTGTAGCGCTTCCTACAAATATTACTGTAGGGAAATCTGGCGCTGTTATCATTCTGCCACCAGGGGAATGATGGTTAGCGCACGAAATTTTCTAAGCTATTGTTCGTGGCTTCAAGTGTGTCTTGTGGCATTATCATTTAAGCCTTATCTTTCCAAGTTTCCGGGAAACCACATTTTTTTCTCTAAACGCATGAAGGGGATAAGTTTATGAGCACTTGCATAGTTACTGCGAATCGTTGCGCCGGTGCCGCAGTTTTCGTTCGTGATGACGCAATGTGATCAATTTGCGAAGTCGCAAAGCCCATTCGAAGTCATTAGAACGAAACTGAGGCAAATTGATGTACTTGGCATCATTCTCACGCTAGCGAGAATCCCCGTACCTGCAGCTCCAGCAGACACTACCTAATGCCTCTAAAGCTTCCTCTAGCAGTTTTTGTGTGAAACTGCACAGAATTAGTCGTAGCCTCCGAGAACGCACAGGCGCACAAATCTCGGAGGCCACTGAAATGTACGGCCACCGTAGGTAACAGTGCAGCCGCTTTAGTTTTTTTTTTTCCTTAGTCGTTAGTATAAACGCGGTTCGCACGCACGAGCTTTGCGAACGGCGGTCAAAAGTAACGTAACGAACACTCTATGGCTCAGTACGTAACTGCAGCAGAAGTACGTAACTCATCCGTTAAAAGCGTTCGTTCAAGCGACCCCACAGCTCTGGTTTCACTGCACGGATATTGGTGATCGACGCGAAGTGTAGTGGTGAAGCCGCGCGAAAGGGTTTCTATAGCGCGTCTCTGTAGTCGTTCGCATGCCGGTCAGAACGCCGAGCTCGGTTCTCTTCCCTCGGGTGCTTTCGCTCCGGTTACGCTGGTATAGGTTTTACTTTAGCTTATCGCGACCGAGAGGCTCGGGGCAGTTTAATCGCGGTCTCTCCGTGCGGACGGGCGAAGAGGACATTCAAGTCACTGCCAACCGCAGGGCTTTCCTTTCTTCTTATCACATGTTGTTTCTTCGTGGCGGCCGACGCTGCTATATGTGCTTCGCCGCGAAAACAGGGTCACAGAGTTTCCGCAGTCGCCACGACCTCCTTGTCAGCGATCGCTCGGGGCTCAGCGAAAGCTGCTGACGTTAAAGAAAAGGGCGGTGCTATATGTGGGGAAGATGCGTGACCCATATCCGTATCCATGACATGCAGAGAGACCAGCACCCTTTCCTTTTTTTTCTTTTGTTGTCTTTGTCCTTCCGGTAATGCTTACGGTTCGATATAACGTTGCCTAAAAAGAAGTGCCTAGGTCACAGTACTGGGCTTCGCAAACATCTACGCTGTGGTGAGCGAAGAGGAGGCGAACCCTCAGCTTTTGGTCTTTTTTCGGGAGTTGACGAGATATTCAGCATTACTTTCACGAGTACAGTTCACTCGGATAGTCTAAACGTCTGCAGATGTCTTTCTACGAAGTTCATCAGTTGTCTATAGTTAGAGAACGGTCTCGTTTGCAATAGTATTTCATTAATTTTGAGTAGTATTTCATTCCGGAATAGTATTTGATTTGGAGGGCCTGTATATGTGCAGAAGTCGTTCAAGGAGGTTCATGAGTTGTAGGTAGGGATAATAGTATTTTATTTGAAATAGTATTTCATGTCATACCAACTAGCCCCTCACCGTACGCTTCTAGACTTCATCCCCAAGTAGTCTTTCATTTTGAGAGCCTATATATCTGCGGATTCACTTCTACAAATTATTTCTAGCAGGGGGCTATATGTATACACACGTCTTTCTACAAAGTTCATAGGTTGTCTATACCCATCATAGTATTTGATTAGCAAATACTATTTCATTCAAGGGGACTATACGTCTGCAGACGTCTTGCTAGGAAGTTCATAAGCTGTCTCTATACAGACATAACCTTCAGACTCGGGAACTGCGGCTTTTTGTCTACTAACATCTATCAGACTTTCTGCAAATAAAGCGTTTCGGATTCTGTGGGCCATATGCATGTGGCTGCCTTTGTCCTGTTTTACAGCATTCCAGCTTTTCTGTCACGGGCCCCTATAAGCCAGCAGTCTATTCTCTATGAGACCGCGATAGACCAAATTGAATAGATTTGTTAAAGCCCTTTCTTACAGTTATAGGAAAATAACAGAGAAAGATAACGTCGCAATGAGTTGCGAAACGAAAATAATATTAATAATAATAGATGTGACGTTAAGTGCGCAGGAGATGCATGCATTATAGAGAACTCAGGTTTAGCCTCAATGATAATCGAGATTGGAAGGAAGGAACGGTCGCGTACTGGGACTAGAGCAGGCAGCAGGTGATCTGCTAGAGTAGCAGAATGCTGTCAACAGCAACAAGAAGAGTGACACTTAAAGCGAGTAGATGGCTAGCTGGTGTGACGAGATTGGAAAAGCTTCCGGAATGGAGTTGGCATGGGCGGTGTAAGGCAGGTTGATTGATTGATACGTGTGGCTTGAAATCCCGAAGCAGCACTTGGGTTTCGAGAGCCCCTTTCGCAGGACTCCGGATTAATTTTTCATCACTTGGGGTCCCTTAAATTGCACCTAAATCTAAGTACACGAGCGTCTTTTTTTTTTGCATTTTGACCTCTTCAAGATGCTGTGGGTGTAACCGTATATCGAACCCACAACCTTGCACTCAACAGCACAAAGCCATAGCCAGCGAGCCACTACGGCGGGTTGTGCAAGGCAGAGGTAGTTTGGACTTAAATGGGATGTCCTTCTGTTGCTGATGGTGATGATAATGATCAAGCTGGTGGTGGTAGTTGGGGTGGGATGATGATGATGGTGATGATTGTGACGACGACGATGACGCTCAAAAACAGCAAGTTGAGCGAGTGGGCAGGTAAACATTGTCGAGTTTGTAGGCAACAACGTTCGTGTGCTGTGTTATTGTTCCCCTAAAGTAACATTGCACGTTGTTGTCGAGTATTCGGGATACTCAATACTTGCAGTTCGTTGTAAACGATCAGTTCAGGGAAACCAAGGTTCTGTTTAGATATGAGCCAAATAGCCAGGGAACTAGTTGATGCGTACGGTGTGGGTGAAGATTCGGCCACGTATGTTACCGACGCACGTCTAACCCTTTGCACAACAAAGAAGTACAGTTCATGAGTGGCATGATTTTCCTTTGCAACTTCTTATCTTGCATGCGCCATGTCCTTTTGTATGTATGTATGTGTGTGTGTGTGTGTGTGTGTGTGTGTGTGTGTGTGTGTGTGTGTGTGTGTGTGTGTGTGTGTGTGTGTGTGTGTGTGTGTGTGTGTGTGTGTGTGTGTGTGTGTGTGTGTGTGTGTGTGTGTGTGTGCGTGCGTGTGTGTGTGTGTGTGTGTGTGTGTGTGTGTGCGTGCGTGCGTGCGTGCGTGCGTGCGTGCGTGCATGCAGCGTGCATTTATTATTTTACAAATGGCTGGTCATTTTCAACGCGGTACAGGCCGTGTCCTATTTTCTGTCGTTTTAATTCCTTGTCGGAAATGGACCCTTAAAATTTGTCGACGTTGGACGGTACGAATTCAGGCGTGAATTCGTGCTCGTAAATCACGTACACCCGCAAGCTCGTGTTGGTGCCCTGTCTGCCGTGCCGTAAAACAAGGCGAAAAACAAAATGGGTTGAGAACAGGAGGGGGCAGGAGGGGGGAAATACACGTTGGGAACCACACGCTTGAAGCGCGGCCATCCATTCAACGCGCGTGTTCTCGATTTTCCCTACAGGTCTCTTCAACTGGGGGAAAAAGGAAAGAGGATTCGGGAACACGAGCACTACCGCGAATTTCGGTTCAGTACACCAGGGATGCGCGTTTCGCAGGATATAAAGGCAATGCCGAAAAAAATAAAGCAATAGCCTAGCGAAATATATGGGGGAATGTGGGTAAGGGTGGCAGTCGTACATAAAGAACCGCGACGACTTGTGAAAAAAAGTCGCACAAACTGAGAACTGCCGAAGGGCCGTTCTGGCGCAAAAATTTGCGGTTATTAGGGAAACTTCAAGAAAGAGCGAGTGAGAGAAGGAAAGAAAGAAAAAAGATGAAAGAAAGAAACGTCGAATGAATCAAAGAAAGAAAAAGTGAAGATTGCGAACGGAGCAGCGTCTTCCTGGTAAGCGCAAAGCAAAACATGTTCTCCCAAGTTTTCTTTATTTGCTTTTTTTTTCTCGAGCAATATTTAGACAGCTTGGAGCCGCACTGCCATGCTCAATTTCATTTCGTTCCCTTCCTTTTTCCTTTCGTTTTTGATTATTTTTCGCTTGCGTTGCGAGCTCGATTTCACCCAAATCGATATGAAGCGAACGAACATGCTGGGCGCGCGCGGAAAACTGTCCCGCGGGGTTTTTTGATGCACAACCGCACTCCGTCCCTCTCGTTCCGCACAAATTCTGGAATTTCGGGAAGACGCTCCCTATATAACAGGCGGGGGGGGGGGGGGGGGAGGAAGCGAGAATATGTGCCTCGCCGCTGATCGGGCATAGCATGCACACGGTGTAAATGTGGGCGTTGGGAGGAGGGGGGGTAAAGGGGAGTGGGATGAAGACGAAAAGGAAAAGCACGCGGAACGGAAAGAAGCCGAGGGAAAGGAGGTGTGGCGGAGAAAGGGCTTCCCCTTTTCCCCTTTCACTGGGGAAGGCAGTCGACGCGAGGTCGTTGCACTGTTAAAGGAGCACTGACACACATCTTCGAAGCTGCAGAAAAGTCTGCCGTGCGCTTATCGCGCGTGAAAAGAAGATTACTTTTAGCATGTTTGAAGCATTGCATATTTATTTGCGCACGTTAGTATATTATGTGTTATGCTCTCTTGTATTCCGTGCTGAAGCACACTTTGACTGTCGTATCTCTGTGCGTGCGTTGTTTCATAAGTTTGTATTATTGAGATCTGTTTTTATGTTTACCTGCTCATCGCAGACGGCATCGCGGCCTCGTGTGTGTTTGTGTGTAGGACTGTGTGCTGTATATACCAAAACGCTGGATCTTTTTTAACATATATATATATCCGTCGCCAATATAGGGTGACTACATCTCTTTATTTTCTTTTCAATAAAAAAAGCTTCGAATACACTGATAAGATATGCTCTTTTGATACTAAAGTTAGTCGCGGAATTTTGCACTTGGAGTCATCGATATTGTGGCGACGCCATAACAGCGATATCTGCTTACGTCATGTATCAAAAGGGCTGGGTATGATAAAGTTGCTCGTCAATAAAGAAGTGTGCTGAAAGAAGAAAAAAGCGACAAGTCGAAAATGTCTTATCCGCACTCGTTTAATTGAAGATGGTATACCAGCATCTTCGATTCGGCTGCACTTATTGTGGTATAGTTTGGGTAGTGCAGCACTTTCACCGCCCTCCACTCGACAGTGCAGCACGCTTCACCTGCATGCGCCGCGCGTTTCGATTAGACTTCGAGCCAGTTCAGCGTGCGCTCAGGAATGCGACAGCCGGTCGGGAACTGAACCCGAAACCTCGTGCGGCAGGGCACCATTGTCACTGAGACACCCTGGCAATACTGTACCCAAATGTGTGCATACGTAAAAACATTATTGTAATTCCATTTCTAAGACCGACACATGACGTGGTTGCTCTGCTTCTAAAGCCCGCATATGTCTCTAAGAGCACTCGCGACTTACTCTCTGTTAAATCGCACAAAGGCTTCACTGCGTTACCTCCGACCCTTGCAACACCGGGTTTCTGGGAAGCTCTCGAACGAAAGCTATAGCTAGCTTGCTTGCTTGCATCCTTTCTTTATCTATTTCTTTCCTTTGCTCCTGTCGGTCTTGCCGTTCTCGCAAAATAATCGTTCTTAGCGAGGCGTATTTGTACGGCTACCACCAGCGTGTCCCTCAATGGTTTTTATCCCCAGTAAGTACCCTCAAGGTTCAGGGAGCACGTACAGGTCAGCGCAACCATTCTACAGCGAGCAGCCGTCGAGTCAGATGGCATACGCACAGCGAGAGGATTTCTGTTATCGGCACGTGTCTTCCCAGCTTATTTGCGGCTCGTCAGCCGCCATAGCTGCGCGAAGCCGGCGGGGCCATGCATCGCATTCGCGTCCGCTTCGCTGTATCGCCGCTGCTCGCAGTGGGCGTGCATGCTGCCAGCTGCTCGGGGTAAATGCGTTCGGGTTCTGTGTTTTGACGCGAGCTGGGAAATGGCGCGTTCGCCTTATCTTTTGCCACAGCTGAGCGACGTCCACCGGGCCTTTGTCGAGCGCGGCGTTCCGTAACCACTGCTTTCTGCATGAATCCGGAGAGATTATGCGTGCCCCGGAGGCATGAGCGAAGGACCCCGGGCCTAGCCGGTACCGCCTACACACGTGCAGACACACTAACTCCGCGCAATGCAGCAGAAGCTATGGTAGAATGTGCAAGCACGACTAAACGAGAACGTACAAAGAAACTGACGCAGAGTCTACGTCGTCTACGTTCCTCGTTCGCTTCTATACGTCCTCGTTCAGTCCCACTTACACGTACTGTAAGAGTTGAAGAGGACGTCGGGATGAAAAACTGGAGGTTTATTTCAATTATTTACAATGGGAGTACAAAGAAATTAACAGTCATAAAGTCATTACGGGTCGGCAGCAACTCGGACGCTGCGGCCCGTGGCAAGAAGCTCGAAAGAGATGAATCAAGGAATGCTCCCAGTCTCTGGCTTTTAAGCCCTTCGGTGTCTCGAAGTCACGTCGCGTTCGGCCAATCGTCGAGCCCGCTCAGGTGACGTCATTCTCGGCCAATCGGTGAGCCCGCTCAGGTGTCGTCATTTTCGGCCAATGGTAGGAGCCCGTGCGATTGTGTCACACCCGGCGGAGAGGGTCGCTCCTTGGGCCCCAATTGTCCGAGGACGTACTTCTCTCTGCGGTATTACCTTCCCGGATTGCAATGCGCCGTCACAATAGGCGGATGGGGGCGATGCTGCCAGGGTTTCACGGTGCATACAGCCGTCTTGCTTCGGGACCCACTTTACCTGGAACAGTGCCAGGCTCTCGCTTCACTTTCGGGAAGAGTCAAGCAGTGAATAGCTCCTCCTGCGGCACACGATGTGGGGGACGCCAACTCGTTTGCACGTGCCGCGCCTCTGGAATGTGGTATCCGTGCTTCTGCGCTCCTTAATTAGCTGTGGCGCGATTCGATGTGGTCTGGTGAACTCGAAGGAGGCTCAGGAAAAGGTCCCTTATCTAACAGTACGAAGAAACAAACATACAGAGTCTACGTCCTCTACGTCGTCTACGTTCCTAGTTCGCTTCTACGTCCTCGTTCAGTTGCGCTTACGCGTACAAAAAACAGACACACAGAGTCTACGTCCCTTACGTCGTCTACGTTCGTCGTTCGCTTCTACGTCCTCGTTCAGTCGCATTTACGCGTACAAACAGACACACAGAGTCTACGTCCTCTACGTCGCTTACGTTCCTCGTTCGCTTTAACGTCTTCGTTCAGCCGCGCGTACACATTCTATCATGGATTCTAACCAACTCGCCCGCCAACGTGATTTAGAAGCTGTGAGTCACGTCAGCTAAACCTTAAAAGTGAGCTAGGAGAATGGCTACTCCCTCGTCCACCACAGCTCACCCTCCACCCAGTGCCGACTGACTGGAAGGCTTCGCGGAAGGATTAATAGCGTGCAATTGGCGAGCGGCTCCTCTTTTGCTCTGGGACGCGCAGCCGGCTCCCTTTACTTATCGGCTGACATGAGTCCACTCATGCATAGTGCCCACTCCGCTGCATAGAATTAGCGAGCCGAAGTACCGCGACGGTTCGTGATATACGCATGCAAAGGGGTGTACGAGGTATCTGGGATTATACCCGCTGTGTATTGCGCCGACCACTGCGTGCCTATAAGCGAACACGTCGATGTGCGGAGGGCACGGAGAAATACAGGTGGCTATTCTTCTCTGTCGCATTGACGTGTAGGTTTAGTGAACCGTCGCTAGGTTTCGTGAGGCAAGCAGTAATTGTACGTTGTAGGCATATGTCTACGATTTTCATTTTTTTTTTTGTCATTAACGCGAGTTCGACTGGATCGGCTTACTACAATATGTCTGGCGCAATTGAGCTCTTGAATGTCCTGTTGGGCAATCGTTGCTCCGGCGCAGCCGCCCCGAATACCGGCCATCGCTTCGGATGTCACGTTTTATGTGCCGGTCGACGCCTGGTGCGTTATCTTTACGCCGTTCTTGCACATTCGTTCCGCCATAAAAACTGACGAGAATGTCGAACGTCTCCCTCTCACGCACTCTTTGTGGGTGAGGCTGCGTATGTGTGTAGGCACGGGCGTGCGTTTTAGGTCAGTCCTTGCAATATGAGCATCCCCTGTGAAACGGTGCTGCGGTGCGTGTCACCTCAGTCGCCCTTCAAAACTCTACGCTGCAATATAATTTTTAAATATATCTATACCTTAAGCCGCATTATTCATAGCAGAAAGTTCACTTTCTTGCGTTATCTTATACCTCTGAGTCATCAATCTTCCATCCGTCTTTCAGTGGCATTCACGGTCGTTTCATTTGTTTCCCTACTGCCTTTAAAGCCTAACGCCCCGGTCAAACTGGCGGCTATACCACATTAATCGCTGGATGGAAACTCCGGCATTCCAGCAGAACATAATCAATGTTTTCTGCTCCATTTCCACACTCTGCTTTTAAGCTGGCAAGTTCCTTCTGCTGGCGAGATATCTGCCCAGCGGTTTATTTAGGCACGACTGGCCTCCTTCAAGCCCTTGGGTTCAGCGAGAGCAGGGGGAAAGTAAACATGTACGCAACAGACATTAGTGAGCGGCGATTGGAAGATTGTTGGAAGAAAGGCGGGGAAACGACAAACAACGAAGGCATGCAATACCAAAGTTCACAATACGAGTTCAGAAACTTTGGTTATGGGAACACATCGTCGGTTTTTATTGCTTTTCTTTTTCTCTTTCTTAACTTAGGTAGGGTATTAGCAGTATACTAGCAAGAGCTTGGTGGCGCAACCCACCACCCCGTTTCAAAGGGGGCGCTCATAACATCCATCCATCTATTCATCCGCGGCAGTGGCGGTGCCGGCTGCGCGGGGCAAAGAAAGAAAAAAGAACTACAACGCTCCCTCCCCCCCCCCCTCCTTCGCGCATAGTGTTCCCTGCCAGCGTTACCCGGTAAACATCACGGTTAGATAAGCTGCAGTTGCCGGGAAGCCTGAGGAGCAGTCAGTGATCTTTGAATGCTGTCGCGTTGCTGTCTTAAAGACGAAGCTTAAGCATCTCCGACGTTTTCTTCTGGCGCCAATGGAGGCAGAATACGCTTGCGCTGCCGTGTTACAGTCTTCGTCAAACATATCGAAGCGAGTGCCAGGGAGACATTGTTTGTTTCTGCAATTTATTACTACTATTATTGTTTTTTTTTTGACAACGTTTCGTACCACTTGAGCTTCTGGAGAACTTAGGTGTCGCCTCAGGTTTTCTTCTTTTTCGCCACCGATTTTCCGACAGAAATATATCAACAGGAGAAACAATATTTTCAGGAACTATATAATCGCAGCGTCAAGCCTATTATTTACATTTCAAATGCATATGTGCTCAACTATACTAGGGACAATTTCGTGGAGGGATTCGCATTTGTTCTTGAGGTTATGTCAATTCTCTCTCTCTCTCTCTCTCTCTTGAGTCTGTTAAACTTCGTTTATTGCTTTTTCTTTTAGCATTTTACAGCAATTATTTTTCTGTCAGAGAAATTAAGTAGACGGCGTTGCAGTGCTTCCAAGCTCTCCTGTTACGCTCCATTTAACCCTACCTCGCCCAACCAAATATAAGTGCAAGTAATATAATAAAATAAAGCATTACAAAAATAAGTTCTCCTACCTCAGCCTAAGGTGCACGCAGTTTTGTTCTCGCAAGCTTGTCTCGTGTATTAAGGACGACGCTTTCAGGTTCACTAAAGCTCCGAGGAACCGAGCTCGCGACGATAAAGCGATTTATCAACTACTCGGGTCGAGAAAGCCGGAACTTGAAACAAGATCGGCGAGCGCCGTTCCCCGTTTTTTTTTTTTTTTTTTTTCGGCAACCGGCTTTCCTCTTTGCCGTCTTAGCCCGCAAGTTCACTGAGTGGCTTTCGTAAAAATTTATCATGGCAGAGAGTCTTGCACGACGGAACTAGCGACCCCCTTTTAGAAGCAGCGCGTGGACGAAGTAAATTGATTCATCGGTTGCTTGACTGACTGATCTCCTGATTGAGCGGTACGTGTACGAAAAGTATTGATTGAATTTGTTGATATAGTAAATATGATCGATCAGCCGATCGAACGGCATATGGAAGAAACAGATATATACGGAAATAATTTATTACTTGACTGAGCGGCTTGTTCATTTATTTATTTATTTATTTGTAATGACGAAGATAGCACAAGCGTCGCTGTGGCCGCATGGCTCCTTAATTGAGGAAGACAAAGACCAAAGGGCCCGACATGACAAGGATTCCCCCTGGGATACCCAGCATCCCCACCAAACGTTTCGGGGTTTATTGACGGTTAGCGGGGATCCCAGTCCCGTCGAGTCCAGCGCACAGAGCAGCCGAGCAGTTCCAGCCAAGCGTCAGTGCGAGCTAAGCAACGACATCCACCCTTTGGTCTTTGTCTTCCTCACTTCAGGAGCCATGCAGCTACAGCGACGCTCGTGCTATCTTTGTATTGATTGATTGATTGATTGATTGATTGATTGATTGATTGATTGATTGTCGCTCGGTGATTATGGCGCTCTGCTGCTGACCTCGAGGTCGCGGGTTCGATTAATCCCGGTGTCGGCTGCCGCACTCCGATTGGGGTGGACTGCAAGAGCTTTTGTGTAGGCCTCCTTAGATTTGGCTGCACGTCGAAGAACCTCAGGAGGTCGGAATTGACTAACACGGTGGTCCGGCACCTCTCCCTCTTTCCTACCTACGAGCGATGGCGGTGAAGACGTGCGGTGACACACGGCCGCTCAAGCAGAAAGCGAAGGGGACGTACAATTCCGCACTAAAGTTACTAGAGGAGACTCTGACTCTGCGATCGGTTTGGTTACTATACAAATTATGGTTATTATACACTGTTCTTGTCTCATCTTTGGTGCTTCTGGCTTCAGACTGTCTTGTGACGTTATTAAGTGCGCTTCGTTTTTCAGATAATTTAAGCAATCATTTTTCTAAGCACAGAAAGCAATAAGCATCCGTGCACGTGCAAATTCTGAATTGTTGCATTTCTTGTGGAATATTTTGTTTAAAAGTTTGCAGTTTGCAATGTCACAAAGCCATTTGAAGCCAGAAGAACGACGTTTAGACAAATGTATGTTTTGTACCCTCGTTACCATCGATCTTATAACGATTCGGAAAGCGAACCGTTCGCTTGGCCTCGCGCGATTGGTCCCAATGGCGTTTTCGTCAGCAAATACGCCATCCTGACGAATCACACGAGGCCAAGCGAACGGTTCGCTTTCCAAACCGTTGTAAGATCACACCCGCCGTAGTCACTGGTTCCAGAGTTCCCTCTGTGATGTTTGTATAGGAAAGGCTCTGCCTTCAAACATACGAGCAACGGTAGCGCCGACGTGCGGTGAATAACGGAGGCTCGTGCAGAAGATGACGCGGTGTTAGTGTTAGTGATTGCTGTCCGTGGCTCTCGCGGCTATATCGAGAGATCAAAGTGCCAACGGGGGAAAGAAAATTGAATCCCCGGGCTGGATTTCGCGGACCCACGCTGCGATCTCTCGAACCCGCAAAAGCGAACAGAGGGGAAAAAAAGGAGCACCGGCACACTCGGTCGCATATCCGTGAGCGAACCTTCTGGACTCCCGGTGCTATGTAGCTTTCGAAAGGGATAGACCTCAGCGCTGCTATATTTTTCGAGGATACGTGACATAGACGAAGAGGGGAAAAAAATCAATTTTCGCTCGAGGCTTTGCAAGTGAATGCGGGGAGCGTTCGGAAACACGCTGGGGACTTTTCGTTGCAGCGATATGGTAAGTGCGTCGGCTGTTTTTTGGGAGCGAATATGTATATATATGTATATATTCTGGTTCCTTGGTTACCTGGGAGACGTTACCTGCGCCTCCTTTATATTTGTTGCTGCTGTTGTGACTGCGTATACAGTGTTAGGAAGCGTTTCGAAATATGCCGGAGGAGTCGCAGAACAGGCGTGAGCGCGTATAAATACGGACTTTACTCGAAAACCTGACATAAAAATGACGGTGGAAGGTTTCAGACACTCCTGCGCATGGCAACGAAACGGTTATAACCGGCTCGTGTGGATAGCTTTTCCGTTTGCTCAACTCTGAGCGCCGTCGTTTCTTCTTCCTTTCTTTCGTTTATTCTTGGTTGCTTACTTGTACAGAATTTGTTTGTTACCGCACTTGACACTGACTACACTGGGCAGATGATCAGTCATGTTCATGTGCAGTCATGTTTGTAGGCAGGAACTTTCTTCTTCTTTCTTGGCCTTAGTCACGTTCGGTGGCGTGATGGATTCTTCTGAAACCCACTCCCATGCATGTACGTTGATCGTGGGCGTGGCCTGGGCGAAGTCTTGCTGCGGCGAGACAGAAAGCGTGTAGAGTAAGACCCCAATATAGCAATGTGGCTTTTAAGAGAATTTTAGAATGTCCGTATAAGTACTACCATTCACGGAATATCAGATTGCTGGAGACGTAGACGTGAGCAGCCGCGCATATCGCATCATCGTGTGACGGCGAGTTTAACCGGAGCGTGTAATACTGTTATTGTAATGGCTGGCAATGGGCTGTTCAAGTTCTGACACAAAGGCTACGGCAAGAGCATAATTATGTATGTACGGTGGCTTTCTTTTTGTATTCCTTCCACGAGTATAGCATCAAACAAAAATACGTCTCTGACGCCTTTTGGTTGAACAAACGGCCGCGAGATATCGCTACGAGCTATACCGATGTTGTGCACGTCTCCTGCATTCCGGTATTCCGGATGCGCTAGAACTTCGAGCTGGGTTATTCTTTTCTTTCTTTTAACAGAGAGAGCTGAGATCCCTTGCACACAAATACACTTGGGTTTCTTGAGAAGTAGACAGGCAAGACACTCTCGATTTCTTTATCGCGCGCTGCATCACCCAATGTATCGCGCATGATATCCGTACGCTAGCTTCTCCCGACTGCAACGCACTGGTCACGCTTTACCACGCCACATCGACACGCCAGCAAACAAAATACCGCGCAACCAACACCTGAACGCACAATAGTGTAAAGCTTTGCTCTCCACTCTCGACTCGCAAGGTCAGCTCGATCTGGTCAAGCGAGCTCGCGCGGCAGCTACTGCTCATGGCACAGAACTGCCGTTCCGGTGCGATTTTGTACACCATTAACGTTTCGCTTTCTCCCTATCCCTCTCTCTTCCTGCTTCGTTTTGTCTGTCCTTGGTTGTAAAAGAAAATAATCTTTGTTGAACAACTTTGAAGACTGGTCCCAGAGTATGAAGACAAGACGCATGAAATTTGTCGTTCTGCGAAACTCGTGTCAGTATGGCCTGTCGCAAGTGACCATGATTATGCATGCAAGACGATGTAAGCCAAGCCCCGCCCTCCTTGAGGGCGGCCTTCTGTTTTGCCTGCACAGAAACTGAAGACGACGCCACCCCATCTTTGGGATGTCACTCCCGGAAGCTGCTCGCTGGCGTTACTCTACTGTGTCTCGCCTTGGTTCTAAAGGTGGCAAGATCGCCTAACGTAGCATCGCCTCGCCCACTTTACGATACCGTTTCCACCAACGCTCTTGTTTCCACCATGCGAATGTATTTGTTTTGGCACGTTGGTCATAATATTCGTTAATCCTAATTCACGCAGACGGCTTTTCAAATCATCTGTACAAATGTTCTGATATCGTGCTCAGGGACGGAGCGATCATACATACATACATACATACATACATACATACATACATACATACATACATACATACATACATACATACACACACACACACACACACACACACACACACACACACACACACACACACACACACACACACACACACACACACACACACACACACACACACACACACACACACACACACACACACACACACACACACACACACACACACACACACACACACACACACACACACACACACACACATACATACATACATACATACATACATACATACATACATACATACATACATACATACATACATACATACATACATACATACATACATACATACATACATACATACATACATACATACATACATACATACATACATACGGACGGACGGACGGACGGACGGACGGACGGACGGAATGGAGCAAAGTTACACAATTCTTTGTCAGCTTTTGGGGGATAAGCCTGTTCTTTCCGCGTAAAAAAAAGAGCGAAGCGAGAAAGAAAATCCTGTTTACGTTCGTTAAACACTTTTTTTTAGATATAGCGAACGCGAAAGAAAACGGCAGAGATTGCCTGTACAGAACAAAACTTTGTTTCCTCAAGAGCTGCAAGCATATGCGTCGCGAGCTGCCCATGGGAAAATAAGCTTTCTCTTCCGTCCCAATTAAGCCGCCCCTACGAGTACACGTCAGGCCTTACACACCGACGGTTTACAGGCACTCCCTCGGCACAAGGCAAATAAAAAGGACCGCTTGATTTCGAGCGAAATAACGACGCGAAAAAAAAAGAAAGGAAAAGGTTAAGTAGTTGGAAAAGCTGGCTTCGAACTCTTCATCCCTGCGTGGTATCGCGCGGCTTTTCAAACGCATCCGCCCGCGTGTCAACACGCGGGCGTTCGCAAGCGCACAAACATTTCACCCTTCACGCATGCGCACAATCGTGCTCGAGCGCGTTTCCCGCACAATAGCTCCTGCCGCGCGCGCGAAGCTAATTGGAGGCTCTTTGATGTTAGCGCGTCGACTTATATAGCGCGCCTCGGCCACGTTACAAACGCAGCGGATTCACGTTCTACCTAAGCCCACGTCGAGACGTCACGTGAGTGTACGGCGGAAGAGTGCGCGTTTCACATTTCCGGATATATTTTCGTACCCCTCGAGTTCTACCTGAAAGGGCAATAAATTTGGGAGAAAAGAAATGAAAAAAAGAATAGAGGCGAATCCTGCGCGTAGTATTGGGGGTTTCTCTGTGCTCGAGCATTTCTGGCACGATCAGATGCGGTGCGAACACGGAATCAAAAATTATCATATTCATTTTGCGCGGCTAGACGTAAGTAATCAATATCATTTACGCACAATGTGGTTGACCCTCGCCGTAATCGGCTTAGCGTCGCGCTTTGTTACTATGGATAAATCGACATTTCTTGCCCAATATATATAACCGTTAAACACATGTAAAATACACGGAGAGAGAGAGAGAGAAGTCGCAGGTTCGCCCGAGCATATATATATAGAAGTTATATAGCCTCTAAGGTGTTAGCAAGGGAACAGGCTCAGCACATTAGGCGATATGAGGCTCTTTGTTTTATGGGCAGCAAGAAATTCAGCAAACATTCGCCTGACTATATATCTAAACAGGCCTAAGCTCCGACCTTCTGGGCTCGGCCTCGCACTTGAAGCAGATCACGTGACTTGTAAGGATCTGCGCGCCGGTCGCGCATACGCCGTCGAACCCGGGAGGTCACGCGATCGTGCCGGTACCACTGGCGACGACGTGAACTCGCCCGCAGTTGTCCGATAGAAAATACACTGCGGTCAGCAAATGCGTCCTGCAATAAACGCAGAGTGACAAATCATTGTCTCTGCAGGGGGACGCATTCTAGGGCGGTCGCCCCCGTGGGCGTTGTCGCTTTCAGTGCCCGCGTATTGGTCGGTTGGGCAAAACCGGACGAGTTGATCGGTCGATTGAGCACGACGCACTTCAAGCGGAAGGGATTGTGTCGCCGAAAGTGATCGTCCGAGACGTGCCCAGTATACTGTCGCAGAAGGAAACACAAAATCACGCCAGGTCGTCCAAATTTCCGGAGTCCCCCGCTTTGGCGTGCCTTATAATCAAATCGTGGTTTTGACACGTAAAATCTTACAAATTCAGCGTATAACGTACCGCTTTCTTTACGAATAGCACGCAAGCAAAAACACATGACGAAACAAGAGAGAACATGAGCGCTATCCCGTCGGCCGTTTCGACGAGTGTTGTGCGTTTCGACGACGATCTGTTCCTATTGGGCTACCAGCCGTTAGCGCCCTAGTCGAAATCCCACGAGAAGGCGAGCCTTTCGTTACAGTTCGTTGTTGCTCCTCTTCTTTATTTCGCATTTTTCCTCGCGCCGAAAAAAAGAAATGTTTTGCGCATCTCAAGCTCCGAGCTGTATAAAGCTCCTCGCTGAGCAGCTCGCGTTGCGCATGCTCAGAAAACGCCGACGTCTGTCACCGCACTTGTGCCGTTCGAAGAAAGCTTGAGCTAATCAAGACATATGTATACATCGATTGCAGTCTAGAATTTCGCCTATTTCCTCCTTGATCTTTTCTCTCTTCATTAAAACCTATATGTCTATCTTGTACTCTTACCTATGAATGACTCCGGCTCTATCATTTTCTTCCTTGCTTTTTTTTTTCTACCAATACTCTAAATGCATCTTTCGTATTTCAACTGCTGACCAGTTAATGCCTCCCTCCGCTTTGAATGCCAGCGCTTCTAGAAGGCCAATGTTACCTTAGGCGTCTTGCTGGGTGAATACCGTGCAGAAACAACTCGGCACTGCAATGTGCCGAGTTGTTTCTGGACTTTTTCAACACACCTAATCCTGTTGCGAATATTTGTTCCTGAGTGGTTTTTGTCCTCAGGCAGTCAGCTCGAGCCTCAAAGAGCAAGGCATCGCCCTTTGTTATCATACAATCTTTACCGACTGGCTTCTTTGTTGCCGTATTTGTAGATGTCCAGGATCTTTTTTGTTTGTTTGTTTGTTTGTTTGTTTGTTTGTTTGTTTGTTTGTTTGTTTGTTTGTTTGTTTGGAGCTACCTCTGGAGTGGAGTGCGCGCCGGAACGACCACCCGAAGTCGCCATTAGTTTTTGCACTGGCTTGTGAAGCCATCTTGTTTAAAGCCGCACATCTGTCACGCATAACCACTTAAAAAAAAATTGGATAAATTTATTGAAAATGGGAGGCGGAATGCGGAGAGGGGAAGGTGGACGTTCAAAGGCGCGCGTCAAAATATCATAGGCAACAACCTTCACTCACTAAGTAAATCGTAGATGGCGCCGCGCACGCAGGCTTCGACAAGAGAGAAAGAGAGAGAAAAAAGGACAGGAAAGGCAGGGAGGTCAACCAGAACAGCATCCGGTTTGCTACCCTGCACTGGGAGTGGGAGAAAGTTGTGTAGTTCGTCGACCACCTCCTGACGGGGTGATTGCAAGGCAAGAGCACTTGTACCCTTGTGAAAAGTACATGGGCTCCGTTCTCTGCCACCGCCACGCTGACCAGTGGCTGTTTAAGGCAGTTCCTGTGGTACGCTCTAACTTCTAACGCCCTGGGGAATTAAAAAGATAACTGTCGTACTTACCACCCGGAGCTCTGGAGTGTCAGGAGTATAGCGACGGAGCATAGCGGTCGAAAGAGAGCACCAGCTTCCGCGGTATCACGTGAGGCGTTGCGTGAGGGGAAATGGCATCACGGCCCTCGCTCTCGCTCTCGCAAGCCTGCGCGCACGTTCCTTGTCCGCCAAAGCTCTCGCTTGCTCTCTGACTGCTTCTCGGTAAGGCTAGGGAGCCTACACAGGAGCCCTGAGATGGTGCTTGTATGTAGGCTCCCTAGGTAAGGCCCAATGAATACGCACCAAGCGCAAGCGCTCTGCACCTTTTCCGCGCGCTCTTGGCCTTTGCCGAGGACGCCGCTCTTCCAAGCCGCTTATAACCTTGGCCCACCCACGCCCTCGCCACTTCGGCTGCCGCTACCGCGTCTCTCCCTCTCTTCATTCCCCCTTCCCCCTGTGCAGCGCCGTTGAGGTGTCCTCTACGGAGAGACAGTTACTGAGCTGCACTTCATCCCATATATCAACCCCCTTCCATTAAGGATCTCCTTCGCATCAGCGCTCTCGCTTGCCCGCGAGGTGTTTATAACTCGAAGGACGCTCAGCAGCGTTCAATTGGACATTGCGCAAGCCCAAAATCTCAAGTTGGCCCACACCCGAACTTCAATTGGCCCATCCCCAGATTTAAGTTGGCCCACTCCGATATTTCAAGTCGGCCCACCCCCAAATTTCAAGTTGGCCCGCGTCCAAATTTCACGTTGGCCCACCCCCCAATTGAAGTCGGCGCACTCCCAAATTGAAGCTGCGCCATCCTCAAATTTCAAGTTGGGCCACCCCCTCATTTCAATTGGCCCACCCCCAGATTTCAGCTTGGCCCGCCCCCAAATATCAGTTGGCCGACGTTCAAGTTTGAAGTTGGCCAACCTCCAAAATTATTTTAGGCTATGTCCAAATTTCAAGTTGGCCCACCCACAAATTTCAAGCTGACCTACCCCCAAGTTCCAGTTGGCCCAACCCTGCTTTATAAGCTTCCCCGTGCATTTTCTAAGGAGCGCTATGTATTTGTATGGGTATTCTCTTTTATTTTTATTTTGTTTTGCTTTAAATTGTTCCTTATCACTTGAAAGCCACCAATCATCTACATTTACACTATCATAACGATTGCATGTCTTAACTTTGCAAAGTACGCATTTTTGTGCAGATACAATGAATTAAACTTTTCGCATGACAGAGCTTGAGAGCTTGCCAAAGAATGCTCACGCATTAAAAATTAACGGTGACGTTTCACCTCGTTAACGCGGGTGATGCGCAAGCGTATGGGCGCTATAGCGCACACGACGCTATCGGCCCTCGGTGTGCCAAAACGCCTAACACTGTCCGCATCGCAAATCGTATTCAAGACAGGGCTCGCGCGGCCGCGCCATAGGCACCAGCCGCCGGAGTATAGAAGACCCCGTTGTAAACATTTGCTTACTATCTAAATTACCTAGCATTGTGTCAGCGCGGACAGGCAAACATGAACACTTCACACTCCATGAACGCGGACACTCGTCAAAATGCTGCCGTGAGGAATCGCGGCAGCAGCAGCGAGCGAAGCGACCTTCGTGCTTTCTATCGCTTCAACGCAAACTGAGCGGTGAGGACACAGTGCACGCAAAGCTACGAGTCATCGGTCGACCCAGACTATGCCCCCAAACCAGCTCGCATTCAAGAGGAAGCCCGCGCGACCACGCGCAATGGCACCGTGGCACAGTGTCGTGGTACCTCTGGCAGGTACGTAGTACCGTTCAGTACCACATGGCACGGTGGTAAGGGCAGCGTAGGGTTACTGTCTATGCTCCCCTATATTATACAGTAACTCTATATGTTGGTAGGGAGCATACATATAGAGTTTCTCACTGTATTACCTAGAGGGAAATCTGGCGCTGCTGCGCTCTGGTATGCATGGAAATGCCGGTATATTGTGACTTCGGATTGGCATCGTTCTCGGAGAGCCAGGCAAGCATCGTTCCGTCTGTCACAATGATTCATATTCTACTAAAACAGCACGTAAAAAGCTGGTTTAGCTTTATTATTGCCCAAAAACATGTTTTGTTTAACTATGAGAACTTGTTATTGCGTATACAATCATATGATACGTAAAAAGTATCAGCGGGCCGCTAAAGTTGGAGGACAGACAAGATTCGCGCTCGCTTTGAAAACAGTTCGTCGTCTGCTCTTGCTTTTCTTCGCTTGGTCATGCATTGTATGTGAGTAAAGACCTAATGTGAGTGAATTGAAACATTTTATGAAGATTTTACTTTAAGAACGCGTTATTTGCGTCGCCATATCCACATTTTAGACGAAGCCTCGTACAACACCAGCCAACACGAGCCTCGCAGACACATCCGTCACATACCGTCATTCCCATGACGGCCAAACTCCCATACACGGTGGCGCCAGATTTCCCTCTAGGTGTTATAGTGAGAAACTCTGTGGGAGCATATGCAGAAACTGTAGGGGAGTGTCCTAGCGTTCTTCCCTCGTGACAGCTAGCGCTTTGAGACGTTGTTGCTGCGCATCTGGTCGCAGCGTCGGCGATCATAGGCAATGGAAGGCGCTGCGTGGGGTTCCGAACGCGTTGCTTGAGGAAGTGGCACTCGAAGCACCGGTTAGCCTCCTTGTACGGGTAAGGCACGGTGGTTAGGAGCAGCACCCCCATAGCAGAGTGCTATGTACTGCCATAAATAACCACCTCCCAACGGATGCTCAGCGTATTCTTGAATAGTAAGCGATCGAGGTTGGTTCTTTATAATTTTTTTCGTCATCAATTAATAGCAAGCATTTCAGTGGCGCATTTCCAGGCATATGCGCGTCAGACTCTGTGTTTGGAGTGTTAGTTTAAAGAGTATGGAGGGCGCCTGACGATTTTTACCCTCAAGTTTCTGCGTTGTCGTTGCCCGTAGTGCTAATTGAATGTGCAGACGAAATTTGCATACTCATACCGGAGCCAGCCCAGGCGCGTTCCTCGTTCGCTTGCTTCGCCGCTTCGGACAAACACCGCCGATTTCACGAGCTGGCAAGTTACGCGTGCCCGTAAAACTTGTAGTGAGTAGCCTGTATACACTGGACACAGGCAGTGCGTCACCAGGGAAGCACACCCCAGAGAGGTTTTCTGAACTTGTCGTCGCAAGCCCTCTGGGTCGCCGTTTTATGTAAAGAGCCTTCAGGCAGTTTTAAAGCTTCGTTTACTTAATAGTGGAGTCTGGCATGCACCGCGCTAAGCTGAATCAGCAGACGGCGTAAATTAAGGGCGCGGACTGCATGAAGCCGTGTCGCTTGATTTTTTTCATCAAGCGGGCGTTGAATGGCGAATTTATGTGACGATAGCTAACACCGCCATCTCCGCAGTGATATATGCGTTGCGCTCCCACAGGCCCCAGCTCAATACGTGACCTATCATATTAGTTACAAGCATTCGTCGAAGCGTAAGCGTTTCACGAATTCACTTTCGCCCGCGAGTTAGGTGTACGACTGCTTCTTTTCTGTCCAGCCAGACGGGCAGGTTCTGTTAGCGGGTGCGCGCGGTTGTGCAGAATTCAGCTTTGCCCAGTCGACGACGCTAATTCAATGCTGTCTCTGCTGGTACGAGCCGCACGCGTGCATACGTGATTCGTTGTAATTAGCAAACGCCGCTCTCCCTGCGTCGGTGCTCGATGCCACTCAGATGAAAAAAAGAAATCAGTACTCGACCTAAGCCTTCTTTCTATTTTATTTTTTTCATGCCCACTGCATGACTGTGCCTTATGGCGACGCAGTGTTCGGTGACGTAGTATGTGCGATGCTTCGGAAGAAGCGAAAATCGTCGGCTTCTCGTGAATTCATTAGCGTGCCGAATGATCAACGGTATACAGAGGAGCGCGCCTTGAATACTTCATCAGAGTCTCTTCGCATGCAAATCCTGGCGCACACAACTTAGCTATTCCCATCTTTGCGCTGAAATAAGCCGCGACTCAGTTGCAAGGCTTGGGATATAGCGCAGCCGAATATCTTTGTTGAGTTAAAGACATGACAGGCAAAAAAAAAAGAAACAAAGTAATGATAAAAAATGTACGCAACAGGACGGCACATATAAGAACTGACGGAAGCCAGCACGCGTCAATGTAATTAACTCACTGACTGAAGAAAAATTCCGGTGGGAACCATCAGTAATGATTGTTAAACACACCGTTGCTTTGAAATCCACTGGAATTCTATTGAGCGGCACTTTATTGTAGACCACCTTAAGAAGGAAGCGAGGACAAATGTGCGTCGCATCCGAAAGGTGAATGGAGTTGATAGCAGGGACTCACGCTCTGACGCCAGAGGAACTGAGCTGGTGCCGCGCACATTACCGTCACCCGCGCTGGGAAGGAGTGACGTAATTACAAAGGAAGGAAAAAAAAAGACTAGGAGGTGGTGTGATGCGGTAATCCTGAAGCCTAGTCGTAAATAAACAGTGCAGGGATGACCGACAGTGATTGTCAATGTAAGCGAGTAGCCCGAACGAACGAACGACAGAGAGAGCTAGCGAAGAGAACGAACGTTCTTTTTTTCCTACCGAGTCCGACCACCGCGACCGGAAGTGTCAAACAAAGCTATACACTTTAAAACATGAAGGAAATACTCATGGGTAGTAGGCCCTCAACGCGTGATGTGCAAGCGGTAATTTCTAGCCGCCAAGCGCGCAGAGAGTGTACACACGAGAGGGGAGAGCGGGTGGCGAAGTTCGACCGCGTGAAGGGCGTCGCTAAAACCTACCGCGAACCAATGTCATGAAGGGTCTGGCAGTCATAGAGGGCCTACCTCCCGAGAGTCAACGCACATACTGCCTTGGAGATAACGATGGGGTGGCTTCAGAGGAGGTTTGTTAGGCTAGCTGCCTGTCGTCATATATTGCAACGGGGGTGTTCGCCTAGCAGCACTAGTTCTAGGTTGCAGCGGTAGGCTTTAACAGGTCGGTGCTGCATGGAAACGGGGAAGCAAGCACTCCTCATCGTCTTCTCATTCACTAGCACCATGCCCACTGGCCAGTGCCTTCAGCACAATATATATATATATATATATATATATATATATATATATATATATATATATATATATATATATATATATATATATATATATATATATGGACATACATATATATATATATATATATGTATGTCCTCCGTGTACACATTGACAGAAGGGAAGGCGGTGTGGATGTCTTTTCTGCGCCAATAACCTTAATAGTCTGCGGCAGGTTAACAATGGAGCTATAGTACCTGGTATGCATACGCGAGGCTGCGCTGACCAACGTGGTCATATGTTTCTCAGCTGCTGTGAAAACGCATTATATTCCGTGCTACTTGTAAAATAAGCGTACGAGGAACGAAAATACCGTTAGAAATCGGATCAGCGAGTACAAGTTCAGCGTCGAAGAAGCTCTTTCAGTGCATTTAGCCTTCCGCACTACTGAATTCGCTTGCGTGCAACATTTAAAGAAACTAGACAACGGTCGCTTGAGCAGAAATCATTATCATCGTGATTAACCTAAGCCCGAAATTTCAGAAGCTGAAGAATACTTTAAAGCTATAAGGCACCTGCATCGGCACCCCTTATCTCTTAAAGGCGAAGCGAAGTGTCCTCCAAATTATTATTATTATTATTATTATTATTATTATTATTATTATTATTATTTTGCGTTCAATGAACGTCTTCGAGATAAACCCTAGAAGAAGACCCATGAGTCTTAAGAGTGCCCTAAATAATTTGTCATACTCGATCTTTTACGAACCAGTTTCGGTTTCGTTTCTCATGAACGCAGATGTTCACGTTGGAGCAGAACATTGTGTCGTTTCGAATGTCGTTTTGTCTCCGATGCTGCTACATAAGACCACGCAACAAGTAATAAAAGCATTTCAGACGACCGAGTGAGTTATAGCAAGTGCTAAAACGTCGCAATGTTCTGTTCTCATGTGACCACCCACTGCGTCGTATGATACGTAGTCCCAGGAAATTAAACCGAAACTTATTCGTAGAAAAAGTATAATAACGGATTATTTACGGCGCTCTGATGCTCGCCACTGCGCCTTCTGAGGTTTCAAGGTGTCGGATATTCATTTAACGCGGAAAATTAACAAAAAATGGCAATGTTAACATTTCTTCTCGCGGCAACTTGGGAACCGGTACAGAAATTGTACAGCATCCGAAGAAATGTATACGCTCTTCATAAATTGCGAACTGATAGAGAGAGTGAGATTGTGAAGAGCAAGAAACGTTATTTTCTGCAGCCCTTTAGGGAGCACGACTGAGTGCCTTGGGGAAGGGGAGTAAACGAGAAGAAAGGGGATTTACCGATGGGCCCGACTTTTATCAGTCATATTATGAGAAGCCAACAAACACTCACACGCAGGACAACATAGGGGAAATTACTTGTGCTTAATAAATGAAAATAAGCGATAAATTAATGGAAATGAAAGTGGGTGAAGAAACAACTTGCCGAAAGTGGGGAACGAACCACAACCTTCGATTGGGGAACGGGAGGTGAGATATACAAAGGAAGAAGACAGGGAAGGTCGAGGCGTTCACAACGCCCTTGACTGTCAGCAGTAGCTGGGCGGCACAGTCACATATGCCTTTCCTACAAATAGCAGCACTAGTGCATCGTTTTTGTTTCCCGCGATCTTTCATCGCGGATAACTCATCCTGCTACCCGGTATCCGTCACGTGACATGTTGCTGACCAGTGGTGGCGAGTTTCTAGTTTACCTCGACCGTCGAACCTGTTTGGTGGTTCGCAGGAGAAGGTGGATCTGTTGCTTTTACCGACACCACAGGATGCTCCTGCTTGATTCGCTTCACACTTCTCAGCGTACGTTAGAATGTTTGTACAAACTGATATTTCACGCCTACACAGGCAGGCAGTGAATGTATAACGTGATTTTTTTTATTTACATAAATCTAAGTGAACATAAAGAGAATTACTGATGCACATTTCACGAGAAAGGGGAAAGGAGACAAATGGTAATCTGCTAAACAAAGCGGCCATAACCTGTTTCCGACTCCGGCGATAGGTGGTCGCCACATCCACAGTTCATATGGTGGCATACATCTCCTGTATTTAAAGTGCGGATTTTAAAGCCTATGCTCTTGCTCATTCAATGCGGCGGAAGTGATTTTGGGTGACAGAAACACGTCATAAATGTGTTTGCACACCACCCCTTGATATTGGTGCTTGCGGCCAGCAAAACCATAGCCTTCGAGACTAGATTCTGGTACTCGGAAGGAATCCTTGCTTTGGTGTTGATTTGGACTTAACATATAGATTTCTACATTTAGTCATTTTCTCTGTACAATAAAAATTATTCAGTTTTAGGATGCGATAGGTTGTGCTTAAAACAAAGCAGCCGTGACTTATTCTTGGCATCTTTAATCGCTTCTGGCGATTGCAGAATGTGCACAAAAAGAATTTTAAATATTCATTTTTTTATTATTATGAGGAACATGGAGAAGCGATCCTGCAAAAGCTCCCTTGGAGTAGTGGAAGTGGATCTTCAAGGCTACGCTTTTGTGTAGTGAAGTGGCTAGAAGTTATAGCAGTACACAAAAGTATGATCTTTGATATGGGCTTTTCTTATAAGTGGTGTCCAAATCAACGGGGAATGACGGTTCTCTATCTGGGTAACAAAACCTAATTTCGAAGGCTATACTTTCACTATCTGCATGTAACAGATGAAAATTTCTAACCGAAAACAGATAGGTGGTGTCCAAATCCACACCTCAGCAATGGCACTTTTAGACATACAAATCTTGAAGGCCATGTTATTACTGGCACCATGCGGCGGAAGTCATTGCAAGAGTTCTAAACAAACCATTAGCAACAGGACTTATCTCACAAATGGCGCTCTCGCAGTAAAGAGAGTTAAGCTCAAAGGAGATATTTTTCTGTACTGCCAGCACGGAAAGAAATTGTAAGAGCCAAAAACTAGTAATCGATCCCAAACTTTAGATGTTAAAATTGTCGAATTAAATCCACGTCCCCACAACGACTCTCGAAGGCTATGCTTTTACAGGCTGCATTTTCAAGAGCGCGCGCTAAGCTTAGCGAGAAGCAAGTAGCAGCCTAAGCAACAATGGAAGCGCCGCGCAAGAAACGATCCGCGAGCAAGTTTAGAGGCAACGACAACAAAAACAAGACCGCGTACCGTAAACATGGGCTTCCCCGCTTGTAAGCATGGTGCGCGTCGGCGTCACATAGACATATCAAACGCTTCAGTTCACGTTGCCGGGTGACGTTGTCATGCCATGAACTGTCAGGCAAAGATTGACCGAAGGTGCTGCTGCCGAGTAAACCGAAGTCCGCCGCCAATAACGACCGGCGAATCGGCCGCTGCGCTGCGTGCCTTTCGACGTTGGCGCTCGCGCTGTCTCGTCGCAGAAACTGGAATGAATGACCAGCCGTGCGGAAAACCACGTTTAAACCGATCGTCGCACGTCATCGACAGCGTGTGAGTGCGTGTTTGTGTGTCGTCCGTGAAAGCGGGCACAGGTGGCATTCGCGTTTCAAGCATCGCCATATTCCAAGCACTGCGCGCTGTCCAAATGGCTCGGAACTTGCGTGCCGGTTCTTTCTCGATGTTTGACCTTCAAGTGGGAATCCGTTGCCAAGGCGCCCTCTTCGTCGTCGTCTTTAATAGCTTCGCTTACGAAAGTGTGCTTGAATGAAGCGTCCTTCGCCGCCGATGACAGAAAGTTGGGCGCGTGCAATTAGCGCGTGTTGGTGTCGTTGTGCAATCGCAAACGTGTTGTGCGAAAGAGGCCGCGGACCGTACGTAGTACGTAACACGCATACGCGGCATTCGCCCCGACAGCGCTCGTCGCAGTACGCCGGTGCTCGCATCCTGTGTAAAGTGGTCGTTTGACGCGTTCTTTTGTGTGCACGTCTGCGGTTGACAGTCCGGAATGGATCAGCAAACGGATATAGCCTTTCGTAATGATAGCGATGACGCGCTTTGGGGCGCCTTGTGCGCAAGGACTGCCGACGCCAGCAATTTGAGGCTATTATAGCGCCGATTTCGGTGTCGCCGCTTTCTGAAGTGCAAAGAGTCTGTGTGTGTGTGTGTGTGTTTTTTTTTTTTTTTCGTTTGCTCCGTGCCGCCCGTGTGTGATATGACAGCGTTTCGGTCAAATGTGGGGGCAAGTTCATCGTTTGGGAGTAGCCTCCGCTGCGCCAGTTGCTGCACTGAAGAGCAAGTGCCTTTTGAGAAAGGGAAAAGAGTAAGACTTACCCCTTCGATTTCATTTCCAAATTGTTTAGAGCGCAGCACGGATTTATCTGTGTATTCCTCTCTCGTCTCAATAAAAAAGAAAAAAATTAAAAATATGGGTGCTCGTAACTGCCCACGTTGCAGCGTGTTTTGATGTTGCGGTGATTCTTTTCACAAGGTGAAGCTGACACAGTGCTGGTAATCTTCACGCCAAGTCGCAGATTGTAAGCAACATTATAGAATTTATTAATGGGTTGCTGAGATTTTAACTACCTGATAGTGTTGAGAGAGCTTGGTGCTAATAACCTAGGCCCGTATTCACAAAATTTTCTTATGCTAAAGGTGTTCGTGCCAGCCAGTAGTGATGTAGGACATATTGTTAGTGAAGGCAACCAGCCAATGAAAAACAGAACTTACGAACGAAAAGCTTTGTGGATTCAGCCCCTAGTGAATGTAATCTGAAATGTGCATGCATTATCACAACTTTTGTTTGCTTGGCATCATTTTGTCGGATGAGGTTTTGAGAAATATACATAGTTGTGATGGTTTTCTATATTTAGGGGTATTGTCATAGTACAAGACGTGCAGCATGTTAGAGTGCTTTAACTTGTCCATGAACGAATTAGCATTTATAGAATAACAGGTTACCAACGTTTGCAGCAACCAGCAATGCGATGTCTTGTGGCACAGACCTTTACCACAAAGCTAATACTGCATAGAAAGCCAATACTGCAATGGCTGGCCGTATTTGACCTAACTGCTTATATAAAGCACTGGTAGTTGAGTAATTGTAATGCCCAGTCCCTTTATGGTTTTCCTTCAAAAAGAACACTCGTACAATGCGAACATTTTTTCAAGGCATTACAGCTGGACAAAGTGTCACAAGATGTCACTACCAGCTTTGCTTCCGGTTCAGTAAACAGTAATAAGTTTATGGACCTCATCAAAAAGGCGTGTTTGCTATCTGATGGGGGCTTGCTACGCAATTCACGACGGGCATTTGCAAAATTGCCACATTGTTTGATGTCCTAGGTTCTGCTATTCTCAACCTGCACTGCATGACAGTGGGAGTAAGGCCTAGTGAACAGAACCAAAAGTGCTCTAACGTAGCAATTTTTCAGCTGTTTGCGCCTTGAAAATGCCGCTCAGTGCTTATTCACCAAGCATGCACAGCTCAGAAAAGCACTGGTACGTTGTAAAGGCTTGGTTATGCAGAGGCATCGAACGCCTATGATTACATCGAGGTCAATACTGTGTGCAACTTGGGGTGGTCACCACGTGTGGACACCGTGGATTATCTCGCACACTCTGCGACTTTTGTGGTGCGTGGCAGAGCATTCTGTTGTGGTACACGTTTTCCCTTCTTTTAGTTTGCAACAGCCTTTGAAGTCAACAAATAGCCGACTTCGGCAGCATTTTTGCATCGGTATGGTTGTTACATGCAAACTCTGCATTGCAAATTGCTGCAACGCTGCTTGGCAGATTTATGTGCAACACAGCACAACAGCCTGAGTAACACGAAAAACAGTGCCAATGGAGGGGCCCAATGTGACACCACCGTTACCGGACCTGTGTGGTAGGCTTACGGTAACCTCACAGCCACAGAACAATAAACAGATTTAGTCTGGAGTTTCTTACAGTTTGCTCTGCCCACATTTCATGCCCACTGCAGATTTGGCATTTCTGTTGGGGTGCATGATACGAGTGGTATACGAGATGCAAGTGGCATGCATTTGGCTTGACTGCAAACCAGTGCAGACACAAAGTGCATGCATCGCCACCTGTTGCTCAATCAGCTCTGCAGTGGAACGAGGGCATTGTTCTGCCTTCTACTGTTGTCATGAGTGTAGCGAACATATGCACCAGCATTCATACTGAGCAGTTGTATGCAAATATATAGGATTCACCAGCCTGAGTGGAGCAGACTCCAAACACTTAAGATTCCCTAATGGTCGCACCTCCCTGGCAGGCTGCCCCTGTGCAACTATCGTATGCGTAATTCTCGAGAAAAAAAGAGTGCCTCCACTTTTCTTGGCATTCACTTAAGACTCTCTGTTGGCCAAAGTGCTCAGATATATCTGAGTGAACGGGTCTATTTCAGTGGCACATCTTGCATAAAATGAGCCTGAAATGAGCCCCAAATCTTACCTGAGCAGTCTGTGCATTGTTTAAACTCAGATCTTGGGAACTGGCTGAAATTTTCCCAAAGACTGAGGAGTAAAGGTGCCAGGAACTTCTTATCATCATTGGTTACAATACAACTTGTGCTAGGCAATAATGCTGATAGCTTTTTAATTTTAACTTGCTTCCAACATGTTGTGCATCTAATTGAGTGCACTGGCTCTGGCTACCTGGAAATTTGACCACTTGGGAAAATTTTGCAAATGCACGCAAATGCAGTGGTTTATGTGAAATTGCCTTTTTTTCCATTTTGACAAAAAATGAATGTCACTGCCACCTCTAACTTCAAGGAGCAACTGAGGTACTTCACCAATAAATTGATGGAAATGACCTCATATCCATTTATAGTGAGTGGAACTGATCGCTCTGGTAGGGTACAGATGAATGCCGGTCTTTCCGATAGTGTCTACTTCTCTGCGCAACGACGGTCTGTGTCAACATTTCATCGCAACAAACATTGATAAGCTTATCCGAGGAAGCCCCCCTTTGCTATCTCTCGAGATGGCCTAGGCGACATGAAGCGATCGATTTCTGCCGATGTGTTCAACTCTCAAGGGGAGTTGTCGCAATTGGAAAGAGGGTGCAACCGTCTGCATGGGGGACGATTTATGACAGCATAGCGCGGCAGCTTGCAATGCAACCGGGCCTCACTTGGCTGTTTTTCTCTCATTACAGAAAAGCGATCCAGGGAGAAGTTAAGCTCCCCGCCGAGAATGGAGATACGAGGCAGTACCGCGCCACGCCTGACTGGGGGGTGAGTGACCCTTTGAGTATCAAAGCTCACGCAAGTTGACGACATGGAAGTGGCCTGCTTCTCGTTGTGGGAACAAATGCTGTTTGTTGCCTAAAGTGTTTTCTTTTTTTTATTTCCAGCTAATCACTTCAGTGAAGCCTTGGACATTCTTGCAAATGTATTTATTTATAATACCCTTGCATACTGTACATTATAGAGGATAGGGGCTAAATCATATTAACAGAATACAACATAAAAGAAAACAAGAGTACAAAGTTGAAAGGCTATGATGAAACAAGCAGCTTTAAGTTTTTGAGTATAAGTTTGCTACAAACATGGGCAATCTGCAAAATGAGCAATTGTGTTAGGCAGTACTTATACAGATACAGTAAAGCAAAGTAACAACACTAGTTCTAGACGATGAGCAAAACGTGAACAAGGTGAATGCAGGAGCCAATGTTTCGACAAGTGGACTTGTCAGACAAGTCCACTTGTCGAAACGTTGGCTCCTGCATTCACCTTGTTCACGTTTTGCTCTTCGTCTTGAATTTCCATCTCCCGCATTCCCCGTATTTTCCCTGGAACACTAGTTCTAGTTAGCCAAACTGCTTTTAAAGAGGATCAAATCGGGAGTACTTGCTAATGATACAAGAAGGTTATTTGGTTTGTCGGAAGATTTGGGTAGAAGTAATGGTGAGTGCATGACAGTGTTACAGCAAACTGCACCAACTTTATGGCGATTATATTAATGAGCAGATGTAAATGGTGAAAGATGGATGAACAGTGTGCAGGGGGCTGTGCTCGTAGGGCTATGCCACTCGTAAATGACACATTTAACCTTCCGAATGAACTATCTTGAGCACAATTTTTATGCTTTGTACAATAATTTATTGGAATAATCTGATGATGCTGTGCTGTGGCTCATGGTACATGCTCATTGTTAAAAAGCCACCACACTTGGTATCACTTTGTATTGATGTAAAATTTGTGCCCGTTTTATTTTTGGGTTTTCTTTTAAAGCTCCTTTATGTGTCCATCTGCTATGATTTTGTATCCATAAATAAATGAAAGCAGTGAATTTTGAAGGCAAGTTTACTAAATTTCTCAATGACAGAGATGACAAATACACTCTTAAAGAAACTTGCACCCTTTGGCGCTTATCTTGTCCCAAGACAATAATCGTCATCTGCGTTGCGAGCATTTTCTTTCTGATAACGCACAAGCCGTTCGTGACTTGGCAGTACTGGGCTCGCAGCGTTGAAGTGACGGAAAGAAAGGGGGGAAAAAAACATTAAGCAACCAAACTAAGTGTTGCTGCCTATAGCTTGAAATTTAGCATAGTGAATAGATTCTTGTTTTGCTCATCATGTTGAATTTTCATCTTCCGCCTTTCTCCGGTTTTCCCTACTTTGTCCATGAGATAAGGAGTTATTAAAAAACGGTACTGCCATGTTTATGTGTGCATTTCTGTAAAAAAGTGCATCTTGGCGCAATATATACTTCTTGAACTGTTTAATTTCTATTTCTTGTTTTCTGTTTTGGGTGAGGAAATTGGCACTGTGGATTAAAGAGCAAACAGGAGCAGCTAGTTTTCTAACAGAGATAGGAGGGCAGGTCATGTGATGTGTAGGGCAGATAACGGGGGGCCTATTAGAGTTACAGAATGGGTGCTAAGGGAACGGAAGCGGCTAGTCAAGGACAGCCAAGAACTAGGTCAGACAGACAGACAAAGAACTTTAATGACAAGGTCCTGAGAACTAGGTGGTTTGAGAAAATTAGGGAAAGTGCAGGCATGTGATAGGATCAGCTGATGCAACACAGTGGTAATGGGAGATCACTGAGAGGGGCCTTTGTCCTGCAGGGGACAAAAATTAGGTTCATGTTGATGATGACCAAGATGATTCTTGCAGATGTAAGTGTTCCTGCTAGAAACACATGATTGAGTTTTCACTAGCAGGTATTAGCAGAGGAATGTACAGCCCTGTACTTTCAGTGTGGGTTAAGGGTGTTATAGTTTAAAATTTAGAGGTTTTATATGCCAAAACCAGGATATGATTATGAGGCAGACCATAGTGGGGGACTCCAGAAATTTAACACACCTGGCGACAGTTAAAGGGGCCCCAAAACACTGTTAGAACTTCGTAGGAAAACGTTGCCGATCTGTTAACGAGGCTCCTGTGAACATCTGAGACAAACATTATTGCACTCTGTGCAGCAGGGAATGTATGCTATTCGGTCAAAAGCAGTAAAACATCTCTTGCTTTCCCTTCCCTAATGTCGTCATGCAGTGTCATCATAAGCAGCTGGACCTACAAGGGGCAGATTTCGTGATCGTCAAAACATTCTCAGTAATGCAGTTATTGCTTATTTGAGTTAAATAAACAAAATTATCGACATCTCTGCAATCTCAGAAATAGAGGAAAACCATTTCATCTTTGCATTGCTGGTGTAAACACGACAGTTGCACATTGCTGTGTCCCCTGCGCATGTCCTCCGATATAAAAACCATAACGTAGACACCGTGGCTGCCACGGGATGCTGCCACGAGTCGTCTCACATGAGTCGCATGAGTCTCGCATGAGTCTCATGAGTCGCACGAGCCTCGCATGAGTCTCGCACGAGTCGACTCTCACGAGTCGTCTCGCAGGGCCAGCAGGGCATTGCTCCCTTGCACCTCCTTGCCATCTCCATTCTAGTGGAAATGAAAGGAGAGAGAGATCCGCTGATCAGTATGGTAACTATGTCTAACTTCACTGTAACTTCGAGGATTAAAAAAAATCTTTGGGGTAGGAGATTCGTGATGGTACATAATTTAATAGCGATGTCATTCTACGATTAGTTAAAAGAAGGTTTCAGCGCCCCTGAAATTCGTTTCTAATAAGAAATTTTGAGCAGTAATCGCTTCTCTGCAGGCCAATGCAGGTAAAGGTATGCATTGTTCTTGGCCAACACAAAGAACTGATTGTGAAAAACACGCAGACCCAAGGGCTAAAAATAAACAATGGGTCTGCTCGTCTGACGTAAAGGGTTTGTATTGTTCTCCCCCACATGAAGAGCTATTGTAGTCCATCAATCTAAGTACTGTAGATCTGTATCAACAAACATAACACACTACCATTTCAGATTGAGTGTGAGCTGTGTGTTCAGGGGTTAAAAAAAAGACAATTCTGTATGGTTTGTGCTTTTCTTTCGTTCTGTGGTGTGAGCAGTACCTCGAGTGCCCTTTGCTTGTTTTTATTGCTGTTATGTGGAGTTTTAATGATAATTGATTAGGAGCGTGCAAATATTCAGAAGTTCAAGTATGAATTGAATAAGCTTTGCTACTTTATTCCTATTTGATTCGGGAATTCACTATTTGAAATTGCTGAATGTTAATTTCTGTTCGAATACTATAAGGGATAGTTGCACTCATTGGAGTCTCGAAGGAGAAATACTGATGCAAGGGAGGACTGTTCCGAATGGTTTTACTGCAAGAGAGTAACAGTCGTCGTGAATGGATGCTGGTTCCTGAGCGAAAACATGGTGCAGATAGTACCTATTCAATAAATTCCGGTCATGTAACCTGAGTGGCCCACCTTTAGGCAATCTATATGCAAACTTGTTGTCTCGATTTAGGCAAAACAAATTTTTATTTTTCTGGTCTCATTATGTTTGCATCCCTCTAAAATTATGGGTGGTACTGTAGTGTCGCACTTTTTTTGAAACGAATATACAACACTCTAAATCTGTCTGGTGACGTGCTATTCCCTTGTTTTAAACATCACTCGCCATCGTGGCTTAGCAGCTATGGTGTTGCGCTGCTATGCACGAGGTCACGGGACTAAATGCTGGCCGCGGCAGTTTGCATTTCGATGGGAGAGAAATGCAAAAATGCCTGTGTCCCATGCATAGGGGGTATGTTAAAGATCCCTTGGTGGTCAGAATTGATCTGGAGTCCCCTGCTATGGCCTGCCTCGTAATCAAATTGTGGTTTTAGCACGTAAAACCCCAGAGTTCAATTCAATTACTGTCGTTGTGATGGTGCGTCATAAAATTGAAAGCAGCTGTTGCTCATTTGCAATCTTCTCAACTCGCGAGTGGCATTACATGCATGTATATAAAATAATGCAAATAAGCCTCCTGCTTTTTACCAAATGTATTTCAACTTTAAATTTCTCTTTGTTTATAAATGTGGAAATATTTGATATTCAAAGCTAGTTTTTCATGAATATTCGGTTTGGTTAAGAAATGTCTCTATTGAAACCTATTATTCATTTGTTCCGAAAAATAAATTGGCTGCCAGTTGTTTGATGACGTAAAGAATGGGCTGTTTACTCCGTGAACATATTTCGTGACATTGTCCTGCTAGGTCACTGTTAACGCTTTCTTTGTTTTTGTACTTGCACTGCCATAAGGCATCATTAGCGGGTGCAGAGAGGTTATGCAAAGATGACAAAAAAAGTACATTTACAGACAGCAAATTGTCGATAGAGTATTACACCATGCATAAGAAGTAAAAGTTTACTGGCAAAAGAAACACAACGCAAGCTGTAATCTCGAAACAGTTGTCAGTACAAACACAGGATACAACCAAATGCACATTCAAGCATGCATAAATGCCACATGGCCCACAGATGAGCAAAGAGCTGCATGAACATTTTCACATGGTGTTTTCACTGATAAGCTTTCATATCATGGCAGTAGTTATTGTTTATTGTTACTTCTCCTGCTTTTATTTCTTTTGCAGAATGTAGATTCGTGGTGAAAAAGCTAGACAAGGAAAAAATGGAAACATGTTCTCTAAGTCAAGGGGGGAATGTATTTGTGTGATGTGAAAAACAGATCTATTAGGAGGGGGTATGAAAAAACAGAGCGAGCGCTAGTATTTACGAGTGATTAGCATTCGCTTTGTTCTTTCTTACTTCCTTTCACGACTTTGTTTCCACATCATGCTAATATGTACCCCTTAAACTTGAACCGTCTCACCCAGCAACATATTCTACTTTCCTCTAGTCCTTGTCTATCCTTGTCTAGTTTTTGCTCTGTGAAATTGGATCATTAATCACAAGCTAGCCCAGTTGCATGCCTTGCTGTAGGTTTTCTTTTTTTTTGCGAGGTGTACATTGCTGTATTTGGCAGTGCTTCTGAGCTGGAATCTTCTTTAGTTGCATTTCCGGCAGTTTTCTTTTTATTTTTTTTTTTTGCTTCGTCCACTTTGGATGCCAATTCACAACTGGATGCTAATTGAAGCTGCACAGTAGACCTTGTTGGTAGATTTTTTAGGGGATCATTGCGAAAGAATGCATGATCCTGGAAAACGTAATATTTGGTATTTCATGTGGCTGCACTACAAATGGGGCAAGGAATTACTATGACATAAAACTTCGTGTTGAATTGAATGGAGAACCAACAAACTTCTGAAGACGTAGTACTTTGATAAAGCTCGCTGTTGATGCCTGGTGGTAATATTGAGCTATAATAGCTTTCTTTTCTTTTTCCTTTTTTGATGGGGGTGGGGAGAGTGACTGTAGCTCTAAATCACAACGCCAAGTGTAGCTTGTGATTCCCATCTGGTGGTGGGTCAAATGTTCGGCAATAACAACCTCTAACAGTAACAGACAGGAAGCTTATACATATATCCCTATGGGAGCTAAATGGAAGTGGTGTTTTCAGCGCATAAGAACCAAGAAGTAACAAAAGAGAATGCATCAACGAATCTCTACTGCATGTATAAAAGCAATAGGAAGTACAGTTTCTGTATAGACCAGAGATTTAAGTTTGATTGCTCTGTTGGTCACTTCAAACATCAGCGAAGAAAGCTTGTGGGCAAGTGCGTTTGTTGTGAGCTGCTCCTTATTATTACTTATTTAATGATTTTCCACATTACATTGTTCTTGCATTGACAGGATCGGCAGTGAAAACACTGTAATGTCAGTGAACTTCCATCACCACAGGGACAGGTAACATAGCACATTATGCAATGAGAAAAGTATCAATGCTGCAGTCTTGCAGAATGTGTTGCAGGTTTCTGACTGCATGATCGTGAAGTTTTTTTCGTGTATGAACCCATCAAGAATGCGCACCCATAGCTGACTAGCGGACACAATACAGTTTCTTTTTGTAGCTATCTTGGGTGGCAAATGTATGAGACCATAAGTTTCCTGAGGTCGCAAACACACTTCTGCCACAGCGCATAGAAAAGAGTCTATGGGTGTACAGTTCGGCAAGGAGCAGACACAAAGAAAGCAGCCTTAAAGTGAACACGTGAGCTATAGTTGGTGACTTGTCATGGCGAAGAAGCACCAGTGCAAAGGCAGCGCCGTTTCCTGCATCTTTTTGCTGTTGTACACTCTCCGCTGTTACTTTGCCTAGCTGTCACTGTCACTGCTTCATGCTTTTGGAAATGGGTGTTCTGTGACCGCTTGTTCTTTCTGTTCCCCCACGCAGGAAAGTGCTATCAATGGGGACCACTTATGGACAGCCACTAGTGCCTCTGGGGATCTCTGTTACGTGGGAGAGAGTGAATGCTCAGTAAGTACGGTCTCCTTGAACTGTTTGCTTCCCTCGCCGATTTGATATGCACATGGTTTTCTAAGCAGTGTCTTTACTGTAGGCAGTCTGATTCTGTGCTGCATTTTCAGTGCAATGTATGACTTGTTTCAGTGCCATTTTGAAATTCGGCAATCTTCTGTTTTAATTTGGTAGCATTGATTTGGGTAGAGTTTAGGAACTCTAATTACTTGAACATCAAAGCTTAGTGCATTAGTTCTCTAAACCAACCTTGGCGGCCAGCTGTAAAAGATAAAATAAATACGAAAAATATGCCCATTTACAAGGCAGATCAACATGAAAGAAAACATGTCATTTCACTTCAGTGCTATTATTCATGCTTATCTTTGGGCCAGCATTATATGGCAATACTAGGCAGGTGTCAATGAGAGGTTATTGAACTCATGAACTTATATTTAGATCGAACTTATAGACACCTGGGATGAATATAATATAAAGGAAGGCCTGTGGACGAGTCAAGTTTCTGTAGAACCAAAATGTTTGTTGTAGTTGCGCTTCTAAGAGTAAGCTATGAATTGACCTTCCACACCGCACACCGAAGCTGTAAGGAGGTCCACTTTGTTTACATTATGTGCGGTTTGTTTGTCCTGAGGTGTGGGCTCGAATTCCCAGTTATTGTTGAAGGGCAACTTTGTGCAAAGCAGGCTACCAAACCGAACCCAAAACCTGAACCGAAAACCGCACCTGAGCGGGAATTTTGGCCAGAGCTGAACCCGAACCGGTGTTGTTTGAATGTTCCTGAATTGAAAAAAAAAAAAAGAACTAATGCTAGAGGTTTACAATTCGGCGCAAAACGGTTCAAGCATATGAAGTGGCAACAGGGTGCTCAACAGGTTCACAATCGTTAGAAAATTTTGCCACCCAACCTAACCTAATCTAACCAGTTGCTTTGCATGGGAGTTCGAGAACAATGGATCTGCCACTGACTGCAGCCATTTTAGCAAAGGTGTTCGATTTTCTGAACACAGTCATGCCAATTGTGTTCCTTGGCTGAAATGCTGTTTTAGAGGCTTTGGCTAATTACTGTGCCTGTTGAATCACCAATTTTGTGGTTAGGTCAGGTGACTTAAACACTAGCTAGAGAAGGCTAAACTCATCACTGTAAGATAAACCATAAAACACGCACACCAGGGTGTGTTTTATAGGTTAACGGAAGCCTTGTTCACCATACGGATGTTTCGGCTTCCGTATGGTGAACAAGGCTTCTGTGAGAAAGCCAAAATGTCCTAAAAGATTTTAGCCTATTCTTTTTGATCAGTGTTCTCACTATTTCTTTTCTTCGACTTGCTTCCGTGTGACCATACAAGATGTCGTCAAACCATCAGTTTGATTAAGCTATCGCTATGCATTATTTTGCTTGGGTCGGGTTTGGCGCAGCGAGTATTGCCTGCATTCCACATTTACTGCAGCTTTCAACAGTTTCTCTTATGTGATGTTAATAAAGATTGTGTCCTTTCTCATTTTTTTTCTTTCTCTCTATTTAGAAACATGGACCCCGGATGAAATGCCCAGCTTGTAAAATAACTGTTCATGCCGGATGCATTAGCATTTTAAGTGATAAAGTAAGTTCCAACAGACCTTGAGTTTTCTTTTGTGTAGGCTGTCCTTAAAGCCAAACATCAAGGCACCTTAGAAATCTGTTTGTCTTATCAGAAATTCATCATAACAGAAGTGTGCTGCATATATAGAAGATTAGACAAAGATCCTAATGTCTTATAATTAAATTCAGGTGAACAGAGTTTTGAAGACAGCCTCTAAGATTAATTATACAAAGGTATGTGTAATGTTATGTATTTATCTTAAGTGTTTTAAAAAGTAAAAGAAGTTTCAGCAAGTCATAATGCGAAGGTTTCTTGAGAAATTATCATAAATAAGAAAATATCATATTCAATAAAGGCATTGTAATTTAATTTTGATTATATTGCTGAAAATTAATGGCAAAACGGTGCTTTCGATGTATGGCGAATGCTTTTGTTAGGGGATTGACTTGCTGTATCGTGACTTGGAAGCTTGGTACTAGCAGATTGTAATAACTCATTGCTTACTATCAAAAACAGCTTATTCTCTTGCTTGGAGGTCTTCAATTTTTATGACAGGCAATATAGTGTCATTTAGTATTAGTGAATTGCTGTATGATGCTGTACCAGCATCACAGCTGTTTTCATAACTGCCAACCAGAATTGTGTGTTTTTGTATCAAACAATAAAACATAATGCTAACACTGGCATTGGTGCACTTTTTCTTTTTTTTCAGATGAAGTTTCAATGTAAGCCAACATTCAGAGATGTCGGCATCAGACAATACCGAGAGGTATGCGTTGCTTAGTTTAGTGAACATATCTCATATGTATCTAGTCTTATCTCAGCAAGGCAGCCTGTTCAGCTAAGTAAATGTTTGTGAGGAGGTCTGTGTAACGGAATTTAATGATTGGCCCAAACCTATGAGGTAATGGTGCAGTTATAACATTGCATATAGCAAATCAGATATTCGGAAACCTGCGAGTTATAGGAAATTCCAGGAAAAGGCAAATTTTTCATCTACCCGGCTGTTGCACGATGCTATAGAGAAAACTCACTTGGAGTTTCTCAGAAAGAAAGCTTTGCAGTTGAAGAAAAATTTGCCCAAGTCTGGGGATCAAACCTAGGACTGAAATCCTTTCCAAGGCAGTCGCTTTATCATTTGAGCTAACCAGGAGGCTAGCCCATGGCAGCGTGAAGCCAAGTTAGTGGACCAACTCGAATTGCGGAAACAGTGAATGTGTGCATGCTTATGGTTGTGGCCCCGTTTTCTCAAAAGCTGTTAAACCGTTTGAGCAGTAGCTCAATTTCTTTTTTTTTAGTAGCTTTACTTCGAAATTTTGGTTGCAGCAAACTGTGATTCAGCACCACTGGGTACATAGGCGCTATGAGAAAGGCAAGTGCCAACAGTGTAGCAAGGTGAGTTTGAAATTCCTCAGCAGACCTTGTGTTTTTCTCTGAAAGAGTTTAACCTTGTCTTACCTGAGCCTCTCTTCTGCCTTCTTTCAGTCCTTTCAATCAAAACTCTCATTTGGTAGCAAGGTAAGCACAAATGCTGTTTGTTTAGTAGCATTAGTAGCCAGATTTAATTGTTATTAATAATAATGTGGCATGGGAGCATTGTAGCAAGTGGTTTACTTTACCATAGAACACATACAAAGCTCGGAAGTGCATCAGCTGCTCGTTGTTATATCAGATATATTGGCAAAAACGGTATTGTTATAAGCGAGGGCAGCTGTATGGAGCTAACAAGAATGCAGTCGTAACAACTTTCCCAGAAGATCATATTTTTGAAAGTCAGTAATGTAGCTTTGTCCCAGTCTTCTTATTCTGAAGTTCACTTGTTTCATTTGAAGGCTGGGAGGAAAAGGTTACCAATTAATTGAAGCAGTGTAATCTTGAGTTTGCCCATCTCTGTGGTTATGTCCAGGAGTAGTTAGGAAACATTTTTTCGACACCAATTTTTGTCCCTGTTTACTCTCATGATTATCTCCATGATTGACAATAGCTAACCACATCTTTGGGCTTCCTTATGTTTGTGACTGTCTGACTTAACGCCCTTTTTCATGCTTATGTTTGTACTTATCTCTGTCACTATTTACTTTCATGACTGCATTTGTTTCATGACTGTTTTTAACTGCATGTGTTTATGGCTGTGTGTGATATTGCTTATCATCATGTATGCCTGTTATCTGGCACTGCTTATCTGTTACTTACTCATCGTCTAATGTCGGTTATCCATCTCATACCTGTCTGTTCCTTTTATTTATTTGTAACTATGCTAATTTGTCACCTTTCTGCTATCAGTGCTTACATTGATGATCTCTGTAATTGATTATATTTAATGTTCCGTTTTTAATATTTGTAATTAGGGCTTATCATTGTGCCTGTCTCCGTGATCTCAGTAAAACAGCTAATATGATGCCAGTGCTTGCTATGTTTATTATCATTTCCATCAGTTGTCTCTGTGCCTCAATGTCTGGGAGTGCTTACCTTCACACTTGCCTCTGTTTGCATGCTAGAGTCTACATTTAATTCAGTGCCTGCCTTTCGATAGGGCCACTTATCTGTCATTTACCTTTGCAACAAGACTAGTCTCAGTTTAATTTTGTGCTACTGCTCACTTTATTATCAGTGTGCTTGAGTGTCTCTGTGTTTCAGTTTCTGGGATGGCTTGTCTTCACATCTGCCTCCGTCAGTTCACTAACCTCTGCACGTATCTCTGCGATTATGCGCAGGAGATAGTGGCCATCAGTTGCACGTGGTGCAAGACAGCCTACCACAACAAGGAGTCTTGTTTCAGTATGCAAAGGATTGGGGAGCAGTGCAACCTGGGTACACACATGGACATCATCGTACCGCCCTCGTGGATCGTCAAGCTGCCCAGGAAGGGTTCCTTCAAGTCATCTATCAGGAGGTCACCAAAGAAGCGGGCTTCTACGAAGAAGAAGTCCCGTAAAGAGGTGGGCATCCACTGCTGCCTCATTCCAGAAAAGGCATTAATTCAAGGCTATGCCTGTAGCTCACAGCGTGACTGCTGATAAGCTTACCAAAGCCTCTCTGATAGTGCAATCGATGTTACTAACCTCCACAGCGTGGAAACCAGACAAGGACAAGAAAGGTGACAGTGACAGGTTCCGACTTTCAACGGAATTTTGTTCTCGAAAGCCACCGAGGGTAAAGCACACGCACACAGTTACGTAATCAGCAAGGCATTAGCATTGTGAAATTTTTTGGCAAAATCTATAGATCTTTGAATTAAAACTTATATTATCTCAGTGTGAAAGTTAAGCGCAGATAAGTGTTTACTTAAATATCAATGCATTTCGCCACAGAATTTAAGTACTTCGGGTATTTCTCGAAACCGGTGTTAAGCACAAGATTGTAGCCAAATGGCTATGAGCTCATTGCTGATTGACTTCAATTCTGCAATTGGGACATGTGCCCTATTTGAATATTTAACAAGTTAATTAATGAACCTTGATTAATTACTTAACATTACTCTGCGATTTGTCATGCAACTAATGGCCACCTTTTCAAGCAGTCGAACTGATGGGACAGATTTGCGCTATGACAGAAAATATTTAGTAAACTTGCTTCCATTAACAAAATATATATGTATATCCCGTTTGTTACTATAGCAGCAATAAAGACATTTTACAGGCACATTGAGTTGGTTCGCTGGAACAAATTTTTATGCTGCCTAGCTTTTCCGACCACGGTCCGCATATTCTGCTTGAATATTTCCAGGGATGCGGAGACAAGGACATGCAGCGTGCGTTTGCCATCAAGCCTATCCCGTGTGCGTCAAGCAAGCCCCTGTTGGTGTTCATCAATCCACGGAGTGGGGGCAACCAGGGGTCCAAGATGATGCAGAAGTTCCAGTGGCTTCTTAACCCACGCCAGGTCTTCGATCTCTCGGAAGGAGGTCCCAGACAGGGGTCAGTGTTCCGTGCCATAACTCACTTTTGTCTCTTTCTCATCTTCCAGCTTTCTTTTTTTGCAGTACGCTTGTCGCCATTTTTTTGGAATTTAATGAATAGGCTCGTGTAGCAGCTGATTGGGTTTGCCATGGTGAAGCAACAAGACTTAACTCCTTTATGGCAAAGACTTCTGACCAAAAGTCATGCTGTAATGGTTCCTTGGGTTATTGGCTTTGAGGCTGAGCTATGAATGGCTCTCAAAGCTTCCTTTGTGGACACTCCCAAGGTTGAGCCGTCATGCCGTTTGTTGCACCAAATGGTAAATAAGAATCATGTGCAGCAGTTCCAAGATAGGCTCACCAAGGCAGCTTTATCCTAGAAAGTGATTTCAGGTTTTAAGGTCTTTCAATTATTAAGCCAATTATAGGGGTGATGTGCAGAGCTTTTGGTGAGGTTGATGCTCTGTCAGTGTTCTTAAACCTTATCTGTTGCTTGAAAGGGGAGCGGGTGACCTGTCAATGATTGCTGATGAGCTAGAATCTTAGAGTGACCAAGAAAATTGGAAGTTTAGAACACTACAGCTGTCGTCTTTTGTTTCACTCTGTTGTGCCGTTAGGACATGCTTTTTGTTTTTAATGGGAGAGTTCGGCTCGCAGCTGAGACCATAGCAATGATTGCATCGTCGCTTTGTGTGCGCAGGCTCGAGCTCTACCGCAAGGTGAACAACCTGCGGATATTGGCATGTGGGGGCGATGGAACGGCGGGCTGGATCCTGTCCGTGATCGATGAGATCGGCATCGTGCCCCCGCCGCCCGTTGCTGTGCTACCCCTGGGTACCGGCAACGATCTGGCTCGCGCACTCGGCTGGGGAGGGGTAAGACCAATCGCTTACGCTGTGGACATCTCCGGAAGGTTGCTTCAAAATGCTCTAGCAAAGCTGTAAAGGTCATCCAACAGAGCAACCACTCTATATTTCAAGAATTATTATGCTTCAACTATGACAGCAAAGCCAAAGCTTCGCTACTATGGCAACAGTCAAACTTCTGTGGCAATGAACGAAAAGCTGTGGATGCAAAGCACACAAGAGTGAGGGCTCTTCTGAATGTAGTCCTGAAGTCTCACTCACGTTTGTTTAAGCTAGAGAACAGAAAACATACACATCTCTTTTATTACACGACTTAACTAGGCAAAGTACGCTATGGGAAAGGGCAGCAGTACAAAAAAAAGAAGCATGCATGGAGATGAGATGACAAGCACGAGCACTGAACTTCCAACAACTTTTATTCTGAATGATTCACAAATATATAAATGCTGTCTCCAAGCCATGGGTTATCATCTGCGCATGTGTAAATATGCCAACTCTTTGTCTTAGAGCGTAATGGAGGCCATGCTGACACATTCCTCCCCGAGTCTAGAAATCCGTTCAGACTCTGCGATTTCCTGTGTCACACGCGTTTTCCTCTTAATAAAAGAAGTGTTTACAAGGTTGGGCAAACAGTCCTTGCAAGTCAGACAGTGACTTGCCAGAAAACATTTGAAATCTTTCGCTTCACATGCATTTTTAACATTGTTTGCGTGCTCCCTTAACTTATCGTTAACACATCTCCCAGTTTGTTCAACGTGCAGTTTTCAACACCTTAAAGGAATTCGATAAACTACACCTGTGCATTCCGCGAAAGGCCGCCTGTGCTTTATGCTGCAGTCACATTGCTGGGCTGCCTCTGGGTTGGTCATTCTGCAGAACTTTGACCAGTTGTGGGGGGCAGAGAACAGGATTTTGACGTCGTAATGCTGGGCCACCTTTTTCAGATTGTGTAATAACGTGTGAACGTAAGGTATCACAGCTACCCTCTACCTAACCTACCGCGGTGGCCTAGCGGCTATGGTGTTGCCCTGCTAAGCACGAGGTCGCGGGATTAAATCCTGCCACATTTCGACAGGGGTGAATGGCAGAAACACTTGTAGGTCCCGTGCATTGGGGGCACATTAAAGAACCCCAGCTGGTGAAAATTACTCCGGAGTCCCCCACTACGGCAAGCGTCATAATCAGATCATGGTCTTAAACCATAAAACCCCAGAATTTCTACCCTCTGCTTGGGCACGGGCTTCACCCATTAACAGTTTTGTGCGTGTCTTTTCGTAAGGCCCTCTGCAACCAAAATCAGGAGGTGCTGAGGATATCCGGCGCTCAGCAGCCTTTTGCCCTAATTTCATCCTTGTCGTCCCATCTCTGTCCATGTCTTTTTGCGCTGCCACCTTTTAAAACATTTCTCACTTTGCTCTTCTGCATTTTGGCAAATGCCAAACTGTCACAGGCTGATTCAGGGTGTGCTGCAAGAAACCAAACCAAAAAGTAAATTCAGACTAATATGCTGCACTACTTGGCACAGTAGCCACAGAAGCGCCACTAGCTGTCACTTTGTTATCACAGCAAGTTGTGTGCATGTGGAAACCAGCTTATTTATTTATTTATTTATTTATCTATTTATCTTTTATTTATTTATTTATTTATTTTTATAATATTTTTGAAGAAGCTTTTTGAGTGCTGTGTTACCCTGCATTTCAGAGTGCTCTCAGAGCACACTGAAGGGACCAATAGAAGATACCATAACAAACCCTGAATTTCAGATGTAGCAGCCACTTATTACGTGTAACACGCAAGCGCTTTGAAGGCGCATAGGTTTTATGGCGTGCTTGGTGAACCTTGCATTGGCTGCACGCTAAACCCTCATTGAAAAGTCTAGAAATTTGAGTACGAAGGGGCGAGGTGGTAAGGTGTGGGGGGGGGTCAAGTATAAATGCCATGCAAGTGATCTTGCGTGCAAAAGTGACAAGGAGTGCACTGGAGATGGCTGTCGTACACAATATCACTCATGTGGAGTTTGAGCTTTATTCGCAAGTTTTGCCTACGGAAGTGGTTTTGTGGCAGCACCGGAATGCATGCACTGCTGTGAAGCTGAACCAAACTTTCACAGAGAGCAGCTGTAAAAGAATGGTGATGACTGGATATATTTATATACGAAAATATAATGTTTCTGGAGATTGACTTCATGCCAGCGATTGTGCCTGGGCGCTTTTAATGAGATTTGAATATTGTCTAGTGCTGTTACCTGTTTAGGTTATGCATGGGGCATATGTATTCTTTTCTCTTTTTCAAGGATTCTAATTGGTGAGGCAGGTTATGTGGGGCATTGGATTATATGATCGGAAATGCAATAATTATGACACATAAGGCATTGAAGAGCATTTTGGCTGTCGTTTGGGTCCTAGAACTATACATCCGATAGCTGAGGTAGCTTCTTTTTTCTTTATACAGTGCATCTATAGTGTTTAGTGTGTATGTTTTAAGACAGAGTTTAAGCTTATTAAGATGGGGAAATATTTGTGAATGGAAAAGCACGGACAAGAATGTTTTTTGTTCACATAGGCAATAGGCCCTCGGAAGCCTGGTGATCTAACTGTTTTAAATTTATTTCATTTATTTTTACCCTCAGGGCCTTTTGGCATTACAGAGGGGGGCGGGCACATCAGCCACACAGTGTGATCCAAACAATAAAAATGCATACGTGTTACATGAACAGAATAACAATACAAAGAAGTAACACAACAATAATGTAGATAGTAATAATACAAACATGGCACAAAGAAAAGAAGAGAACGGTGTGGATCGGTGAGCAAACAGGGATAGCAGATTTTCTAATTGACATTAAGAGAAAGAAATGTAGCTGAGCAGGTCGTGTAATGTGTAGGATAGATAACCGGTGGACCATTAGGGACCAATGGACCAATGGTGGACCAATGGGTGCCAAGAGAAGGGAAACACAGTCGAGGATGGCAGAAGACTAGGTGGGGTGATGAAATTAAGAAATTCACAGGGGTCAGTTGGGATCGGTTGGCACAGGACAGGGGTAATTAGATATGGCAGGGAGAGGCCTTCGTCCTGCAGTGGACATAAAATAGGATGATTAGGATGATGATGATCGTCTAGTGTAAAACAAAATACAAGCATTGTTGTTCCATGAAGCAGATATGCTACACAAAATTTATCAGTGTGACCTGAAGCATCAAGGAATAGGAGTCAGGGAAGGACAAGTGTATGAAAGATTTCCAAGTCTGGACACTGGACGAAGGTACGTTATTTCCATAAAAAATTTTTAAGGACAACTGAAGTATTTCACAATTGAATTTCAATCTTCACGAGAATATATACTTAGCCTATGTCAAGTGACATATGCTGCTGCTTATGTCAGCAATGAGTTATGGCAAATAACCAGCACCATGTTTTTTGGCAAATCTTGAAACAAGCGTAAGCAGTTTCAAAGTTCCGAGTCATTTAGAGTAACACTAATTTATAATATGTGCGGCTCCCTTGCTTTCTTGAAAACATGCTTCAAGAAAAGGAGAAAGCATGCTGAAAGATATGTTGATTATGAAGGTGACCAGTGTCATTGCTTTTTTCTTCCTGCTTGTAGGGTTACACGGATGAGCCTATATCAAAGATACTCCAAGATGTTCAGAATGGGGACATCGTTCAGCTGGACAGGTGAGTCGCAGCTTCTGAAACGTGTCTGTGGGCAAAAAAAGAAAAGAGGGTTTTCTCTAGTCAGCTGCAATGTAGTGGAATCTTGCTAGCTGTTTTGATGGGCATTGCACTCGAGTCGGAAAAGCAACACCATGTTTGTGTTTATAGTAACCCCAAATTTTTCTTGTTCCTGCACTTACATCCCGCGAGCAGGTTTCTTCAATACTGGAAATATAGTGGATTATTTTAATGGAAATGAACTTAGTTTAGATATTTACTGAGTACTGGGTTACTTGACTGCAAGACAGATTACTGAGAAATGTTAGCTGATTAACAAAATTAAATGCATTTGTCATTAGTCACATTATAGCACCTTCGAGCACATGTCCGAATTGCGGAATTGAAGCTGAATGGTAATGTGACTTCATAATTATTCATCTATTGGAAATCCTGTGACCAGCAACAGTTTCGAAAAATACATCCTCACAATCTGTGGCGAAATTCTTTGATGGTTTCGTTAACACTTATTAGCAAACTTGCAGTGCTGTTAAGAATGTTGATTAGTAGAAAAAAAAGAACTAGGATAGAATTCATCACCGCAAGCTTTCCAAGTGTGTGACAGCATACTTGGATTGTCATGATCATGACGTCTTGACAGTTGGACATAGGTGCATCACGGGCAATCTTGCAAACTCTTGATTTATCTAAGTGATTTTCCTACACCTCATATGCCTTCCTAAGCTGTGATGTTGCGCACACTGCAACATGCTCGCTTACGCGCAATGTACCTGTACTTCTCTGCCATATACGTCCAAGGTGGGGGAAGTCTGCCTCTAGTGCTGTAGAGAAGCTCATGGCGGATGGTGGGATCAATCAAACTTCTGCCTTTAGTACAGTAGGCCATTGCTCCAACTGTGCATGCATGCATGATTGCAGGCATGCTTCTCTGATGCCTAAGTCGCTCCTTGAAATACCTGGCGCGTGTGGTCACATGCGAGTTTGTTGTATTCTTCTCTCGTGAGAGCTAGTGCTTTGAGATGCTATATTAGATTGCACCCACTTTCAGGGTCGGCCGGCATTTTTCGTCAGAAGAACGTGATAATACCTAAGTAGTTGAAGTCACTCTGCAATGCTGTCGCATTATTTTGATTATTCGTTGTGCATTTCAATATCGTGTGCAGGTAATGCCTGCCTCTTCAAATAATCTATCTCATATACAGTCAAGGAAAAATTTTGTGGACGCCCAATAATTTGGATGCCCTTGTAGGACCGCCATGTACCTTGCAGAGCCAATGTATAAGGATGTCCAAAATTTCGGGTGCTGAAACCCATTTCCATCAGATTTTCCTGACTTTCTCGCGTGACCGCAAGTCTGAAGAGGGCATTAATCAAAGTGACCACTGCCGCCATATTTATTATGTTGCAACCTCGAACCAGCGCTCTCGCACACCAATCCGCTGGCATCCTAGCTGCATTGAAATTCACTGCCAGTCTCTGTGCTGTTTGGTGGCGTGTTCTTTATTGAAAGAATTTACTGCTGTAAAAAATGGTGCTGGCTTCACCTACGCCTTTGTTGTGCGGAAAGCACAGCAAGGGTCAAGCATTGAATAATGCCAGTTTTTTAACATCAGCTTCACTGCAATACAACGGTGTTACTCGGATAAGCACATGTTATGTATTGCACTGAAGCATATGAAGATGGAAAGGGGCAATGTCATGGTACACAATATGCATTCCTTAATTATGCACGCTTGCATCCGCGGTCTCTTGTCACAGTACAAGCACTGGCACACCTAATAAGTGTACTGGCAAGCCTTCAGAGCTATTTCAGATGCACCTGTGCTGATTATAGTTCTTGGGGGCAGTAAGCATCATGCGTTCAATTTTTCAGACTGCCCGATTTTTCTGATGTTTTCACAGTCCTTAGGGACTCCGAAAAACATGACGTTGACTGTATTAGAATTGTGCTGCCACAAGTGATTTAAAAATATTCTTTTAATGTTAAAATAAAACACGTGGTAATAGAAGGCCAGTGCTGAATATGTGTCAACGCAATGTTGTGTCAGTGTTGTTGGTATCAAGCTGTCAGCACAAAATTTGAAAGCTAATCGCAGTTAAAATGCTTTGCACAGCCATCTGACACATTGCATATGCCTTTATTGCTATGGCGTTCTGCTGCTGAGGGATAAATTTCCAGCTGTTTGCACTGCCGAAACCAAGGTCGTGAGTTCGGTCCCGGCCATGGCGGCCGCCCTTTGATGGGGGTGAAATGCAACAACTGCATTTGATTAGATGCATATTAAAAAACTCCTGTTGTTCAAAATTAATCCGTAGTGCCCTGCTAGGACGTGGCTCTTAATCACATTGTAGTTTTTGCACATAAAACCCCAGAATACAATTTTTTCTGGCTGTGGGGGTTGCATTTCAATGGGAGTGAAATGCAAAAGCAATTGTGTACTTAAATTTAGGCGCATGTTTAAATGTCCCAGGTGGTTAACATTAATCTAGAACCTTCCACTACAGTGTGCCTCATAGCCCATGAGTTACTTTGTGGCATTAAACCCCATAATTTGATTTGATTTGATTTCATTTAATTTGTTGACCTGCTGCTCTTTCATCTCTGCAGGTGGGACCTAATTGTAAATAGAAACACGGAGGTGGACATCTCTCAGTGCGAAGAAGGCAAAGAGACTGTGCCTTTAAATGTTGTGAATAATTATTTCTCTATCGGTGTGGACGCCCACATTGCCTTGGAGTTTCACGAAGCACGCGGTGAGCTTGGACTCTTGAGCTTTGGAAACAGTCATTGTTTTTTTTTCTATTTCTGCACCGTGCTTTACCCAAAAACCTTTTTTACACAGCGCGGGTCAAAACTAGGTGGAATGCCAGCATAGTTCATGACATGTTTTGAATATGGACCTTCTCAACCCTTTGAGGGTCGATTTTTTTTTGCGATGTGTGACCTCCCAGGGTCGATTTTTTTTAATGAAGATTCCAATTCTTCTCAGAGACCTATTTCGAAAAAAATTTATCCTAATTTTTCTAAAGTGACCGTAAAGTGAGAAAAAAATATTGTGCATTGGTATATATGTGCTGTTTGTTCATGAATAACAACAATAAAGAAAGGAAATAAACTTATAAGAATTAAAAATTTGGTGCATTGTTATACACATAAGGCTTAGAAAATGCGCACGAGATTATTTCGCAAGCGTCAAATGTTCCTGAGCTTACACTAATATTTACGTCCATAGCGTAATCGAACTACGTAGGTGAGCGCACTCAAGAAAACTGTGGTTGTGTGCCCATCAAAAAAGCAACGCGTGTGATGAACTTCCGCTAATCTTCATCTTATTGCCAACCAGAGGCAATTAGCTTTCGCGAGTCTCCAAAAAAGAAAAGAAAAATAAATGCATGCATGGCGGCATCCTTCCTATGCGCACCCCTGTGAGCACTAAACGAGCGAGAAGCAGGCGGTCGCCCTTTGGGCTATTAGTAGCAAGATAGCCATGAGTTTTGTGAGCACAAGCAGCCAAAACCGCTCGCGGAACAAAACCCAAACCGCCGCTCGCCCACACGCGCGCCAATGTGCGAGCGGTAGTATATAGGCGCGCCAGAGCAAACTAGCTCTAAAACAGACCATGCAACGAAAACTGAGAAAGGGAGCCGCGAGAAAAAAATTTTATGTATTCCCACATAGTGGCAGCATATGCCAGAAAAGAAAAAGTTAGAAAATTGGCACGCGTTTTAAACGTACAGACAGCACCGTAAATATATGGCATCGACCATTTTGAACTTTCTCGCAGCACCGTATATTTACGTCATTGACCCTCAAAGGGTTAAAAGTGATGGCAGGTGTTTTATTTGCAAAGATTCACACCATTTTTTATTCTTGTTATCCATCAAGCCTAGTGGTTGGTACCATTGTAATAGGAACATTGCGTCATTCTAGCCTATGGTGAAGCATGAAAATAAGGAAAAATTAAGATAGACATTACAAAGTACAGCCCTCCTGATCTCAACATTTTGATACGCATTGTGCTCAGTGGCTCAGTGATACTTGGAGCACATGGCTGCTGGTACTTGTTGTGCCATGAGTGGGCACTGGGAAAACCGAGCTCATGCATGGTGGTGCAACAAGTTCCAGCTGCCAGGTGATCCGAGGGTCACATTTGAATCGTTGGGCAGTGTACATGTCTTGAGCACTCACCGGGCTTGAATGTGCAGTTTCAGTGTAAGCCCTATGGTAATAACTAACTTTAAAGCGAGTTGGTGGAATGTCATTGATTAGATAATAACACATCATGCTTTCAGCAAAACCTGCACACATTAAAAATGGCAATGACAGACTATGGGGATGAGACACTGAAAATAGAGGACTTATTTGTTTTTGTCTATTTTGAATATGCGCTGGTCTTGTGACAATGTGTACAGTGCTGTCCACTGTTAAAGGGACCATTTGAACATAGAGCACATTCGAATTTCCCACTCTAGCAACTGTGAAAGTGCCAGGCCTTGAAGCAGACAGGTTGTGGTTGGTAGTGCTGACACCTTTCTACATTCGTTTGCATGCAACAACGCATGCAAATGTTTGCCAGCACCTATAGCTAAAGTGCCTGCAAAGTGAGAGCTGCACATTACAGTGGTCCCTTTTAACAGCAGAGCGGACTGTACAATGAAGCCTTGTTATGGTGAGGTCGCATATCAGTATCTGTTCTCACTTTCGTGTGTTTTTCTGGTTGCCTTCCCGTCCTTTTGTGCCCCCATGCAGAAGCTCACCCTGAGCGGTTCAACAGCAGGCTAAAGAACAAAATGTTTTACGGCCAGGCAGGAGGCAAGGATCTCCTTCAGCGAAAGTGGAAGGACCTCTGCAACTACGTCACATTGGAGGTCAGAGGGGCCTTGGCAAACTTTCATTTTGCTTTCCACAGCATTTTGCTTTCCACAGCAAATTATGCTTACTGTTTACTCTGGTTTGTGAGGCCTCTTGTCTGAGGCCTCTTATAGGTCATGTGGGCCTCGAAGATGCATAGTCATGTAAAATTTTTCTCGTGGTGGTGTCGGCACTGGTTCACAAAGTCTCTTGACTGAAGCCTTGCGCATCAAATGTTCTCCCGAGATGTGTAATCATGCAAAACTTTCCTTGAAGTATCAAGCTATATTTGGTGTGTACACGAGTTCATGAAGCCTTGTGTCTGTAGCCATCGGTGTGCCAAATGTGTCTCCGAGATGTGTGGCCGTATCGAATTTTACTCGCAATAACAAGTTGTGCATACATTGTGTTTGCACGTGTTTGTGTCATATTGTCTGAATCCTTTTCTGTGTCATACGGGAGAAGGTGGAAAAAGAAAAGTCAAAAGTGTGCATTGAAATCTGTGCCCCAAATTTGTTCAACTTGTTGGTGGCCTTTGCAGTGGTGCGTAATCTTGGATGCTCTTCTCTTTCCCTAAACAGTGCGATGGCCAAGATTACACGGGGAAGTTACGAGAGCACAAAGTACACTCCATTCTCTTCTTGAACATTCCCAGGTGAGAAGTCCAAACTATTTCCTTCATTGCAAAGCACGTCACACCCACCGGGGCAGCCTTGAAAAAGACAGTTCCTCATAATTGTGTTGTAGTTTTTGCACGTAAAACTCCAGAATTTGATTTTTTTTTAAGCACACTGCTTTTAACACCAACGGATGAAAACATGCATGCGTACTAGATGAAAAAGACAACACAGATGTAACAAAGCGTCATCTATGCTCTGTGCCTTCTACATCTAAAGGCTACATGTGTTTGCGTTCCTTTGTGTTGAAAGCAGTGTGGTTTCTTCATGAAAGTGTTACCAATTATCCCTGTTCATAGTCTTACTACTTCTTTTTGATGCAAAATGGTAGAACTAGAAGTCCACATTCTCTTACAGGCTTGCCTTAAGGTTTGTGGTTCATAATGGCCATAAACTCCATTTAAACACCAACATAAAAAAGCAGGAAAATTTGATCGTCACAGTTGCAACCTGTAATGTTCAGAGGGATATAGCACACCCTCAGTGTACTTGAATATAGCACGTAGTCATTTGAGCTGAGTTTCTGTTTCTTCACGCATCTAGCTACTATGATATGCGTAAGAATGTTTCTACTTGTAGTTGTTTGGCTAGTAGACAGTCTAATTATAATTAGTATTTCATGTGCAGAAAAAGTGGTTCTGACTTTAATGAGAAACTGGTGATTTTCACCTGGCTGGTGGCATGCTGCACCAGGATTTGGGTGAGGATTATGATATTGGTGAGGATTATGACCTTGTACCACACAACGCTTGGGTACAGCATCCTCACGGCAGAGGCACGCAAAGCAGTATTGGGACATGTGGGGTCGTCACTAGTGGATGGCAGCGTGTTTGATAACACACTGTACGTGTGCTCAGATGGGTATCGTGTTTTTGCATGCGTAACCCGCAGCAGAATTCTTTTTTTAATTTAGCAGTAATGCCAGGGGGTGCACTATGCTGTAGCCGACAGGTTTTCCGGACTCCTAAAATTCGGACTTGATGGATATTCCAGACTTCATAAATGCACCGTCAGGGTTCCCGTAGTGCTAATGCATTTTTGCAGCTGATTTTCCAGACTAAACCACTTGTTCCGAGCCGCCCTGGTCAATCTTAGAGGCGCCCTGTTGGATTTTCCGCCAGATTGACCAGGTTTAGCTTGGCTTCCAGTGGCCCGCTCGATAACCTCCAAGATTAGGAGGCGCACGCTATGAATAAAGAGCGCGCAACCATCCTCTAGTATTGGAAGTTGTGTCCGCTCTTCCTTGGCTGACGTGCTCCAGGAGACGGCACATTTTCTTTTTTCTTTCTTTTTTCTTTCTTTTTTCGGTCAGCACTATCGTCGTCATCACTTAATGTGAAATCTGCCTTTTTTTTCGTTTCTTTTTCCTTTCCTTTAATATTTTGGCTGCTATTTTGCATGTGGTGTGTCCGCAGAGCAGGAAGCAGGTGCATCATAGAGACCTCGCTTCTTTGTGTGTGTTTGTACAGCTTCGCATTTGTGTGATCAGTGCCACCTCCTGTGCCTTCGTGTAAGCCAAGTGGTGCAAAAAAAACATGGGTCATTTTTTTCAATTTCCATGGCGATCTCCGCTAATGGAAATTGCCAACGCAATGACGCTCTTGTCAACTGTATACGAAGATGGCATCACTCTTGCACAAATCCAAGCATATGTGATCGCCTCCAAGTGTAGTATAAAGCAAGGCATTATTAGAGATTTTTAGAGCTCAGCTCTTAGGCACTCGTTCCTGTCTTGAACACTGCCATAACCACAGGAACGTGCTCATGCCATTGCTTACATGTTCGTCATCTTCTGCCACAGCTGGCTCGTCGACGTCCCTGAGCGTAACAACTCAAGTGCGCTTGTACCACTGCTCGTGAATTCATTGTCGCTTTCTTCCACAGCTGGCTCTGATGCTACGCATCATGCCAGCATTCCCATACTGCCCCTCTCTCTGCAAAGTTGCTGACGGCGCTGGCCCACTGTCAGTCAGTTGGGGTAGTGATTTCGGTCTTAAATCCTTTGCCTCAATATATTGTGAAATGAAAACCCATATTGAGCTGCGCTCATATTTCGCATGTGAGAGTATCGTAATTGTCAGACATTTTTTTCATCACTCTAAGCCTAATAAATTTTATTTTTCTGGATGAAGGAGTTTTTAGATAGCTTGATTTTTCAGACTATATCTCAGGGCCTGTGAGGTCTGGAAAATCAGTAAGCAACTGCACGCAAATTTAGCCTCGAGGTGTGGTTTCATGGCACTATGAAGCCACTCCTCAAGGCGAATTTCTTTGCCCTCTGAAGTTTTATTATCTCCTAGGGAACCCCCTGCCTTCTCCCTACCCTGGTTTAACAAATCTCTTCTCTCCTCTTCCAGTCTCGGCCCATTCTCTTCCTTTTCAGGTGGCCATTTTGCCTTGTGGTTGTGGTTAGCAAATAATGCATGCAGCATTGGTGAACCGGAACTCTGATCATAATGAGCTGTGCTTGATGGCACTCATCTACAGCTCAACAGAAGCTGAAGATTATCAGTGCCGATAAAAGATTGGGGAACAGAGCTTCTGGCCAAAGCTATGACGTCGACGAGTTGTGCATCCCCAAATAGAGACTGTTTTTACAAAGAGTTGGGTGTCTTTGTATGCAGTCTTACATTGGGTTGTACGTAGAAATTTTCTTTTTCTTTCCAAAGTGTCACAATTGAAGGTGCAGCTTATGCATGGAGAGAGGTTATACTCTAAAACAATATAACTGCCATGCAACCTCATCATGGTGATCCCTCAGATCATTCCTTCGCTTGTTCACTGCAGTTATGGTGGTGGCACGAGACCCTGGGGGAATCCGGGGACAGCATTTGAAATGCCACAGACCGATGATGGTCTCATTGAAGTGATTGGCCTCACCATCTACCAAATGGTGAGTGTTTTCATTGGCATTCCTTGCTTAGTCGTTGTGATGTTATGAATTGCAAAGTCCTTATGCCATGACAGCATTGGCGATGCCAATACTGACTTGTGATGGGTTTGCTTTACTTTATTAGACTAAGTTTCTTATTGCCACTGATGCACAGTTTCATCTTGCTTTCTTTTTTTATCACCACTGATGCAGTCTTACCCTATCGTGGTTGACAGGCAGTCTTATTTTACTTCCTTATCCTTTTTATCATTGCTAATGTGGGGCCCTATCATATTATATTTCAAAGAGCCGTGGGTTGTCATGTTGCCTGCACACTATAAATGCTTCTAAAACTGCTGTCAAACTTGCGCTGTTATCTCCACATCTGACTGTATCTTCAACACAGAACTTCCAGCTCCTTCGCCATGCTTTGACCAGTGTTACCAAGAAGTTTCTGCATACTAATGTATAAACGATAGTTCCTTAAGCACTGCTTCAATCCTGATTCGACATTCGCTGCTGTGCTCATCACTGTCTTTGCTTGTTTTCTGGGCGTGAGCTTGGCCTATAAAAGGTTGAATTCTTTGTTAATTTTTTTCCAGTACTGTCCTGGTTCTTTAACTGTCACTACACCATGAAGACACGAACACTGTGCTAGAAGGTTCCACTGGAAGGTTGCATTGCAGTACCATTGATTATGTTGAACCAACAAACCCAAGCATCCATCCTGGCCAGCCTGAGAGCCTTCAACAATAAGATTCCTCCACCCAAGAAAGATTGCCAGGAAGGAGGCAGACATGAAGGTGCAAGGGTAGAAGCTCAATGTATAAATGCATAACTAGAGGGTGTAAAGAACATGAGGGTCTTGTTGGAGAATGGAGCTCTGGACTTGAGGAGAGTACGGTCAGGCAGCTTTGAGGCACCAAGCAACATGTGCAGGGTTCTGTGCATCGCACGGACCCTTCAGAGTGAATGCGCATGTGTTTCGGAGGTCACAGCTGGCGATACTGTAGCAGACGAACACAGCACTGTGCGCATCGCAAAGAAGAAGTTGTTCTTGAGAAGATAAGAGTCTCTGAGCTCAGATAACTGCAGGTATTGCCCAAGTCAACTGGTTTTTTATTGTTCTCTCTTCTTTTTTTTTTGTCTGCAGCCTTTCCTCCAGGCGGGTGGCCATGGCACGTGCCTATGCCAGTGCCGAAGCGCCCGCGTCGTGACGAGCAAGACCATCCCGGTGCAAGTGGATGGGGAGCCCTGCCGCCTACTGCCGTCGCTCATCGAGCTGCATATGCGCAACAAGGCCTGCATAGTGGCCAAGGCCAAGGTGGGCAAGGGTTTTGGCTTTGACACTGCCTTTGGCTTACTCATGGAAGAGTGTAACACTTCTTTGAGCAATACGAGCTGTGCTTTCCATCCTTTAACTAACAAGCCCGTGCTGTACTTGTCCTAGCTGTTTTCACTGTTACCGCCAAAGAGGAGCCGTACTTGTCTGGTCCAGAGCACCTGCTACTTTGCTTGTCGAAGACAAGCTGCGCTTGTCAACTCAGTTCACGTATCGAACCACATCATCACTTCACATTACTTTATTTCCTGAAAAACCTCTCCATGGGGTATTGCATTAGGGAGCGTTACAAAATTTCCTCAGGATGTCAGTTAGCCAAAAAGGTTATCGGTTACATTCTTCAGAAAACTCGATGGAAAGGTGACTGAAGTGATTTTCAGTAAAAAGGCTGTTCTGTTGTGCTGCTGTGCGTGAAAAAAAAATGGAACGGAGAATGCAACAGTATGAGCACATGGGCATGACACTTGAAGATCATAGCCAGTGTGATGAGATACGCATGCTGGGGGTGAGATAAAAGGCTAAATTTGAGTTTCAGCACTTGAACATACTCTTCAATGCTTTCATTCCCTTTTGTTATATGTTCAGATAATTACACCCGAACATTACACATGTGCTGAAGGAAAGTCTCTATTTCGGGGTAGACGTCTTCGATTAACATTTTGGATGAATATAAGGTAAACCACTAGTATATTTTTTAAATCCGGTTATATAATATGCAACAATATGTTGAAACAAGAAAACCATTTCTATGAAACAACTTGGGGGTTAAAGTGTCAAGTAGATATTGTCCATAAGTAACATAAGAAAAAAATGCAGTAAATTCTAAAACTAGACATTAGCAAGATGTAAATTTTGGTGCATAAAGACTATTTCCTTTTTCTTTCTTTCTTTTTTTTGTTAGATGATCAATGTTATTGCCAGAATAAATACGTGTTCTACCTCATTTCCCGAATTCACGTCCCAAACAAAAATACCTCCATTTTATCCGGTATTTGTTTTAACTTATAAGCATATATTCTTTACACACTTATATATGTGAGGCACTTTTTTATTTACTTTGTTATGCCTAATAATTCATCAATACAAGTTAATTATATTGGTAAGTTAAATATATGTGTAATTTGTACAGTTGACCTACAGTGATGTAGCGCTACCTCTCAATGAAAAATGTTAACTATTTTGGTAGTAAAGCTAAAATGTTGCTAAAAAATATCTTATGTCGTTCTGTGCATTTGTGGGAAACAGATGTGGCTACAGTCTGTACTTTTTAACCCACTCAATGCCACTGATGTACCGGTACAATTTTGCGTTTCTGACCAGCCGTGTCACTGATGTCAGGTAGGAATGGGAAGACCATACCGAGAGAGCATTTCTCATTATCCAAGTTATCTTTTTTTTGCATCTGCATAATGGAAAATAAACGATTGTGTTCATTTCATAATATCCGAGAAAAAAAAAACGACACAGGAGTTGCATCACCTCCGAAAAAAAACCTGGCACTAAAAAGCTGAAATGATTAAATTTTGACTTTTTTGTTACCTCTAATGCACCGTGTACTATTTGACGATAGAATTTGTGAGCTACCGACATCAGTAAAATTTCTGTGGCGAGGAAGTGTAAACTACGTTGGCAATGGGCGCATAACAGTGCTACCTAATATAGTCTCACATTCTTATCTGCCCTCATTTAAGGTGGGGAAGAGAAAACAGAAGCGTATTATTTACAGCAGGAAAATAAGACAAAGTACACCACTGAGTGTTAAAATTTGACCTGCGTGCTTTTTTGTTTTTTCTTTTCTTTTCTGCGTTGGGGCAAATGCGAAACCGTCACACACGAAAGCTGTGCTGACTCAGTATTAATTCCAGGAAACCAAGAGCATTATGAAGCTGTGCCAGACTACTTGACACAATATAACATGTGCACAGAATCTACACCTTCATAGCTTTCATTTCATTGCCGCAGGAAGTCATTTGAAAGTGGAGGGGCACAGATTATGATTTACGATAAAGAGTCCTTTGCACTCCGATGCCACTATTAAAGGTATTTCCATACAGCATGGAGGTTTTACACGCTTCCTAAGATAGGGGGTAGGTGGAGTTAGTATCTCAAAGCAGACGGGAAAATGTGCTGTTTGTTGTTCAAGCAGTGTGACCTTGCTTCCCATGCCATTGTGACAGACGTGTTAGCTATCGGATCAGTGGTCCTTCGTCTGAACAATGACTTATTGTGTTGGCTCTGCAATGAATGTCTTCCGAGTCCTTGATTTTCATTTTTCTTTTTCTGTCGCATTGCAGATTCACAACCAAGTGCCAAGCCAGTAAGTCATCAGCTTTTCTTTGTGATGCTCTGTTGCATGTAATAATAATAATACTTTACTTTGTAGCTGGTCAATCGTTTAATTAAATTTCCTGCCTACCTAAACATGTTAGTGCTTGTGAGTATGGCAACAAAAAGAATGCACATCGTGTGACATCAAGAATACTAAAAAAGAAATCTCCCTCTCGCCCCACCCTAAACTAAAAAAAAAAATGAAAATCTGGGTTAGGTGCAGTGCTCTTCACAATCACTCGGAGCTCTTTTTGAGGTTCTCTAATAAACATGCCTTCAAACCTTTTATATTTTTTGCTTAAATTGGTTAAACCTCCTCAAGTTTGGAGAATAGCAGCCTCCTTTTTATGATGAACGTGAAAGAATCTTGAAATATTTGTGCCTGGTCATAAGTTCAGCTTAATAGAAGTGCACTGAATGTATGAAAAACAAACAAATGACCAACAAATCATTCAGCTTAACAGAGTACTTGTCTTTACATCACCTATCCCAGAGGTATCCCGCTGCAGTTGGTCTCGCTTGAAGCCAGTGGTTACTTTGATGACAAGGCTATGTCACCTCGTATTTCTTCACGTCTCTCATAGCCACCACGTTGCTTTTGGATGTTACAAAGACCACTTAAGTGAAACGCTAAATGAGTTTAAATTGATGAATTCCTAAAAATTCTATTTTCCTTACGGGTGTGCGAATACCGAATAGCAGGTATCGAATCAAATATTAAATGGAATGGTGAAAAAACAAAAGCTGAATATTGAATTGAATATCAGAAAACTTTAAACAAATATTTATGCTTCCAAATTGTGTGCAAGAAACACAGAACTGCACATGCTAAGAAAGCTAATCACATTAATTAATCACATTACTTAACAGAAATCTTGCTGGCTATTAGTAACTTAGATACCCATCAATCGAGATGCATAGTATGCTCTCCTCTTGTAAAGAGAGCGCCAAATTAGTATGCCTGCACTGATGATAACGCAGTTCGTACATGAAGGTCTGAGAAATATTTTTTATCGATGGAATATCTTTCAAAACATAATTCAATGCATCTTTCCCTCTGATGTTGAAGAAATAGCGAGATTGCCTTAAATATCAATGGTGTTTCCACTTTAGTACTGTGCTTAATGGCACTCTTCTGTTGCTTAGAAAGTATTGTTTTCCCATTTCCTTCCACAAAATGGGCGGGTTCTTCCACCTTTATGGCAGTTGGTTTCTGTGGGTTTGTCATCAGCTAGTTGTAAGGTCAATCTGCGACAGACAAAAGCGGGGAATGCACATCATGTCCCTCGGCACCGCTCGGCGCAGTTATTGGTGCCACTTGTGTTGACTGCGGTTGGCGCTGACGGTAAAGAGTTCCCAAATGGGGAGGCCCATGCCAAGTTCGCGCAATGTTCCTGTCCCGCCTCCCCCCCCCCCCTCCTCTTTTCTCTTTTTCATCTGCATCTATCTGCTGCCTGTGTAAACGTGTCTGCACCTGCAGTTGTCAGCATGCTGTCACATGATATTGTGGAGTCTGCCATGTAAATCTAAAGCTAGCCTTGTGACGGGTCACTCAAAGCTACGAAAAGAGATTGTTGTGCACCTATGAATGGCAAAGGGCCACCGTACGATATTTCGCAAAGATGGCAGCTGGGAACATGCAACGGTCATCCTATGCACTCGCTTTCATTGGCGAGACGGTTTGTCGGCCTGCTAAAAGTCGTGTGTCTGCTGTGAATAGATTTGCATTGATTTGGTTACGTAACCTCAGTCGCCGACACTCGACGGCGCTGCTGCGATTAAGCTCAACAGGCTAAAAAAAGAGTACTATGGAATAAAGTTCTAGTACACTCTGCTATTGGTGTGGCCGTGACGAAAATTTGCTGCCAGTCGATGTGATGACGGGCCGCAAATCATCGTGGACAGCTTCACACTAATATATTCCTATGGGTGGCTCATCAGTGATTGGTTGCGAAATCATGTGTATGTGTTAGATCTACAACCGTTGAAGTGTAGTTCGTGTCCGCGGTTGACCAGCTGGCATCTACCACGCTTGTTTGTGCGCTTGCATTTTGGTAGAGGGCTCCGAGCTGTTCGAATCTGCGTGCGTGTATACTGAACTAGCGTATTAGGTGCGATCAGCGTGCCTTCCCGTGGCTAACCAGGCTAACCATGGCTAACCATGGCTAACCAGGCTAACCATGGCTAACCAGGCACACACTCGCGTGCTTCCCATATGCGCCGTTGTTGTAGTTTCCTCTGTCCACGTCACATTGATCATTTCGATCGGTATCGTCGACCTGAATGAAGCTTGTACCAAGAGAGATTGTGCGCCGTGAGAACGCTGTGTGCATCAAGGCATTGACCACAACTGGGTCGTTCACCAAATGTACTGATATTCTAAAAATCGAATATTTGAGAAATTGAGCATTATATATTCTATTCACAAATCAAATTAATTGAAAATTTGCTATTCAATTCAAAATTTAATATGTGAGTATTTGCATGCCCCTAATTTTTGTTGGTTTCGTAGTAACAGGTTGATTATTGGAGGAGGAGGTGACCGGGAAAATTTCATTTCTCGAATTTTGCGCTGGAACCACAGGTACTACACTATGTCAATGTGACGTCACAGATTACCAAGTATGTTTTCGCATGTTGGCCGTTGTGGTTAAGTAAATGTTCTTTAAACTTTCTAACTTCAGTCCTTGGCTTTCTTTTACAACAGTGTAGTTCATTTTTACTCGTAGGTATTTAACAAGCCCCGAGCAAACAAAGTCACAATCTGTGACATCACTGTGAACTGGCGTGAAAATTTCAAGGTGGCGTCACCGCCCATATTTCATTACTGAATCTTCTCTGGCTTACCAAGCATGTGTTGCAGTAAGAGTGACTTTTTAGCATTATGCAAGCGTAATTTACTAATACTGCTTGAATCATTCTTTCTCTTTAGTGACCCCTTTACAACTTCACAAATCAATCAATCGTGCATCATGACTCTGTTTGCCATCTTTTTGCCAGGTTACCACTGGAAAAGCTGACCATTGCCATCCGAAAGCTGAACATGGCTGATTACGAGAATTATCACTACGACAAGGAGAGGCTACGAAGCCTATGTGAGTTTTATCACCAGTTGCTGTTCCAGATATAACAAACTGCACTTAGAACTTCTGATTTCAAGTGCTTGTTTTTATTTTATTGTGATAAGAAGTTAGTAGTCTTTTGGAAACAATGTTAATCTGTGTAATTAACCCTGTAATGCCAAAACACAGTTTCACATCAACGAAAATTAGAGCGACATGATTGTCTTTATTTCTGGCTGTAGAGAGTATACATTTGTATGAAAACAGTGAAACGGTAATAATATGAAACATTCTCTGAGTGCGGCCACATTATTGTGGGCAGGCAATCGTTCTTCACACTGTCTGCTTATGTTTTTGCACATTTTAACTTCCTTTTCCTCCTTCGCAACAGCCATACCGATTGGAACATTGACTGTGAACCCTGACACTGATCTGGAGAACGTCAGGCTGATGATCAACCAGTTGTGTTCTGTGAGTTCATTTTTTTGTTTTTTTTTCAAGTCTTGCATGTCTTCAATTGTTGCGTCCTGTTTTCTGTGCATGTGCGTATATTTATTTTCAGGTGCGCGCAAACAAAAATCTACTTCTCTATAACTGATACCATTATAGCAGGAGAATACTACATTCAAATAGAACATTACCAATGAGATTTTATATTTCCTTTGATATATACAATAATTTGCTCTATCTAGGTTCGACTGTACTTAACAGTGTAATTGGTCCCACCGACATCACTGCAATTTCTGTAGCAATGTTACACCGCATGTTTGCAGTGCATCGAAGGAATCGGAAGATTGGAAACCATGTTGAAAAAAGTTATTGCAGGTGTCTGTTGACTAGTCATGAGAATGGGATGGCATTTTTCAACATAAAAGCACGCGTTTACAATGGACAGAGTGCGGCGATCGCATTTCAGTGTTACAGTGTATAAGACTGGTCAAAATAAAATGAACACTCACCTAAGGTTGAAAAGAAAACAGACATATTTGTTTTCTTTCGGTCTTAGGCGAGTGCTTGTTTTATTTTGAGCATGTACTATGCCCACCTGACAAATATTCGTCGAACGTTGGACTAAGTGTATAAGACTCGCTGTGTTTATTCGAATATGAGGCGAGGTTTTTTTTTAACCTCGAAGTCCCCCCCCCCCCCCCCCCAGTGTTATATGTGAGGCATCAGATTCAGTTAGTATTTCAATATGGCGGCAGAGCTTCCAGCATATCCAAATTTTGGGTGGCAGCGCAAATGGTAGTGGCTAATAAGCCTTGGCAGATGAAGCAGTACTGTATTTTTGCGCAAATACCTGCGCCGAGAATTCTAAAAATTTCAACAATAAAGGTGAGGTGCGGGTTATATGCGAATTTTGCCTTTATGCGTGACTTCACAGCAAAGCAAACATTTTCCTACTGTGTGGCTTCAGGGTAATGCGGTGTGCACTGCCGTAAAGCCACTTCGTAAAGTGAAATTCGCACTGCCATGAACTCGAATCTCCAGGGGAAATTCGCATCTAGCCTGCCCTGATTATTCTGATTATTCCGAAGGCTCCCTAGTTATTCGTTATTTCAGGCTCAATTTCTTTTTCTAGGAACTCTCAACTGGGGAGAGTACCCTTGCCTTATAATTGTGACTGCCTTATGATCTAGTAATTACGGTCATTCATAAGTTGTACATGCTTATTGTGACTAGATCTGTAATGTGCTCCAGGTAATAGCTAGCAATCAACTTTGATCAGGTAATTTATTGCTTAATCGAGTTTGTAAATTTATGTGCAGAGCTAAACGATTCAAACATGATCATCGTAACGCATAGCTGCTGGCACTTTTTTCTACCCTATCGGCCGGTGCTGGGAACACCGAGCTAGTAGATTATGGTGTGCGATGAAAGGGAGTGTTTGTGATGGATTGTGACTGCGTTTGGCCCCCTAGTGATCACCCAGTGCTCACCAATTAGACAACAAGCTCCGGCCACCACGCGGTCCAAGTGTCATGTTTGAATCGCTAGACACTGTACACGAGCCAAAAAAAGCAACAAAACTGTATTTTTTTTAATATATATATGTTAGCTTTACAAAAAAAAAACACAAATCATGCTATTGGAATGGACCAGTTACCTGTTGGCAACATTGTGCATGAGCGGCCATATGTAAGCATAAAAAGCTTACTCGAACGCATTCAAAAGGGTAACTGTGGAGGCAAGCCTGTTAACATTCTCTAGTATTAGAGTTTCTTCCTCTAGTAACAGTCGTGCCAGCTGCACCAAAAAAGCAGTTTCAAAGATGATCAATGATAAATAATAGTGAATTAGATAACGGTGAATTAGCTCACATGACCCATAGCTTACGCAGCACTGCACGGAATTCACGAGATAGGAATTCATTTGACCCAGTTGTTGCGGTGCTCCTTGTGCCACTAATGTTGTGCCCCTTGGCGTATTGCACGTCTGTTTCCAGCTGGAAGGTCCAGACGCACAGAATCTGTCACCGTCCAAGAGGTTCTCACCCGACTGGTGCTTTCTGGATTGTGAGTAACTCTGGCTTCGTGATTGTTTGCGTTGGGGAAGGGAAATGTTTGGTTCTCGGGTCATTGCTGGACAGCCTCGAGAGGGCATCTAATTTAGCACGCATGTGCCAAGAAGAAATGCATACTGAACTGAACGGTGTGAATAGCGCAGATGACGGGGCGTTAGAGACAAACAAGAAAAATTCGCTGACCTGTTCGTATATCTATTGTCCTGTCGTCTGCTCGGTTCGCCATGTTGAACGAAAACAACACTTCCATTCTTAGCAGCCAACGCTGCCGCAGCTACACAAACAGTGCGGTCACAGATTTCTCACTCCGCATGTTTTGCAGTGAACTTGGTTTTGATCTGCAACACTTACTATGGAACATCTACTTCACATATTGGAACTACAACTTGGGGATCTTAGGTTATGTCAAATTGTGTAATGTTTGTACACCCTTGTGCTTCCAGTGTGCGACATACTAGTACTTCGTTTTGGCAGCAAGCACAGGCGGTGCGCTGTAGCCGCTGCTCGCAGAAGCATGCCACCCTACTCGTCTTGCGTAAATAGGATCAGACCTCCGGTGCCTTTCACTTAATAAATATGCAATTATTTGCAGCATAAAAATATGAGGCTTAGATGTCACTTCGAGTTACATGATGCATGCCTGTATCATTCATATGTGACGCAACACTTTTTATTCAAGAATGCGAGCTTTAACAGAAGTCTCTCTAGCCTTTGTGACAATGCCGTCTACGTATAAAGCAGAGTATGGTTCAATTCGAAGCTCTAATGCAGTCGACAACAAGTTTCTTTTACTTTGTATAGATAGTAAGCAGAAGTCTTTCTGGTGAGTGTGGAGAGCTCCTGCAACAATCTTAGTGCAAGGTGCATGAAGGTCTCATATGGAGAGCGAGTCCCATGGATTGGGATGCACTTGAGTTGCTAGAAAACAAACTCACTTTAGTCATTAAAAGGCTACTTTAACATGTGTACCCCCGCCCTTTATGCTGCACCACGTCTGTCTCTCCTCGTGACATTTGGCATTAACGAATGACCTTGCCATTTCTGGCTTGAACAAAAAAAAAAGTTGTTAACAACGGAGTGAATGAATTGTGCCTAAGAGTACCCTTGATTCATTGATTTATAGATTGTAAATTAATTTATTGTACCAGAGAACTACTAGAGACTGGTTTTTGTCATAGTGAAACAAGATTTTGCAGCCTTGCTTCCCAGATGAACGCCCAGAGGCTGTCCAGAGTTTTCTTTTCCTTTGGCTTTGGCCAAGGTTGTCCGCTGATTGTTTTATACGACTTGTAGAGAATTATCTAACAGATATGTGGAGATGTAAATAACATCATCTAGCATGTGTGTCTGTTTTTGTTCTTTCTCTTGCCCCTTAGCATGCACAGCGGAGAGGTTCTTTCGCATCGACCGAGCTCAGGAGCAGCTACACTACGTCGTCGACATTGGTCAGGACGGTGTGTACATCCTCGACCCTGAGCAATCACCGATCGCTCCAGAGCCGCCGCCACCACCACTGACATCACCCACAACAGAGGAAACCGGTGCCCTGGACAGTTCGTCCGTCTTGAAGGAGAGTGCGGAAGGCCTAGCAGCTGTAGCAGCAGCCACAGTCGAAGCTGTAGCCGAAGCTGAAACGAAGGAGCCAGCTCCAACGTGGAGGTGAGCTGTCCGACGGGAAAGGAAATAAGAGAAGGAATTTACTAACGACAACAGAAACAAAGCCTTGAGGCCACTGTTAATGTTAGCTGTTGGCTCATCTGCTTTTGCAATGACTTGCAATTTGACTACTCATCGCAATAGAAATAAACATAACCAGTGCAGTGAATGTACGATGGTGAAATAAATGCTGAAAAGATCCAATCATTACAATCTTATAGTGTTTAATCTGGATTGATTTTACATGCCATAGATATACAGCGTACTATTACTGGATGATGCCTATCATTGGAAGTGATAATTGTCTTAAATGCTGCCATTGAAAATTCATTGAACTGTGCTGTGAAATTGTGCAGAAGGTTATGTATTAATCTATACGGTTAGCCACTGTCATATTCAGTTCATATTCAGTTGTTCTAGGTTGACTGATGCCTGCTTTGGCCCGTAGCCTGATACATGAAAACATGATATACACAGCTTGCCTGACTAGATTTTTTTTTTCTCATTTTAGCCCCCCTACCCCCACACAAGACTGTAAGGAACAGAAGTGAGTACTGTTTAAAAATTGTATTAGCTTTTTTTTTTATTTCCTAACATTAATAATGAATAAAACTGAAGGATCGATCAGGGGCCACATTCAGCTTGCTTCTTTTCTTGTTTTCTGTTTTTTTTCACAAGAACATTATTGTTGTTGAGCACCTGTGTTTGCTGATAACATGACGACGTGTATAGTTGCCTGAAACCTGTTTTATTAGCCAATTCAGCTTATGAAGTGCTATATGACACTGTTTTGAATTCACTGCGCTGCTTTATTAAGCTGCCAATTTCGAAATGCAGAAACATTTATGCAGTTGAATTTAGGTTGACGTTGGTCAAAACTAATTGAGAGCCCTTTACTACAGCATCCTTCATGACCCGCTGTGCTGTTTTGGGACATTAAGCTCCACAAGTTATTTGTTAACACTTCCTAAAGACGGGTCAAATTGAGCAGGCAAGATGACAAGATAAGCAGTTGTATTGAAATTTCACGGCATAGCCGCCATTTTAGAATGAGCCTGTTTCTCATCCAAAATGCTGTGTGGATTGGGAGGTACACAGGCATATCTGATTGCATGTGTTCAGCTTCATTAGCAGTTTGAAATGTTATGCTGAATTTTACTCTTATGCGTCAAATGCTTCAAGAGCAGCCGAACAAGATTTTTAAAAAATGCGAGCTGTCTGCAAGTTATTACCGTTTTTCACCCCCTCAATACGAACATCGTACCATTTGTGCCCGCTCATACTCGCGTAACAGTCACTGGCACATCTGGCACACACTCGCGTACATACATTTGGACCTAATTATAGTGAAGTCGTATCTGACCTTGTACTTTCCGTTCTGTGTTTCAATTGTCTATCACTGTGAATCGGGGTGTGTGCATGTATGCCAGTGTTGCATTCACAGTGAACAAGCGAGTCCATTGTTTTGCTTATTAATCTGGCAGCGGTGACATCAGTGGTGCTTTGTTTTCAGAGTTGAGGCTGGAGAGCAGCTGCAGCCAACTTCATCGCATGGTATGTTTCGTCTGCTCTCATACTGAATTGGAGCGAAACATGCTTTCTAAAGAAAGCGTTCGCTTTGCATTCTCATAATTTTTCTTTTCTTCTTCCCCTCTTTCATTCAGTACTGAGCGAGTTTTGCTAATTAGCAGACTTACCCAGGTATTGCCAATGAAATGCGAAAAATTTTTCAAGTACATTGTGCACATGTAATCACATTAGTACTCACCTTCTAATCTTGGTCTATTTTTGGTGTGCTCATTTAACTTGTGCTTAATGGTCGGTGTGTGTGTGTGGCTGCCGTGATAAATGCTTTATGTCTACGTAGCATTGTTGCACTCCAGTTCAGGTCTTCGTAAAAAGAATAGAAAGAAAGTAAAAGATAGCGAGATGAAATCTACATATTTATCTTCATTCTTCATTGTAGCAGAAGTTCAGGGGCTTGAAGTTTGGTTAATGCCTTGTCTTATGATGGAGGGCTGCAAACTGTCGCAAAAAAACCTAAAGCTAACTGTGCTGTGCCTAACACTGATAAGAAAGCCTCCTCGTATGCTTCAAACAAGGCAGAAGTTCACAAGAACATGGAGGCTTAAGAGGAAGCTTTAGCTCGGGTGCCCCTATCTAAATACATGTAAAAGGAGAATTCGTTTTTCTCGGCAACCACTGCACTAAATTTGACGAGGTTTGATGCATTTAAAAGAAAAACTTAAGATCTAGTGACTGTTGGTTTCGAATTGTCGATTTAGATTGTCAATTTTTTATTAAAAATTGCCAAAAACCGATAATTTAAAGAAAATGATACTATCAAGTTTACAACTCTGTAACTCATCAACGAGAAATGATAATACAATTCTGTGAAATGCATCTAATAGTACATACAAAGCTGACAAAATTGATATGTTAACATGAATCTCAAAAAATGTAATAACAAGGAAATACAGCTTTTGCAGAACCCTTGTAAACAACGTAAAAAAATTCACACAAGATGTAAAATGACATATTGAATTTGTCCGCTTTCAATGATCTAATGGATGCCATTAACAAAACCCCACAATATCTGTTCTTGATGCAGAGCTATAAATTTTTAAGCTTCGTGCTTCTATTTTTTTCAAACTTCCGAATTTTTGAAAATTCCTGTAACAAAATTCAGGCCCTAAATCGAAATTCCACTTCCAACAGTCACTAGAATTTAACTTTCTCTCTCAAATGCAACAAATTTCATTAAAATCGGTCCAGGGAGTTATCTCAGAAAAACGTTTTTTGCGTTTTACATGTATTTGAATAGGCCGCGTCGAAGTTGGGCCCGAGCTAAAGTTTCCTCTTAAAGTGATAAACAGTCGTAGAACAAGTTCCCTTGTTGAAACATTGGCTCCAGTGACATTTGGGGTGCGATCTTGTACGTGTTCCAAAATCGAACGGAGGCGGTCCGTTCTTTACGTCACGAAATAGGCGGTCCGTTTCGTTGCGTTTGTCCGATAGCAGATGACACGGAATGATTGACAGCAGATATCACGTCACAATTGACATCATGGCGTTCATCACGGTTCAAATTGACCAATCGTGTGCGGCTCAGTGGAACGGACCGCCTCCGTTCTATTTTGGAATGCGTACAAGATCCCACCCTTGTTGTTCTATCACTGTTCGTTGCTCCTTGTATGCTTGGCTTGCTTCATGCTTTGCTGTGTCACCTGTGTCATCTGTGCATCTGTTTGCTGCGCTAACCGCTCCCAGTTGCATCTGAATAACATATTAACCCTGTGTCTGCTTGCAGAAGTAATCATGGCTGCCAAACTGGGAGATCTCTTAAGGGTACGTTCACTCAGTGCCTTGTATGAAAAAAAAAAAAGTCTGGTAGCCCTGCCCTTACACTCAGGCTTTGCTTTTTGTTTTGTTTTTTTTTTTCTTCTGGAATTTCGTCACGCTTGATGTGAGGTGCGTTGCTGATGCGTAAAGCTACCTGCAACTGGCTTAAATGCGCTGCTGGACGAAAGCTTCTGCCAAAGCATTATGCTGAGCGGGCAAACATTCTATTATGCGAGATTGTGCATTCTTTGCTACTCGCGGCAGAATATTTCACTTCTACATTCATTGCAAGTCTTTCCTTGCCATGTTCAAAAAGCGCTTCAGTGCCCTTTCAAGCCACATTTCTTTTTCTGTGTTTTGTTGCATTGTGTTTAAACTACGTCACATTTTTTTTCACAATCCTTGGAAGATTGTGTAACATGGTCAAGAAATTATGCCTGTAATATTAACCTGAATAACTCAATCAGCTTCAGTTTTTCATTTGAAACTTTGTCAAGTGGCATCGAAGACAACTACTGCATTGTTGAAATCTGGTTTAGCTAAGACACTGAGTTCAGCTTCGCCTGTCACGTCTCTGTTCGCACGGTTAAAGGACTCGGTACTTAGTTGCGACAATGCAAAGCCAGCGACAATCAATCCAATGAGAAAATCCATAGACCAGCTTTATATATATATATTGACACGTCTACTTGTTTATCTTTATTGGGCACCGCCTAACAAATGTTATCGCACAGCGCAGGACGCGCCTGCATGTATAGGAAGTTTCTGAAATGTTATCGATGGTTCCATCCGCTGTCTGTCACTGAACCTTGTGTAATCTGATTGCATGTATGCGCGACGCGAATGGTGTAGAACTTTGTGGAAGACACGCATGTCTCAGCGATTACTTTAGAACATTCGACGACTGATGTATAAAAGCCGACGCGCTTAACCTGCTGATCAGATTTTGAGGATCCCCGACTATGTTCGCCGCTGTCGCCGTTCTTTAAGTGTAGCCTGTTTTTGTGGGCACAGGTTCACCCAATAAAATTTAGTTTCGTCTTCCACAGTATTGCTACTGTGTTCTTTATATGTCACTACCATGTGACACTATATGTAGCTGTATAATTTATTAGAGATGAGGGTTATAATCTTGACAAACTTGATATCAGCCAAGAACAAGAGGGAAATTCTTGTCTATTATCACTCATTGCTTGGCACCTTTCTTGGCTCCTTGGTGTCTTGAAATAGCATACTAGGGTTTTATTGGCCAGAAGCCTCCATGCCCTACGCGACACCTGTGGCTTTATGGTTGTTGATCCATCACGATCATCAGCAGTGGATATGGCTAGCCCTTCCTGGGCTATAATATAAATAGGTCTATGTAAGTACACAAAAAAGTGGATGGAGGCACAGGCACCGCCGTAGCTGAACTAGCAAAGCACCACACGCATCATGCGGCTGTTGTGGGCATGGCTCCCACCAGCGGCGAGTTGTCTTTTCTTCCATTTTCATTTCCCTTTTGCTTTATTAGGAATATGAAGGTTATAACCCCTCATTCACAAATAATTCGAAAGTCTTTAAAAGGCCTGTAAACGATTTCTGCTGTGCTTCCCTTGGCTTCATTTTTGTCTGCTTCTTATGCCATATTTACTTGCGTAAGACCAGCCCTCATGTAACGCACACACCTTGCACTTTCGGGGTGAAAATATTGAAAAAAAAAAATTTTGCCGAAGATTGCATTTTGAACGCATGACATTCAAAATCTTTTAGTACTGTCGCTAAGAGTTTTTAAGTGCCTGGAATGTCAAACAGCATAGACAGCACTGAGGACGATCATCTTATACAGTAAATTTCTGGGAATGATGCAATCAAAATTGAGTGGTGGAGCGATGAATAATGAAATGGAAGTTGATAGCTGGTGCTAATCTTGATTAAATGAGTCACAGAGTGTAGCAAGTGTTTCTGTTATATTTTGTACATTATTTGTGATGTCCAAAGCTTTGGCAGTAACTCGTATGCCCAATTCCTACTCTCTGCAAAGATATAAAAACAAAAAAGTGTGAGTATTCCACAAGTAAATAGGGTAGTCATTCTTTGTGGTTATACATTTGACATTTTACAAGCATTTTCTTGGAAGGGGAAAGAGGTGTGAAAGCTTGTATGGCATCTCTTGAATGATGCTGTTGGTGATCATCCACAAGTCATTGTTCTTGGGGCAAGCAGCGTAGAAAAATCAGACTTCATACAAAGGTAAGGAAGACAAACACATTGCTGACAACTGAGTTTTATTACAATCACATAAATGTATATACTCTAAACAAACATCTGGCAGAAAAATTTTTTAAAAGTAGAGGCGAAAGTAAAAGGTAACAAAACACAGACCACTCAATGATGCATATCCAGATATTCCACCTCTGAGGTATGCAACATGATAGAAGATTTGGCGACAGCCATTTTAGCTGACTTGTTAATAAAAAAAATCTGGTACATCCCATGCCCTGTGGGAATCGTTATGCGAAGCAGTGTGCTGGAAGCCTACAAAGTTAATGAAACGAGAGCACCAAGACATAGGCGGCTGTTTCATGACCTACATGACACTCATGTCATGACTTATCATTTATGTTTGTCATACGCTCTTGTTATACTATGCCAATTTTGGGACATACCAAGACGTAGGCAGCTGTTTCATAAGCGACATCACACGCTTGGCATGACCTATCATTTACGCTCATCATACACTCTTGTCAAGCTATACCATTTTCGGTACGTACGAAACAGCCATGAGAGCACCAAGACGTAGGCAGCTGTTTCATGACCTACATGATACACGTCATGACTTTCATCTCATGACCTATCATTTATGTTCGCCATACACTCTTGTCATACTATGTCAATTGTGGTACATACCAAGTTAACTAAACGACCATGAGAGCACCAAGACGTAGGTGACTGTTTCATGATCTATATGACACACATGTCATGATATTCATGTCGTGACCTATCATTTATGTTTGTCATACACTCTTGTCATACTGTGCCAATTGTGGTACATACCAGAACGACCATGAGAGCACCAAGTTGTAGGTGGCTAGATAGATAGGTACTGTCAAAGTGGCAAACGTTTGCCAAGAAATTATTTGCATTTAAAAATGCCCCTTCAATCTCACATCCTGCCTTTTTCTTGTACCTAGCCAGCACTGTGATGTCAGAAAACACCAGTGCTCGTCTTCCTTACCTTTGCATCAAGTCTTGTATTTTTCATGTTTCTTGCCTCGACAATGTAATAGCAACTCACGCAGCAAGCCATCCTTCTGAAGTACTTGCTACTCACACTTCTTCATTCTTTTCTTTCACCTTGTCATGGCTGCACAGCTAAAGCAGCTTTGTGACAGTGGTCACAGCCTGCTGTCGACGGACGACAGTGGGATGACGGCACTGCACCATGCCGCTCGCTACGGACACAAGGACGTTGTTCGGTACATTGTCGCCAGTGGTGAGTGCGTTTTGTGTGGGACTGTGATAAACGTCTGTGTGTGTGTCTAAACGAATAAATGTCTGCTAGGGCACAGTAATAAAAATCAGTAGAATTCAACCGCTCTTCTGGCTCTTTAAGCTCGTTAACTGCGACAGGCTCTCATGGTGGACACTGCTGTCATCGCAAGGACAACTTCCTTGCGATGCGCGCACATAGTTACCGCAGTGCCTGCTATGGCCTCTGAAATGCTTCGCGCAGATGTCTCCACTCCTGTAGTGAGTGAAGTATGCGAAACCCTGCATAAATTGCCAAGCGCTAAGGTGTATGCCAGACCAAGAGGGAAGGAATCTTTCTGCTCTTTCATTTCATCCCTAGCTGCTGATCACATTGCTTTTTTTTCCAGTTTCTGGGTTGAAATAAATGCCTATGTCGCCTGCTGATCTGCAGAATAGGCTGGAGTCAATCAATGTTGAATAATTTATGCAAGGTACTGTTGACTGGTGCCTAACACGTGCACACTTTTGTTGCAGCGCCGCCAGTGATCTTGGACATTGTGGACAAAGACAGGTAAGTCGGCAGACTGGCTGTTCCCTGCTTTCTTACACACATTGGTCTTATCGTATGTATTCAATGTAAGGCAAGGTGTTTTTTGCAGATCCTTAGCTTCGAAATCACTCCTCACCTTATATGCGAGGATAATAGATTCAGTTAGTGTTTCAATGTGGTGGCACCAGCTCCACATTTCTGGCTATCCAAATTTTAGGCGGCAGCACAAATTGCAGCAACCAGTAAACCTTATCAGGGTAGGCAGTACCGTATTTTCGCACGTGTAACTCACACTGCGTTGTTGAAGAATTGGACAGTAAAGGCCGGGTGTGAATTATAGGCGAATTTCCCCTTACAGTGTAGCTTCACTGCAAGGCACGCTGTGCTGCCGTGAAGCTACATTAAAAGGCGAAATTCGTGCTGCCGTGAAGTCGCACTTTAAGGCGAGATTCATATATAACACACTGATTATTCAGGAGGCTTCTGATAATTCGGTGTTTAGGATAATCCCCGCTAAGTCTGACTAACCCATTGACTACTCATATCGCCCTTTATTGGTGCAGATACTTAAATTGTCTTTCTGGAATCCCCCAACTGCACCCTCTCATTATAATAAATAAATACAGTAATCAGTTGTCTCACCTTCTATAATTAGTGCACCTTTTGCTGCCATTGTACTTTAAGCATGGTCATAAATGGCGGGTCATAACTGTGTTTCAATTCTGTTACAAAAAAACAACAGAGGACAGACGGCTCTTCACAAGGCGGCGGCGTACAAGCGAAGAACTATCTGCTGCATGCTCGTAGCAGCAGGAGCATCGCTGTCCAAGGCAGACTGCCAGGTAAGTTATTGCATCTCCTCTGTTAATAGTTCCATTTTATTCAGTTATTTCACCATTATATATGTGCACAATAGCTGAGCAGCCTATGGTAAATGTTACCTCCCGTTAGTTGACTTGTGACACCCAAAAAATTTAAATGCTTTGGCAGCATTTCAGCCAGATGGATCGGGCAAAATATAAGGATTCAACAGACCAACATTTCCATAAAATTTGACAACTTTAACCACATAATGTTCAACAGTGGGAGAAATGCAGTCGTCACTCAAGATGAAGGACACTAGTCAGATGTCTGCTGAAGTCACTCTTTAAAATATTTTGTAGACAAAAAAATACTCAAGTTAAATTCATATAATACAAGAACAATACAATACAAAAATGTATGTTCGTGTCTTGGTTTTTATAATTTGGGCAGTGGTTGATTGGCTATGCAGTCGAACCTTGTCGTAAGGAAGTTGCATTCGACACGAAAATGCCTTTGTTATACAGTCAGCTTCTGTTCATTCGACCCTTGCACAAGTGACAAAATTGACTTTTGTTATCCAGTGGGTCAAATTAAACGAGATGCAGAAAGAATGCCAAAGCACACCGCTGATTCATTTGACAATATTTGCCTGATTCTAACACACGCTCGAATGAAACGTACACCCATTTTTTACGTGTTCAAAGTAAAAGACTAATCTACAAATGGCATTAAAGCTCCTAAACAAAGTAGAAATTATGTCTGCACCCGATTTTTTAGTAAGCAAAATGGGCAGATGTCTAATATGTGTTGCACAATGGGCAGCCTGTTTTGTAAAGTCAGCTTAGCCGTACGGTTCTTGCGATCGGCTCCGCCGCAATACATCCGGGTTTAGTGGTAAAGAATACAAATGCCGTGAAGGCTGTCTTGGTTTTATTTCATTCATTTATTTATACTGTCCGCCCTCTTAGGGCTATTACAGGAGTGGAGAATAAAAAAAAAAAGAAACATAGAATGCGACCGAGTTGCGAGCTTTGGCTCACAAAGCTTGTCTTAGAATGGAAAAGACGTATGAAATACAACGTACGAGGGAAAGTAATTAAGAAACCATTCACAATTTGGCACCGCATCGTCATAGACACAATAAGATTCACATGTAAAATAAATGCATCCATATTGGGCAATCCACTATGTGTTATTACAAAATATTGTGCTTTTAAGACTTTCCAAAAAGGCAGTTAAGGACATCGAGGTTACAAGAGAGTCAGGTAACAAATTCCATTCTCTTATCATCCCTAGGAAAGAAACTGAACTTGAAGCAATCATTGCGGGTGAGTGGAGGAGGAACGTACATACTATGACGATGCCTCGTTGATGCATTCATAGGAAGCTGAAAATAATCATCTGGTTTAATATCTTGTTTATACTAATATCTTGATAGCTGGTTTAATATCTGGTAATAATAATTGATTGTGAATAACTTCGAAGAGGAATTTTAATCTGTCGTATTTAGTTCTGAGCTCACGTGGTGCTACATCAGCTAATTGACATAACTCTGTTGGAGAATGGATGCGACGATATTTATTAAATATAAACCTAGCAGCTAGCCTCTGTATTCAGTCAAGTTTAGAAGAGTTAGTTATGGTGTGTGGGTCCCAAACAATTTTAAGCATATTCAATAATTGGTCCAACTAGAGTTTTGTAAGCAAGACATATAATTTCAGGGGTTGCCCGATTGAGGTTCCGCCTCAAAGACCACAGGGCTTTAAGCGATTTGATGCACAAATTTTTTTTGTGCGTATTCCAGCGTAAATCTGATGTAAATGTTAAATCCAGGCATTTGTGTTTTTCAACATTCTCGAGTTTGTTGTCATCAATGTAGTATGCGTAACTAAGGGTATGCTTGTTGCATGAAATAGACATAGAGACTGATTTTTGTGGGTTTATGGCCATTTGCCAATCGTCGCACCCTTTTAAAATTTTTTTTGTAGATTTGAGTTAAGTTCTTGGTCTTGTCTCGATTGAATTTTGTTATAAATGATGCAGTTGTTGGCAAACAAGCGCAACGGTACAGTGATTTCAGTAGGCATATCATTAATAAATATGAGAAATAAGAGTGGTCCTAGTACTGTACCCTGAGGTACACCAGACTCTACAAGTGAGGGTACAGACTGGCAGTTTCCAATTTGAACATACTGTTCTCTGCAGTGAAGGTAAGACATGAACCATTTCGTGATTGCGGGATTTTTAAGTATGGCATCTATTTTGTGTAATAACTTAGGATGAGAAACTTTATCAAATGCCTTTGCTAAGTCTAGGTACACTATGTTGGTTTGGCCACGCGAATTAATGGTTTGGGAGAGGTCATGTACAATGTCTATAAGTTGAGTCGTCGTGGAGAGTTTCCTTCTGAACCCATATTGACGGCTGTATAATACCTTATGGTAATTGAGATATTTATTTAAATGTTTTGATCCAATATGCTCCAGTAATTCTTAACGCGTGCTGGTAAAGGAAATTGGCCTGTAGTTGCTGACGTCTGTGGTTACGGCGCCTTTGTGTATGGGTATGATTTTGTCATGCTTCCAAGGACTGGGGAAACAGCCGGTAGTAATAGATGAGTGTAATATAATGGCAAGATATTTTGAAACCCACTCCACATACCTGTATAGGAATTCATTGGGTATTTCATCTGGTCCGGGTGATTTCTTTATATTGAAATTGAGGAGCCAGTTAAGAATTCCTTCTTCACTAATTACTATATCCTCTATTGGGACCCTATCGGAGGTATCTACAAAGTGTGGAACCATACCGTTTTCTCGCTTAAAAACAGACAAGAAAAAATCACTAAAGCTGTCAACCTGTTTATCGTTATTTTGGCTCGCATTCACTTGTGGTCGCTTACCCTTAAGATTAACGTAGTGCCAAAATTTTCCGGGGTCTTCTGCAAGGGGTTTTTAAGTGTGATGCTATAAAACCTGTCCTTGCTCTCCCAAACAAGTTGTTTTAACTGTTTACTTAGTTGTCGAATGGGTTCCTTATATTGGGGGGGGGGGGTGAGGTGGGGTTTTGCGAACAGGCTTTTCATTTCCTTTTCAGTTTCCTTTTAATATTTACAATTTCCCTCGTCATTCAAGGAGTTTTCTTCATGACAATTTCGTGATGCACCACCTATGAAAACAGTACGACTGCCTAAGTTAGTTTTAATCCAGACTGCTTCAATGTCGCTCTCAACTTTGGCAGAATCGTGAATTAAATGTTGCTTTTAATCATAATGGCAACACCACCACCCCTTCCTCCTCTATCTTTTCTTATTACTATGTACCCGGAAGGTGTTATTTCCGCATCGCATATGTCTGGGTCATGTTCCAAAATAGCACATTCTAAAGCATCAGCCTTGTTCACCAGGCTTCTCGCATTTAAATTTATGATCTTAAAAGCAGAGGGTTCTGGGTGGTAAGTTCATGCCGTAGTTTTATTGGGAGAGGAGTGCCACTTGCTCTGCTCGTTTGTTACGTCATTCCAAGTGTACATAGCTTTATGAACTCAGAGGTTGTCAAAAAATAATTTAACCTTGGCACCCTTACTTCTCCTTCCGATGATTTCCAAAGTTTCTTGCGGATTTCAACGACTCGCCTGGAGAAGTCTTCATTAATGCTAAATTGTGTACCTTTGAGTTTGCTGCAGTTGCTCAAAATTCTAACTTTATCTCTGAAGTCCGTGACTCTAAGAATAATTGGACGACTTTGACCAAGTATTTTCTTTCCTAACCTATGTATCCGTTCGATCGAGTTTAGTTTCTGTTTTAGTATACCTCCAAAGATTTCCTCGTTCACCTATTTCATCAAAATCTCATCTGTTTCAGATTCTTCCTCCTCTTCTACTCCTCTTATGATGAGATTATTTCGCCTAGAGCGGTTATCCAAGTCTTCAGTTTGTCTTCTCAAGGCAGCCACGTGCCCATCTAGTGTCTTAACACAACTTTCCACTTTGGCAAGCCTGTTCTCAATTTGGTCCATGCTCTGTAACTTCGCTTCGATACCAAGTTTACTTTGAATTTGTGTTATGTTTAATTCCGATGATGCCTTCTTTTATTGAATTTTGGTAATTTTTGACAAAATTTCTTTTCGATTCTGAAGCATTTCTTTAACCATATCCTCCAGCAGAGGTCCAGGGTTTTCTTCTACGTCTCCGGAAAGCATAAGTAACAGGCTTATCATTGAAAACACATCATTCAAACAATCCAGCACTATTTGTGGACACAGCAACACAATAAGACATAAGGAATTGGTAGAAAAGCATGTTTTTCGACCACCAACCTGCACGAAGAGCGGCACTTAGGTGTCATCGTCATGACAGGGTTGCCGTGTCCACTGAAGAAAGCAAGTGCTGGTAGCCCTTTTTAAACCCAATGGCGAGGCGATCCACTTATCGGTGCATGACGTCATCATAGCATTGCGCGGTCCTCCGTAGGCGTCATGTACATGCGCAGCAGCTGAGATTGTTGGGGGCGTAGGAAAGGTACCGAAAGCATTGTATTCAATTGTATTTGTTTGTTTCGTATTCAATTACACCGCACCAGCAATTTTTTTCCCAATTTTCTTGAAAAAGAAAGAAGGTGCATGTTATACTCTGGTAAATACTGTGATCAGATATTCTGAGCTACGGTCGTTGCTTTAAAATCTTCCTATGGCAGGCCAGAAGTAGGCGTTATCGACGGGAGATTATGTGTGTTCAACGCATTCACTGTTCCCTAAGCTCTGCCAAGACATGCTACCACTAAAGGGGTCGCTGTTGTGGTCACCATAGTGGTCAGGTATGTCTGTGCTGAATGGTCAAGTTCAAATTATATGGCAAAGGCCAATTTTAGGATCTAAATAACGAAAGTTTGGGCCATAGAAATGCATGGGCACCAGTGGGGGACCTTTGTTGGGATCGAATTGACTGAAAAGTTGTATCAACCGGAGTTGAATTATTGGACGTTTGCTGTATCTGATATTTGTTGCAAGCATGCATTCGTTACGTGCTGATATTCACAACAAGCATTTTACACCAATTACATCCACGTTTGTTAAATCAAGATTTGACTGCACATTTAGCTGAACAATGATAAGTACCTTTTGAAAGAAAATGTTGACTCTTCTATAAGCAGGAGTTTCATACACAACCTTCGCGAAATGCGAAGGTTGTGGGTTCGGTTCCCACCTACAGCAAGTTGTTTTTTCATCCACTTTAATTTCCATTAATTTATCGTTTCTTTATTTCATTTACTAAGCACAATTTTCCTGATGTTGTCCGTGGTGTCAGTGTGTGTTGGCTTCTTATGATATTCATAAATTAGTTATATAAGTTTGTTCAAAAGACATAGTAACTAATTTCCAAGCAACTGCCTAGTACATTGTTTTTTATGTAATTGTTAATGTTTTGTGTATGTTTTAGTGTGTTTCGTTTAGGTATCACATTTGTTAAATGTTTTATGAATTCATTAGCACAAATTAGATAGTTGCCATAATGCTCATACCTGTGGACAAGGTCACAAGTTCAATTGCCAGCAGCAGCTGTGACGTTTCAGTGGAGATGGAATGCAAAAATGCTTGTGTACTGAGATTTTGTTGGGTATTAAATATCTCCAAATAATGCTCCAAATTAATCCAGAGCACCCCTTCTGTTGCATCATTCATAATCTATGGATTGCTTTGGGATTTTCAGCCTGTGCAGTCAGTGAGTTAAATACATGAGTGCTTAATCCTGGATAGCCTGACAGGCCTACATTTGCTGGTTGCTGTACTGATTGGGTAGTTTCTATGTTTCTGTTCTTTGTTCTCGTCTGGTAGCGCTGCACATTGTATCATGAGTTGGTGCGTGTCTTTCACCTGCTGAATTAATTAACTTGAATATGTCTTAATTATAGACATTTGTTTACTTCTCTTGGTAATAAGAATTTTGTTTACTCATGTCTAGTGTACTCATTCAGCGATGCTCCAGTAACAGAAGCCAAACTCAGAGGCCATGCTTTTGCATAAATACTGAAGGTTCTGGAGACAACTTTAGGCCATCATGTTTAAAAGCATTACCTGTTGCTGTTTTCAATATTTTAGCAACTTTTTCTTTCTTTGTGATCATTTTCATTGTAGCACTGTGGCATATATTAGCTCATGGAACAGTAAGAATATTGCGCGTGACACTTAAAGGTGCCTTTCCAATAATTTTCCACGACTTGTTGCCATCCCCAATGTTTATAACTGTGGTTCATTGACTGCTATGTAGTACCTGAAAAAATAGATAATTATTCATCCTCTTCTCACTTCTGTGTTTAGGGACAGACAGCGAAGCAGCTGGCTGCCAGAGCGGGCGATGAGGACTTGGCAGCGTACCTGGAAAGTAAGTGGTTGCAATAGTGTGTTAGTTTTAAACACAAATTTGCTTTCATGAAAGTAATTTGGGGCTTGTCTTAAATTTATAAGACTTATGCTGTAGGGTCACAAGAGCTGTAGTGCTTGGCTGCTGCTGAGCATGAGTTCAAGGGTTCAATTCCCACCCACAGTGGCTGCATTTCATTGAGGTCTAGAGACAAAAGCACTAGTACAGTTTACAGGTGGACTTTAAAGAACCTGAAGCGGCCAGAATAAATCCAAACCACTATGGTGTTTCCTACTACAGTAGAACCCCGCTGTTACATTCCTCACTGCTGCGTTTTCCCGGCTGCTATCCGGTCCCGGCATAGCTTCCCTAGGATCCAATCTATAACGAACCCAGCTGTTACGTAGTAGCTGTGAAAACATTCCCGCATGATACATCGCAGCTTAGCACCCCGAACCCGCCTGAGCTAAAGGAGGCAACGCGCTCCAACCACCATTTTGGCTTCTGACGAGTTTTGGCCGGGCTTGGCTGGGCTTGGCTATAGAACTGGCTGCAAGAAGCCGCACGCCAGTTCGAGAGGCCACCACTAAGTGGCCATTCGTGAAAAATGCTCTCACTATCATCACTGTGATTGCGGTCACCGCATGGTTTTTGGACGGGTCGACTCACGGAGGAAGGAAACTCGGGAGAGGCCCTGACGTCACTCTTTGTGAAGTTAAAGTGAAGCCGGAAGTTGGCGTTGCTCATGGCGTTGCTCCGCCTATCGAGCCAGCTCTCCTCTCTTGTTTACATTTCTTGCGAAACCACGCCGCGCCGCGCGCAACTGGGCTGCTCAGACGCACGCACTCCGCAGCAATACTAAACAGTCGTTAGCATGATTACGCCAAAGAGGGCAAAATTTCCCGCGGATATTCCTTCGTCCATTGCCATTGCCGTGGTGCGGTGACGATGAGGAGCACGAGCCGCATGCTGCCGGGGAGTTGCCAAATCCTAGCTTTGGAGAAGCCGTCGTGGCTCTGAACCTCCTCCGCAGGTACGTCACACCTCACAGCAACGCTGACAGCAGTGCGGCCTTCCAGGCTATTGAGAAACGTGTGGTGATTTATAGGGAGCGAAAGAAACGGCAAGCCACCATTCTAGAATTTTTTAAGTTCTAAGCGCACTCTGGCGGAAATAAATTGTCTATAGTTGAAGCTGCACTTTTTTCATTCATTTTCGGAGCTTTCCTCACTGTTGCGTTTTCCCGGATGTTACATATTTTTCCCGGTCCGGTGAAAAGCGTATGAACGGGGTTCCACTGTAGCCCGAGAATGAACTACAGGGGTGCTGCGAGCATGATGTCAGGGCATGAACTATCATGCCCAAACAGCCCAAACTGCAGCAAACCTATCGTTTGCTGCAGTTTGGGCTGTGTCCAGGTGCCTTCTGCAGTGTTTTGATTTGTTCAGTCTCGTACCCTCTGCTTGTGCACTTATGGCGGTCGTCTTGTCTCAAATATATTTTGCGACGTCTTCATTCGCGAAAATTTATCCAAATAGCTTATTTCTTAGATGACTATACAGTTCTCAAAGGCAATGCTAGAGTGCCAGCCGAAAGAGCACAGACCAGCCTATTGCAGGTTTTCATGCACGGATCGACAACTGCAATAAGATGGCATATAAGAATCCAGTTATGGTACCATGCCTGCCACGGTGCAACAAGCATGACACAAACGCTGGCTATATATGACTTCTACAACAGTTATCTTGATTTTGATCTGCTAAAACAAGTTATCTCACAACGAGTAGTTAATGGTATAATATCAGATGTTTGCATTTATTCACAGAAACACTCAGCAGTAACACGAGGAATTAACTAACACTGCAGTTTAGATTCTACCAGCACCACTTGCTTCTTTAATTTCTTCTCAAAATTAGGCGGTTCTTCACATGTTGTTTTTAAGTAGTGGTAATTTGAAGTAAAGCTAATTGAGGCTTACAGCTGTTTGCAGAATACGAAAAAGAATGTACCAATATATATTCCCTTTTCAGTGATACACGTTCAACTCACTTGAGCAATTTACCGGTGTTTGCTGCTTGAGGAATATGCATGACAAATCTGTTTGGCGACCTGACACAGGCTGCTTGGCCCAAATTTTTTAGTGAAATATGCGTTTTGTACTATATGGCTGCAGCCAGAAAGAAGCCGAAGCGTCATTCATTAGAAGTGTGGGAGATATTGAAGATACCATAATTCCCCGGTGGAAGGTCAAAACTCTAGTTCAATATGTCAGGTGTGTAGTGTCTTCCTTATGAAGGTTTGTGAGGTTCTCTTTTATGTACTGACAAAACGAATAGTTCTCCATTAGTATAATTAAACTACAGTGGATCGAGACATGGTGAGGCAGAATGTGCTTGAATTTTCCTTTTCGAGGCACCCTAAGCTGTGCTGCAGTACCTCGAGTATACTTTAGGCATGGCAACTGGCAACTGTAAAAACTGCTTCATGGTTTCAGTTGGTAGCTTTAGTGAACTGACGGGTTTCGGAACAATGCATGCCTCGTCATAACTATTATCGACTGCTATCATTACATGAGGGGTGTGCCATATTGTCGATAAAGGCTACGGAGGGCCACCATGAGACATTTCATCACTTGCAATTGATTGGCCCTCAATCTTAGCCGTCGTGTTAGCAGTCATGAGCAGTTCTTTTTATGGGGGCATGTTTCAGAGAGTGGTGAAAGTAGGAGCAGACGTTTCACACAAAATGCGTGCCTCTTTCTTTTACACATTACTAAAGTGGTCATATTTTAATAGAACAACTCACCAGAGCAATAAGGATCATGATGACAGCTTCGCTGGGCAGTGTCTTTCTAACACGGATAACGTGTTGACACCGAATACCAAGATTTCTCTTCCGTGTAAAATGCAATGTCTCTCATAGCTAAGTACTAAGGGAATGTTAAATATTTAGCGAAGCATCATACACTACTTCGCTTGTTGAATTTGCAGACGGTCTTTTTACGCAAAATTTTTATAGACTGACGCGGCGCATATATGCATTGCAAAACCAGTAGGTCCCTTCAACACTATGTAGCTTGCAATATCCAAGCCGTAAATTTTCTCAACTCGCGCTTTCTTGAAGAAGGAACTGTGGTTCAGGAATTGCAGCAGAAAGAAGCCGACACACCCTTCAATAAGTATGGTTCAAGCCACCGGCACTCCAAGCATACAGGAAGGGAACGACCACGTGTGGCAGCCGAGCGAGCTGGAGTGAGCCGGAGCGAGCGGCATCCTGGCCGTGACGTTACTCGCGACAGGGCACCACTCCAAGTTCTCACCGCTAATAGCCCATGTATTGTGTCGGGACTGTAAACTCCACAATTAAGCTAGGTTGAAACTTTCAGACAGCTGAGGCCTGGCCGAACCATTTCCCTCTGCTGCTCTTGGCACACGTTGCAATACCACCAATTTGTTTCCATCGCCCTTGTCAACATTGTGTTGAGTTGAGCCGTCAAAGGCGCACGTTGTCTTTTGAAAATGGCGTTTGTGCAGTGTGAATAGACCGGACATATAGGAACACAAATGATGTACACAGTCACTGACTTCCAAGAAGATTGTACCAACTAGCTTGTCAATGAATTCTTTTGGCGCAGTCTATGACCCGGCAAAGGCCCTCTCGGTGACAGCACAGTCCTTGCCATGCGTCATATCTGCATAGCTGTTATGTATCTTGGGATTTCTGTGGCATTGCAGTCACTGTATCCTACCAACGTACAATCATTTGTGTTCTGCCAATACTAAGCTATACGAATGAAACTTTGAGGTTAACTAAGAATCTTAAGAAGCTAAGGATAGTACAATGTATAATGGAATGAAAAATTGTATGCATAATGTTAAGGAATAAAAAGACAGTGGTATGGATCACAGAGCAAACTGCTGATACTCCAGTTGAGATTAAGTTTTAAAAAATGGGAGTTGGGCAAGTAATTTAATGCATAGAGCAGGTAGCCGGTGGTTTATTAGAGTAACGTAATAAGTGCGAAGGGAAGAAAAGTGCAGTCAAGGAGGGCAGATTAGGTGGTGCAATGAGATTGAGAATTTTGTATGCAATGGACGAAGTAATCTTACGAATGGCAAGAGTACGATTTGGGATGGATGGGATCCCACACTGGATGTAAAATAGCCTAGCAATGGTTTCTGCAGCAAATTACAACTGCATCATTGCATTTCTTGTATGTTTAATTTTGTGCCCAGGCCAGGAGCACTTCGAAAGGCTCGTGCAGGACCGGGAGACAGCCGTCTGACGACAGCTGAACGCTGGCGCCCTGCCCCGCAATGACAAGGGCCTCAGCTTCCCCCTTCCTCGGTCGTTCCTGTGGAACCACGCAGCCGACACCGAAGCCACAGCTGCAAGACTGCGTTGAGCAAGCCAGGCCAAGGCTTCAGCCTAAGTGGCAGCCAGAGCTCTTACGTGAGATGCAGCTTATGGGAGAGAGAGACAGGTTGCGGGCCGTGCGAGCCCAACTTCGTCAAAATCATAGCACATGTTAGGAGGAGCCGGGTCACGAGACTGTTCTGTTCTGGTCCGACAGTGGAAGGAGGCAAAAGAAGGGTGGTACAGGCCCGAGGAGAAGAGAAGGCAGGGTTATGTGGCAGTTGTAATGTTAGGCCAGAACGGAGCATAAAGAGTTTATGCAGACTCAGTATACATGCTTCTTCATGTTAAGAACTTTCACTGATGCAGCTTGTGCAATTGGTGCTTTAGCGTGGTGACTTATGTGCAAGCACATTCACAAACTGGTTTGTGTTTCAGCATTGCATCTTGGAAGTCATTTATGATTGCATGTCAAAAAAAAAGGTTCACTTTCGGTCTGTCTTGTGCTTTTATGTTCCATTCTGGCCTGGCAGTGTACTAGCCATTCATGGGGCATTATGAAAATGTACTTTTAAGAGTTTTATCTTGAAATGTGTTTGCACACTAGTTTTCTTTGCTTTGTGAATTTTCGGATATTCTTCCTAGCCCTCGTTGTAAAATATATTTGGAATATGCTTGCAGATCCTTTTCGAACAGTGTTCGCATGGGTTCTCTTTGAGCTTACTTGACATGCATAAGTCTTGACAGTTTCTCGCGCTCCCGTTCTTGTGACACCATTGACTCTGTATCTGCTGCATGGAGCGGAAGTTTTGGTTTACCGGTTCTTTGAATTGTTCATCAGTTGGCAGCTAAGTGATCTGATGGCACACCTTTTCGGCAGCTGCCCAAGGGCTTAGATATTTGGTGCTTTCAAACGCTGTGCTCCTTCGAGCACGAGATGCTTACAAGCTATGTTCACTCAATTACTGAGGTATGTTGTATCCCTATTTACCTGCAGGCTCATAGATCTAGCGATTTGCCTTGCCACTTTTGTCATGTCGCGTGTGAACACGCTTAGTAGAGTTTGGCAATCATGGCAGCGTGGTACTGGTTTATGTGCGGCTCTGCTTTCTTCACTGCTTTTTGTCTCGTAATGAACAGGCAAAAAGTTCTCATTGTACACATCCTAACGCATATATCTTGGATAATTTGCACACTTCTTTTATGGTTGCACGCCTTTTGCCTCATTATGCGATTCTCAGCAAAGCAAGTCTGCTGTGGCGTTTTAAAACTCTTGCACTATGTTTAAAGTTTTTCACAACCTTTCCAACTACACGACGGCAGTCCTGAAGTCTTTCACCTGGCTAACCTTACATTGAACATGTGCACACCATGTCGGTGATGATGCGTAGTTTGTCATGGTCAAAAGGGAGTCTCCTCTGTTCACTTTACACTCGTAGAATGCGTTCCTCTCTCACGTGTGGATCTGGCGACAGCGGAGGTAGGCAAACATGCAAAAGCCTTCTCAACGTTCCTGCACCATCCTCCTCAACAACTTTGGCCTTAACGTCACCAGCAGCTCCCTCCATGTGGTGGCGTGGGAGGTAATGCCGATGAAATGACGCTAGCGCCTCCTTTGGGCGATACTAGACGAAACCTCGAGTGGTCCCTATGCGGAACAGCCCCTTTCCCTTCATCGAGAAGGAGGGGTGCAGTAGTTTCATTGAAACGTGCTACGCTATATAACGCTCTCGCATTACGTTGTACAATTTTGTATATTTAGCCCTTGTACCATAGCAGCGCAATTGTAGTAGAGCTAGTTGTTTCGACTGCCCCCTTGGAGGAGGAGAAAAAGAAACACGCATTTTTAACTCCAAAACAATACGTGTTTGACTTTCAAGTGGTGCACCTTATTTTTTATTTTTTTAGTCCTCGCAGCAATGGCTGGAGGATGACCAAGGCATTATTCAGAGGCTGGCAGGCCTTAGCCTTGCCTCTGTGTAGTAGTGTGTCCTCTGTAGGCTTTTTCTTTTGGCCCAGTTGAAAGGTCTTGTCCACGAGCTCCTTGTTGCCAGTAGAATGTGAATGCACACTCGCTTGTCGCATGTCGAAGTACGAGGGGTTTTTGTGTGGACGCCAAGTTTGACCCACCAATTGCAGCTCTTCAACGGCAGCATGCTTTTATGCCTTTGCAGACTGCCATTTTTCGTTGTTGTTATTGTTGCTTACTTTTTTTTACCTGTATATATCAATCATTTCTTCCTTCTGCACCAAAATGGCTTGCATGTACTGAAATTTTTGCTTTTGATGATTTCTGTTGCACTGTTTTGTGTGTAATTTTTTTTTCTAATTCACCCATCTTGATGGCTTCAAGGTAGCTGTGCTGGCATTATGTGTGCAGGTTTCTCTCATATTACCCTTGAATTGCCTAAATTTTATTGCCTGGAAAAAAAAAGAACTGCTTGAATTGCACTTAAAGGTACTCACAGTGCAGTTCAGAAAATGAAACATTACTTCTATGCAATTGGCTACTCCAGGAGGAAACTTGTGGGCTTCTCATGATAAGCCGAAATGGGCACTAGTGCAAATGAATGTTGTTATATTCCACATGTTTTCTTTAGTTCATATGCTTTGACATCCAAGGTCAATTTTGAAGCATCTTATGGAAGCCTATGACATGTTTTAGACATATTGAGCTCAGAAAAATCTCTAAAGAAAGTAGCAATGGTGAGATGGTCTCTTTATCAGCATTTGTCAATATGAACTGCACCATGAACATCAAGAATCAGCACATTTTCTTATCACAGCATAGGAATGTTGTCTTTTTTTGTCATTTTTGTGTGCATGGCTGCTCTGCGGGAAGCCTATGACTTTAATCAACTGAAGGCCTTGCTTCAAGTGAGGATCATTGTAAATTTAGCAAAGAAAATATAATTTTGATACTGGTTTGAATTGACTAGAATTGCTTAATTGTCTGACTTGGGTATTATTGTGAGTCGACTTCGTTTGCACTCAAGGAAGTCTTAACCAGTTTTGGACATAACACCCACAATAATATGGACTCACCTTGTTTCTTTATTCACAGCTCAATTGGTCTTCAACTGTATACGAATGGCTGTTAAGACTGCCTTAAGTTCCTACCAGGCTCTTACAAGTTGCTTTCTTAATTTCTTTTGTAATACAAGCTGCACATTATGCTGCACTGCAGTGAATTACTGTCATTCTGCAGGCATGACACACCATTGAATGTATTTGTTATTGTGCGGTGAAGCACACTCGTATCAATATTTATACATAGAACTTGAAAATCTGGGTGCATGTTTGCCAAGTAGTTTTTATACCACACAGTGACTTTTAAGAAAAAGTGGTACCAGCCGTTTCCGATAGTCAACTTATCCCCTCCAGGTGCCATGCGCATGGGTGCGCTCACCAAAATATAGTTCACTAAAACCCAAACCACTGAGAAAAGTACAATTGAAAATTTGTTGCAAACATCTTGACACCCTCGCAGAACACACACCTCTGCTTGAAGTTTGAATAATATGTGTAAGGTGTTTTTGTAAAACAAATTGGAGGATACTTGTTTTGGTGCTTACTCTGTTTCAGTTTGTCATTGTGTAGTGGTTTCACATCTTTTCTTGTTTTTCGCAATGTTTTACATCAGGCGTATATTTCAACAGGCTGGATGGGCACTTTCCAAATAAGCTAGACAGCTGGTGATCTCATAACTGACATTTCTGCAGAGAATTTTCACAGGTAGTCCGCTTTCTGTAAACTTTCAGTATGTGGCATGATACTAAAGAAAAAATAGGTGGTGATATTAAGTTTTCAGTGAGTAGAATTGATTGGTGCCTGAAGGGGATATAATACTCGGTGACAACCTGCCCTCTGTGCCTCATCATAGTTCCTGAGAGATGCAAACATTGTAAAGAATTCGCCCCAGCCAGGACGTCATGGAAATCAGCATGTATAATTGGCTGCTGCAACTGTGCAAGTTTTGTTTGAGTTGGACATTGGCATACTTGCTGCTGAATTCGTAGGTTGTCACTGACTGAGTTGAACCTCTATATAACAAATTATCAGATATAATTAAGTAAACCTGAGACTTTTTTCATTGATATCAGCAGGTAATGAAGATGCTCATAATCAATGAAACGAAGGCATTTTTTTGTTGGATGCGACTTAGCTATAACAAGGTTTGACTAGTCATACCTTGTTATGATCAAATCACACCTACATGTAAATTCCTTTGTGATATCCAGTATCCATTACAAGCACTATTCGTACAGTCAAGCATCGTTATAACGGAGCAGCATCGATACCTTTGTTATATCCAATATTTGTTACAAGTCTGTTTGTTACACAGTTTTGGCTAAAAGATTTTTTTATTTACTTCATTATACTCAATGATTCATTATACTGAGATTCAACTTTAGCAATAAGGCTGAACAATTGCAGGCAGGGCGTATGAAATAAAAGCTTTTGTGAATTCGGCCCTTGGTCACTGTAGCCAGTTACTATGGACTGCGTTTACAACTGAGCCTAATGTTCAGGTAATGTTCCTGTTATTGTGTCATTGAGATATCAAAGCTCTGTGAAGTTAAGTTTCCACAGGTGATACTGAGTATATGCAGAACTTGCTTTGTGCTTCCTCCATCATGTTTGTACAATGGTCTCATTAGCTTGCACGCATACAATTATATGCAATGTGTTTCTAATACAGTTGTTTGTTTGCTGTGTTGTTTAACAACTTTGTTTCGGCAAGGTATATTGAATCGCCTCTGGCTCGTGGTGGGATCATACAAGCATTAACAAAAGCACAGTCCATAAATTTTATTGCGTCAATTCACAACAGCTCATAGAAAGAAGACTTAAACCTGTCTGATATGCGTTTACGTTAAATGAAATTACTGCACTTTTACACAGCAGCGTTTTCTGATCGTAGCTCACAGCTTAACCCTCCAAAAGACACCTTGGAAATATTGTATGCACCACAATAATGTCCATGCAACATGAATTCCTAAACATTAAGAGCTGTGTGTCTGCCTTTCATTTTTCATAAAAATTCAGTTTATGTGAATTCGTTTGGAACTTATTATGGAGTGTGTGGAATGACGGCAGTAGTGTGCTAACAAATGGCTGCCATATTTTCCTTTGACATTTGCAACATCTAAGAAAGAATATTCTGTACAATAAGCTTGGGGATATTTTTTCGCTTCATGGCTGTTTGTTCGTTTCCCAGTGAAATACTATATCTCTATCCTTGCAAAGCACATTGAATTTGAAAACGCAGGCTTTCCAACTCCCTAAAATGGCAGATTTATTATGTTGTAAACCTTTCTCGTTTTGTTCATTTTGCTTTTATGTTGCAAGATCTGCTTTATGTTCATTTGAGATGAATAAAGAGGCAAAAGAAGCCTATGAAAATATTTTTTGTGCACTAATTCCTACCTTGCGATTAAGGAATTAAGGCTAGGGTAATTGGGAAATAATTCATGAGGAGAATTTAGATTGTCCATAAATGTATTGCCATTTACAGAATACTGGGTTACGAGAGATGTTTTTGCGAGTAGCCACATTCGTGGCACCTTCTTGTGGTGCAGTCGTTAACCACAAAAGACAGAGAGCTAATACTGCAGGGACAAATCATATTCTGCTTATCTGCTGGTGCGTAAAAAAAGTTTTCAGTAGACATAGTTGTTAATATGAAGTTATTTTTTTTTTTTCCTTTGACAATAGCACATGTGTGACAAAAAGATTTCCAAAGCATTGTGGTTGGACAAAGTGTCACGAGATGTCGCCATCAGCATTGCTACTGTTATGCACGGCTATCGTTTCTATTGTCTAGACAGCCTATACTGTGTGGCAGTTTCTAAGCCTCTAATCTAATGTTGCATGTTCAGGAGCGCCATGTATATGTTACCTTTCCAGCTGAATTGCCAGCTAATTCACACTCATATTTCACGCAGAGGTAGCATTTCACAGCACATGCAGTTTAATGCCCTGTTTTGGTGCATTACTTGCATGTGCTAATTTGCACACAAATAAATTAGTGTATTTCGTCTGTGACAGTACTGGAGAATATGTAAAAGTTGCAGCAATGTGCATGTGGTGCCATCTCTTGACTGTACTAAGAAAACAGCATTGTGCGCCATGTCTCACTGTGTGTGGGCCAGGGTGCCACTGTTCAATTGCTGCAAAATTGTAGATGTATTGTCTGCTGTTGCCGCAGGTGACATGTACTTCTGACACAGATGAATTTGTGGATCAATTAATGCTTGGTGGTGGAATTCAGTTCTGCTGCTTTTTCTGTGCGTGTGGTTAGGTGCTATTTTCGTTAAACTGCGATTTCTTCAAAATTGGTAACATTCTTGGCATGTGCTGATTCCCATTCTTGGTCTTACTTTTTTTCCCCGAACACTTACTTTTGGGCCGCACCTTTTCACAAACAAAGTCTCATTTTGGGTGCTTAAAGATTTTAACCCTTTAGGTGATTTAACTTTTGTGTGGACTAAAATATTTTGAGCTTAAATCGGACTGTAGGCCTGACTGGTAGTTTGTGCCTATAAGCAGTTCCTGCCACAATGATGGCTTTCAGTAGCTGGCATAAAAATGCCCTCAGTTGACATATCTTGCATTGTGACCTAACCTTGTCTGCAGCAGGCATAGCTCGTCTTGACATTATATGTCAGTAACAATGAGGACGTACGCAGAGGCCAATGTTTGTAAAGGGCAGGCTAACTGTTTCAGTTTATTAAGTTTGTTCTCATGATGTCTAAGCTGCATTGTTTGAAGTGAACCGTGTAGGGTACGATCGAAAGAATGTTTTTTATGGGACCAAAGGTGTTTGGTTCTGGTGCCATGTTCAAACCCCTGGCATAGAATGGGTGTTTGTGCGTTGACTCGTTGACAGCAATTGAGTGAAGTGCCATCTGTGGAATCGGGACTGGCAGCTGCGTGTTACAGAAAGGGCGTTGCATTTGTGTCTAGATTTTAACTTCGCTTGTCAAGCCAAACAGGGCGCTAGCAAACTTCACACGCACCTGTGTGCATCTTCAACGTTCCGGATGAAGGTGTCCCAGAAGCGGTGGCAGTGATGCTTACTGTGGGGGGCGGGTGACAAGCAGTGTGCGTCTGGCATTCCAGTCATGTGCACTTTGTTTGAGAAATGAAACTGTGTGTGCATTTTTTTTATTGGGTTGTTTGTGAGAGATATCCCAACAGAGCTTCACTTTAGACAGTGTGTTTTCGAATAGGATCCACTCAAGCTTTCATGGGAAAAAAGTGTGATCTAAACATTAAAAACACTCAAGCTGTGTTGAAACAAAGATAGACGCAGGCTGCAAAATTTTAGCATTGTTGTGCCAGCAGGTGCAGCCAAGTCTGCTGCCACTACTCAAAGCTTTTCAAGCCTCTGTATTGGTATGGAGTACTTGAGCACAAAGACAATGACAGCACCGTGTAGCTCCGCAGGGGGGCATAAAGCTGCCAGCAAAGTGCGACAGCAACGGCAAGTATGTTTAAAAGACGCAAGAGCATACTTGCATGATCTGTTCAGGCTTATGGGAATGATATGGTGCATCGATAACAGTGACTGCTTTCCCCATTAATCACGTTTGTCACCTTGCAGAGCACTAGACCACTGTCATCTTCGTGCACAAGTTCTTCATAATTACGTGATAGGAGAAGCAAGTAGACAAATCAATTCTCCAGCTAGTATTCCCATGAAACTTGGGTTGGTGTAAAAGGAAGGATCCTTTGACGTTGTTGTTTCAACTTGTCTGGCAATGGAGTCTTCTGTATTCTAGCCAGAGTCACGAGCCAATGCAGCATGATGCTTTGTGGTCACCTTCAGTGAAGTCAGCCTTTGCTGATGAAGGTGCTATGTATGTTACTAGTGTTTGCCTGTCTTCGCAAGGTTAAACACCTTGCAGTGTGATGTCTAGAGCCCTCTAGTCAAAGTGCATTTTGCCAAAGGAACAGAAAAAAAAAGACCTTGAATGTTTGGAGGGCTGTCATATCAACGTTTGTGCTGATGCGGCGTAGTTCTTTGGGATGACTCCTCCTGCAGTCGTTTTAGTGAAGGGAGCTTTGGGAACCATGATTGTTGAAGCGAGAGAAATGCAACTGCAATAATCTCCACCGTAACCTTTGTTGCTTCGTGCGAGCTTTTGAAGAAAGTGTGGCAGGTGTAGGGACGCAACACTGAGGAATCTTAGAGCTTGCTCGGACGTGGGACGACACACGTAGAGGACATTTTGCAGCATTACCTTTCGGGAGCACCTCACCGTATCCCTGTTTTACCTTTTCCCATTGCAGATCAAATTGTTTGTCCTGCAAGCACACAAACTTCTGGTAGGCCGACCAACATGTCCACTTAAGATGTAGTTTTGTGGCGGCACTATAAATACATATAAATATTATACATATGCATATAACTTGACTGATGTAGCATATAAGTTACCCACACACCTAGGAGGCCTACTTGAACCAAAGTGTATAAAAAAATGCCACTGGACCACTTGTTCGACCGTAGTCGAGCCCCTAGGGCCGAGGGTGTATACTACAATACGCCTGTTATTCCGCCTGTTTGCTCTCGTATATCTTGTTCTTCGAAGACCACAGGATTGTAGGCTTAGCCGGCGTTTTTTGAAAGCAGGCGCACGGATTCCCGTCTTGTTATATGCGACGCTCCGTATGTTGTTCGAGGCGGCGGTGAACGGATCCGAGAGTTTTGTCTTTGTGTCTTTGTGCTGATGCTCGTGCGAAAAAGAAAAAAAGTTGTTCCTTCACGTTGTTCCTTCTGCGTTTTGCTCGTGCCACCCATTTCAATATGGATAGCTTGATGAATACGCTTTGCATCTACGTCGTGCTATCGACAGCCTCACCCAAATGCTTACTGCCTTTATTATGTGGCACAAAAAACACGCACTTCAAGGCATTATTTCTACAATAGCGTTAAATGTATAGGCACCTCGAAGGCTACACAGGCTGGCTCCACCAACGTCAGCTGGTGCAGAAAGCTTTAGTATGTGTCCTCCGGCATGTTCAGGCTCATTGCTGATGTTGAGAACTATTCTGGGGACTGCACACATTGGTTGCTGCGCGAGCCTCGGAATTTGTGAAAGGTCAGATGCAAGAATTTTTCACATGTTGATGATGTTACGAATTTCCGTGATAACATGGAGCGATAAACTTAACGGTTCCTCTGCAAAAAGATGCGGCAATTGCATACTTGTGTGGTGTAGTTAGCCATCGGCTAGAATGGAGGTTCACTACCAAGTTTTATACCAACCGTGTCTGTTAAGTCTGTTAGGTGCAATGTTCGGCAGCTATGAACTTTTATTAAAGGAAGAAAGAGACACACTGGCAAGAACTTTTGAGTGGTTCTTCGCTGGTTCAAATAAAGCAAGGCTGTTGATTCTCTTAATTTTTGACACGCCTTCATGCCCCCTCCTCTCTTGAGTTATTAGGTTAGTTTTGTTTTAGTTATCGAGTTGTCTCTCAAGAACTGAAAGTGCACTGTGCGCTGAGGTTGCAGTGTATTTTTTCACTAGGGTGCTGATGTAAAAAGGAATAGTAAATTACGTGTATTGCCCCGCAGCTCCCGTGTATGCACCGCGCCCAACGTCACGTCTAAACGTTTTTGTACTCGCACAGCCCTGACTGCGCATTTTGTTTCTGGCTCACTGGCCAAATGTCACACCCTGTGCGTCACATGTCAAAGTTTCGGCACGTTTCCTCGGTGTCCGGTGTCGCCTGTGGTAAAAAATGTTTGATGGCACTGCAAAAGAGTTTTGACGAGCCTACTCATGCCCTGAAATGTTAGCTAACAGTGCCTGCTTGCCTTTGCTGTTTTATGCCAGCAAGCATGTTCGCGGTGTTGGTTCTCAATGGAGGAGCATATTGAGCAGCAAGTCAACAGGCAAGAAGCAAAGCTCATAATGACCATAGACATACTGGCATTTACGAGATGTCAGAGGTGCAAATGTGAGCAGCCACCTTGTTCATTTTGCACTGGTGTGTGCAAACTACTATTGCTCTGACGGGCTATGGGCTACACAATCAGTAGATTAAAAGGCATTGGCAAAAGAATGATTGTGTATGTATAGTTGCTATATAACACCATATAAGAAATCGTGCTGTCGCATTGTGATGAAGCAAACCACCACAAAGTAGTGCTACCAGCTGTGCTGCTACCTTCCCTCATGTCCAGTATTCTGCAAACCTCAAACGTGTGCGGACACTAATATTGGTTTCTATTTTCAAGGTGTTTGACATAAGCAAGCTTAAAGATGTTTCCCGCTGAGCAGGAGTCTGATGTCATGTTTTCACGCGTGATGCACTTATTTGAATGAAGCTATGCTGATTATGCCGAGTAGGGATTCCTCAAGCGTAGCATTTAACCTCGGCAGCAATGTTCGCGGCCTTTAGCGCGTCTGCCTTTTCTCTTTTTGCGGCGGGGGGAGGGGGTGGGGCAGAGATGTCCTGTTGCGTATAGTTTCAACCGAAGAGTGAAAAGCAGCACACCCAGGTGACACTGTAAAAAAAGGCAATCTGTTCCCTCCAATTTATGCGCATTGTTCAGCACAGCGGTTCTTCACCCCGTGCAGATTTGTTCTGGCGCCACAAACCACGAGCTTGCAACAGGCGACGCCGGGCTGTGACCCACGTCTTCGACAGCGTACGCTGTTCCGCGGTTTCCACATGACTGCCGTCATTCCTTCTATAGGCCCGGTGGCAATGACCATGTCCCGAACTGTTGTTCTTATTCCCGCGTAGCAAACGTGGTCTCTGCAGCTAGACAAGCAGTCGTTGCTGTCTTAGAGCGAGAGAAGTGCTTGTACGTGTGTGGGCGTGCACGCATTCCTCGCCACTTGTAAATGCAGGACCGCGTGTTCACCTTCGTTCGAATGAAAAAAAGAAGAAAAAGTAAGAAACCTCGAAAACTGCCCACGAGATCTATTTTTCCTTACCCTGCGCTGACAGTTTGCCACTAAACCGGCGAGTGCGCTGTGACGTTGCGAAGATATATGCAACGGTGACAATGAAAGACAGAGAGAGAAATAAAAAAAAAGAACACAACAAACTGGCGTTTCTCAATGGCTTACAGTAGCTGACCGAAGTCGTCGTCTCGTGCGTGGGAAAGTGGAACCCGCGCGCATCTCTATAGTTGACCGTTCTATACTGCTCCGTGTACCGTGCGCACCAACCGTTTCCTTCCTGTGGATGATGAACCGCTGTTGACGCTCCCCGCGGTGCTATTGGTTGGTTGCTATAGCGCCTGTCCCCCCGCAGTGTGTCTGGTTCAGCGCTGAACTTGCAGAAATGGCGACCACATTTCGGCTTCCACGGTCTTTTCGCATATTTATTCCACTGGCGACGCGCGAAGGACTTGAGGCAATCACTTTGTTTTTTGCCTGAAACTGGAACATTTAATCTTCGTTTTTTTATTACTAGGCTCAGCTGCGCGCCAAACCGCTACGGTCCATAACGCAGCAGTAAGAAATTGCGGTATTTATTTTTAAGCTTCTAGTGCCTCCTAATGTAAGTCGAAATAAATCTACCTGTGGAGTCAAAATTGCAAGCTAAAATTCATTCCCCGTTTTCGCGTGCCCCATTCAGACGCAAAGGTGGTGCAGTGAACAGTATGATTTTGCCTATCGGCTAAGACTAAAGCTTGCTTAATTCGGTGAATTTCTATTTGTTAGTCTGTACTCTTGAAAATCTGACTCGTTTATTTTGGCATGTTACAATTACCGGTACCGAGTGGGTCACCCTTGCCACTGCTGAATTCATTCACGCTCATATAAGACTCTCAAATCTGCTACTTATTTTAGCCGGTTATTTGTTTCTTAATATCATTAAATGCAAGGCCACCGCTTGTGCAACAAGTGCACAAGTGATCGCAATCACTCTGCCTGCTCTCTCTCACAACCTTCTGTGCAAGTAATTCATTTACTTTATGCAAATGAGGGGCCAGCGATTTAAAGGTGGTGATTTTAGGCTGTTAAATTCTGGTCACTTAGCACTTTTTTTGAATACGTGTAAAAGACATGGAACTATTGGTTTTACCCTTTACTGCCTGCATCATCCTGCAGTGTCACAAGAAATAAAGTTGGCGTCACACCGTGACTGGCGTATCCATGCCGTTCACTTAAGTGGAGTCGTTACTTTCATGACTTCAGTCTTCATGTATTAGTGGCAAGCCCATGAGCGGCAGTTGTTGGCAGGAAATGCATTTAAAAATCGTAACGGTCATTCGAAATTGTTAGATGGTGTGCGTAAATCACTCGGTGCAACGATATTTAGATGGGCATTATTGCGTTAGTTCAGTCCTTCGCGGCTGTTGCCGAGTTTGAGCTCGATGGAACCGACGGTGGCACGTTATTATACCTAGCAAGTCTTGCGGTGAACACGTGCTGTGGGCAAGCGTTCATTTGGAGTTTCAACCACATTTAATACAGCAACACCACACATGTCAGTTTTGTTTTCGTTCGTGCTGTTATTTTCAGTCGTTGTTTTTCACTGCGTGGCCGTGATTGAATTATTGTTTCATATCATAAGCAGCCCCTAATGTCACCACTGCGCACTAGGCAACGGTGCCGTCGCTCGTGTGCATTTTTTTTTGTATAGTTCTGATGTCTCGGTTGTTGAATTTCCTCTTCACAGCTTTGCTGTTTTATTGCTCCCTGTTGTGTTCTGTGATTTCTTTCTGCAAAAAGAAGTGTCGAAGAAATAAATTTTGAAATACGGAAGGGACCAAACTGGTGTCCGTCTCCTCATTTCACGGCTCAATGAATATACACAGCTGGTGATCCAGGAAGCGCAAGTTGGTTCCTAGCTAGCTGGATACAGTTTGAGCAGGCTAGAAGCAGCTAGAGCTGTGGCAAGCTACAGTTTCGACATCTTCAAGGTGGCTAGCACTTGATGCCTCTGGCTATACGCTTTAGCAATAGCAAAGACGTTTAGTTAAAAAAATATTCAACACCATGGCTAGCACTTGATGTCTCCAGACAAAGGCTTCTAGCCATTGGGAAGACAATTACTTAAAAAGAGTGTCAAAATTTCAAACGCATTGTCAAGAAGGATCCAGGGCATCCTCTACAAATTGGAGGAGGCTGGTGGTGGCTCCACAATACATAGAGTGAACGGAGGGGAGGGTTGCAAAACGGTCAATTTTGTAAGCGTGGAAGTTGCTGGCATGCTATGGAAAAGGGGAGGGGATAGTTGCGTTTATAGGGCATATGAAACCGCTTGTAGCATAATTGGCACCATAAGTGGAGCGCGCAGAAACCGATTCTTCGTAGATTTTCTACGCACGTTTTGAAGCGCGCACGTTCGTCAGTTCAAGTCTGGCGCCGCATTGATGGCATGCTGCGACCTGCAGCCCGCAGAAGCAGGCGCGCAATTTACCATCTACGTAAAAAGCAAGTGAAAATAAAATGCATGATTTAAAAAAAAACAGCTGTGGATTAAAGTTGTTTTGAAGTGAAAATATGTATGCATGAGGGACGATTAGACAGCTTTATTCAAGCACAGCGGAGGTAGCGCCACATGCAAGTGCCTCTTAAAACCCCTTAAACTTCGTAAAGTAGTGCCACGCTTTGAAGAATGCCGCCTCCTCCTCGCGCGCTCTGGCCGACGCCGCGTCGCTATTGGCCTAATACGTGGGGCTTCGCGCCGTGCATCAGCGCCATTTTTGCTCGAGAAGCGTCTACGGAGTGGCGAGGAGCGCATGTTGGCGCCGTTGCTACGCTCGAGCAGCATAGGCGGCGCCACGGTCGAGGAGGGAGTGTGAAAGAGAGGAGAAAAGAGGAGTGAAGGCGGAGGAGGAGAGGGTCGCTACTTTACGAAGTTTAAGGGGCTTTAGTGCTTCTTAGCATAACCTCTTAGGGTACCTGAATGGTCTCTCCCTCGCCGCCGCTCAGTACAGGGTCAGGTGCGTAGCCAGGGGGGGGGGTCTTATGGGGCTTGAGCCCCCCCCCCCGGAAATCATGCTCGGTTTTGTCTAGAATGTCTTTTTCACGCTGGGAAAGACATTTTAGCGTGAACATTGCGAAATCGGGCTGGATATCGCGGCAATGCCCATGCATCAGGAGTCGCATATCGTAACGCAAGGAACCCCATCCGAGCACAAAGTTTCGAGGGATTTTTGATGTCGAGCGGGCTCGTCTCGGCATCTCGCGGAGGCCGCAGAATCTGCGGAGCGCTTGGATTTCAATTCTGAAACTTTATGGGTATAAATTTCTCATAACCTTTCCATGCGAAAGGTGCATTGACATCTCCAAAGTCGTGCTTTAGATTTTCAATTCCGAAACTTTGTGGGTTTAATGCTGTTATAAACATTTGATGCCAAAGGTGCATTGAATTTTCTGAAGTCGTGCATTGGACCATACAACGAGACAAGCCAAATCAACACATTATCAGAGAAGTTGACAAAGCACGCAACGAGGTTCGATGAGACGAAGCGTTGTGGTGGTTCGTTTGTGCCGTCATGTCGCATAAAAGAATATCAATTTTTTTTTTCACCTGCGCCAAAGCATCCATGTCAAGACACTAATGCCAGCAAAGGTAACTAAGTTCTTATTTATTTTTCTACTTGAACTTTTGTGTGCGAGGACACATTGAGCCTCCTTATCTTTTTTTTTTTTTTTGTTCTCTATACCCGCGGTCTGCCGATCCAGACAGCGCATGCGTTTTCCTCTTGCGGCATCGACCGCCGCGCGGCGCACTTCGATGCGCGTTCGTTTTTCTCTGGCCGACTAGATTTTCACCTGGCAGAGTTTTGGACGCTTTCTGGTTAGCAGACGAGATAAAGAAACAATGCATAGTCGCTCGCCACCAGCACTGCGGGGACTCGACGGATTGCAACGCGTTCGCTTGAGCGCAACCTCTGGGAAATTTTTTTCTCGCCGGTGTAGGATACCCAGCGGTATGCGTAATGTTCTCTGTTGACCACGCGTCTCACGTTTTCTTCGATATTCCTTCGGTAGCCATACTATGTGCCTAAAGTAGGCATTCAATTGCAGCCAACATGCTTTCCTTTGCGTTATTTCATTTCGGTTTCCCCTTTTCCCCACAAAAGGGAAGAAAAAGACTGTTTCGGCGCAGCGAATTGTCGCATGGTGGAAGTTCGATTTTGTTACTTCTTGTGCGGAAAGTAATGGGCCACGGGACGCTTCAGTTGCCGAATACTCTTATCATAATGTTGCGATAGCAGCTATATGGCGACTCCAGGAACATTCCTGCCGTCGCCGTCGCCCTCATGTTTTGTATAAATAAAGTCCAAGGGCGATAACATCGGGACCGCGCGCCGCGTGCTGTATTTGCGTGAGGGCAGGGGAGGGGCGACATAGGTGAGCCGATGATGGTGGCTCAGTCTTGTGTGCGCAAGGGAGAAAAGTGGGGAGGAAGCGCGCCACCTTCCGTCGCACGCGATACAATGGGGGATTGAAGGGAGAGGGGCTGTGATCTGTGAATCTGTGGTTGCGCAACATGTTTATTTGCATTGTTTGACGCATCATATATAGTGACTTTTTCTTACTACGTAGATTTATTGAAGACTTATACGTATATTTAAATATGTTGTTGCGAGGTTTTGTGTATATGCGCAGTGAACTTTGTTGCCAGTGACATTTTTGGTCCTTTATCAAGCTGTGTATTCACATTTGTATATTCCATTCTATCTTCCCATTTCTAACGTACGAGCGCTAGTCAGTTGAAAGAGAGCCAACTCACTCCGCGAAATAATGTTCCATTCATTATTTGCGAGGCATGCGCATAGCACATAGGCATCTCATTTACAAAAGGGACATGCAGGGGTGAGCATAAATGTTCTTTAATGCACTCATGCACTGGGTTGTACATGGTTGCGCGACATAATGGACGCTCCAAAAATTGAATAGCGTGGTGTCGTGAGGTTTTTGACAGATGAACATGTTTCCCAAAAAGAAATTAGTCGCCGTATGGCTACCGTGTGCGTTGAACATTGCGTTTCATTGGCCACTGTGAAGCGTTGGAGCAAACGGTTCGAAGAAGGACGTGAAAGTAGCAAAGACGACAAATGACCGGGCCAAAGCCGCCGTGCAATCACCCCCAACACAATTGCGAAGGCTGATTAGACAAGAACGGAGGATAAGCATCGATATGAATTGGCAGGGCGTGTGAACATCAGTCACGGTTCGGGTCACACCATAATTCATGAACATCTCGGTTATCGGCTCTTGTGTGAGCAATGAATGCCCAAGATTTTGAGCCATCGCCAGAACACGGAGAAGTTCGGCTCTGCCTTGACTCATCTAATCCCGCATCACCATTAGGATGACGACTTTTTGTCTGCAATTGTGACCAGCGACGAATCATGGTACCGCTACTACTATAGTAGTAGCGGTACCTATAGCGGTAGCGCTATAGCCTGAAGCACTACGGCAAAGCTTACAGTGGAAACATTTGAATTCACCACCCTCAAAGGAAAGGCCGTCATTTCTGCCAGAAAGGTGTTGTGGACTTTTTTTTTCGATCGTCAAGGGCCATTATTGGTCGAAATTGCTAAACCTGGAGAGACTATCAATAGTTTCCTATATTGTGAAACGTCGGATCGGCTGCGCGTCGCAATCAAGAACAAGCGACGTGGAAAATTCAGCAATGGGATCATCTTGCTCCACAACATTGACCGTCGCCACGTCGCTGATGTGGTTAATATAAAATTGGCAAAGTTCAAGGGGGAAACGCCGCAACATCCGACATACAGCCCAGACCTGTCGCCTTGCGACTTCCACAGTTGGGAGCTAACTTGCGATTTCGCCGTCGCGGTGCTCCGTGGAGGCACATGACGTCACAACGCGCGCCTAGCCGCGGATATTTCTCTCTCTCCCTAGTCACTACTGCGCATGCGCCACTATTAGCACCGAGTCACAGGTGTCCCGCCACTGCCGTTTGGTATGACGTCACACTTCGTTCCTCGTCGTTGCGCTCGCCTCCGCTCGCTTCGCCGGCTGCATCGCATGCCTGATAATATGTCGGAGGATTGAAAAGACGAACTCGCATGCGCCGCAACCACAGTTGAGGCGGCAGTATGGACGGCGACAAGTTTGATAAGCAGGAGGATGCCTGGAATCGACATCGGAACGACATGAAGAGGAAACGAATTGCCCAGGCCCAGGAAACAGACGAACAGCGCGCCGAACGACTGGCTAAACGCCACAACATATCTAGACAACCAGACTAACCTGGACTTGCAATCAAGATTAAACAAGAAGGCTAACCATGCTATGCCTTAACGTTTGCTACCTATATCCTGGCATAGCCGAGCTAAGCTACTGCCAATTTTTCTGTTTAAGCTGACGAAGAGTGAAACTGCGTCCGCACAAATGAATTGTGCCTTCTTTTTGTATATGTACACTCCAGGCGCATTCTGCCGTCAGCGTCGCCGTCGCCGTGAGGTTCCACATGAGCGAAAGCGTGTGCGAGGGTGAGCCTGCGAACTACTGCGAATGCGGTTCAATCTCACGTGCGCGAGCGATAAACACGGTCTAGATGCCTGCTCTCTCCTGTGGCGCGCAAGGCAGGGCGGTGAGGCGAGGGAGGAGGGAAGTTTTTCTTCGGCAGCTGCCTCGATCTTGTCCTCACCCGCCGATCCGTACAGAGTAGAGACAACCGCTGCATCTATTAATTATGGCGTTGGCCACGCGAATCGCGCAGGTCGTAGTAGATGCCTTCGGTGGTCGCCATAGGGACGCGTTGCCGGCGCTCGTGTTTTGAAAGCGGTCTGCGAAGTGGTTAAAGTGCGGCGCCGCGCGGGCTTAATATTCAAAGCGATCTGAGGTCTTTGCAGAGTGCGCGTAGTGCCGGTAGCTTCGCATGCGCTGTGCTTTGGATGTTTCGTAAGCGTTGAAGCGACAGATGCAGGGAGGTCAATTGGCTCGTGGCTGCTGCCGCGATTCAATAACTCCAGCGTTTTCACAGACAGTTTCCGCTGTCATCGAGTGATGTGCGTTCATGTTTACCTGCGCGCACGTGACACCATGCAGGTTAATTTAGTTAAAGCACGCTGAAGGGCTAGTTGGTTTGAATCCATGATATATTGTGTAAGCGCGACTGAACAAGGACGTAGATAGAAGCAGACACACAAATGCAGTGCTGTCTTCATGTGTCTGTTTCTTTCTACGTCCTCGTTGAGCCCCGCTTAGATATTCTGTAATTGTTAATTTAGTTAGTAAGCTAATGTTTACAAGTTTATGCGGCCGATAAAACTACTATCCTTACTTCGTACAGCTATCTACTAATTTGCTATCGCAATCGGTGCTTCGCGATTCAGGCGTAACTGCGATTTTTTTTTTTGCGCTACCATCGAGAGGGAAAAAACTTCTTACAGGTCTCTAGGAGGGTAGAAAAGGAAATAGAGCAATAACGATGTTGCTACTGTCATAGACCTCCTCCATTCTTGAACTTCTTTTATATATAAAAGTGCCCTATCGAATCAGCAGTGAAGCATCACTGACGCGTATTCCACTTCATTGACGCTGTGTCCTGTATAGCTCCGACAATCATATTTTGTCTGATAATAACCTCCTTGCAAAAATCAGATCCTTAATCAGCTGGCAGCATCCCTTTTAAGAGAAAGCCGCCATGCAGAATATGATATTGCATTCATTTGCTTCAAGTTCTTCGACGAATAAAATTTCCGAGTCATTGATGACATGGGCCTCCACTACTCTGCTCTCTTATATACTTTTTGACAGCATGTCGGCGAGGTCCCGCCTAATCTTCACGATTCACTGCAGCTTCCTCTCCGGCTCTGTTGGAAAACGGTAAGGAGGAGAAGGAGAAGAAACATTTATTTAAAAAAAATAGAAAGGACAAGCAGGTGGCTTTCTGTAAGTCTCCAGCCATTTCTGGAATTGTTCGTGCACATGGGAACACAGCAGCCAGTGATTTCGCTGCAAAATGGAGCGACCAAGCGGCCGCAGCTCCTTCCTCGCAACTGTCGCCTCGCGAAGTGAGATCCGCAATGGCGGCGGCCGTCGGGAAAAAAAAACGTTCGAGGCTTCAAAGAATGTCCCCACCCTCCGCGGTGCTGCGGTGAGGGAGAGATCATTCAGGTAGCCTAGTGCAATAATGCAGATTGCACCAACGGCAGGCAACAAACAAGTGCGGTCGCCGAAGGTAACGGCCGCCTGCTGCCGAGACAACTTTTGTACAATGATCACAGTGAAGAGCAAAAGTTTACGATGCTGTTCGAAGAGAAGTCATATAAGGGAGCAGAACAAAATCATCAGCAGCTCATAAGCATACGCGGGTATGCAACTTTCATGAAAATTGAACTTTAAGAGTGGTTCAGGAGTCTCACGGGCACAGATTGCTATATTGAGTGCCGAGAAATTATCGCCTTTACACATTAGGTAAATGAAACTTGCAATTTTAATGTTCCTGTGTGAAATGTAAAACTATCTAAATAATTGTTTAAATAAGATACCTTTACAATTAGTTGGCCTTCATTCTATTTTTACTGAATGATTTCGGCGTTGCATTAACCCAAGGGACTGTCAAGACAGCTGTGTCGCTTGAATTGCTGTCGCAGAACAGTGTGGAGTCAATATAGTGTACTTTGTTCCCAACGTATGAATATTTATTTTTTCTGGGCACCTGTCTTCACTTGGAGGTCGGATTTGAAATTCTGTGTAAGTTACCACTGTTCATATGACATTCTACCTTTCTCACTGCAAGAGGAAAACCTTGGATGAAGCGATTCATAGCTGTCATTGAATGTGACCTTAAAGTAACGTAGGGTTGATTTTGCTGCAAAGTACGTGGTCACAAAGTAGTGGTATATTTCAGAGTGGTGTTTAGTGCATTAGTTTTGCCCACTTTAACTGTCTCACTACGTGCGGTCTACAGAACCACGATATGACTTTTTTTTATCTCTGAGTTACCGAGTTGTAAAATTCTTGCTGGGAGGTCTCTTAAATTTTGTGACTTTTGCAAATTTTAGTAAAAAAAGAAATGAAATAACCTTGTAGCCCGAAGAAAGGAATTGCTCCCTGCAGTTTGTAAAATTCATCTCTATTTCTTTTTTTTAACGGCAACAATACTTATAAAACATTGTGCAGTGGAAGCCGACATAAACAATTTCTCTGTTTCCATATGTTCAGACAACTCCTGCGGTAAAGCTTTCTCGGAAACACAACAAGCCGACAGATTCGGTGGCCTTTGTTGCGGAACATCACAAAATAGATTACAAATGTATATACCATTCGTAATAGAGGCGCTCCTGCTATAGTTGATGTCCACATTTCACCCTCAGAACGACGGATTTGATTTTAAAGGAGCACTGAACCACTTTTAATCGAAGTGTAGAAAGGTATTTGAAGTGAGAGTAGGCTATTTCAGAAATACATTGTCGCAAAAAGTACTTCAATGCGTTCAGCAGGAGCGGAGTTATTCGCGAGTTTTAGGATGGGGGATGCAAGCGTTTTGCACACACAAGAACTAAGGGCCCCGGTACTGCGCATGCGCGGACACCCTACGTCTGGGTCTGCGCTTGCGCAGTACCACCGCCCCTTGTTGCGTACGCAAGCCGCTTGACTCTCGTAACCTAAAAATATCTATTGGCAATCAAATGTGGCCTCCGCTGTGCTCCCGTTCCTGCTTCAATGCCTTGTACTGCGAACGCTACGGCGCAGTGGGGCGTGGCCACAACGCCCCGCCTTCTAAATGTCACCGTGCACGCAGCTCAAATTTCATTTTGGATGTTAACGTAGACGCCACAACTTCAGCCTTTGGTGCCTACGACGCGCTAAACGTAAGCCAAACGCGGTTGTCCTCAGCGAGCCGCAGTACGTTTAGCCAGGGAACCCGTGGCGGCACCCCGCGGCGGCCGCGGCATCTACGCCATGTAGCCGACCCCAGCTTGATGTCAGCTATCGTCCAATAGCAGCCGTCTAAGGGAATGACGAAATAGTGCGTATAGAAGAGAGTGAGGACAGGGCCTTCTGTTGAAAAGAGAGCGTTTGAGAGAAAGGTGACTTGGCGATCCGCTTGCGAACTCCACGTGCCGCGTAGGACAGCATAGCTTGGCTGAGATGTTCACAGCAGCGTATGCTACTTGCGGACAATGTCATTTCACTAAGCCCGAGGGCTGGTTCAGGGCCCCTTTAAGCTTGCCAGAGGACAACGCGTAGCCCGTTTGAAAGAGCCGACGAATGGACAGCTCTCTTGGCGGATTCTTTGGATAACTTCACTTCTTTATCAACTTAATTTTCTGCCCCCTCCTTCCTGAAGAGTAGGAAGGCTTTGCGACCCTTTAGGTGGCAGCTAGTTGCCAGCCTGCTCTTTGCCCATTTCCCTCTCTGTACATTGCATGCGTGATTTTATATCAAACAATAATAATAATGTCCAGCACGACATCACTCTTTGAAAGACTTGAACATCGAAGATGCATGTGTCATGTATAAAGAAACGTCCCTCTTTTTCTATTTTATCTTTTTATGGCGAACTGATGGAATCAAAATAATGAAAAAAATGGATACAGTCTGTGCCGAGAATCTTCACGCAGCTCTTCTTGTTGTCACAATGTTGTCACTATAAACACTCTGTCATCAAATCACATTCTGAAAATGGAACCATCACAGCGGCACGGTAAGAGTTCAGTTTCTTTTTATGCCGGTGACGTCAGAAGCCGGTGCGCAGTCATTGGTTCGAGAGAGATCAGTACGTCATCGCCGTGTCATCCCAAAGTCAACGCCGTCAATTTTCAGACTCCCAAGGTGATCACGTGCTGCAGCGGCACTCCTGGCATGTCAGCTAATAACGTGTCCGCGGCGCTTGCTTTGACTCGAAAAAGAAAGCCTGTACTGAGTCCCGACCGACAAGCGGCAGTTACTCGGCCCACTGACATCAGACTTAGTGCTTGGCGAAATGTCAGGATCCACGAGTTTCTGTGATGGAACAGCACATGGCGTTGTTGCTGCTCGGATGACCAGAGCCGACGCCGTCTGTTCCGTACGTCAGAATAGCGTGGCCGTTGTGGTCGCCGGTGCTGCTTCTCACGTAGCCACGCCTGGCAGTGTCGTCTTGTAGGCATCCTGTATGGAAGAAGGAAGTCCAAAAAGGTCAGTCTTACGCGAAAGGCGAAGCATTAGTTTAGATAGCAAATTAGTAGACAGCTATACAGAGTAAGGTTCGCAAACTTTCGCTTGCGAACTAAATCAACAAGTACCTTGTCCCGTGCTCAAAGGTGAACGCACGATCGCGAACACATCGCACTCGATGACCGCGGACACTCTCTGTCAGAACGCTGGCGTGATGAAGAGCGGCAGCAGCGGCGAGCGAATTCACCTTAGTACAGTATCTCACTTCAATGCGAACGAGGCACGCCAGAACACAGCAAACACGAAGCCATCAGCTTCATGGGTCGGCTAGCCTTCGAACCCAGAGGAGATTTCCTCGAAGATAGGACGCGTGTGGAAGCGCTCAGCCGCCGCAGTTGGAGTAGAAACAGAAACAGCTCTGGTGTCAGTGCTGTCTCAACGACGAGTTTTCAGCCACAAAACCTTCTGGTGTCTTATGTGCGATAACCATCATCAGATTATAAGGCACGCCGTATAGTGGGGTACTTCGGATTAATTTTAATCTTTAACATGCACCGAAAGCAAACTGTACACAAGCGTTTTTGATTTTGGCGCCTATCGAAATGCAGCTACCGCGGTCCTGAGAAACTGCGAACGACGGTTGCGATCCGCAGGTAAAATAATATAGGAAGAGAAAGAACACATCGAGAGGTATACTGGCTAGGAGCTCTGTTTTTTTTTTTTCGTGCTTCCCCTCGAGGCTGCTAGAGTTCGGCTACACCTACGATGTTCCAATTACTTTTGTCCGCACCTGTACAATTATCATGTGTTAGATGCTCGTGTAGTAAGTCGGACGCGTTATAACGAAGTGTCTACAGGTCACTACGTTGTAAAGGTCGCCCATCGCGCGGGTCACAGTAGGACTGGGATAGAATTAGCCCTTAGATATGCAGGTCCATTATGCTGTGTAAAAGCGTTCGTTGAGGATGCAAAGCGCTGGCGTTGCCCTCCATATAGCTCCACCTGTTCATGAGCGGGGTCTTGAAGCTTTCAAGTAAGTCGGCCCACAAAAAGCATATAATTGCTATCGCAATAATAATGCTACAAAAAAGAAAACACATTTCCGAAGATTAAAGAAAGCCACAGTGTAATCGGCTTAACTTATAGGGGCGTAGCATTATGCTGCGCGAACTGTACCGGCGAGGAAAAAAAAAGGATACGTTCGCAGCGGAGTTGAACCGGAATTGGCTTGTTTCAAATAACGCTCTACGCACGTGCATATACTCTCGTTCTTCCCTGCGCTGAAACAGGACCGCCATTACCCAAGGACAAGTGACTGGTTGTGCCGAACAGCTCCGCTGTGTGTTGCCTAGACAGTCATTGTAGTGAAAACGACGTCTGCTCGTAACGTTTTCTGATGGAAAAGTACCAGGAACGCACGGAAGAAGTGCGCAGCTTCAGTATGCGATGGAAATCCGGACAGATAATCGTGGAAGGCGACATTTTGAAACGTGCACGTATACTTGCAGCGGGAACTACTACGAAGGTGCGTAATATGTTTTGTTTTCGTTTTAATATCCGCTTATAACGCAAGCTGTACAGGAAAATGGAGCGCAATGACGTAGCGAGAGACTGTCGGTTATAACAACGGGATCGTTTTCACGGCAAAGCCGACCTAATTAGGTGCCAGCAGACAGGGAACGTAGAAAGTCGGAGCTGCGTATTTTAACTCATCTGGCGCTTTGTTCGAACTGACGAATGTGTACAACTTGCCCAGATTTGTGTTCTTTTTGTTCCCCTTACGGCCGCTTGAGTAGCGCCTCAAATGATAGCTTTGTAGCGTGTGCCACCGCCTCCGGTTCCAAGGGCGATGTTCACATCATCATCATCAGATATTCCTTGTTTGCGGGTGCGACGTTTTCAGTGGCCACAGAGCATGGCCCCACGTCAAGCGGCTATGCTGAGTGGCCCTCGAAAAAAAAAATTCTCGTCTAAGTGTTAATTAAGAAAAAAAAAAGATTTCATTGCAATTTTATTTCGTCAAGCTGCACTCCTTGTGGAGCTTTACACTTACGGTGGAGCGTACTCCAACAGCACACGAATGTTCAATGCTCGGCGATTACGCCATACTCTGATCGCATGGCTGCCGGTGAGCACTTCATTGAGAGTCTTGTGCATGCGTGAGAGGCATGCGTATAAAGCGCTGCCTGTTCCACCACGATGGATGCCTGCACTCGATGAATGGGTATCGCTGAAAATATTGTACTACCGTGATGGCCAAAGTGTGGCTGGAACGGTTTTCCCTTTGTATGCCTTGATAATGAACTTCGAAGTCGGCAATAAAGAAGGGAAAAAAAGTAGAATTGCGGCCCGTTTCTCTTCGAGCAGCCGCTGAGCGCTGGGTGATCGTCGAGGGGCACTAATGTAGTCGCAATGCGTCACAAAAAGGGCTCTCGCTTTCATTTGATATCGAAATGCGTCAGTTTGGTTTTAAGTTTGGTGTCCCCGCAGCGCCCACTGGTGCCGCGAAAAAATGTCGGCAGCCATGCGCTCTGAGTGCCGCGTTTCAATCGCAGAGCACTGTACACTTGGTGATAAGTGTGCGCAGCCTTTTTCTTTTTCGTTTATGCGCAGAATGGTTGGGCGAAGCGCCATTGCAGGAGACGCACGCATGTTGACTTAAGGAAAACGAACAGAGAGAAAAGCGGCGTCCGCGCTCGGACTGGCGGAAAACGCCGAGAGCGCGTGGCCGAATACTGGCGTGGCACCGTGCCGCCCCTGTTTGATGGCCATTTCCATTTACGGTCTTTTTTTTTTGCCTTTGCTTAATGCTGACAGACAGTCGCCGCATGTATCTGAGCTTTGTGAGCGCAACATGTGCATACAGCAGAATCTTTAAGTAAACGGAAATTGCTCGACGGAATTGTCGCCTAAATGGAACTGCCTCTAGATTGGTTGGTCTAAATTCGTATTTTGGTAAGGCTAAAAACCCCCCAAAAACTCGCAGTTTCTCCCGAAAGGCGAAGCATAGATTGCGATAGTAAATTAGTAGACAGCTATAAGAAGTAAATATAAGAATAGTAGTGTCATCGGCCGTATTAAGTTGCGAACATTCGCTTACTAAATAAATTAACAAGCACGGTGTCACGCGCGCACAGGTAAGCATGAACACATCGCGCTCGATGACCGCGTAAGCTCGCTGTCAAAAATGCTGGAGGGAGGAAACACGGCAGCAGCAGCGAGTAAATTGACGCGTCCGCGTTGCCTTTCGCTTCAACGCGAACTGAACGTCGAAATCGCAGCGCATACGAAGCTACCGGCACTCGGCCCATGCACTTCGTCCACAGCGCAGATGGCTTTCAAAATATGGCGGCCGCGCGGCCGCGGCGTAAGCAGCAGCCGCCGGAGTAGGACACCCCTCCCCCCTCCCCTCTAGTGCCTCCCGTGCCTCTCGCGCAAAAAGAAGACGGCGCGCTTCCGCACTGCTTTCCTGTGCGCGCCAGTTTGAGCCGCGATCGTCGGCTGACCCTCTCGAGCTTTCACTCGCTCATACAGCTTACGGTGCGCGGCGAAGATATTATCCTGTTTGAACTTTACACGGAACATCACGGCGACGACAACGGCGACAGCATAAATGCGCTTGGAGTTTCCATATAATTGCTATCGCAATAAGGAAACGTTACTTTTAATCCCAACCAACATTTTTCAACTCTCCGTAAACGGAACCACAGAAGCTAGCAAGCACAAAATAATTTTTTTAGAAAGAGACCGGATCTGAAATATAGTTTCTTGAGGCATCTAGCTGTGTTTTATCGAGGAAAGCCATTTTTAAAGAGCGGTGGCAGACTCAAGCAGGCAAAATTTGATAGATGTTTATTGCATAGCAGGTATGTACAGGGTCGTCCTTTATGAAAGGGAACGCGCGAGCGCGTGGCCCGTGCTCTGCCGAGGCTGCTTACAGCGCCACCAACAGGCAGCAAAGGGAAGCACGTCTGCTTGTGGCGTCATCTGTTGGCGGCTAGAATAACCAGGCATGGCCGATAGGCAAGCGCCTGCTAGAATCAGTTGGAGCTCCCCCTCCTCGCATGACTATTGCGCAAAGAGCGGGGCCTGCAGCGCAACGTGTGCTGCTAGCAAACCGCGTTGGATACGCAAGCGCACTGGAAATGTTGAAGCGGCAACATAAGCCCGGTAGTTATTAGGTACTCCTGACGTACCTATATTAATGCGCAAGCATTCTAGGGCTTCTTCCCTCGGAACTTTGTCCGTGCATTTCTCTGTCTGTAACGCGTGACACGATGCACTGCATGCATAGGTATACATGATGTCCTACGAAGGTGTATATGAGAATGCCTTATGAATACCTATGACTGAGACATGATTTTGACTATATATAGTGAGTACTGAGAGGTATAAGTGTAAGTAAAGTTAATAAAGACGTATAAGATTAGTTACAATATAAATAGTTAAATGTAACGGCGATTATTGGAGGGTAATTAGGAATATTGAGGCTAATTAAAATCAACTTGTGCAAAATTATTAGACGAATAAAAAGTTACTAAGGCTAAATCAACAGAGCCTTATCAAGAATTAAGGGTTTATTGAGAATAGTTAGACCTAAATAAGTAATATTAATAATTACAGATATAAACACCTTCGCCATAACTTTAGCTAAGGTTAATGAATTAATTAGCCAAATGCCATCATTATAGAAATAACTAAGCCTGAATAATAAATAAAATATGTTTATTTACCTAAGCTGAAGTTTTATTTTAGTGCATTTCTGTCCTAAACCGCTACAAATCTGGTGAGGTTTATTCATGCTATGGGGGGGAGGGGGGGAGTGGGCAGCCAGGGCTCCGTACTGCAAAAGAAAAGTACGCAGGAACTCTACTGGAGTTGTCAAAGCGTGCATAAGCATACCCCCAAATATAAGTTGGCCCACCCCCAAATTGCGATTTGGCCCACTACCAAATTTAAGTTGGCCCACCCCAAAAATTTCAAGTTGGTCCACCACCAAATTTTAGGCTGGCCCACCCCAAAATATAGGTTGTCCCACCGCCAAATTTATATTGGCCTACACCCAAGTTTCAAGTTGGCCCACCTCCAAATTTCTCCAAATGTCAAGTTGGCACATCCTCAAATCTTAAGTTGGCTCATCCCAAAATTTAAATTGGCCCACTCCCAAATTTATGTTGGCTTACCGCCAAATTTCAAGTTGGCCTACCTCTACCTAGGTTGGCTTCTCCATGCATTTTCTGTGGACCCTGTGTATCTCTAGGGTTATTCTCTCTAATCATTTTTTTTAATTGTTCCTCATCGCTTATAAAGCTACCAATAATCTACATCTACATTATTATAATAATTAAATGTCGAAAGTTCGCACATTGCGCATTCTTGTGCAGATACAAGGCATTATACTTTTCGCTTGGCGGACAGATCTTGCTTCGGTACTAGCCAAAGAATGCTTACGCATTGAAATACGCTGGGACTGCCTATTAGCTAGCAGGCATACGTTGGTCCTTGCAAGCTTCCAATGTGCAACCGTACCAAGACTAGGTGGTGTTGACCAAGTGCGGTTTGCTAGCAGCGTCTGGTTGCAGGTCCCGCTTGTTGTGCATCCACCTGGTGTGGAAGGCAGTCACAGCCGCTTGTCTATCAGTCGTGCCTGCTTATTCTGGTCGCCAAGAGATGGCGCTATCAGCAGACGTGCTTCCCCTTGCTGCCTGTTGCTGGCGCTCTAAGCAGCCTCTGCAGAGTACAGGCCACGCGCTCGCGTGTTCCCTTTCATAAAGGACGACCCTGTACATGGACAACTTTGCGGCATCCCCCCCCCCCCAAAATATAGATTAAAGTAAACGACCAAAATAAGAACGACGGAAACTTAGGACGCCAAGCTTACAACAAGCTGTTCGATAACTTGAACTCTGCCTGCACGACGTGTGTTATTCGGCCATCGACTGAGCCACGTTTTTGTATTGATACGCCTCCGGAGTCTCTTCGAAACTGAAACTAAAGCGAAGCCTAATCAATCCTGTTGCCGTCAACCGCTCCCAAATGGGACGAAATTAACTGCTACATTCGCTTTTTTGCGCGCATCTAACCGTGTTACGATGGCGTATCTGCACATCTTTCTCAGTAAACGGAACTTCTGTTAACCGGAACACGTTTCTCCGGTTCCGTGAGGTTCCGTTTAAAGAAATTCTACTGTAGGATATTCGTGCAACTAACCCTTCCGATGAGTTCACGTGGCATGGTCTGCGAAAGCGGCCGGAGCGCGACCCCTCGTGAGCGAATGTGGTGCTGCGATGACTGCTGAGGAGGAGTGGCCGCGGTCATCAAGGTGAACTAGCGCAGTCGCCAGTGACCGTCTCTGTGCTCTGTGACAAGGTTGGCAAATTTTACTATACGAGAGCAGTTGTTATCTAGGGATCATACTTGCCCCATTCTGCTCGATATGTGCATGTGCAAACAGTTGTGCCGCCGTGCCGAAGTAGCGTGGCGACCGCAGCGCGCGAATGCGAATATTCGGTTGCACAAAATGCAAATACAGCCTAAATGACAAATAAAAGCCGGGTTGCGCATAGTTTGGCTCGTGCTATATATAAGTACACAGAGTGGTCACAGGTTTCTCACGGGCAAATGGACAAAGGGCAAAGATATGGACCGAACGCACAAGGAGGTTCTGTAATATAGCGTGCAGTACAAAATAATATGAATAAAACGAATTTTCCTGCATTCTTTTCAATATAAACAATCTGGAAGAGGTGTTTCTTGAACAAAATTTGCAAACGCTTGAAGGAACAAAGGAAATTACACCAAATTATAGACATTGGGGAAGAGGGAGCAAGAATGAATTTAATGTGTTATTGGAGTTTCAAGAAAATTAGCACGAATTCGGAGGGTGGCCAGAAAAACATTAGGGATATATACGTACATATTTAGGCAGAGAAAGAAAGTTGAGAAAGAAAAGAGCGAAAACAACGGCAAGTAAAAGGCATGAGGAAGACAGCCGAGCGCTCAAGAGCTCACTCGTTGGTAACGTGGTCCCTCTTTCTTTCCCTCTCTCCCTCAACTTTTTATTCTGTCTTTTCGTTCTTTTTACGCGTTTTTCTTTCTCCGCCTTAACATATCTAAAGAGACTGTTGCGAAAATTTACTGTATCCTTTGAAACAGGTCGGTCCACCGACCGAAACGGCTGGGTAAATAAACCAAAGATAACCGCGAAGTTGTGCTTTTTCTAAATACGCTTGGCTCATCGAAAAATCCAATTACTACTACAACATATTCTTTTTTGTTCTTGCTGCTTTTTTACACAAACATTTTTCACTCACTCTCCTCCGTATTACCGATCATCTTGGTTGTACAGTAGATAGATAGATAGATAGATAGATAGATAGATAGATAGATAGATAGATAGATAGATAGATAGATAGATAGATAGATAGATAGATAGATAGATAGATAGATACGTAGATAGATTGATTGATTGACAGATTGATAGATTGATAGAAAGAAAGAAAGATAGATAGATAGATACGTAGATAGATAGACAGACAGACAGACAGACAGACAGATAGATAGATAGATAGATAGATAGATAGATAGATAGATAGATAGATAGATAGATAGATAGATAGATAGATAGATAGATAGATAGATAGATAGATAGATGACACCGCGGCTGCAATGGGAAAGTAGGTAGGCATGGGTAGTGCATTGCCGCAGACAGGTAGTCGCGCACTTGCCGTTTGTCTTGTGAGGGACATAGGTAAAGCTCGAAACCTTTTTATCGTTCCGCGTGTGCAGGACGGCGTCGTGCACGCTGGGGAAGAACTTGGCCGACGGCAGGACGTCGAGGACGCCGCCCTTTTTGAGCATGCGGAACACGGTCACTGCGAGAGAGGAGGCACATTAGGCACGTCATGGCCGCACACGCAGGCACGGAACGAGTGAGAAGTTTGTCAACCTTACCGGACTCCTGCGCACGTGGCAGCTAGCGCTTTGATGCTATTCGGGTGTGCGTCGCGGCGCACAGCAACAAGTTTGCTTACACTAGCGAGAACAGCTGCAGGCACTCCTAGTTTCTCCCATGACTTCAGGTAATGGAGAAGTCTAGGTTAGGGCACGCAAGCGGCTTGCATAGGCAAGAAGTAGGGGCGACAGTAGTGCGATGGGCAGATCCAGACGTAGAAGTTTCCGCACGCGCAGTACCCTGGCCCTTAGTTCTTGCATACGCAAGCCGCTTGTGTCCCCTGAACTAAAGCTCTCTAATGTCGCCAAGAGCGATTGAGGATGCAGTTTACAGATCTGCGATATCTATTCTAAGTGCAGAGCTGCGAATTTGTAAGCTTCGTGCTTCTATTTTTTTCAAGCATACCAATTTATGGAACTTCCTTTTAAGACGTCCAGAACTAATTCGAAATTCCGCTTCCAACATTCACTACAATTTGCCACCCACATTAAAATCGGCCCAGTGGTTACGTCAGAAAAGCGTTTCTGCGTTTGACACGTATTTGAATAGGCGGCATCAGAGTTAGATGCGAGCTAAAGCTGCCGCGAAGTGCTTTCGATGATTACCGTAGTCCGTTGAATGCGTAGTATTAAAAAAAAAAGAAAAAAGAAAACAGGAACTATGCCTGCCTTTCGGGAAGCCTTTGAAAATCTCTGAACCAATGGCCGCTGAGTTTGCCTCGTCACGACTACACGTTCTTAAGTAATTTCCAGCCGACGAGCGGCCACTCTTTATCCACAACACTGATAACGCCGGCGGGAGAAGCTTTGCGGTCAAGTTCAATGCGCAGGGGGTAGCTTTTATACTTTTATTTTTTGTTTCGCTGACGTCACTACTACGTCACCGCGGGAAGTTTTAAAAGTTTAGGTTTGGTGCGCCACGTGGTGGGCACTACCGCGAACTAAACCCTGATGTCCAGAAAAGCTGGATATAATGACGCGGGGCGCCGGTATACTGTTCCGACATTGACGGTGGTGTACTGGAACAAGCCTAAATAGTGTAGCGCTTCGAGTACGCCATTCGAGTATGCAAGTTCCATAAATGGCTTGAAGAGACTAAGGCGGCAAGACAGAGGGATGCCAATCCACGCTCACTACTGCTGACTACGTTTAGGGAGCGAGCACAATTGCAAGATTAGACGGTATAGACCTCCAATCGTTGTACGTATGTAATAATGCGTGAATAACTGTCACTTGTGTTTTCGATTACGTTATTTCTGTACCCTACTTGCTATACACGCTCAGTAGCGTGCCCAAGACGTTTCACGTATACGCCGCTGAGGCTGTGTCCCCGATGCAGCCCACCCGACATTTTTTTTCTGCAATGAAGATAACAAAACCATATTATAAGGAACGCTTCCCAAAAGTTTGTTCAAGTCCGGTATAGGCAAATTCGGGTACAGCGATTCACCGGATTTATCCAACTGTTTTTAGCACCTGAGCCTGTTAGTTATAACAGGGTGTGACTCTAGCAGTGGAACGTTATGCATGTCAACTTACATGTGTGGTAAGGACATTTACCGCTGCGCATGCTTCACGGGAAACTACGGTCTGATTTTTCAAGCACTGTGACGCTGTGTGCGACATTGAAAGGGGAGATTTCTCTATGTGCAGCCAGATTGTAAGTGTGATGAATAATAATTAACATGAATCACACGTCAAAGGAAATGCCAGTAAATGGCAGTTAAGTATCTGCGTAATGCATGTGCCCACACATTCTGACGTGCACGCGTTGAGAAGTGCCTGTGTAAACGCATTTGCTGGAGGAAATGTGGGTGACGTTCAGCTATCGCTAATATTGCTTAATAGACCTCGTTCGCTCTCACGAGCAAATTCTGGTTGCGTTTTCTTTAAAAATCTCAAACTTAAATTCTAGTGTTTCATGTGCCAAAACCTATGATCTGGTTATGGGGTACGCCGCAGTGGCTCTGGACTAATTTTGACCACCTGGGGATCTTTAACGCCTACCCCATGCCCGGTACACGAGCATTTTTGCATTCCACACCCCTCGGGATATTGCCGCCGAGACCGGGTCCGAACCCACAACCCCACAAGCTCAGAAGCGCTATTTCTTTAAGAAAAAAAAAGTTAAGTACTGAGCTGTCGTAAAGTTGAGCTTGTGTCATTGTCGAATGTAACCAGCTGTGTGACATATTTACTTCCCCCTTTTCTTTTGTGAATGGTTCAGAAGTAGGCCTGCAGTTAAGTGAGTTTGCGAGTAACTAAAATTTATAGATGCATGTCATATGCTTACCTGAACATGCTGCCATGTAGATGGAAATTCCCATGGTCCTGTACTCCTTGAAGACCTTCGCATGAGACAAAAAAAGTAGGGCATGGGCAGATGAATGCATCGCACAGGTAGATGATCTACATGTAGCAAGTGTTAACAGCTAATCACTGTGTGCCCTCTAAGTTACCTGGTTGTGCACTCGGGGTATTGCACAGCCACGTAACATCCTGCCGTAAACACGAAGGACACATCCTACAGGAAAGATTAAGGTTGTTTTTTGAGTTGCACGAAAGGATGAGTAAAGATGCGGTACACACAAATTATGTTTTCCGGAGATCACATAAACGAAAAGGAAACATAAAAAGGTCACACGTGGCAAAAGAAAGAATCATAGAGGTCATGATCATTTTCATAAGTGTCACGATCATTTTCATGACTGTGCGTGAATTCACACAGTCATGAGTCATAATGTTAAAGAGAAGCCTTAGATGTACTGTACTCGGTGCCACATTAATAATTCGTTAGTCTCAGCCCACAAAACCGCACTGCATCTCCTGCTGTGCCCGCGCGTAAAAAAAAAAGAAAGCTGTTTCCAATGGCAACCATATTGAAAGTTCGCATTCCCCATGACGTCGTGGAAATCAGCGAACGCTGATTTCCTCTGCCGCACATATAAATATTGTTTGAGTTGAACAGCGGTATATTTACCATTGCATATGTGGTTGTAACGGACCACAGGAAGCAACACTCTTAGTGAAAATTATTTTTCCGTACTTCATATATAAACCAATCTGACGAAAAAAAAATTGAAGCTTGGCTATTGGCGGAGTAAACGAAGGGCTATAGGTTTTCCGGTTTGAATTTCGCGTCCGAAACGCAATGCCGAGGGCTTGCGGATCACGTGGCCTCACCTCCATCATGGTGTTTATGCTGGTTCCGTCCACGAAGCTGACCCGAGAGAAGTCGAAAATGATGTACGAGGGGCGGCCGCCGACCCCTGCGATGGGCTCCGTGGTCATGTACACCGGCACGGACGCTTTCGGTTCGTACGGCGGGATGCCCGGAATATTGGCTGAGAAGCTACAGGACGGTTCACGAGTCCTGATGACGTTCCTGGCCTGTTGAGAAGAAGGAGGAGGAGGAGAAGGAGGAGGAGGAGGAGGAGGAGGAGGAAAGGTATAGATAGGGAGGTCAACCAGACGCGAGTCGGGTTCGCTACCCTAGGCAAGCGGAAACGTTTTCAGGGATGAAATAAAAGAAGATGGAAGCAGGTACTAGCAGCGCAACACTTGAACTAGTATATAAATTCTTCTAAGGATTCTAACCTAAGGCTGACACCAGTTCTAAATGTGTTGGTCTCAATATTCTTAAGCCAGAATACCTTTCAGAAAAATTTTCAAATGTCGTGGGAACCTATGTACTTTGCGACGCGCTACTAGAGTATCCCCTGAACAACTCAGTGGGTCTCCAGTATGTACGAGGGCCAAACATAACGTCCTTGCCCATATATCTTTATTAGCCAAAACAAGGTACATACAGGTAGTTACACATATGCGTGTTGTTCTGCGTACCTTACCCTATTTTCCCGCATAGTCCCCCACCGGTTCAGACATTTGTCCCATCGCAGCACTTAACTGTTGTCGTCAGTCAGCGACGCATGGCGGCCTCCCCGAATGTTCATTGTCATGCAGTTCTTCACGGGCTCTTGCCAACTCACAACACCACCACCTCACACTTCTCGAAGTGAGACGCCTTTCCCCATACGTGGGATGCATTTCGCCGTGGATTTCGATGTGCACTTCAGCCGCCCATTTATTTTCAACCATGGTTCAAGATGACAGTCCAAGATGGCGCTTTACCAGTAACGCTGGTATATCGCCATCTTGCAGCGGTCCTTTTTTTTTTATCCACGGCGCCGTATAAGCTTTCTTGTATTGTTTCACTGTTCTTGCAGAAAAGGGAAGAAAACGAAATCTTCCACACGTAAATGATTGTTGCTGCCAGCACCTACGCACCAGTATACAGGGTGTCCTAGCTAACTTTAGCCAGAGTTTAAATATATGTGAATGCCACGTATCTGGACAGATTCAAGGCAGTGTTGTTTGCCGTGACTTGAAGATGCTCTATTTTTTCTTCCGCTTAATTAGATAATTAGTCTTGATTAGTTAACCAACTTCTCAAGTATTATAATTAGATTAAAAGCGTCAATGATAATAGTACAGAGCGACACGAAAAACTCCCGATACAGCTTGCTGTGGCTCAATACGTGCGAAATAAATGTATTTTTTTTCGAGCGTGGAAGAAGCCCGGGAATGCACGGAAAATTGCCGCGCGACTGGTCACACGAGGCAGTTTGCATGTATGCGCGGGCTTCTTTCACGGTATAGGAGAAAGTACTTTTCTTTAGCCCGTATTGAGCAACAGAAACCTACATCGGGAGTTCTTCATGTTGCCCTACAATTTTCTCGTTGACACTTTTAATCCAAGTATAACATTCGAGAAGTCGAATATTTGATTAAGACTAATTATCCAATTAGGCGGAATGAAAAAAAATGAGCATCTATAAGCGACAGCAAACAACACTACCTTGGTTCTGTCCAGCTGCATGGCATTCGCTTATTTTTAAGCTCTGGCTAAAGTTAGTTGGGACACCCCGTATACTGGTGCGTAAGTGTTCGCAGCAACAATCATTTGCGTGTGGAGGATTTCGTTTTTTTCCCCTTTTCAGCAGCTGTAGCCTGTTTGTAAACTGTAATATGTTTACGCACAGGCTAAAGCTTTGTAATACGAAGAATGAACTGAATGCGACATTCTCTATTAGTAGTGTCGTTAATTATACTAAACAACTCTTATATAGCTACTTTTCTTTGTTCTTTCAGAACTGTTGGTGAGTGGAACAAAATTACAATAAACTGAGTTAGATACCAGCAACCTTCTAGTAAAGGAATGACTCACATGCACCCGTAGTTTCTGGAAACCCGAGGAGGTAGTATCAGGATCACAGTTCTGGCCTCACCGATTGTCACAAAGATGACGGATCGCGAACTTCGGACAGTCGCCATGTTCGAACATCTTAAACATCCTGGCAGCGCCTTCTTTTTTTTTTATTTCGCAAGCGTGCTATGCTTTCCCTAATGCCGGCGTGCTTTTTCCTCATTTATCTTTTTTTTTTTGCTCATCTCCCTTTCCTAGAGCAGGGTAGTAAACAGGATAGTGCCATCGACTGAACTTACCTGTCATCGCTTTACTTTCTCCGGTTCTCGCAAATCTACTTATGACATATTGCTGTACCACTGCAAGCCGGGACACTTTACCTTTGCGCTGCTGGGAATGGTAGCTTTCCTAGGGTTCTTCCACGTGGGCTTTTCCGGGATGCTGCATGATCCCCCCAAAAAAGTAATTCGTATATTATTTTACGCCATGTGATAATGCGATAAGTGATGTTCATTTGCATGTATTGAGAATCGCATTGACGCAGGACCACCAAAGAAACTTCGAACATATTGCTTCAGGCGGTGCACAATAGAACAGCAGAAACGTGTGCAGGGCCGGTACCCTATATATATATACATACATATATATATATATATATATATATATATGAAGTGAGGTTATCACTTTGGTTCTGTGCCAGCCAGTTCTGTTCGCTTTTTTTTTCCATAAGAGCAGCACATATCCCATGCTACTTAACAGTTGATAACCAGCTTTGCTGAGCAGCAGCATTTTTTATCTATTCACTATTGCAGTTGGTAATGACCATTTCTAGGCTGTCAGTAAAAGTAATTACAACATAAAGTATACTGGAAACGTTCCCAGTGGTAGCTGCGCTGGTACCACTATCTTGCGACGGTTTGCTGAACCACGACTCGTTGGGAACGTTTCTGCGTTGCGTCAGTCCTTCACATCATTAGATAGGTACAGCATGGCCATTTCAACTTTGTTTCCGCGTGATCTGACTGGCGACAGCGTCAGCAGACAGAGCCACCAGCGTTGATGCACATGCATGTCCACTGCTTACCGGTATTCCACAACATGTCATGTGCTTACGAACAGGTTAGAAAATATATACCGTAGATATATGTCTAATTGGTTAACTAGTGTCCAAAATTTTACTATTTCAGTGGAATACATTACTCCCTGATGATACACATCACTTATCATTTATAGGACTCCATCACAGAGTGTTCGAGGAGCCGCCAGCTGATGTGATTTTTTTGCTACATCTTGAAGAGCCGTTACGGTTGATCCGGGTCATAATGAAGTTTTCTTTTAAATATTTATCGACTGCTCATGAGAAACAAAGTATTGATGCGCTTACAATGCGTATCTTCTTCCAAGTGGGACCTATAGTGCTATTTGCCTTCCTCATTGCGACAAATTTTTATTTTTTATGTGGGCCTATAACTTGCGAAGAGGCTGCCCTCTATATCGCGTTACAACTGGCTCCACCTACTCGAGCATCGTTATAGGGCATAGAAGGGGTTCCGTAATAACTCGCGCGGTTACGCCGAAGGGCTTTCAAAATAGCTTTTTTTATACATCTTTGCTTGCGTCACGTCTTCGGTCACTAGTTTAGCCGCCGTCGACACTTGTTGCATGCGATGCAGAAACGCGCAGAAATCGCGTAGCCATGAGGAAGCTTTCGCTCGGGAGCTCCTACCTGAACTCATGGTGACTGAAAAATCGTGTTTCCCGGCAACCACTGCACCGACGTTGATGAATATTGTTGCGTTTATTTGAAAAAGTTTAATAACTATATTACAAAAGAAAAAAGTTTAAAAGATATTTAATTTAGGCCGTAACTCTTTAGAAAAATTGCTTGAACTTACGAAGAAGAAACTCAAGTACGCAATGTACAACCCTGAAACTCCGAAATTAAAAAAAATGATGTTATCACAAATATGTAAACTGCACCTAACAACACATCTAAAGCGGACAAACTTGATGTATTATACATCCCTGTGAAATACGCCACTAGTTTTTGAATAGGACTTTTATAGAACCTTTGTAAATGTTACAACAAATTATCTTAAGCTGTAAATTTATACATAACATCGGTTCGCTTGAGATGCTCTAACCGACGCAGTTTACAGAAATGTGATATCTGTTTTTGGTGTGGAGGTAAGGGTTTGAAAACTTCGTCCGTCCATTAATTTTTTTTACCTGTCCAATTTTCACCATTTTCCGTAAAACCTCACTAGCCCAAAATCAATATTCCCCTTTCTGCAGATTTCACTAGAATGTATATTTCTCTCTCAAGTGCAACACATTTCATTCAGGTTGGTAGAGTGTATGTCTTGTGGAAGTATTTCTGCGGTTCACGTGTATTTTAACTGGGAGACCTGAGTTTGGCCCCGAGCTAAAGCTTCCTTTTTAAAACCACCATATTTTTTTGTGTGCTTACTTGACGTCAATCCTGAGCTTCTTGGACACTTCGGAACGGAAGTAGTCAGAGTTTGCGAAGTGAATGGGTCCGCCAAAGTGGAACACTTTCACTCCGGGTATTTCAGCTGCCTGCCGAGAAGAAGAGCGAACAGCGCATGCATTTAACAAACTACGTGCAAGAAAGAGGCATGTGCAAAAAAAAAAGAAGCACGTGCAAAATGTGCTTCTTGGCAGTTTTGTACTGGGCGAACTGCACTCAGGGTAAAGTCTCTGAAACGTTGAAGTGCTCAAAGCCGTTTTAGTTTGAAATGAGGGCCATCCGAATTAGTATCATTATAATATATAATATATGCTTTGGGCGTTGCAACGGTTCCGCCAAGGAAAGTGGTAATTGTATAGGATTGGTTGTTAATCATGTGTTCGCTCTAAGAGTGAATGACCCTACAGCACGAACGCGGCCTGGTTAAAGAAAGAAGCTTCTGAAGCTCATTTTTTAATTTTAAGTAAACGAAATGCCCGTCAAAATTTATATGTGAAGCTAGTAGGATACTCTCAAATTACATTGTCCGCACTTGTTGTCATTACACAAAGTTTACGTGTAGGCTTCACACATTGCAATGACATAGTTTCTCTTTGCAGAATGTCGCATAGGGTTGCCAAAATGCTTATAAGATAACGCATGCTATTACATTTTTATGAGCTTTGAGCGTGCCTAACCTGAAAACGAGCTGAGTGAGTTCATACTTATTGCGTGGAAGGCTTTACTCTTGCAGAATTTCAGTATCGCTATTAAAAATGTCGATTTTGACGGGATGGAAATGCCAACCGAAAATGTGAGCGCAGTTTGAGAACTCACAACGCCGTAGTCCTTCACCGGAACATAGAAGTCCGTGTTGGGGATGCTGCCCAGTAGGCAAGCCTTTGGCCTGGAAAGATAACGATGCCCGTAATGTGGTCGTCGCTATGTACGCACGAAAATGTGTAAACTCATACCTCGATTTAACAAAACCCGGTTTTATGGAATGTTCAATTTAAGCAAGTGCTTTCGATTCCCCGACATATGCGTTGAGCGCATTGCATTGAAACCGTCGAAGCAACAGTGAACTCAATGTCTCAGCCGATTTATCAAAGCTTTGGAAGGAAATATGTGAAAATAAGCAGATGACTTGTCGCGTTTAAAATGCATCCAAATTTTGTTCATTGCTTTACTGAACCCATGCCGGCTTGTGAAGGGCAGTTCATCTTTCACGAAACCTCCTGCTCCACAGTTTCAGCATTCTTAGCTCAGAGTCATGGGACATTTTCGGCACGGAGCAATAAAAAGCGCCAGGAGGGAGCGTTACGTCATGCCATCAGACTTGGCAAAAGAACTTTCCATAAAGCCATTCCCTTCATTTCTTTTTTTCGCTCTCAGTGTCGGCTCAACACGTGACCTCAAAAACACAGCGTATTAGCCGAGAATGTTTGGTTCCAGGCGGTTCTTAATCCATACGCACTTGTTTGGCTGTCCTGCCGTAGCTCTGCCCGCAGAGCGAGAGCGCTAAAACCTACCGCGCGCTCTTGCGCGACGATCACGTGTTGGGCCAACTAGCTTTGCTTAAACCATGTAGCGCAATGCTGTCTCCAAGTTATTTCTTTGCTCCATGTTTTCTGGCAACCATGACGGTAAAACAGATAATCCACCACGTTGGCTTGTAGGCGTTTTGAGCCAATCAGCGAGGCCGTAGCAGCTCTCTGTGCGAATCAAAGCTGAGGAGATTGTGAATTCTACAATATGCCGGAATTTGACGTTGTCACTCGCCTTCAACAGGCTCGCTCTCTGCTATGTATGCATGCTTCCGACAAAGCTTCTTGAGCAAAGATTATTATATTTTTTGGCTCGCGAATAACTGTATTCCTGTTGGTGTGAATGCTTGAAATATTTTTTTTTATTTAACGACGTTATCGATTTAACGAAATAAGTCTAGAATCCCATCAACTTGGTTAACTTGAGCTTCACTTGTATTGCATCCAAGCATATACGTTTCCGTTCGTTGCGCCACCTTCTGAAAAAACAAATATGTCGTACAAGCTCGCTGATGTACTTATAATCTTGAAATTGATTGTGAGGGCGGAAACCTGTGCTAACTGGGGAAGCAGAAAGTTGCTCTGTTACTCTTTCATTTGTCATAAATGCGCGAAAAATCCAAGTCTGCTCTACTCTTCATTACTAGCAAAGAAACAAATGCAATCTGCCTCAAAACTTTCTGGGAATACCCTTTACTTAGTAGGAATCACTACGAGAACTTTTTTTTCTCCGAACTTAGCTGTAATGATTAGGAGAAGGCGATATATATATATATAGTGCGTGCCAATATATATTACAACTTTATTAGAGGAGAAGGGTTTGAAGGGATCTTGGAGACTTAGAGCTCCGGACGGAGAGTATGCGATATCATTTCAGTTTTACGACGCCTTATGACCCACTCATAAGTTTCAATGCATTTATTATCTAAATCTGCATGTGATGGTGTCTTCTGCTCCTGTGCTGTTTAAAGGATTCTGTGCCTGTGATAGCGAGCAAGAAACAACTTATGCTACAGTACAATATTCCCACTAAATATATATATAACCCTTTTGCGAATACGTAACCAATTACGCCTCCAGCGCATGTGTTTACTACAAACTCTAAAGTTCAATTGCCATCGGAAAAGAAGGAATTGCATATTTTCTGATGCCAAGTTGAATGTGACCCATTTAAAGCCATTTTGAGAAGTAGAGTTACAACGCAACCCATATTGGGGGCATTGCATTGCGCTTGCGAAATCATAGTAGAGCACCTGCACCGCAGCCGTGGCTTTAATGGAATGAGCCTTGCAAATTACGGGAATTTACTATTTTACATTAGTACAGCTTCGAGGCAGCCCTAGTAGCTAGCCAGATTGAAGAGAATAGGTGGAGCGACATGCTGTCGAAAAGAAATGCTATCGCATGATACAAAAGGCTGCAATGTTTCTTTTTTACTTTGCCGCTTCTTGAAAGAAAAAAAATAAATCTAGAGGTTCAAGCCGAGGAGTTGTCATGAAATCGATTTAAGAGTACCTGTCGATGGGGATGTATTGCTATCGTATATGCTGCAGCTATCTTTATTGACATAAATTTTTTTCTTAAAGCGAGTTTCATCTGATAAAGTAGGGACTAACCTTTTGATCTGGTAGACTAGAGTGAGTAGTGAGAAGATGATTCCGATGACGAGTCCAAACTGCACATCCACCACCACAGTGGCCAAAAATGAGACCATCCAAATGTTCTGCAAAAAAAAAACAATAGGCATGATGTGCTCGTTGTCGTGACAGGAATGTCTCCCGTCCATACACTGCTGATCCCGCTGATAAAGCGCCCGCGTTATCAACGGTATCAGCGGGCCGTGAACAGGAGACGGTAAGAGTGGCATAGAACCGAGAGAAACAAATCGCAACATCGAACCGGCCTGGGTTTAGCAATCATCATCATCATTAAGAAGTTTAAGAAGATTAAGAAGTTTGCAGGGACAACATGGCCACAATTAATACATGACCGGGGTAGTTGGAGAAGTATGGGAGAGGCCTTTGCCCTGCAGTGGCCGTAAGCAGGCTGATGATGATGATCATCATCATCATCAGTATGGTTACGCCCACTGCAGGGAAAAGGCCTCTCCCATACTTCTCCAACTACCCCAGTCATTTACTAATTGTGGCCATGTTGTCCCTGCAAACTTCTTCATCTCATCCGCCCACCTCACGTTCTGCCGTCCCCTGCTACGCTTCCCTTCCCTTGAAATCCAGTTCGTAACCCTTAATGACCGTCGGTTATCTTCCCTCCTCATTACATGTCCTGCCCATGCCCCTCATTTCTTTTTCTTGATTTAAACTAAGATGTCATTCTTGATTTCAACTAAGATGTCATTAACTCGCGTTTGTTCCCTCACCCAATCTGCTCTTTTCTTATCCCTTAACGTTACACCTATCATTCTTCTTTCCATAGCTCGTAGCACCGTCCTCAATTTAAGTAGAACCCTTTTCGTAAGCCTCCAGGTTTCGGCCTCGTAGGTGAGTACTGGTAAGACGCAGCTGTTATATACTGAGCAAACTGAGCACTTTATAAGACACTCGGGTATTAGGCTTACAAAGCATCGCGGATACTGCTACGTTTCATGAAAGTGACTGGCCTCGGTGACCGACAATAAGCGGGGAGTTGTTGACATCCGCACGTATTCACACCGATAGTAGCTTATTCCCTCCCTCCCCTTTCTTTTCTTCCCTTAAACCCCTTCCCCTGTGTAGGGTAGCAAACCGGACATGCGTCTGGTTGACCTCTCTACTTTTCCTTCCTTCCTTCCTTTTCCTCCTCATCTTACACAGTCTTGAAAGAAATTAAATTCGGGTGTTTTGTGCGCCAAAACCATAATCTCATTATGAGGCACGCCGTAGTGGGTGACTCCGGATTAAATTAGAACGCTCGGGGCTATTTGACGCACATCTAATGCACGACTCAAGAGTAATTTTACATTTCGTCCCTAACGAAATTAACGCAGCCGCCGCGCCCGGGATTCGATCTCGCGACCTCATGCCTAGCAGCGCAATGCCGAATCAATTAAGCAACCACGGCAGATTACTCCGTGTTCGTGAGCGTGCCACAGCGTGTATTGTTACGCAGCAATAGTTCGAGAAAAATGAATGTGATAGTTCACCTACGCCATCGATCTTCGATATCCTCCAGAAGCGCTGGAAGTCTTTGACTTGAAGGAACACTTTCTTGAGTGAAACGAAAATGATCGTGCAGAGAATGGCCTGGAAGAGAGAGGTCGGAAAATGAGCTTCTTAGGAAAGAAGTACGACGAGCTTGAAGCGCCGTTTTCTCTGCCGTATTTATCGCGTAAAACCATTTTAACGATGTTTCTTGTATGAATAATTTTAACCTTGGGGCGCGATTTGTTATTGATGTCACTGGTTAGTCATAAAGACAAACGTTGTCTGTTTGTTATTCTTTGCGCACCTCTTTGTGAGAGTCTATTGTTGCACTACGAAATCTTAATGTTGAATTACTCCAGCACCCTCCCTAGCACTGCGGTCAGTATGTATTGACTCGGTACAACATAAATACGCCAGATATCTGGAAAGAGATAACGCTAATCAATTAGCATTAGCTTGCAAGTTAGTTTATGCTGAATAGGCAGCATAACTTAGGTAAACCAAATTGCATAAGCTGTGCCAGCTAACGCGAGCTTTTGCAATAGCGTTGCACACGGTACAAATATGTATAAATTTAACTGAGTGACCTGATTTGTAATTAAGAATACATAGGCATTCATCAAAATAAACATTGACCTTCTGTTATTTTATGAGCACCCCTTTATGTGCAGTGTCACTCAACAAGTTTAATTGAATTTGAATCACATTTGTAAGCATACTTCTCAATGGTGGGATAAGGATGTGTAATTTAGGCACAATTGAAGATGTGTGAAAAGTCTGCAGAAAGCGGCAGCCATCTTACCACGGGAAGTTTCTCGAAGTAGGAGCTGAGGCAGGTGATCACGACGAAAATGATGACAGAGTTGACGAAGCTGACGACCTGGTAGAGAGTACAGATACTACATATATGTAGTAGCAGTAGTAGTAGTAGTTGTAGCAGTATTATTATTATTGTTATTATTATTATTATTATTATTAGTAGTAGTAGTAGTAGTAGTAGTAGTAGTAGTAATAGTAATAGTAGTAGTAGTAGTAGTAGTAATAGTTGTAGTAGCTGTGGTGTTCAAAGTTAGCAATTTTTGTCTCTTCATGCGGCACAGCTTGCGGTTTTGGTCATTTTTGCGTTATTTATATGATATCAGGTAGCTTTACCATATCCATATTGTAACTTAGCGTGAGGCCAACCCACAATGATGTCCAGCAGTCGCACATAGTATGCATCATTGCACTTTATGAGTTGTTATTCCTACATTCACAATGCATGATGCATTCGAGCAGAACAATGCCGACCCATTCTTAGGCGCTAAATCGTGACACTTAAAAGCGTTGTTTGTGTCTTCATTCGCTACATTCTCTCCTCCTTAATGCTTCCATAAGAGGCTACAGGGTAATATAAACAAATAAACGAAGGTCACACCCACTTGCGTCTTGCCTCCAGCGCCCTCTTGTATAGAACTCCGCGGTACCGACGCCCCTACCGGGAAACAAGCGAAGAATGCGCCGAACAGATTGCACGCGCCCAAGGCCAGGAACTCCTGGGAAGAGTGGAAGGAATAGGCAATACGAACCATCACTATCGCCAGCATCACTACCAACGCCACTGTTCAAGCGGTGCTACCGTTCATTGCTGTCGTACTACGTAAGAGAGCCTCGGCAAGTCTGCGCAGAGAGACATAGATAAATTATTTACATTTTATAGGACCAACGCTTAATCGAAACACAAGGAAAGAGACGCACACGTATTGTGTATGTCTTTTCACTTGTGCTTTGTCTGAGTGATGGACCTACAAAATCTTGACTAAGGTGTCCCAACCGGCCCAGGCTTCTGTTTTGTTGGAGGTAAATGAGATGCGAAAGGCGGGGTTGACCGGACGAAAACCATCCAGTTTATCATTCCACACTAGGGCAAGCGTGAGCCAGATTGATGGAAAAGTCCGTGCAATGCATACAGCATGCCTTGTCCCTCAATCGCATGCGAGGGGTGTCAGCAGGACGCGGAAAATGTGATCTCGCGAGGGGCTTAACTCGCATCCCTGATAATATTCGTGCAATCCGAAGGACACACGCTGGCTGCCATTGGCAGTCGCTGACGTACGATCGAGTGCGCGCACCGCGATCGCTCGGCATACACCCACCTGGTTCGGGTCTATGGTGTAGTTGTGCTTCCTGGAGAATATGCGACCCAGCGAGACGGTGATGGCGTAGCTGACCACCGACACGGCGAGAGCCGGCGCCGCCACGCGCGACAGCAGTTGCATTGAGAATACGGGCGAGTGCGGCCTGGGCATTCTGCGCGGGAGAAACGCGTGGCCGAGCTTACAGAGCGTACTCCTCGCCTTCGTCCACTCATCGGAGAGAGAGAGAGAAAGAGAGAGGGAGATGAGGACAAAAGGCAGGGAGGTTAACCAGATATCAGTTTCCGGTTTGCTACCCTACACTGGGGTTGGCAGATAGGGGTTAGAAAGAGGACAGAGGGGAAAGCGTTAAAAAAACACGTACACACGGAGACACACACACACAAAAGGCGTTCCAGTTAATGACGTTCACAAGGGCCTGTAGATCACGTCTTTTTCGCATAGCGTAATCGTGCTACAGTAAACAGAGGGCTTTAGGTTAGGGGACGCAAGCGGCTTGCGTGCGCAAGAACTAGGGGCGACGGTACTGCGCATGTGCCCACATAGACGTAGGGGTCTGTGCATGCGCAGTACCGTGAACCCTAGTTCTTGCGTACGCAAGCCGCTTGCGTCCCCCAACCTAAATCTCTCTAATGTGTGTAGGAACGTGCAAGCAGCTTGCAGACAAGCAAAGCGCGAGTTCAGAACAAGTTCTGGAATCTCGATCGCCGATGCGCTACGCGGGCATACGGACGTTAGCCAACAGAAGCCGAATGCAATCCAAAGGGCGTTTCTGATTTTTTTATTTATCAATACTCCTGGCCGACGGCCAACAGTATTGATAAATAAAATAGGTGTAAAGCTAGCTTTCTCGTGAGGAAGTTTGCCAGGCTAACGATAGCGCTGTAAGTTCGCTATCGGCGTGTGCGAGCACACTGCACTTATGACATGGGAAACGTAGATGTGGCTCTCTTGATGAAATCATGCGCAAGAGACAAAGCTCAGGATGTGTGCAGCTACCACTTCGCCTTCATTTGCACCTTCATTGGCGCCGCATTTAGTTGCGCAGTTTTGGAAAGCAGAGAATCGCACATTCAAATTAGGAAAAATATCCATTAAGAACCATGCTGTGGGAAAATAATGAACGCGTTAGGGTACGTCGGCGTTCTCTATCACAATAATGGAATTTCGGTTGTCCTGCATGACGTCACGGCTCAGAAAGCACAGGCATTCTGTCATCTAAGAGGCGGTTTCCACACGAGGCTGCGCTTCTGACTCACGGCCACACTGTTCCTCCTGCCAAGCATGCAGCCTTCTGATGAATATAGAATGGGGACGCATCGCATTCTGCACCGCATACACTTCCTATGAAATATGGTTTCCGAGCACATGTGGTGTGGTGTCAATGAGTCTGCTTGCGTATAAGCGTGTGAAGAACTGCGCATACAATGGAGAGTTTTAGCGTGTCCGGTATTCCGCTAAACGTAGGTAGTTTCGGTCGGAATACCGGGTGAGCGGCAGCGTAAACGAGAGTGGCTTGCATGGTGCAGCAACCTGGTGGCGCAGAGCTTAACCAGGCAAACACAGAGCTAATATTACACTTAACAACTGCGTTCTACTTCGCTGCTGGCGTAAACTTTCGGCAACGGCGTGATCGTGTTCACGATCATCCGCAATTACCCCTCGGCCGTAAACTTATGTCAGCAGAGAAGAATACACTTGGTAACTGCAGTAATAGCCTTGTTTTATCTGGTTGAGCTATGCACTACCAGGTGGCTGCACCGTACAGGCCACTCACGCTTGCGCCACCCTCATTCGATATTCCGCCCGATCTGCCTGCGTTTAGCGGAATACCGGACACACTAAAGCTTTCTCATGAGAGTCAACATCTCGCGTCGCTCGTGCAACTTCCACAGTTAACCAAGTTGAAGTGAGGTGGTGGACGGAGCTAGAGTGTTGCCTTCTGTAGTGCAAAATTTTACTCTGGGAATTAGCTCGCCCCTAAATGGATAGTTCTAGCCTCTCCGTAACTGTATTGCACCTTTTAATATACCCAAACACCGAAAATGTCGACGGCAGCGGCAGCACTGGTGGCGCCATCCTGTGGCGCTTATTTCTACCGCAACTTGCTAGAAGCACTTCTGTGCTGCGTCATTGCTTTCGCAGGAAGGGAAATAAAAGGAAATCCACTATACAATCATGATTGTTTCAGTCGGTGCATTTGCACCAGCAGATGGATATACTATGGTCCTTGTAGATATAATACTGAGCGTACTGCGTGTTGTAGTTGGTGTTATTTTCACCAGATGGTGCCTCCGGCACTGCTGCGCGTGTCCATGTCACCGTTATTCCGGTATTCCCTAAACTGTGATGCATTTACGGACAAGCTGCAATATTCCGTTGAGCTCGCTGCAAGCAAACAAATAAGCAGAAAATAAACAGGCAACCGATTCACGTGGCATTGTTTTACATTACAACATACAAAGCGCACGATATAATAGAAAAAAAAAACGTTGATGCAGAGTGTCTGCCGATGCCTACAGCGAATTTCCGCCAAATGTATTGCCTCAGTAAACAAAGAAAGGATGCGGTTGGTGCATGCTCATAGTTTTCTCGCACTATGTTTTCTGACGGAACAAAACGAATAGAGAAAGGGACGGCACAACGTCGACCCGCTCCGTTATTGATTCATGGAGATACTTACTCGTGCGCGATGTGATCAATGACGCTCATGTTGTAACCTTCGAGGTTTAGATGGTGTGACAACAGTGTGCCGAGAATGACCTGAAAAGGGAAATCATGTGTTTTTATAAATATTACCGTGTTTATAGAGCGTTACATGATCTGAAATTGTTTTTACAAATTGGACGGCGCATGTATACCGTGCCCTCAGCTTATGTATGCACTGATAATAAAAAGTACAGCGCTTCGTTTCGAAAGCGGCAGTTGCCGATACACCCCCATATGCCGCTACCATAAGACTCCAAATGATATATGTTTACAGCTTTATATCCATCAAAAAAGTACAGACATGACATTAGAAAGTTTTTAGCTTGTCCTAAACATCTTACCACTTACGGATTACCGGAACCCTCGACGGCAGTTGCATACAGTGGCCTAGAGTTAGCCTTCAGTAGCATACGGAAGCAAAACTGGTACCGACATCATGTGACGCTTTGTGCAACTACAATAGATTTTAATTATTCTTGTGTTGGGTGAATGTTGTCGTAGAACGAAAGTCATTAAAAGACTGCGAGTTAACAATCATGTTGCTGCAAACGCTTTACACCGGCAGTTAAGTAGAATATGAGAAGTCGCTGCAGCATTAGTTTTGCGCGCCCTGTGGTTAAATCTACGTTGCAAGATGTCGCTTCTAGCGTTGGTGTTGCAGTAAACCTCTCGGGTAGCACGGGGTTCCGCAAACAGTAATGCTTTTAAAAACAACCTAAAACTCTCTATTTTAATGATTCCATTTTTCTGTTATATGAAGTATAAAACCGTGAAATACCTAAAAATTAAATATTCCATGCGCTGAACCTGTTTTTGCAAACCAGTGGTATCACTCTTGATCATCTTGTCTTTTCTTTTTTTTTTGTATGCATGCGAACAACGTCATGCCTAGCCTTAATGCCACAAGTCGTGAGAAAATTTTGCTTTATGTCATAATGTCACGATCATGTCGAAAGAGACAGAACCGGTCTTTCGAAAACAACTTGTTACCGAATCTAAATATCTCGTGACTGTTTCCCGACTTTCTCAATTGCTAAATGGCATTGTTTTAGGTGCCAAAAGTGTGCGGTAGAGCTTCTCTAGCTTGGTAGATGTTTGCTACTGTATACGGGAGCTGCAAGAAGGGTAGTTCAACCAAAATGCGAATGATGGTTAGTATAGAGAATTGCCTAAGCTACTTCCTTGTTCTGTCTTCACAGGGCTTTTGGGCTTTGCAAAGTGATCATTTTTTTCAACGAAATACTCCTTTATAACTGCAGCAATCAGCCCTGAACATGCATGCATGCAGAGTAATGTTTCGTTCTATGTTTAGAAAAAATAGAATCAATTGCTTCAAAACATGGGCCTGTACTGGTAGATAAAGGTTAGTAATTAAAGCGGCTAGAACGTCTGATACTACAAGCAAGAATATCAGAGAAATCCGTGTACTAACCATAATTCCCATGGTAGCTTAACGATCGCAACGCCCTAGTTGGCTCTAGTGATTTTGCTAGTAAACCTTATACTCCAGGGGCGCTAAAGGTCACATCTAAACATGGCGGCCATGGCGTGTTTCCGGTTACGCAATCACTTTCAGCGGATGCAGCTTACAAATGCATAGCCTTAAAGATCCGTTTTTTTTTCTAATCAGAGACAACCGTCTCTAGAGCGTGGGTCCGGACATCATATATCACCGCCCTGTCAAATTCGCTGTATTTTTTGTCGTAGTTGATTCACGGGACAGTCACGCCCTCTCCGATTGGCTCAAACTACGCCGACGTGGCGGACTTCGGCAACATGGCGTTATATGACATCGCCTGGCATGGCAGAATCTGACAATTTTTCAAGTCAGGCTGCGGACCCTATTTATGAGCTTTCGAATGGTATGTCACAAAATCGAAGCTGCCGAGCTAGATGTTGTTAAGAGAGAAAACTCACAACAGCCATTTCGATGGGGAAGGGTATACCGATCTTCTTGAGCAGAAGTGGATCGACCAGTATCTTGATGAGAAGCATGATGACGAAGCTAGTTGCAGACAGCGCGAGTGTGGGTAGATGAGTCTCGGCTATGCGATGGAAGAAGTCGATGTAGCCCTAGAAAGCGAGCAATAAAAGCCTGTAAAGATTCGTCAGCTGAAAAACAAATTGCAAGAAACCTTCTTTCTATAGTGGATGTCGCGTACCAACATGTTAAAACAGTTCAGCATGTATTTACACTAAAATGTGTGACGAATATGCTTTACAATATTCTACATGCCTATTTATTTCGAATATGCTCAAGATCAGAAGGCAACTACACGGAGGAGTGGTGAAATCAAATTAAATAGACGTCTTGAATGTTAACGAGAAATATGGGACACGACATTTTGAATTTGTTTTTTGCCTCTATCGCGTCTTTCTTCTGTTTATGCCACTGTGCGACCTTTCAGTTGGTAGTCGGTGTCTGTGCTGTTCTCGTTCCTTCTTGTGTGCGAGTTTGCGGCCCTGTTTTCCAGTTGGACTGGGTCTGCCGTACTTCTTTAATGGGGTTAGCAGTGTTCGAGAACTTAATCCAGTTTGCGATCTGTCTGTCTGTCTGTCTGTCTGTCTGTCTGTCTGTCTGTCTGTCTGTCTGTCTGTCTGTCTGTCTGTCTGTCTGTCTGTCTGTCTGTCTGTCTGTCTGTCTGTCTGTCTGTCTGTCTGTCTGTCTGTCTGTCTGTCTGTCTGTGCCACTAATCAATGAACCTCTTTCGCATCAACTGGAATCACTGAGTATGTGACGCTGGGTGTGTGCTTTCGACGCGAAGTTGGCTCAGTGGGTATGGGTCACTGGTTATGCGCCGCTCTTCAATGGCGAATAAAGAATACTTTAAATTTTATCCACTGCTAGGCGGAATCCAACCGGTGCCATCTGTATTCAAACACGCGCCATGCGCAAACTTCGCAGCGGCGTCGCCAGATGGCGCAGCATGTTCAAAGAGAAGCGCGAGAGAGGAGCCCCGCTTCTATACACGCCTCATACATGACGTGTTTCGGCGTTTTCGCAATACGCTGCATCGCTACCTGGCTTAATTTCTAATCGCAACAACGTCGACAGTCGTATCAAGAAGTTTCTGCCGAAATCTTTTTTTTTCATGTCGCACCTTGATGAGATGGAATGGGCCAGAGTAGACGGTGACGTTGATGCCGAACAGTCCTGGCAGCTGGCTGGAGCCTATGTGCACCGAGACGCCGGCTGTGAAACCGCTAACGAGCTGCTCGGAGAGGAAGACGCTCAGGCTGCCCAGCCGAAGCATGCCGAACAGTAACTGAGTAATGAAAAGCACAAGCGGAAGCCACATAACATAACCTTCCTCGAAATAGCCGTCAATCCTTATCGAAATAACCGTGGTGCATTAGAAACATACTAATACATTTCGTCGAAATGTTCACCCTGCAGAGGCGAAAGGTCTCCGATAATGGGAGTTCAGATTCCTAAGAACCGCTAGATCTAGCAAGCGTAATATGTTCTATGCCTTTTCCTTCACAACATGTTTCAAGCTTCAAATCTTTCTTATTCGTTTGAGAAAGTGGCTTAATTGGCAAGTTCTAGCATAATTACATCCAAACTATCACCTTTGCATCATTTGTATATTGCATGCTGGTACATTGTGTTACCACTTTTCCCATTCTCTTGTTCTCGTTTCCAGAGGGTCTTTATGTCCCCAATCACTTTTTCTCTGAAGAGTAACGTGTAGATGGACACCTACACGCAGGCCGAGTTCATTCACGAATTATAACTGTCGTTTAATTTCCTTATTCATATAGTTTCCTCGAAACACGGTTGAGACGTAACAGAAAAAAAAATGCCTTTAGCATGAAGATTTCAGTCACATGTGGCCACTCGTCGCGGTCGCAAATCGCAATTCCTTCCAGATATTTCAGTCATAGATAATTCGATATTTTATTAAAGGAACTGGAATATTAATTACGGATAAATTTGGAATTTAGTAATGATCTAACGGTCTTCTAATACAACAATGAACACTAATTATCGGTACTGAAATGGAGCACTACGTTGATGTTTCCGTCAAGCACGGTAATATATCTGAAAACAAGTGTTCTTGGGGCTGTATTCCGCAATAGAGGGACACAAGGTATTTCATTTCGTCAAAAAAGCATAGCATTCGTATTTAGGACTCCCTGAACATCTTTACCTGGCTGGCCACTTCTCGCAGAACAAGCAAACTTGTGTGGGATTCTGTGCGGAGGTGTCATCATCATCATCATCATCATATGCCTGATGACGATGGTGAAAATGCCTCCGCACAGAATCCCGCACAAATTTGCTTGTTCTGCTGGAAGCAACCATAAGATCCCGCACAAATGCCATACGGAGGCCACGTCAGGCAGGATTGTCGTGTTCGCAGTTAGGATCCTGCTGCTGTCGCTCTAAATTGGTTCAGAGCCTAAAGAACAGATGAAATATATTTTTTTCTGCTTGTGATCTCGTCCACCCGTCGAAGCACAGAAGACACAGTGGGCGAGAAATTGGCTCTTCCCTGCTCAGATACAAAGGAAAGTCGAATAGGTTAACCAGAGGTAGTTACGAGTGGCTACCTTGCACTGGCAGAAAGGCGTAAGGGGACAGAAGAAGGCAGGAGCAGCAGAGAGAGAGAGAGAGAGAGAGAAAACAAGGGTAGGAAAGGCAGGGAGGTCAACCAGAAGAGGATCCGGTTTGCTATCCTACACTGGCGGTGGGGGAAAAGGGAATATAAAGAGGAAAAAAGGGAGAGAGTAAGCACTGAGTGCGTGTGGGAGGGACATATTATACACAGGGACACTATAGACGGTCTCTTAATCCGGTACACTTCAAGTATTGCGCTAGTGCACGAATCGCTTTTCGTGCCGATGACGGGTGTGGCCACGGTCCGAGTATCTTTGAAAAAGACATTACCAAAACTCCCATGTGCAGTCGTGACCCGGCTGTACCTGATAAAGGCCCACGAGAAACGATAATGTCGTGGCAATTTTAGCTTCGGTGTACTCGTTCTTGTTTTCTTCGCCGAGGTTGCCAGTCATGATTGATTTGTTTGGCAGGAGCAAAGCACAAGTAAAGCGCGTGCACATAGATCAAGCGGCAGCAGAGAACAATCCTAAAGTCTAACATGTAGGCCCGTAGACTTTGAGAACTGCAGCAGCGTAGGTATAGATTTCTCCACGGAGTTACTTTGGGGACTCTGGCCTAAAACTTCTTGTACTAGTAGTAACGTCTGTTAAGAAGAGTAATACGCGGAAGGGGAGGTGTCTGATCCAAACACACAATCTTGCAGTGGTGCTAACTGTAGTGTGCACTGAGAACGACATGACCAAAACTGCCCATGTGCAGTCGTGACCCGGCTGTACCTGATAAAGGCCCACGAGAAACGATAATGTCGTGGCAACTTCAGCTGCGGTGTACTCGTTCTTGTTTTCTTCGACGAGGTTGCCAGTCATGATTGAGACCACAGCAAAGGCTCCTAGAAGAGAGAAACAAGATGGCATTGTGTGGTAGGCCAGTTGGTTATTCATGATTCTGGGACGTTACCACAAGAAAACACGGGGCATGAAGAAAAGGACGACAACCACTTCGTTGTCCATTTCTTCAAGTTCCATGTTTTCTTGCGGTAACTTCCCAAAATCAAGCAACAAGAGTTAAAAAAATGATGCATTGATATCTTGACGGGGCAGGGAAAACAACTCAAACGACGATAGACAGAAAAAAGCATATGAAACGCGCTGACTCTCAACTGATTGTACCAAGAAACAGACATGCGTACAAAGGAAAAACTAATGGCGACAAACAGAAAGCGACACTGGACATGCTCAGGTCACAAGACAAGCTTCGAATGATGCATCGAAAATGAAAAAAAAAAGCTATCATGATTTATACAACTAATGGAATTCTTCCGCATGAAGAATCACTGACGATTGACATATATATTTACGTCTGTCACTAATTTTTCTATGTAAGCCCTCATAAATCTAATTAGTCTCGCTAGGTAGCTACCTCTAGATAGGGATAACATGGGAAATATTGCTATGTCTCAGCTAACTCTCTTGTCAGCTGGCTTGCGCGTTTGTATACGGATAGCTGTGTTTGCGGCAACGCTTTCCCAATTTTAAGAGGAAGGTATATATTGAGGCCAGCTCTGATAGCCCAGATTCAGGTGCATGCAGAATGCAGAAATACCCTCATAGACAACCGCTGGACCCATTTGGAGTAGAATTTGTAGCATTTTTGTTACAATGCTCACAAGCATTTTGGAGGGGTCGTACTTACAAGTTGGTGCTGTTTTATACAGCGGTATACAGCGCATAAATTTTGTATGCTTTTGATGTCTCAAAAGGTGCAGGTCACAGAATTGTGATATCACTTTTTTTTTTATTGCTAAGTCAGAGTTCTAAACTTGATTCTTCAGCTTCTATGCTTTTTTTTTAATTTTCGTGAAATTTCGTAAAAAAAGTAAAGAAAAGACTAAGGGCCTGAATAAAAAAGACTTCGATGGTCGATATATTCGCTTTTTTTTTGTTTGAATACAACAGACGTCATGAAAACCAGTGTAGTGGTTACCGAGAAAAATAATTTACTCTTTGTCATGTATTAAGATGGGAGCTCCTGAGATAAGCCTTAATCCTGGTCTTAGAAGTTTGCAGCTCACCTATAGAGGCGTGCCTGGAGGTGCCGAAAACTGCGTACATGAGCATGGGAAACAGTGACGTGTATAGACCGTAGATCGGTGACACCCCGGCCAGCAGGGAGTAGCCGAAACCTGGTAAAGAATGAACACGTAGGAAATATAGACTCTTAATCTCGTTTCCCAAGAGTTTCACTAAGTGAAACATTTTTTTTTTTGCAAATATGTTCCACTTAGTTGGAAAAGCCTTTGCAGAATGAGATTAGGACGTTTCACTTACTCAGTAAAACTTATGCAGAACGACAGTAAGAGTGATATACAGTATAACAGCGACAAGAAGCTCGACCGGGGGAAGAGCCGGCGCTGAAGAACATTTGATCCGCATAGGTTACTTGTTAGTAAATGGAACATTATTGCAAACATCTTCCACTTAGTTGGCGGAGCCTATGCGGAACGATATTACCATGTTCCACTTAGTAAAGCTTATGCGGAACGACAGGGAACGGTATGCAGTATAACAGCGGCAAGAAGCTCGACCGTAGGAACAGCCGATGCTGAAGAACAGTTGATCCGCAGAGGTTCCTTGTTAGTAAGCGAAACATTATTGACATACATTTCGCTTAGTTGGTGGACCTTTTGCGCAACGAGATTATGATGGTTCACTTATATAGTGCAACGTATGTTTAAACAGTGTAGTGCCGGTCACCGACCATGGGGAGCAGGAGCCATGTTCATTACACAAGCACGGGCAAGATTAAAAAAAAGGAAACAAAGCAACCTTGATTACGCATTGCGACTGTCTTATATTCAGTACAGCTATGCAAATGCATTCATTTCCCCTACCCTATGTATCGCGTTTGCAGACAGATTCTCACTCGCATCTTTCCAGTCAAATTAAGACATTAGGCTGTCCACAGTATTTGAAGACAGTCACACTTGCTTAACGAAACAGTGACAGCGCAAACCAAGTCAAGGATATAGGAAGCGCGACACAAAAGGCTCTGTCCTTGTCTTGGTTTGCCCTCTTTCGTAATGTACCAGTACGCCCAGTCTGCCCTCGTAGCATCAATCTATTTTCAAGTAGTATACGATGATTCATTGATCTGTTGTTTGTTCCCAAAGTCGACCTCCTACGTGTCGCCATCGGTCAAAAGGATGGTCCACATCCGCACCATGGTCATGAGTGGGGCTGGCATATATAGCACTACCATGGTCAAGTAGTGTACTCACACATATAAACCCCGTAAACATGGATGCAGGAAGAGCCGTCGCCGTAGCTCGAGTGGTGAGGGCATCGCACGCGTAATGAGGAGGATGCGGATGCGGCTCCCACCGGCGCAAGTAATTTTTCGTTTCTTTTTTTTTTGTACACTTTCATTTCCCTTTACCTGATAATTTCTACATTTCAATGAAAGCAACAACTAATTCCCCCTATGCTTTCCTGGCTTTATTATTCGTTAGCTTCATATTGTTGTCACCAACGATGATTGTGCAGAAACCATCGATGATAGTTATCAATGTAGGCGATATAGCCCGAACGCGCGAACGAAAGAAAGAAGGAACGAACGGTTTCCTTGTCAAGCACTCCACAGAGCTCCCGTACGACAGTCCCGCCTCTCCTCTTCCCCTCCCCACAACTCGGTCGCGTGAGATCACTTACCCTTTCCGTCGGCGCCTTTGTATTCATAGTCCGACCATCGACCACCAATCACCGACCGCCGTCAAGCAGGAAAACGGACGAAAGCGGCAAGGATAGCTATTCACTTTCCAGTTGGGCCCCTCGGCTCTCTTTCTCTTCAGCCGATGTGGACGAGAGAAATCTTAGCGTGTCTCTGTTCTTGTCACATGGTAGGGCTGAAGACAGCCTGTCGAGCTCACTCCGACAAGGTCGTACGTCGCGGCATTCACACGCCCCATAGCATTGAACGATAAAGTCACCCGATAAGTGTCCGCACAAATCAGCAGGCACGCACGGAGGCTATCGCTTCACTTTGACAGTCACCTTTCAGAGGCTTCCGCTAAAATTTCCATCGTTCGTCAACCACAGCGCACTTTTAACGACCTCCTTCCATTTTGTCCCTGGACGCCCGATGCAATGGAAACAATGAATTTATATTTGGTTTCTATATGCACGTCCTCACCAAGAACAGGAATTGAAAAAAAAAAAAAAAACGAGTGTGATGGATACCTGTGCGCCCCTCTAACGCATGTAAAACACTTAGTCTATTCGCTTATTGTTTCTGTGTTTTTTTTTCTTTTTTAAACTTACCTTGAAGGTTAGCAGGTTAAAATGGTCGCATTGCATGGCGATGTTTAGCATACGTGCTAACGAAACCGAACACTCGAACAGAAGAATATGTTGTATGGACTGGCTACCAAAAAATAATTTACTTAAGGTGTGTACACAGTCTAGTAGGCATGCGCTCGTATCTTGTGTGTGTCAACGTTATATAATGCACACGATTATATAAAGCATCTCATGTCATCTCTGCATAGTTATGTGAATTGCGCTCGTACATCGTCAATTGCACATGACTTTAACACATTTACATACTTTCAGCATCACACATCGTTACGTTAGACTTTGTTTACATGTAACTGCGGTCATGTTGCCTATTAGTTCAGGTAATGAAGTATAGTAAAGAGCGCCTCAACTCCAGCATTTATGTGAACTCGTGTATGTATAGTGCCCGGTTTCTGATATATACCTACCTACAAGTAGCATACGACGCCCACTGCCTCATATGTTGATGCGCTACGTGAACATTTTGGACAGCTGCCAGAGGCCATGCACTCCCTGTTGTTGCATCTACCTGCGCGTGTGATTCGCTATTTGAACCACGAACTCGTGGTTCTGGGAGAAGTTTCTTCGGCATTAATCAACACGCTTTGTTGCAATTAGAAACAGTCGCGTGTCGTTGCCTATGTAGCAACGGCAGTGAGACCTGTGTATTGCACAACATTGTGTGTGTGGCGTGCGGCATTCTTCTTTTTCTGTTTTTTTTTTTGGGGGGGGGCGTCCTTAAAGCTTTTGCATGTATACAAAACGGGCCTTTTCTTTCGTACGTTGCCGCCGCTCTCTCCTGCCCATGCCGCTCTCTTTCTAGGCAGACGTTATGTAACGATACCCTTTTCACAATTCCATTCATTCATTATCATCCGCCGTTCACGGTCGGCTGGTCTTGGTGACGACGTGGGCAAAGCAGTGTTCAAACCGCTGACGAAACGCGGAAATGGATGACATTGGAATACGATCGTTAACGTTGTACCGGCCCTGCTTGACGCAGCTGATGCATTCCGTCGCTGACCTCGACACCCGGAAACATTGTTGCCGTTGCCACGGCAACGCTATAGCTCCGGAGCGTCCGCACGACTAGTAGCGCGTCACAACGTTCTATAGCGGCGAATTATTGCGCACTAGCAGACGACGAACCCAGCGCAGCCGCTATAGGGGCGACTGAAAACGACCTCCTTTCCATTACGTCCTTTTCCCGTAATTTCCTCTAGCTCTCTATATCTTTTTTTTTATGATGGGGCATCAATATTCTCACGTGACTCTCTCACGCGACATCGCGCTCGCGAATTGAAATGGTCGTGGCGAAACGGCGCGTTTTGCACACATCGCCGCCCGCGCAACACGTGACTCTGCGGCTGCGCGTCCTTCCTTTTTCCGTGGCGCGATGTGGTCACGAAACAGGCCGGCTGGAATGCGACGTTGAAAAAGAAGTTTGAAGGATGCTTAAAGGCAACTCCGGTACTTTTTAACCATATTAGGATATTGTCATTATCAAAGGTATTGACGCTCCAGTCACCTGAAGAGTGGTTCAATTTGCTGAGAACTTCATCATTCACTTAAAATTCTAAATAGCCAATAAACGAGGTACCGAAACCGGAATGGGTCGCTGGTTCGTGTGACGTCATGATGAGCGCATGACGTCAGGTGCTACACTGTCATAATGCAAACACGCAGAACGCGTGCTAAACACGCAGTACACGTGGAGCGAACCTAATGATGTTTCCTGACGACGCAGGAAGCTTTTACAGAGTTTCCGAACTAGACAGTGGCGATTTAAGCGACGATTTCAGTGACAGTGGGGTGTAGACTCCGACGTCGCAAACACAGGGCGGCCAGTAGAAAGTCATGAGTCCGGAACGCAGCCAATTTTTAAAATTCACTTTCAGGAAAACTGAATCACTTGCAGCCCTATAGTTTGGCACAAATAATCAGAATGCAAAAGAGAACTTATATTCAAAATTTTATTAATATCAATGAACACCGACAAATCGTCGGAGTTGCCCTGAAGCTTCGCCTTTAAGAGTTGGGACGCGATAGCGTTCAACACTCCTTACTGTTTTTCATGCTTCCTGGCAACTGCAGCTTATGTAACCGTAACGTTTACCGGGCAACGTTGGCTGCGAACGCTATGCAAGAAGGCGAGCTTTCTGGTAGAAACGCGGCCTCTTGCGTGGGTCGATCTCCTGTTCTTGTTTCGCACTTTTAATATTTCACTAGGAAAAGAGCTAACATAAAGGACATGCGCTGTCGGTGTCTCTTTTTCATTACGTTTTGTTTTTGGGCTACCGTTCTCGAAATTCCGAGGAATAACTTCCTAAAGAATGAAAGACAAGGTGTGAGCAACTTCGGTGGTAGAGGAGTGGTTGCGTATGCGTGGTTCGGAATTTGATTCCACGTTTTTTTTTTTTTTTTTTTGTCGAGGCGATGTCCGACACTAGACGCCGGATTTCCTGCGACAGGGGCTCCTTAACGCTGTCGCGTTAATAATGCCGGGTTACTGTAGCCGTGTCGCACAATGTGGCCAACGTACTGCGGTCACCGCAGTAAACGGTAATGCTTAAAATTTTTATTGTTGCTGAGTGCAAGAAATGTGTTTTCTGAATTGTGTAAATAATAACTGTGCACTGCCAGCCACGTAGCCAAGGCTTACGCGGTATCGTGCGCAACTTTGCGAAATCGGCGCTTAAAGCCTTTATTCGTCACCCGGAACGACTGTAGAACGAAAGCCGTTTCAGAAATAATGGAAGTGATAGTCGCCTTAGAACCGTTGCGCATTTTTTTTATATTCGCAAACAGTTTGATGCACTCGTTAAGCGTATGTACAGCCCCTGTTTAACTGTCGTGTGGCGTTCCGCATGGATCCGTGCTGCGTCCGCTTCTGTTCATAGTGTATACTAATCATACTGACAGAGAAATTAGACTATATAGAAAATTGCGCAGAATACACTGACCAATGGAACAAATAGCCGAGCGCCTCTAGAAGGCTATTTACCTAATTAAAGGAATGATGCGTTTAATGGCACATATTTGTAACGGGAGGATGTTTAGGGACAGCTCGTTGTTTCACTGCGTAATTGCACAAAGAACAGAGTAATTAACCAGCACGTGAGTAGTGGTAGCGTAGGTTGGTTAATTATAAACCGATTCGTCTTCTACGAGTCGTCTCCAGCGGCACAGGCTGCACGTTTAAAAGCGGCGAAAATCGTGCGCAAGTTTGGCTTTTTTTTTTTTAAATACGACTAGCATTCTTAAGATCTAACGCGATGCGAAGTGTCCAGCTGTCTCCGGATCTAGCTGTTCTCCTTACACGCCAACATATGTCACTGGGTATGTGTCATTGTACATGTACCACATCCTCGACGCCAATTAACGTGGGTACGTGCGTGTTCTCATTGTCCGTAAAGAGTTGGCTTGCTAGCTCTGGTTAAGTACCGCTCTTCAATGACCCTCTTAGAGGCCTCTTTAGGTCACGGGACATGTCCCACTCAGCATGCGCCGCTCTTCCCAATAATTATCATAACACACAAAACATATCATCACCAATTACGCACAATTCCTAAATTGCATTGCTAATAGTATTAGTGTCGCCAGACATCTCCGAAATATGAATACACTGCTTTTCCTTCTTATTTGGTTGACTTCTTTTTAGTTCGGCGGGGATAACGTTTTCTCACACTTGCCCGAAGGCCCGAAAGAAGGGGAATTCGACGGCGTTCAACAGTGTCGATATAGCTTGATTGGCAGGTACCTTCAACTTGACTGCACCCTCTGCACCATGCTGTTACGGGAACGCGGCACATTCGTCCTCACTTCGACAGTGCAGCAGGCTCCCTATGTGGCACGCTGATTGGTTAGCCTCCCTGCAGGAGCCAGGTTCGGCACAAGCGAACGTTTCTCCCGCACTCGCTCCACTGCGAGTGCAACTGCGCGATCCGATGTCGGGAGGCATGACTGAGCGCTAGTTAATTAGTGGCCCATGGCCGGCAATGTCTCCCGCTTTGGCCTAGCTAAGCGAGTTAGGAGTTCGACGGTCGCTTGGGCGATTGTCAGGAGACGTTAATGAATGCCTGCAAAACGCTTAATTGGTTTCGTTTGAACGATCCTTCTGGTGGGATGCTTTTCCTGGCGAAAAAGCATCCCACGTGTCCCCGGTGCACTTCGATCTCACTGCGAAGTACAAACACAATAATAATTAATTAGGTAACAACGAAAGGAAATACTCTCAGCATTCCTGATATGCGCATCGGTCGAAAAGGCTTAACCGCCGGCAACAGACGACAGCGTTCGTCCATCATGCACTGCGCTTTTGTTCTCGATTTAATTGCCGCGAGGTGCGCGGCAATATCAAGATATATCTCGCACGAGGTTAACTCGTGCGGCCTCTCTCGAGAACTCGCTAAAGACAGCTGGTATTAACCAAAAGCTTTTTCTGACCGTAGCCTCTCTGATGCAACGGTGTGACCACAGAGACCACGTTCCGATCATTGAGTTTCCTGTAAAAGGTAACGGAGCTGTGATCGCTCAGCTGCCATGCGAATTATGGGTGCTTTACGGATTTGCCTAATCTTCGTGCTTCTGTCTTCAAACGTTCATGAGGTGTTATTTCTTATGCTTTATATCTCTAAATTCCCAAGCAATCATAGCTTTCTAAACACATGAAAGCAAAAACTTTCTGCTCACAGGCATATAATCATTTCTAATAGTTGCATTCATCGCGTAGTAGTATGTTCAAGATAAACTCATTCGCGAAGTCAAGAAGCTGTTTTTGAAGCCAGAAGGGTGTAGCTCAAACCGGCATACTCACAGCAGAGTTCCCTCAGCTAATTTTTTGTAGCCAATCATGCCTCCGACCCCAACTCCTATTCGTGTGCGAAAAACGCGCCACGTGGACCTGGCGGCGAACTGTGCAGTGTTGGTTGCTCTATAAATCCCGTGGAGCCTTAATGGCAGGCGCCGCGCCGAGTCTATAGCGAAAACGAGAGGCATGTTGTTTGCGTTTTCTTGCTTCCAACAAGGGCTCGAAACTTCAGAACGATGTGCTTAAAATAAAAAAAAGAATATGTTGCCGAAATAGAACTGTACTCAAGGATAAACAATGCCTAAATCATAGGTATGCCTTCCACTTGTGGGGAAGACAAGCTGTGCGAAATGCCTTACGCACATTAGAATGGTTGAGTTTCATTGTTACGTCGCCTTCATTTTGTATGCGTAATGCATGTGACTCCTTTTCATATGTAAAAAATGCCAAGTCTACCTTTTCCAAGACACGTCCCCCCCTCCCTCCCTCTCTCTCTCTCTCTCTCTCTCTCTCTCTCTCTCTCTCTCGCTTTCTCTCTTTCTATCTCGCTCCTAAGGTCTTTCAATACTCGGTCCCCTCCCCCACACGGAATAGCGTACAGGCTACTACTATGCGCACGCCGGCATAAATCTCTGCGTTTCATTAAACACCTTTGTCTCTCTTTCCGGATCGCGCTGGAACTTTCGACAGCCTCGTTCGTACGGAGTCCATCGCTATAACCAAGCGGACCTATTGTCAACCGTCAAACTAACCGCCATCATCTATACGCGCTCGTATTTGTGTGCTACGCTCTGCAGATTTTCTGGTCTGTAAAGGTTGACACGCCACCACGTTCCCCCGTCAACACCCCCCCCCGCCCCCCCCCCCCCTCGTCGACGTCAGTCGAGCGTGGTCTGACGCAACGTAAACAGTCGTCCGTGTGGCACGAGCAGTGGGAGGTTGTCGGAGAGAGGCAGTCAGTCGAATCGGTCGGTATTGGGCAGTTCGAACGCTCAAGGCCGACCACAGCGCCGCTAATGCTGGCCGACAGAGATGAGCGGCGGAGACTTGGGCGCGCGAGCGGGAAGCTGGTGGCCTCGTGCACGAAGCGCTACAACGCAGTCCCGAATTGTCGCATTCGTCGATGGACTAAAACGGCTGAAACCTGCAGTGACAAGGTGATCGTGAAAAATAAAGTATGCGGCGGCCGCATTTCGATGGCAGTGAAAGGCAAAGACGCCCCTGTACCATGCACTGGGTGCAGGGTAAAGAACCCAGTGGTGGTGGAGTCTCTCACCATGGCGTGCCACATAACTCAGATTGTGGTTTTGGCGTGTAAAACCCCAGAATTTGATTGAAAAAAAATAAACTGAATGCATTCGAGCAGTCTCTCGCACAATTATATCACGTAGAGCCACCTGCAAACTTTTACTGCGACGGCAGGTAGAAGCTCGACGCTGGGTTTCCTACGTCCGTCTTCTGTACTTTCATTAAGGTAGGGACGAGGTCATATATGTATATATGTACACTTAAATTCATGGTCATAAGCACGGAGGTAGGAAATAGACTACGAGGGAGCGTTGCATCACGCAGGCAGCATTGGCAAGCGAACTCTCCGCCGAAGCGGTCCTCCCATGGCCCTTTCTCTCTCATAATGTTGGCCCAACACGTGACCGTGCTCGACGGACTAGGCCAAGCATGCTTGTCTTCCGGTAGGTTTTAATCGAGGCGCACTTGTTCGGGTGCCTTGCCAACCGTTCCGTGCGGGTTTTTCTCGATATGTTTGAGAAAGTTCGGTTGTTTATTGCAACGCACACATTTCGTCGAAATGTGCGAGCGTGGCAGCCACGTGTTGTTGCGGCGACCGTTGTCTTTATGAAGGAGTGTAGTGAGCACCGCGGCGCTGGAAGACACTAAAATTTGCCGTCACGTGGTCACTTGTCGGACCGATTCTCACTGGCATCAGTTTTACCACGTTACGACGCTCCCACCTAAGTTCTTATCTCATTCCTACACTGGCCACGTATACCACCTCACCCTCGTCCCGCTCCCTCGTCTTGGGAGCGGGCCGCGCTAACAAATACCCCGTTGCGCTGCGTTTATCTCATTAATTTATGCATGATTTGGCGCAATGCATGGACTTCGAGAGTGGCGGTGTCTGTGGGCGTTTCGGAGGACATACAACAGACAGCGTAGCGCAAAGGGCGAGAACGACGTGGCGCGTATCGCAAAGAACAAGTTTTTTTCTTACGATTGCGGTGGCCGCTGTGCGAGCCTGCTGCTGCAGAACTGAAAGAGTTGATAACCGAAGGAATCGCTCAAGCCTGCTTTTGTTTTAAACAAATTCAGACAGCGCTCACAAACACAGGCTCTGCATTAATAGGATAACGAATAGAGCTAGTTGGTAACGATTCGTAGCGAGCAGCACCACTTCTGCTAACTATGTGGCGACCGCTATGTGCCATAAGATATAGATTTTGTGACTTGCCACTGGTATGACCTGTGGTGATGAGGTTTCCCGCGCACTGATGAAGCAACCTCTCGTCTGAACTGTCGACAATATTTTTGCACGTTGTAGTCGGGGTGATAGCGAAGCAGGTCGTCAAGACACTTGAATAAGGGCAACCGCTGGCATTTCCGAAGGGTTGTGAGACGCCCGCAACTGTTGTCACACGTGTTCAAACGACTATACTGTAACGCTGCTTTCACTGTACGTTAGAATTCTCTGTACAAGCTCTGCGCTTACTTGACAAGTGTAGCCGAGCAACGTTCACTAACGAGAGAAGCAACGGAGAAATAATCCCAACGACTACTTGATCCTTCAAGCCAGCTATAATTGATCAGTCTAAGGCAACTTTTGCTTATGTAAACAAACTTTTTTGTTTAGATCTTATCCCACTCCTCTCAGTAACGCTTTAATTACCATTAGAGTAACAAAGCGAAGTAAATCGACCTCCGGGGGCACGTAAACAGGCGCCGTGTGGTAGCTAAGGCTGAAGACCGCACTTCCCGATGCAGTCAAGTTTGACCTCAGCTTCCCCTGGTGAAACATGTATCGTGTACTGCATTCACGAGTCGATACATCGGCATGAGAGCTCATAAAAGCACCGGTCTTACAGAAGTCTATGCCACGTATACCGCTGTCGCAGACTCTCAGGCAAGTATGCAACACGGACGTCGGTTAAAATGGTAGCCGTTGGGCTAGTTGGCATGTCAGTATTCGTCATTTACTTAACCTTATAACGCTCCCTAACAGACGTAGGACTGCAGAATTTAGATACTAGCTGCTGGTCGCGTTCTCGACTACAATATCGCGTTGTGAGTGTACCAATCGACTGGTGCACCTAGTTCAGAAAATTATGGCGCCGGGAGTGCAGGCAGGCCACAGCTCACTTTGGAAGTCTTGTAACAACGCGCGAACAGATAAAAATCCGTGAAGGAGGAAGTGGGGCTTGAGGTCGTCTTGGAGTACGCCACGTCACGTGGTTGTGTGGCAACCAGCCAAGAGCCACTGATTAATTACTCAGGCTTCCCCGCCTTATCTTCAGCCAGCACCATTCGGGCCGTGGCTTACACGCAGTTTCTGGTTACACACGTCAACGCTCGCTAAAATATGACTGCATGCCTCTTTGGAAACCAGCGCCCGCAACCCTTTCGGCAAGCTCACAACGCGCGTGCGTGCAGGCCCCAAAATACGTACTCCATCTTACCAACTCAATGCAGTGCAGTGCCGGCTAGGATTCGTGCCAATCAGCAGCGAGAGCAAACTGCGTGTTCCAGGGAAGGGAAGAGGGCTTACCCAGCGTTGGCTATTAACTTCCTTCCGTGAAGCTTGTCCATTTAGTAGGCGTCGTTGCGCCCATGGCGATCACAAACTTCTACTGAAGTATTCTGTAAGAGTGCGCTTAGTGGACATGTCCATTTCGTCTGCTGTTGAAGTTCTGATTGGCTGTTGCGCCTGGCTGCTGCGGCTCATCCAATCAGAACTTTAGCAGCAGACGAAATGGACATGTCCACTAGGTGGACCCTTACCGAATACCTCCGCAGGTTCTCATTTTTCGTTGGCTGACGAGGCCCATAACTTTGCATGCATTGGCTCAAGAGTTGGTGAGACGAAGTGTAGAGATTGAAAAAAAAAGAAGACCCACTCTGAGGCACGTGGAACACGGCCAGCGTGACGCCCGTGAGCAGGTCCGGAAGCAGGTCGTGCCTGACGTCGTAGTGGCGCAACCAGGTCGCGATGGGGAAGCATCCCAGTAGCCGCGTCCTGACGCCGCGCCGCTTCCACTTGCGTCCCAACGCGCGTCGAAGTCGCGGCACAATCTGACCCTTCGCGGTGGGCCTCTGCTGGGCGAACTCTGTGTCGAAACCGTCCTGGGTGAACCCGTGCCTGACCCGGGCCGCGGGGTATCCCGCCGGACCGCGAGCGGTCATGGCGCCGCCGCCGCCGGTAGCGGAACCCTGCAGCGAGCTCGTACTCCGAGAGGTCCAGCGTTGCCGTGGCTGCTAGGACGGAACGATGCGTACGGGCGACGAGCGGCTGCCCGCGTCATCGTTTGGGGCCACGGCGAACTGGAAGGGTTGCGGTGGGCGGAGACCATTACGGGTGGCGGGCCACTCGTTGATTTCTTTCCACGTGCCGTTGAGCATTTGTTGCGACACGCACTTCGGCTATCCCCTCTCTGTCGTTCACTTCCCCTCGCATATTTCGCGGTGGGCCACCGCGGTCGTCTTGAGTGATGCCTCCCCCCACACACCTACGGTGGAAGTGGGCGTCCTAACCGTTCTTTTGTTCTGATTCCACCTTCTCAGCTTATCGTGCACAAGCTAGGGAAGTGAAGGGGGAGGAGGAGGCATTGCTTCGAGGTGTGTAACGACGTCCTTACAGCGGGTCCGGATTCTGTGACTACTTCCACCCTCGCCTAGTTTTGCAGTTGCAACGTGAGGTTCCAGCTTTTGGACTGAACGCGGTAAAGCTGGAACATTTCCTTGCTAACCTTGCTGCGATGCAGTTGTTGGAATAAATACGGTGGAGAACGTCCGTGCCAAACGTTCGCTCCAAACATTAATGAAAATTCGCTGTGAATAGTATTTGGCGTATTGCAACGAAATTTATGGAGGGCGTTGGGCTTATCAACGTTGATGCGTGAGCATAGTGATGATGGGGAAGGGGGTAATTAGGTGCGGTGTGGAAAGCTAGCATGCTTATGTTATTTGTGCTTTGCAGCTCTGCGGTGTGTTCCACTGTGCGTCGTTTGATAATCATGAGACATAACTTAGATGAAACTTGGGAGGGATAGCATCGTAGGAGCAATCTGCCAGCGAACTTTTGTTCTTGCGGATGCTTTGTGGGCACCATCAAAGAAAATCAAAATTGCGATAAATACGGTTATTCTTGATGCTATCCGGTGTATCAAAACATTTGTGTTTGGGAAATGCCATGCTTAGAGAGAAGAATCTTTCGTGAGGAATAAATTGAGCAAGGGCGGAGGGGGCGAATGCTTACTTCTGAATACACTGCCCCCATGATCTGCCCGCCTTACTCTCTGTAGACGCAAACTGCGAAACCTGATCAGTGTTCACTGTAACGCCGTCGGATTAAGAAGTGGTGGATTGTTAACTAAAACGATAAAATTAACGCAGAGAAAGGATCGAGGCCTCTTACATGGCGCAGCATGCAATCATTCGCTGGCAAAAACGCGAAAGAAAGACAACTGAAAATAAAGGAAAGAAACCTTAGAATGGATTGTCAGCGCAAGTCTTCGAATGATGGTTAGTGAAGCGGTTACGTTGTCATCGCCGGCTTGAAAGCCTGCCAAATTGCGAAGAATTTCGGTCACCGGTTATGGTAACGCTGGCGAGAAAAGTGTCACAGAGTGGCGAGTTGAGTATAACCATAACAGCTTGTTGTTACTGCATCGAGTTGGGCTTCTTAATTATAACCATGCCATTGAAGAAGTACGATAGGGGCTATAGGACACGAGAACACGAGGACGCGTCAGCATATTGTTAAACTATAGGCCTCGCATTATACTGCATTGTTGCAATTTCAGCAGTTACCATGTGGCAATATGCGTATCGTGTTGTATACTCAGCTGCAGCTTACGGAGCTATTCTTGCTCTCGCTATGTGTAAAAAAATGACAATAGGATGACATGCGAACGCTATGTAACGTGCTTGGAAGCGTGTTGGAGCGCTTTGTTTGTTCTAAAGAACAGGGTAAGCCGCTCAGCTTTCTCGAGCACGAAACATCCTCAACTACTAGTCACCAGCTGTTTTCATTACGTGCGAAGGTTGAAGCTTGACTGATTTGGTAACGATGCAACTCGAAGGTTTCCAGAGCGCACTTATACTTAGGAATAGCTACAGTTTCACTCTCTTAGGTATCTTTCACTCTGCCTGTTCCTTTTTCTCAGTATGTATGCGCTGTGAACACCTTCAAGATGTTTTCATTGCCTTTTACATTGCATGCGGCATGTCTCATGTTCCATGCAGTTGCTTCGGGACGCACTGATATTCTAATTTGGCTTTCTTGCTATAAGGCACTCGCTATGTATTCGCCAAAGGCCAAGAGTATTCTGAAAAATCGGAATTCTTGCTATTATTGTCCATTTATTGTTCTCAGCTACCGTCTTTATTAATCGACGTGTTATGTGAATTCTCCTTTCCTGCCGAGTCTACGGTCGCGATCCCTTGCTCTGCATTCATGTCCTTCTTCGTGGATAGCGCACCTTCTGCCCAGATGGTGCTGTGGTGCTGCAGTCGCAGGGAGGACATCGTGGAGTGGTCATAACTGTGGGTATAGTGGGGGCTTTGGTCGAAGAGTTGACCGTGACGGGCTGGTATTTTTTAGTCGGTGGCGCCGCTGGCTCTTTCGGCTTCGCTACGCACATGCCTTGTATGCAAACCTGATAAAAAAAAAGAAGACAGAGAGGAATGAAGAGAGACATCATCGATACTGTCGTTCAGCAAAATTTCATTTCACTCGCAGAAATGCCAGATTACAGGGCGGGCACATTCGTGACGGATGTAATCCCGCAAGTGTATTCACGATCGTGTCCTACTCACACCATCACCGTCAGTCTTTCAATCATTTTACTCTTCCTGTAGCTGAGCAGGTTCGAAAGCAAGACATACAGTATGGTCCACTATTAAAGGGAACACCTAATTACTTTTCACTCCACCATAATAGTAAAGACAAGCTTCATGTGACGCTTTAAGTAGACGTATATTGAGGTGAAATCGCCACCAACGCCTTCGTGTCAAAGCATAGCTGTAATCGCGCCTGAAATACTAATTTTGCGGTGCCTTTAGCAGTAACTCCTGCTGTGCTTCAAGATGAGCTCTTCACTTTTTCTTTCAGTGCTACCAACTGAGGTCTTAAGTTTACGCCAGAAGTGAATAACGAAGAGTAAAGCAGGAACCCTGTTCTTGGTTGAAGTCACTTTATGTAAAAATTTCTGACGTCTTATAAAGCATACTTAAAAAATAATTTTAAAGTAGTCATCATAATTTTGTTGCACATTTGTCTTTAGTCATCTGAATGTTTCACTCACCGCACGCGCTGGAAACGATAGCATGCAATCAAGCGTGTCAGAAACCTGTCGGAAATCGCTGAATCACTAACGACATTCAGCTTTAATTGCAGGTACTCCACGAATGGTTTTCCGAGCTAAGCCGTGAGGCACGTAATGCCATTTATGTTGTCCGTGTGGCGCCCGGAATAACGCCCTGGAACTTGCCAGCACCAGGTTGCAAAGCATACCCAGCTTCGCCCGCATGTATCGTGGTTAAGCGCGGCCTGTCTTGGAGTGACACAGAAGAATACACATGTCTATTGTAATACGGTTCTACTGGGGAGTGATAAGTTGTGGGTTCGCACGTCTCATGCGTGATACCTGCCACGCCCTCTTACCTCTATATTTAAAAGCTAACGGCAACCAAACTTCGCCTTGGCTAAATTGGTAATGAATGAGTTGTATAGTATATTATACTGAAGAAATCTTGGCAAAGCTGCAGGTCTGGTAACTGTCGATCTTTCATTAGCAGACTTCTAAATAGCACCCAAGTAAACGGCGTGTGCAGCTGGCGGTGTACGGACTTGAAGTAAATCACAGCCCTCGTCCCCGAGATTTTTCACTGGGCCACTGGCGGTGACTAACTGCGCAGGTCATGCCGAGATAGAGAGAAGAACTTTATTGAATTAAAGAAAAACCACAGGGTCCTTCGACGGTACCCGGACGTTGGGGGGAGTACTCGGTTCAGGACACCGTGAGCCGAGACCACCCGTTGCACTCCCCTGACGAGACAGAGCTGGTCCCTCGAGCGTGCCAGATCATGAGCGCAAACACATAAAACACCACACAACAGTGGGAAGTTTCTCTGTCTAGCGTCGATTCCCGGGAGATTACACCGTGCAGTTCGAGTCAGGCGTCGCGTTCGATGAGTGGTATCGGGGAATTTTTTTTTTCGATTTCAGTATCGAGAACGTCTACTGCTGCGAGCCTTTCTGTGGTGTTCACTTGTATTACAAAGAAAAATTTGCCCTGGGGCTGTGCTATAACTACAATATCTGAAACTAGGCTTTTCATGTGGCCCGAAATTTTGTTCCAGTTCACTTCTGATAACACCCTGTGAGCGTATGTTGCCTATTTTTACGCCCCGGTCATATCTTTCTAATTTCCTTTTAGCACGAAAGGGATTTTATGCCGGGATCCACCAGATATCTGTCCCACATCTACACGTCACGCAATCTTCATCACGCTAATTTCCGGGCATCCCCGCGAGATGGCGCTAGTTTGCCGTTTTTCCAGTATAATAGCAAGAGCTTGGTGGCGCAACCCACCACCCCGTTCCGAAGGGGACGCTCATAACATCCATCCATCCATCCATCCATCCATCCATCCATCCATCCATCCATCCATCCATCCATCCACCCATCCATCCATCCATGAAAATGGAAAGGAAAAAAATCTGAAGGGAAAGTCTGCATGGGAACGCAAAGGGGAGTGCAATGTTATTTGAGGCCTGAGCTGGCGGCGTGAGTACAAAAACATACCAGAGCAAATGTACGACACAGGATGAGGCGCGTGAATGCAGCAAAAAAAAAAAGGAAAACAGAATTGACTCGGCACATTGTAATGGAATGCCAAGATATTCACCCAGCGAGACCTGTAGGAAGTGCCCATCTTCCAGAAGCGTTAGAATGGAAGATAGATTTACTGGTTGTCAGTCGAGATAAGTGAGACGGCTAGAGCATTGGTGGAAAAAAAAGTGCAGGGAAGGGATTGATAGAACCGGAGCCATATATGGTAAGGGTACGATATAGTGACATAGGTTTTAAATGAGAAAAGTCGAGATCAGAGAGGCAAACGGCTAGAAAGCGATAGATGGCGTAAAACCTGATTATATCAAGCAGACTAGGCGATTCTTTCACCCCATCCCGCTTCAGAAGAATGCAAATAAACAACATAATAATAATAATAATAATAATAATAATAATAATAATAATAATAATAAGAAGAAGAAGAAGAAGAAGAAGAAGAAGAAGAATCGTACGGCGTTGAGAACTCTGCTAAGGCACTGGCCGTGGGACGCTTTATTTTCATTTTATCCTAAATTTGTGTATAGGCCCTCTATAAATTTCTGTTAGCCTTTTGTTGCCTAGTGCTTCGTTTTGAATGTACGCCTTTGCCCCCTTTTCATATTTCATTAGATGCATTTTTCGAGTCATGTACGAACAACTCAAAGGGGGAGCGTTGGACAACGCCAACAGAAACTGTTGCTATCCACGTACCAGTTTGGAGGAACACCTCGGTGGGCAGTCGGGACGGCGGATGGCCTGCGCTTTCTCTCTCGACACACGCGTATTGTGCAACCATTTTGTTTTCCACTGTCGCGATGCCGCATTAGCCTTGGACTTAGTCACCTATAACGAGGCTCTCATGCTGGAACTCGGGCAGCGCTGTGTGCTGTTGGATGTACGTGATCAGGCATGAGGATGCACCACGAGTCCACGCCACGTTTGCATTTTCTCCGTGCGGGTGCTTTGGCGTCGGCGCGGTCGCTTGGCATGAGAAGCGTTCTCGCTCGCGAGAAATGCGCTATGTGGTAACGACGCAGTTTCGCCAATATTCAATAACGGCCTCTGAGATTGGCACGCTGGTCTGCCGGAGTGCGAATCTCGGAGGTCATAAATGGACTATCCGTCACGTCTGACGTACTTCTGACGTCTGGTAGCCTGCGGGGTGCGATTTACGCTGTTCGGCAGAATGGGTCTCGCGTGCTTTCTGTCGCTGTCATTGCCTCACCTTTCGAGCGAAAGTGTTCGCCTAAAAGAACTGCACATTTATGAACTTGGAAATGTGCAGCGTAGACTACCACTGCTTCTTAGAATACACGTTTAACTTTTTTTGTTATGGCCAATTCCTCTAGAATAAATCAACCAATTCTTCATTTTTTCCTTCTGTTTTCTTCTTTCCTGAAGCACTAATTCCGTTCTCTTGCTTTTGTTACTCGTACACCCGTGACCAAAAGTATACGAACCACAAGGTACCCGAATAAACTTAATTTATTTGCAGTTAGCATGCATAAACGAATTGACGAGTAGACTGGAAAGTTCACAATCCTAAGTTTGGACTGCAGTTCTCAGTTTCAAGTCGCATTCACAAGCTGAGGAAAAAAATCGGCCTTGTTGCGCATTCGCTTGTCCGTATACTTTTGCTGACGGGTGTACTTCCCTGCATTAATAGAGATGCCAAGGTTAACTCCCAGAGACTTTCTGAACCCTATATTTTGTGCTTATTTAGAATAAGTTTCTCTTCATCGCAACTACCAGCAGGCACTAAGCTAGAATGATAGCCGGCTTGTAGTAAGCAGTAGTGAAGAGTGCTGCAACTTCCAAGTAGCGAAGACAAAGCACGCACACACAGGCGACAAGTAGATGAAACAAGAGCAATGTTTTCAGTTACCTTCGTGCCGCCACAGGTCGTGTAGTCTAAGGCGTTGGCGTCCATGTAGAAACGTCGCTTTTCGTAGCTGTAGTAGTTGTTCCGCAGCACCCTTTCAAGCTTGTAGAACACGCAGCGAATTTTGCAAGTAGTTTCGATGACCTTAAAAACAAAAGGCAAGGGAACGTTTGTTGGCGGGTGAGAAAGACAGAGTACCAAACGGCACATCAAGCACGGGCCGGTTGGTACTTGATCACAGAGCGTTAATTAGTCACACAAAAATGCAAATCAGACGCACTGCTGAAATTGGTTTAAGCGAAGCTTTGATTGGTGCTTGCGGAGAACGCAGTTTTTTCATGTTTAGCGTCTATTTGCAACTATAGAGCACATTTTGAGTGGCAAACGCCTGTAGGTCAAAGCTGTGGCACTCGTACGTGCTGATTCCACGCGTGGCGATGACTAGAACGACGAATATGGAACGACAACCACAGCGTGATGACAACTAAGTGACGACGATGGCATGAAGACGACGGCATGACTACGATAGAATGACGACAATTGAACGACCGTTACAGCATGACTACGGCATTATGACGACGAGGCAATGACGAAGAATGAATGACGACGCTAGAATGACGACGATGGTACGACGGCGACGGCATGATTACAATGAGATGATGATTCTGGATTCTGGAACGATGACGATGGCATGACGACGACGGCGTGACGACAACGGGATGGCGACGATGCTGTGACGAAGGTGGCGTGGAGAAGACAACGGGGCGACGACGGAACAACGACAATAGGATGATGACCATATATGAATCGATCCCCCCGGCATCACGAGTGTGGTAAGAACGCAAATGCGTAACAACGATGACGCAATGACGATGATGGCATGGAAACGGTGATGGCACATGGCATGGCAACGATGGAACGATTGCAGCACGATTACGGATGCGTGTTGATGGCGGTGAGTTGACGATGGAATGACAACGATTGATGTAACGACGTCGTGGCGTCATGACAACGAATGAGAACGCAGGGATAACGCGAGCATGAAGTCGGCATTACAGTGACGACGACATGAAAACAAAGGAATGACCACAACGGAATGAAGGCGATGAAATGACGACGACAGAAGAACAACGATGGCATGACGTCTAATGCGTGTCTGTGTTGGATCTAACTTCCGTGCTTGCATACATCACCTGCCACCCCGGGACGCACCGCGGTTCGCACTAGATCTGGTGCAGGTTTGCACTATGCCCGGTACCAGACAATCCTGCCAGATTGCACCTTCGTATACATATTCCCAAATATATCCACCGAGACACCGACCGACCAAACAGCACCTAGGAGCCAGCACCCGCCAGCCGGGAAAGTAGGCAGAAACTTAGCTTTAAAGAGAGTGAGAAAATAAGGAGAGGAAAGGCAGGGACGTCAACCAGTCGAAGGTTCGGTTTGCTACTCTACACTGGGGGTAAGAGAAAGGGGAATAGAAAATAGTTCCACACGGCCACTCACAAGACAACGGTAATGCCACACAAAATGGCGATAATTGAGACGGCGTCAACAACAACGGCGACGACGGTGGCAACGAACAACAATGAGGAGTTGATGGCACGCGTCGCGATTATCGTCGTCGTTGTCGCGACATGTCCTCGAAACGCGAACCATGTTTTTTTAGGACAGAGCAAGATGAATGGCAATCGCGACACTCCGTCATGTTGCTGGCTCGGGTCGTATTCTGGGTTCACTTCGAGCAACCCCCCACCCCGCACACCCACTTAATTTGAGTGGCTGCAGATCCGCCACTGAACGTACATAAATTTCTCATCACTGCGGCATAACTGGGATACAAAGAGGCCCACTGTAGCTGCACTCGTCGAGCTTCCTTATGACGCCTTGCACAACTAGAACAAAATCGGCGCGACCTATTAGTGCACGACTGTCCACGGCAAGACGCAGCAAGGCATAAGCAAATAACGTCAAAACGATTATGCAAGGGCACCGAAACCTTCACGCCATGGATAAGTATGGCGCCACAGCACTTTCGATAAACGAACTAATGAACGAGAGAATGATACTTTGCTTAATGATGTCAATGGGGTTTCGCTTGTTGGCACGGTGCGACTAAATGCCCCTGGCTATAAGAGTTATGTGTACTCTGGCGCAAAGCAGCCTTTAATGTTGTCAACACCTGCGACACTCTTCCTGGTTGTGGTCAACTGTCGCTCGTACGCTACGTGCAGTTCGCCGTATACGTTAGGCTTGGACTTGCGGCGGATATGAAAACGATGCAGCGGAGGCGGCGACAACGAAATATTTGTCTTACACTGTACGATTCGATGGTCACGGTGGCGTCGTGTACCACCTCTTTGCAGTATGCCAACTGAGAGACTATCATGCCGGGGTATGTAGCCTGCACCACGTATCCCGTGCTTCTGACGGCCCAGCAAATCGGTCCCGCTCTCCTGAAATGAAACGGACACTGGTCAGTCAAGGACGCCGAAGCAATGGTACACACTTTCCCCGTCTCCATGAGTGCCCACAACATGACCAGCAACGAGAGATTTTTCACAGTCGTCTCAACGCTTTGTATACGCGTACCTTCTTCGAGAAAAAAAAAAGTGTTTGCACACCTGGACACGCTTCAAGAGACAGGGAATAGCTCTCTACGCTCTACGACACTTTATCGATTCTCTGTGAACAGTAATTTATGTGCGCTTCTTATGCCGCTTATTCATAAGACGCGCTCAAGCTTGGAAACAACAAAGAAAATTCTGTTTTCTGGGCTTCTATGCTTATAATTTTTTTTTCTATGAAAGCAAAAAAAAAAAGAAAGAAAAGGAAAGGCTGGTAGGTTAACCGGTTAACCACGTTGCACCTGCACTCTACACTGGAGGAAGGATAAGCGAGCAGTAAAGGAAAATGAAAGGGAGAAGGAACGGAATTGATGCACCTAATTTAAGCACCCGCAGCACTGTTCTCCGCGTTATCAAAGGCGGCAGCAGAGCTCAGTCGTATTCAAAACCTATTTGATCACGGGGGCACAATAAATCGACAGGGAGTGACAGAGCAAAGACAGCGAGGCCAAAAAAAAGCAAACGTTTGCACGTATCTGGTAATCTATTCCGTGCCCACGAAAAACTATTGTTAAATATCTATATTTATTACATTATTATTTTTGCACTTTCTTGATAGTGCCATGTGTTAACAAATGGACCCCTGCTACAACCCTGGAACTGTTTCTAGGGTCGTGCCTGCATAGAAATGAGACGTTATACACCTGCAAGGAAAAATAAGGATTGCTTGAATTGTTTGATGAACAGATTGATCGATTGAAAGAGACGGGGGGGGGAGCGTTTAGGTCTTCTTTTGTTGCGTCCTTGCGCTGCTTCCGCCACAGTCGCAGCACGCATCAACTCGCCCATCAAGTAACTCACGCTTGACGAGTATGGTTCAGTGCGCAAGCACCGTTTCTTGATGTATTGAAGCCCGACAAGACGAAGGAGGCGACATGAAGTAGCCATTGAGTTGACCAGTGAAATAAATTAGCGACTATCAGTTACTACTAGTGGTGCTAAATTCATCAAGCGTACTTCAAGCTGTGGCCACAGGGCGCCCATAGGATGGCTTTTCTTTCATCGCGTAAGTTTGTTTCGTACTATCTGCAGGACGTGCACAGTGTTGACCCCGCGTAACAAGCACACTCGGCTGGGTTTGGCCACGTTCACGTTTCCCGCGCGCAAACCACGTGTGCACGTCAATGTATCTTCGCTATAGTTTCGGATCATCTGCCAAGCCTGTATATATACACCCTCAAAATGTTTTACGCCCTTAATGATGTTGGTTTGTCCGGTGGGTTTGTCCCAGCTTTGCGGCTATATAAAAAAATCATCGCTCACGACAGCGAGCTCCAACTGCATGTGCGATGAGAACAGGCTTAGTTGAAAACTCTGTATTAATTTTGACCACCTGGGTCGCGGAGCAATATCTGACGAGATAATTCGACAGCAATTATTATGAAAAAAATGTTTTAGGCCTGTTTCGTGTTGTTTGTCGTAGCTAACATCATTTTCATTTGACACAAAGAAGTCAGCAATCAAACAGACTTCGTTTGGCCTCAACAACACTCTTAAAACAATTGCACCCTTTGAGATGTATACTTGTACCACAACAGCAATCGTCATCTGCTTTGTTTGCGTTTCCTTTCTTGAAAACGTTGCGCTCGCTACTTTCTTGTCGGAAATGGTATCTCCCGCTGATAACGCACATGCCGTTCGTGACTTGGAAGTACCGAGCTCGCAGAGTTGAAGAAAGGAAATGCGGGCAGGACAGATGGCGACTATTGTGGGACAAGATACAGCTCAAATGGTGCAAGCTTTTTCAAGAGCGAATGATTCGATCTTGCTCTTTAACGTGAGGGTGTTAGCCGTGGTACACCTTTTATACACCCACAAAGGTGTTAAAATGTTCAGTGTACACTCACCTGAGGACGTACTGCATCTGTAACAAACTGCACACCGAGAACTGGTGGTGGCTGGGACCTTTGTCGATGTAGCTCATGATGTTCCCATTGTCCCACGGGCAGCCCAGGGCACCCGGATGTCCCACACTCTTAGGTGCTTCCCCATCGTGCTCCGAACCCAGGCTTTTCATGGAATAAACGCACAGAAAAAGAAGGTCTCAGAAGGAATGGAGCTTCCTTATCCTTCTCTTAAGCGTACCCTCTTATCATCGTTTGCTATGTTCAATTACATTCCGTTAGTTTGCGTAAATACGTCAATATTGTATCCGCCCGAGACCTAAAGACAACTAAAGGACAAAATCACTTTTCAAGTCGTTTCTTATTAGGTAGTTGTGTGTTATACGAATGTGACATATTCAAAGGTGACCTTATATAATATTTTCGACTAACAGTTTTTTTTTAATGAAGGTTCTAGACCTTGATTTCTTGATTAGGACTGGTAAATATATGAAAAATAACATATCAACGCCCCCTTTGTCGACTTGCTGGAAGTGTTTAACTGCCGATCGCCAATTAATGCCGTATGTGTGGTCATGCTTTGAAGGCTATATCGAGTCTCATATTCGCATAAATCTTCGAACAACTGGAAGCAACATTGAAGAAACATTTTTTATAGTATGCGTTGGTGGATTGCCCTACTCTAGTAATACAAAATTGAAAAAAAAAATCAGAAGGGGCGGCATCTTGCTAAGATGGCAGAACATGTAATAGTGAAAGGCGTGTGGTGCCACCACCATGACGTTTGCGAACTAGGTATCCGTAATGTCACATATTTTGACAACATCTGGTCATGACAACATAATTTCCCAATAAATAAAATGGATAACATTTCCCTCGGCCGTAAACTGTACATATGGTCAAACTAGGGAGCGCTAGTAGCTCTTGTGCGGGCATGCGCATATGCGTACTAACTTTAACCGTAACATTTACGCAACGTGACATTCGATTATTGTCCGGCGGGGAAAAATGCAAATATTCTAACTAAATACAAAAGAAATTACATTCGAATATCATAAGTGGTGGTTACGCGACTCGCTTAGCTCCCCCTAATCGGTGGCTATACCCAAGAGCGATGCCATACGTGCGCTTTCTTGCGCCAACACTCGCTACGCCGGCTCTGGCACGAACTATGCGGGCAGTCTGCATGGCAGTTAGCAGTCTGCGTGGCGACTGCGGTTGCACGCACAATGTTTCGCTCATTTTCTACATCAGTTTGCCGTGACAAATCGGCCTATAGTCCGCGCGTTGTAGGCGCTGGAAGGTGATGGCAAAGAAATTAGAAGAATGTCTAAGTTAAACTAAGGGTCGAGGGCACAAGATACGCGGAATACTATCCTCTCTACCCACTGAAATTTTTAAATCATTTTATCTTCCTCCCTTTCTTTTTCCCCTTTCCTCGTTCCCCACGTTAGGCTAGCCAACCGGGCGAGACCTTGGTTACGTCCCTGTCTTTCCTTCTTCTTCTGTCTCTGTACTAAAAATATCGCTGTCGATATAGACAACGCGGTTGGCTTCGTCGTAAGTTTGTGATCAGACTTAGTACAACATCAGGACTGGCAAACACTACCGATATTATGGCGCCGACAAATTAGGTAAGCGCAGGCGCACTGAACCTGGCGAGAAAGAGAGAGTTTAATGATATCCACAGGGAGGTTAGGCTAGCGACAGTCTCGGCATGCTATACTCCATATGTTAGATAGTGAGGGATTATTGAAATGCACATCACTCGCGCACACGATGTCTTAGAGCTTTCAAGAGAGAGAGATAGAAAACAAGGGTAGGAAAGGCAGGGAGGCCAACCAGAACAGCATCCGGTTTGCTACCCTACACTGGAGGTGGGGGAAAGGGGAATAGAAAGAGGAAGAAAGGGAGAGAGAGTAAGCACTGAGTACGTGTGGGAGGGACACCATACACAAGGACACTATAAACGGTCTCTTAAGCCCGTGCACTTCAAGTACTGCACTTGTGCACGAATCGCTTTTCGAGCCAATGACGGGTGTGACCACGGTCCGAGTATCTTTGACTCGGTGAACGGTCTCGAGTCCAGTCGGCGTAAAGTTGCCCGCAGAGAAAGGCGTTGGACATCGTAGCGAGGGCAGGTACACAACAGGTGCTCGATGGTCTCCTCGCACCCACAGGAGTCGCATATCGGGCTCTCGGCCATTCCCATACGGTAAGAGTATGCGTTCGTGAACGCCACTCCCAGCCACAAGCGACACAACAAAACTTGGAGGTATTGCTTACACGTGAGCGAGTTCGTGCGTAAGGGTGTGCATGCCCGTGTACAGTCCCGGCTTGTCTTCGCCGAGTGCCACAAAGGAGCTGGTGCAGACGCTGGACACGAACCCGATCCCTGGAATACATATGACGGGTGGTTCAGCGAGGCACACAATCCGCGATATATAAATTGCATAAACATGTGCCGCGCTGTCAAACAGACCGACTTCCCGGCGGGTTTCGCCCCACCGCCGCTACCACAAAGCATGCCGGTTGGTAGGGCAGTAATTCTTTAGCGGGCTGAATAGGCGATTTCTAAAAGATTGCGAGTATGACGTGTTTCCCGCTCCCGAATTCGTCCCTGCGCTTGCAGGCAGCGAAAGCATGGTATTCGAGATCGGCTTTTATTACCTAGAGAAAGAGAGAATCACCGCGGGGCTTGAATTTGAATCTTGAAACTGAACAAAATTTGAACACCACCTATTGCAGCTATGGCGAGAAGTGCGTAGTCATTTGTACCAAGACTAAGTGCACGGCCTAGCTGTCGATCTGAGGAGGCAGCATAGCGAGGAATTGGAGAGAGAAATCAGATGCGAAATGCAGGTAAGAGATAGATAGATAGATAGATAGATAGATAGATAGATAGATAGATAGATAGATAGATAGATAGATAGATAGATAGATAGATAGATAGATAGATAGATAGATAGATAGATAGATAGATAGATAGATAGATAGATAGATAGATAGATAGATAGATAGATAGATAGATAGATAGATAGATTTTTTGCTACCTTGCACTGGGAAACGGGTAAGGGGAAGCGGAAAGATGGAAAGGAAAGCGGACAAACTCCGGCAGAGGCCATCTCGGGTTCACTGTCGGTGTTAATGCGATTATCATTGAGGCAATGTGACGACACAGCTTATTGCTACTGCCGACAAAAAGCGCCAAGTGTGAGGCGTCTGCTGCCTTTTGCGCTTTCCTCTGGACACGCTGCTTCACCTAGCGGCTCCGCCGCGAGAACCGCGTGTGGCACGTGACCGAATATAGAGTCAAACGAGAGTATCTCAACGTATATGACGCGGTTCCGTTGGCGCCCAGCACCGGATAAATTAAAACAAAAATTGTTGTCGTGGTCGCGCAACGCGGTCTCTGAACTTGCAATACAAGTAGGACGCCTTGCTGAAGCGCTCGGAATCCAGACACCAAGTACAGGCCGTCCAGAGAGCCCGCGACTTCGCAGAGAGTCGCCACCTCCCAGTCCCGTCGTGGGTGGAGCCACCAGCTTGATTGGGGAGCAGAACTCTCTGCTGGGCTATGTTGGTACATAGTTCAAGGCTAAGAATGACGTGGCACGTAATACACGGACATGAAGTGACGGACACGACGTCACATTGACTTACTGGTGCTGAGGCTGTGACAAGAAACGAAGAAAAAAATGCAAGTGTCGCTTTAATTATGTACATTCACTCCATTTTAACTATTTTCACAAAGACGCCTGATGTCTTGCGTATCAGCTCTATTGCAAGGTGGACACGTCATGCGTGTCACGTGGCCACTATCTATGCAACCTAACTTAATCCGCCGAAGTGGCTCAGTGGATACATGAAAATCTGATACTGAGAACGAGGTAGCCGGTTCGATACCCGACTACTCCGGCTGTATTTGGATGGAGCTTCAACGCAAAAAAAAAAAATTGAAATGAAACTTCTCCCCCTTCTTAGGTGTTCATTACCGGGCTAGAAGGGGTGAAAACAGTCGGGAACCGTTGGCTGCGGCATCTTTCATAACCACGGTTTCAGTTTTGCACCATCAAACCATCGATATAATAAATAAATAAATAAATAAATAAATAAATAAATAAATAAATAAATAAATAAATAAATAAATAAATTTAATTTAAATGTCTTGAAAAGAATACTCACCCAAGCCGTTTACGGTAGCTTGGCCGTTGAGGACTGCGTACACGTCACGCCTTCGTTGTAGCCCAGAAAATAAATAAAATGACATTTTGAGGAGCTTAAGCCAAGAACGTCTACGTAAAAGTCTAAAAAAGTGCATTTGTACAGAAAGTGTGAATACCCAGTGATAAGGTACACGACATCCGGATAATCGTATTTCTGCGTGTTGTTATAAGCGTATTGCCTCAATTTGTTCAGAGTTCCGTGATCGTATATATAATTCGTATTTTGAGGGTACAGATCGGCGTATGGTTCGGTCTGAAAAAATGAGATAAAAAAAGATGAATGTACGAATGAACTTCATTTGCAAGGCACATTTACAGGGCTAACGTTGAATCAATCTAGCATAGCCTGAGATGTGATTTGGGACGAGTTGGTAATTCGTCGTAAACTTGTAAAAGCACGCTATCAAAAAAGGGCAGATGCAAAGAAACAACAAAACTAACTAGAATCTTTAATTCTGGGATGTCTCAGGTGCCAGAAACTACGATATAAATATGAGGTATGCTGTGTAGTGGGAAAAACCGTATTAATTTTGATCATTTGGGATTGTTTAACGTTGACCTACATCTGTGTATATGCACGAGCATTTTTTTTGTGCATTTCAACCCTATCGAAATGCAGTCGCCGCGGCTGGGTTCCCAACCCGCGACCTCGTGCATTGCAGCATGGTTATAGCGACGCAAATGTCACACCAATAAGCCACCATTGCGGGTAAGAAACGGGTGCCCCCTTTGTTGTTCGTGTTTCTTTGCCTAATCGCAGTGCGGGACCTTTGTGAGCGTTCTCTGTCAACCTTGAATGCTAGATTACCGCGTTCTTTCTTTTTTGATTCAGAGTGCGATCCCCTTACCACGGACATCTCGACGCCGGTGACGATCACTGATATCCGAGGATCCTTGGCCGCTCGGAACCTGAGGCCCACCTGTTGAGAAGCAATGCCGAGAGTTGGAAGGTACGCGTTTCACCAGTGATGCACAGTGATATACGCGCACCAATCGGCGGAGTCGCGAATATTGAAAAGCGTAAGCAATGCACGTTCTGCGCGGAACAAACACATGACTGGAATTCGACGAGAGGAGTTGACACGGGGAAACGTTTCCGCGGTAAATTTGAAGAAGACAAGACGCAAGGCCGGACGGGTAATAGAACCGAGAAGCGCGAAAATGCCACCGGTCGTAGAAGAAAGAAGACTTAACGCCTGCCTTCGCGGCCGAATTTCTGACGGTTATATATAGCTTGTCCGTATGACGCATTAAAACAACCCGTCACGTATAATCGTACTTGCGCACCGCGATGTCTGAGCTTGATAGAGTACCGCTTAGCCAACCTGTCATTTGAAAGAAATTAATTCTAAGTTTGTCGCTTCGCTTTGTTTATTCCCCCTTTCATTACGATAATAACAAAAGTATAATGATACAACGCACGTGTGGGAATCCATGTGATGCAAATGGTTAGCGAAGCCGTTAAATAAATGCCGTACAAATTAATGCTGGTGCTGACAGTTGTTTGCTTTCATAATATGACACGAGTGATCTCATGCAACGTTTACGTTTATCTGCCACTAAAAATTGGGACCTTTCCATTTGCACTAAAAATTGGAACCTAGTGCATTTTTTTCTTATTTTATGTACTACACCGGTCACAAGCAGTGACACAATGCGAACTCCAAGTCGGGTGGACGCACAATTTCAGAAATCTACGCAGAGATGGTATAAGGACGAATGTGACGTGAGACGTTCGTCGGAGACAGAATGATGGGTACGACGCATACCTAGCTACGCTTAAGGATTGTGTACCCCTTGTATCCTTGCGCTACATACCGAACGACTAAATAAAAAAAATGGCTGAAGGCTTAGCTTGGTTAAGCCTGGAAGATTGCGAAAGCAATACCCTTGGCTGCGCCTTGGTTCGGCTGATGGTGTGGACATGGTTGCCCTTTGTTAAACTTATGGCTATACATCATCCGACTTAGCGCAAGGCAGCGCGCCGACCACTGCGAGGAGCCGAGCTGTAGCCCCATTTAACCTCCTAGCGTGACGTCACACCAGCGAGCGCCCTCTCTCGGTAGCGCCGCAGCAGCGGCGCGCAAGGCTTCGCCTCCACCATTGATGTCGCGAGCTGGGGCCCCGTCTCTCGGTCTGGCGTGACGTCACACGGTCACGTGACGCGCTGCTGTGTCCTGTCATTATATTCGCACTACAGCAGCAGGTGCAGAAAGCGAAGACTAGCAAATCCATCAGGTGAACGGTTGACTCAATTGTAGTTTGCTGAAGCATGGCAAGTGCGTATGAATTGATGAAATTCTGTAAAACACCTTAAATTTCTGACTAAAGCAAATGGGTGTCCTAGTGACAAGCTTTTCTTACACTTTTTGATAGCCCATTTCATCTGTCTGTCTGTCTGTCTAATTTTTAAAAACAACTGTTCATTGTGACGGCGTTTCGGCCGGAGACCGACCTTTCTGAAGAGAAAAGTCTCGAGAAAGGTCGGCCGAAACGTCGTCACCATAAACAGTTGGTTTTAAAGAAGTGCACCACCTTTTGAACTATACCCTTGCGGCAAACCATAGATACCTCTACCTTCAAGTCATATATATATATATTTACGATACAGCTATAAAGAGCTGGTACACTGGATGTTTCGTACACGCGACGAGGTACTCACAGAGTTAGTCATGACGCACAGGTACAGCAACATTGCCTGGTTTGAAGGGAAGTGTCTGTGATGTGGTCCGTCCGCAACGAAGAATAGTTCGATCTGAACTGAGTCCGGCACTCTCGTCGGTTGCTGATTCCACCGCTCGCTGATAACAGGCTTTTCTTCTGCAATACGAAGCGTGCGCATATTCGACGACGGAAGTTGTTATGTTAGTGCTGAAGAGTTCGGCGATAACGTAGTTCTCGAAAGAAATGAAGAAGCGTTGCATCGTGTCATGACTTCACACGCTTGTATCATCAGCTGGTCAGCGAAGTGCGCGATCGAACGCACAGCTTCAGAAACTACGTGGTGCATCAGGTCCTTTTAGTAGGAATCAACGTAAATCAGACAGTATGCGCGAAAACCCTCGTGGGCACTCAATTTCAGAAGCGTAGAATTTTTGGGCCAGTTGGTGATGCATTTTGAGTAAAGAGAACTTCGAAGGATGGAATAGAGTGAGGTGAGATAGCCAGGACAAGCGCTACTGAAAACTGTGAACGTTTATCGGGAAAAGCTTCGCTGCAGCAGGACAATGCGCCCAAGACACCCCGAAACGAGCAACAAGAAGAGCAGGCACAAAAAAAAAAGCAGGGCGATACGGCAAAAAATTGGCATACAACGCCTGCATCATCTCTTCGTGAAACGGGTTAATTGGGAGGCATCTGTATGCTGTCAACTGCAAGGAACTGTCACAGGTGGAATAAAAAACAAAACAGAAGTGAATGAACCAGCCTAGCTGTAGCTGTACCCATGACTCGCGCTTCTTTGTTTAAACGCGACACCGAAGCCACGCTAACGCACATATCAGATCCAGAAATTACTGTTAACATCGCTTCCAAGAGCCCAAAAGCTCACGTTCTAATTTCGTTTTTTCCACGGCCTGCACCTTCCGCATTCTTCAACCGCGGATATCAACCGCAGCTTTTTGCAGTGTATAGCAAGGTTTCACCCTTCTCCTCGTTTCAAACTCCTTAAGTGCTGTCCAAACCGGTCATGCGCGAGTTGTGCGCAGTTTACAGTGTACAGATGCTTCCAAATTACCACATTTCATGAAGAAATCGTGAACGAGTTGTTTGCAATTTTTGCCGTATGTCCTTTTTTTTGCGCCTGCTCTTCGTGTTCGTTTCGGGATGTCTTCGGCGCACGCGCGCATTCTCCTGTTGCAGCAAAACTTTTCCAATAAACGTTCCCAGTTGTCAGTAGCTCTTGTCCCCGTCTGTCTCGCTTTACCTTTTTGCGCCTTTCGTGATTTCACCGCAGTAAAAAAAAAAAGAAGGCACTCAACTTATTTAAAAGAATGTACAGGACACTCTTCACGTTGGGAGTGGTCAAAATTATCAATCACAGCTGACGAGCGCCACCATGGTTCAGCACTTCAGCCCTTCTTTTCACGTGCCATCTCGTTCAGAACTTGGAATTCACCGCATCTAGCAAACCGGGACATGTACGCATCAATGTCATTCATTAAACTACATTTTTTTACCCGATGTTGCTTGACGGGAAGTACAGCAGTAGAACCGGAAGATGGGTGAGGCGGTACTTATTCATTTGTTAATGCGAATAACATTCTTGACATTGTCAGAATAGTTTTCTTTCCGGCTATCTAGCTATATCCCTGTCCAACCCAAAACATGTAGTACGATCCCGAAGACACTGCACGCAATCTAAAAATGTGAACCATTTGCTCGGCTATGTGTCACTGGTTATATGGGCCGCTCTTCAATGAATCTCTTTGACGCCAGCTTGAGTATATGTGGCACTCGAACCGGGTTGCAAGTGGCCGGGACAGCATACCTGGGCATGAGCCCGTGAGTACAGCTGGAGCGCGGTTGTATTTTCGATCGCAATAAAGTAATACATCTTAAACCACAACTGTCTACCTATATAAGCTCGCGTGGGAGGAGTGCATGTGAACGAGACGGTTTTCTTGCTATGTAAGTTTGTTGTCAGCTGCAGTATCCCGTGTCGCGTTTTCGCCGCTCCCATTTCCCGTAGCGTGTGGTAATCCTTTCTAAATTGCCGCTGTACGTAATACGACGCACCGCATATTTACAAGAATTGTTTGTTCTCTTCGATTTCTCTTTACAGCCCAGTCTTAGCCCGGTTATGGTTAACCTACCTGCTTGTATCGTCTTTTTATTCACCAAATTTTCGAGCAGTTCGCCCACCTTTCTCTGCGTGCCGTAGAGTTCTGTCCAACATTTCATGCTGCTCGATTTCGTAGATCTTGTGAGGAACCACGCCGTCTTTCGATCTTTCTGCGAGCGGCATTGGCTCGATCCTGTGCTTCGGGCCCACCAGTCCGTTCTGGAGAGCGGGAAAGACAATTATGCGGGGAGTCACGATTGCACTCTTCATATTGTTCCGCGTAAGTTAGTGAAACGTTTCTTAGGGACACTGCAGGCAGAATTTTGGCATCGCCGTCGCCGTGATTTCAGTGTATATGAATAGGTACTACTTTATTTATGTTTATAACGATAGATCCCATACCACCAATCGTCAAATTTGCTCAAACCAGATCTTATAATACTGAGTGATTATTCCTCAACATCTTTATTAATCCAACGTGCAAGTAAAAAGTATTGAAACATTTCATTTACAGCACGCATGCCTTTTATCTTAAGTTTTCCCAAGTTGTTAGAAAGTGCGAAACATTATTATTGTTCGCAATTTGAAAGTGACGAAATTGTACTGGCGCTGCTCTTAAACAGGTATATGATGGTGGTGCCTCTGCGATGCCATCAGAGACCCTAATGGCATCGCAGATATCAGCGCCTGTCTTTGTGGGCTCTTTCTCTCTCTCTGTGGTCGTTCGTTTGCGCAGTTACAAAACTGTTTACGCTAATACAGACACATATCTTGATAGATTACTTAGATATATTTTATTTTTATTTCAAACAAGGTAGCTGTGCCGAAGGGCATTGACGGGGCTGTGTTTTGGTAAGACATGGCACTTCTGGCAACCGCTCAGTTCCTTACAATTTTTAAGTATGAGGACCTCACTGATGTTTTCTAATGTGCTACTTAACGTGCGTTTTGTAAAGGATATTTGCCTCGGAGCGAACGTACGTGTTCACAGCAGCATTATGATGCAAACTACGTGGTTTCAGGAAATACATGAATGAGGATGATCAACGTGAAACGGCGGGGCTCGGAAGAACACATTCTACGAGAGACGGAAGAACAGCAAAACAGGTGTGCACTTCTGTATTGCCGTTCTCATGTGGCTGGCAAATTGCTCAAATGCTTCAAAATCACGTCAGCGCTTCTAAGCTTAGAATGTTGGGAATCAAGGCTGGGAAGAATTTGTAATGCACCACACAGAAACTGTAACCTCAAAGGAAACGTTAATGTCAAGACACCACACACTGATCTTACTACAGTCAGGGGTTTAAGATCTATAAGTGTTTGTAGTAGCCCTGAAAATAGGAATATAATACAGCACCTGGAGGAGAAATCTTAAGCTTTTCTGCTTAGTACGCACGTTTGTAAGACACCAATTTATTGAAGCCCGATTTATTAAGCAAAGCAAGAGCATCGCTTGAGGAAGATAAAACAGGAAAAGCAAGGATGCCACGACGGTATGCGGGGGGTCGGCATTAGTAGTAGCGTGCATAAATGTTTTAAACACCAATTCTAACAATTACATAATATTGATTTCCTCTGAAGTGCAAACGAGATTTAAAGACTCCTAATACCGAAAAAAGTAAGCAATTAGCGGTAAATGCCTGAGAAATGCGTTAGCATTAAGTCGAATCTCTCTTAAATTCATTATTGGAACCGCGTTCACCACATTGAAAGGTGTTCAGGAGCTGGATATATATATATATATATATATATATATATATATATATATATATATATATATATATATATATATATATATATATATATATATATATATATGCATGCTATCTCATCCCTTCTTCACTTGTACGACATGACCGGCTTCCCACGCTTCACCTACATGTACATGTTTCCATATGGACTCTCATAATGCCCAGGCATTAAAACAGGCACGTAAAAAGGATCAGCACGTGTGCAATACCTAAAGCATGAACCAAAGCCCAACAATAGCGCATAGAAATTGTAAATGTTGTACGCACCATATGGACGCCGTACTCGTCTCTGGTCACAGCCACTGTGGCAATGTTTTCTTCGTCTTCGAACAGGTCCTTTTCGATGTCTTCGCCGTTGTACTGCACGGTATATCCAGAGTCAATCTCGTGCGAACGAACTATAGCTGAGTGAATCTCGCGATCCCTGTTGGTCGTCTTTCCCGCAAGATTGTGGCGCACTTTAGTAGGGCGAAGGATTTAAGTGCCTCGTGGGCCGAAAAATAATGCGTTGTCCGGCGTTATCGAAAAAAAAAATTGACCGTCCGGCGTTATGGCACCAAAATCCAACGTCATCAAGATTGATGTTGCCACCGACGACCATTGGCGGGAGTCGAACCCTCGGCTTTGGAGGGACCAAAATTTGATGGCACCAAAATTGATGTTGCCACCATTTTTCGTCGAACACACGACTAGTGGTGTCAGCTAAGGTGTCATTGATTAAGGCATAGTTAATTCAGATAAAGTAAATTAAGGCACTCGAACACGACATTTGGTGGCAGGGAAAGCCTCGACCTTTGGGTGGGACCAAAATTATGTTGCCACCATTGATGGTGGAATCCACGACCATTGGTGGGTGTCGAACCCAGAGCCTTCGGCGTTACGACAGAGTTGTAGAAGACAAAGACGAAAATGTTGGCTTGGATGATGGGGCGTTCTACTCCGGCGGCGGCTGCGTATGGCGCGGCTGAGCTGAGCGTATGGCGCGGCGGTGCTGCTGCCACTCTTCCTAACGCCAGCATCTTGTCAGCGAGTGTCCACGGTCAGCACCTCACATCTTTTGAGATGTTTGCCTGTGCGCGCATGACAACATGCTTGTTAATTTAGTTAATGAGCCCACTTAACCCAATTAGCTAATTAACCAAGTTGAGTTAATGAATTTATACGGCCGGTATTCTTACTTCGTATAGCTGTCAAATAATTTGCTTTGCCAATCGATGCTTCGCGTTTCGGCCGAAGCTACCGCGTATTTTTTTTTGAAGGTGCGGCATTAGAATATGTCAGGGATTTACATGTATTTACAGTTGCACCATACTTGTCTTGCATACAGTTGATATGGTTCAATTTGAATTCCTATACTTGTCGCTAAATGGTCCTGTAGCATGTAGGCAACTAGATGATGTATCGCTTCGCACAGATCATACTGTCCGTACCTTGATCGCACAAATATTTCAAGTCAGAACCAAGAAGGTACGAACGACGCCTCGTGCAATAGTTCCAGCAATACTATCAACATTGTGGGAATAGCGACACCTTATTTAGCGACACACTCTCCGGGACCGCTAATACATCCGGGGATCTGGGAGATTTCGTGTGTGCCTGTATACGTACAATGTGCGTGACAGTCTTTCCATCTTTTTCCGTGAGGACTCGCAATTCGGGCGCCGCTACCGATGCTTTCCGAAGGTTCAGCGTCAGTTGGTCGTGCACCCGCATCACCATCGCTCCATCTGACGACCGTTCCTCGAGCAGTCGAGGGTAGACGAGCCTTGGTTCCTCCAAACCTGCACAAAAAAGGTGGATCGGGCAACTCCACTGCCTATCAGCTGTCGGGCCCTCGTGGGGCAAAGGTTGAAGAAAACTGTAGAGTAGACTGCTGTAAAGCAGGCTGTAGAATAGGCGGTAGAGTAGAAAAGAAAACTGTAGACAGCTGGTACAGTATGCTGTAGAGTAGAGAAGAAAACTGTAGAGTAGACTGCTGTAAAGCAGGCTGTAGAGTAGGGAAGAAAACTGTAGACTATTGTAAAGCATGCTGTAGAGTAGAGAAGAAAACTGTAGAGTAGACTGCTGTAAAGCAGGCTGTAGAATAGGCGGTAGAGTAGAGAAGAAAACTGTAGACAGCTGGTAAAGTATGCTGTAGAGTAGAGAAGAAAACTGTAGAGTAGACTGCTGTAAAGCAGGCTGTAGAGTAGGGAAGAAAACTGTAGACTATTGTAAAGCATGCTGTAGAGTAGAGAAGAAAACTGTAGAGTAGAGTGCTGTAAAGCAGGCTGTAGAGTAGTGAAGAAAACTGTAGACTGCTCTAAACGTATGCTGTAGAGTAGAGAAGAAAACTGTAGGGTAGACTGCTGTAAAGCAGGCTGCAGAATAGGCTGTAGAGTAGAGGAGAAAACTGTAGACTGCTGTAAAGTGTGCTGTAGAGTATAAAATAAAACTGTAAAGTAGACTGCTCTAAAGCAGGCTGCAGAACAGGCTGTAGGGTAGAGAATAGAACTATAGAGTAGGTTCAAAACGGGCGTATACTGACGGATGGCTGCAAGAGTGACATGAAGACAGCACGCTACAGGGCAGTGCATGCGTGCTATGATGTCCCCTGGTGGTTGCTGTCTCTGTTATTCTGAGCACGATTGCTAGCATGTCGCAGCATCCATCCACATATAAAAGAGAACGTAGTTGTCTTTCCCAAGGCCTTTGCTTTTAAAGATAGCAGTGGAAATGGGAATTAATCTGTGGTCAAGAATAGTAAAAAGCGGATTTTGGTAAATTGATGGCAGAAATGTTGGTGAAATACAGAACCAAAGAGAAATGATCTTTTTAGCGCTATAAGTACTGTAGGTGTGGATGTTTCGCATTAACGCAACAGAAATTAAATAAATCACTGGCTTTGGTGCACCAGCGACCAGCCAGTTTTAAAAAGGATGCTGATACACGCCGTTCATTCATCCATCTTCGTGTTTGCTCACGCATCAATAGGTGCTGTCTAAATCGGAGCCCCAGTGACGGTGGCCACTTTGAGTAGCCGAAGCATATCTCGAAGGCTATGCTATTTTGCAGACTGCATGCTCCGAAACACGTCATACGCCCCATGTTTTGGACATCACCTATTAGACACAGAAGAAAGGTGAAGATGACGAACTGGGTGGCACCGGCCACAACGCCCGTTTCAGAGGGCGTGCACATAAGCTCTGTTCATCCATCCATCCTCAACTTTACCGTGAACTCTCCATCAGGGTTTAGGCTTCACGCAAGCACATTGCCATACTGTTAATATTATCGCGGATCACTGAGAACGGGAGCTTTATTGCGAGAAGTCGTTGTCGTTGTTGTTATCCTGAGTGGTTGTAGCGCAAGGAAGCCCTGTGGCACTCTGTCGGTACAACCGAGAGTAGGGAACGCAGTATTCTTCTATTGGGCCTGCGCGCACTGTCGCGCAAATCGTCTTTGTCGTCGCCATCGTGGTTCGATACAGGTAGGGGAGCGACAATATAAGCAACTCTAGAGGAGATGAAATCTGTAACCGCAAGGGCGCCGCCATGTTGCTACTCTGTACAGGTGTGCAGACGTAAACGACGAGATGTGATCCTCCAGACAAGAACGCACAATCAACGCGAGCCTGAGCTTTCCTCAGTGTAGTGGCGGCATCTAGTTCAGGCACCTGCAACCACGCCTTTTTGCACACCGAAAATTTTACATCAAAATTTTATAAATACCCATCTGATCTTTTTGAAAAATATATGGAATTGGCTTTACACGTCGTCCACACGTACGTTCTACGCGTTAATGCTCGTTTTTGTGTAACATTTTGATTTTTTTTCGTTTTTCAGAAATGAGCCACACCAATATGACGCCGTCTTAGCGATTGCCATTTCTCCTCTATACATCATTTTTTCATGCGCGCCACCATATTGCTGCGCAGTGGCGGCATCTATGGGCAGAAGGCATGCTGGCTTGGGCGAGCGCTCCGTTTTGCATGGCAGGTATACGTTCGGCGATAGGTTCATGGTGTTCGTTTTCAAGCTCGCGCGTTCTGTTTAGCATGACGTGCGTCTTCTACGCGCTAAATGGTTCTGTGAGACGTGCTGAAGCGGTTTAAGTCGGTATGGCCGGACTTTCTGCTGGCATTGAGGCGGACGGAACACGCAGCGAGATGTGTGCGCGCATATATTTGAGCCTACAATCAGCCTCGGAGATCAACTGTGCTTATCTGAATGTTCCATTCACTAATGTGACCTTATCACAGTATTGTCCTCCAGTTCTAAGCTGCGGTTTAGGAGAAATGAAACATACGCGACAATCGTAACAGCGTGGGCACCGTTCTGCTACGATAGAAGCTGTGCTGTTATACTTTGACAAGAGTTCAAACTGTTCGCTGCAGGTTGCATTGCGTGACTATTTGGTTCGATGTATGAGTTTTCCACCGATGAGTAAAATAGTTTTGGCTGGTAATAGCAGCATACCTTACAGTCTGAATTAAGCTTGTCCAGCAAAGCGACCGTTTACGAATGCGCGAGCGTCCTAAGCAGTGGTAGGTGCTGGATTACAGATATCTTTGTTCTATATAGCGCATGGTCCAGGCATACGGCATCAGCGGTTATATGTCTGAGCGTTGTGCGGCGTGACCTGCGAGGTCGTATTGCGGCGTTAGCCCGTTTTCTCTGGCTTTTTCAAGAAAGAGGATGATAACCGAATTATTTTTCGGTTGTGTTCGTTCCTTTCTCTACGACGCTCTCACACGTTTTACGGAAATTTTGTCCTCAAAAATAGCTATCGCATTCTTTTTAGGCGATCCCTCCCTGATATTCCGGCTGTATAGGGGCCAGAAAAGCAATGCCGAAGCACACGTGTGTACCGTGCTGTTTCACCAACCACAGTGATAGCTGTGTTGAGCAGTGCCATCGGCCTCATGCAGGAAGGCTAGCGTAGACGTTTAGTAATTTCAAGCCTACTAGACTTGAAATGCGTGAGAACGATGCCAGTGTATCACAAATATTTGATAGCACCTGTCGTTTAGATTTTCGTTGTTGCCTTAGGTTGGCCGTGCACGAGCATGCGCTCTTATGTTTTACTCCCTACGCCAAGCGATCAGACAGTGAGTTGATTCACCATTTATTGCTGGTAATACAGAGACACCGGTTTTCTTTGTTGAATTAAAACCTATATAAGCAAGATAGTTCACGACACATACACACACCGCGGCTGATTATGTGCGTCAAATTTTTACACCCCCAAGACATATTTCTGCCTACTGTTGTTACCGATGCACTGAAATGCTTCCCTGACGACCTTATATGAACGGACATGGCGTAAATGTCCCAAAGTACGATCTAAAACATTCCGAAATCGTTCCGCAGTACCCGACAGCAATGCTTTCAAGCAGCGCCGCGCCGGATCGCCCAAGCCAGAGAGGAGGAAAGTCTCTCCGCGCGCCCTATTCTCCTCGCCGGATGAAAAGGTTTATAGTTAGGCCGCTAACTCTAAGCACATTGCCTCTTGGCGACAACTGCTGGACTTTGTTTTAATGTCGCGAGATCGCGGCTGGTGTTTCTCGCGGAGACTTATCGTGTCGAATGCCAACGTGTCCGAGCTCGCAAATAACGTCGCCGCTCGTCCGTGGCTGGCACAAATGTCTCGGTCACACCTCAGGTGTCTGTGCACGGCCGTCGCACTGCCCACTGCTGTCCCCTCCCCTCCTTAAAAGAAAATAAAGTCTCTAAACTAACATCGGCGAAATGGCAGCATCCAGACATTTCAGAGATTGGTCAGGTATACATCTAAATACGAAATCCATGCGACAACGACGCACGGACAGCAACATCCCTCGTCATACTCTTGGCCGATGGAAGACGTGACAGGCCTGTGAAATCCATGAAACCTTTTAGATATGGAAACAGAATGACACCTGCGTCAGCGTACCGTCAGCGAAGGCCCTAACGGGAAGAAAAGGCCGTCGCAGATATGTGCAAATCCGAGCAACTCTTGCGTCACAAAGCGATTAATTATAAAATACGAAGGCGCCAAATAAACAGACACACTCAAGAGAAGAAAACGGGACAGGGCGCCTCTTCTCTTGTGTGTGTCTGTTTATTTGGCGTCTTCATATTTTATAATGAATAGCTACCAACTAGCCCAACGAGAAATGCTTTTAAGTCACAAAGCGAATATGTTGAGAGAGTTCTTATAGGCTTCTGAAGTCCTAGGTTTCTGGTTTGCGACTGCCTGAAATCTACTTTATTTCCCTTATTGGGAATGCACAAACTTCAATTGTTAGTGCCGCAGCCTTATAGCGATAGCAATTATACGTACAAATCGCCTGTGGCAGACAGCATAACTCTTTTTTTTTGTAATTGTGGGGTTTTACGTGCCAAAACCACTTTCTGATTATGAGGCACGCCGTAGTGGAGGACTCCGGAAATTTCGACTACTTGAGATTCTTTAACGTGCACCTAAATCTATAAGCACACGGGTGTTTTCGCATATCGCCGCCATCGGAATGCGGCCGCCGTGGCCGGGATTCGATCCCGCAACCTTGCGCTCAGCAGCCCAACACCACAGCCACTGAGCAACCACGGCGGGTAGACAGCATAATTCTTGTCGTTGAGCTGGCATATTCTTAAGAAGCGCACATTACTATCACTAGAAATCGAAACGCGTATTCAAATAAAAGACGAAAATTCACTAATTACCTTCCTACGCAATTACTTTACCCCACATATTACAATTTACAAATGGTAGCCGTTGAGTGTAGAAGACGTGTCCACTTGAAGTGAACTTCCAGGATGACACCAGTTTCGAGATATTTTTTCCCAAAGTGTGGGATAAAAGACACGGGCGTTCCATTTGCTTTTGTGCTTCAATGCATGAAAGGGCGTTTTGTTAAGAAAGTGGAACAAAGGTGGATTTTTATGGCGGATTTGGTCACGCGTACCTCGAAACTGGTGTCATTCTGGAAATTTATTCCAAGTGTATACGCCTCGCAAACTCACTGGCTACAATTCATAATTTGTCCTGTGCGCCGCAAATAATTAATTAACAAGTTGATTACGTAGTTTTGTTACTCAGTTGAATACGTGTTTCGATTTCTCGTGCAACTAATGTCCGCCTCTCTGAATGATCCAGCTCAAGGACTAGGACTATGTTATCTGCCACGGGCGGCTTAAAAAAAAAAAATCCGGAAAACTTAAAAATAATAACCCCGTGTAGATGCTCCAAGCGAATTTCTGCCGCCGTAGGTGGCATCAACGTCAAAGTCGCCTTGAGGTACGGCATAAAGTCGACAAGGTCGCGACCGTTTCCCGTATGTCGTAGGTGCGAGGAAAAACGTGCGAGGGCGAACTGAGAAGGTTGGTGGCTTGAAGAGCGCCATCTTCTCGGGCGCGGAATGCGAGGGCAAAGGGAGGGAGAGGGGAGGGGGATGGGAGATGAGGGAGGCGCTAGAAGAGGAGCAGGGGGGGGAGGTAGGTTAGCGCACGTCTCCTGTTCACGCTGGCCGTGGCTGCGCATGACTTGCTCTGTCTTGGAGGTAACACGTGGCGGGTGCAAAGATAAGGCGACGCTAGATGGCCGATGTCTTCGTGTGCGCTGTGTTCTCGAGCGCCTAGTTCGCGTTGAAACGAGAGGCAACACGACGGGGAACTTGCCCTGTTGCTGCTGGCCATTTTCGTCACGCCAGCGCTGTGACAGCGAGAGGTTGTGGTCGACAAGTGAATACCTGTTCATATTTGCGCGAACACACGTTACACCATGCTTGTTAATTTAATTAGTAAGCGAATGTTTACTGCAATTTATACGGCTCATAAAACTAAGAACTTTGCTTCGTGTAGTTGTCTAATACTTTGCTATCTGATATATGATAACAAGATTGCTATAGAAAAAAGTAAGCATAATAACCCTACCAACCGCCTCTAGACGGGGTTGTCGCACCCTACAGAAGTAACCCAACACATACTCTATACTAATGTAAACAGGTATTTTTTCTTCCCTCGGTCAGGTAACAACTGGAACAATCTGCCACTCGTAGATATAGAGAGTGCAGATGTTAATTCATTCGCTCGGGGCGTTGCTTGCGCAATCTTAGGGTAGTGTTTCTATTCATTTTGTATTGCAGTACGCTTTGTTTTGATCCTGCACTGAACTACATTTTAAGTGCGACTGTGATCTGCCATCACCATATTATATGAGCATGACCTTGTGTACTTGTACTAGATTGTTTTTGACATTGGTATCATTCTCGGTGGCATATTTCGGTGCTTTTGCACTTGGGAGTAACCTTATGCATTTCTTATATCTGGTATTCGACATTATGTTTCTATGCAGTACTTGTATCTGTTTCTTCGTCACTCACTATACTATATAAGCGAAACCCACTGTGATGTAATATTAGTTTAGTCGTTTTCTTCTGGACACCTCGCACTTTCATACGGAACCAATCTGTTGTCAATTATTTTGTTACTTTTAGTTCTACACTGTGTAGATTGTTTAGGTGACTTTAATCTTGTGCACTATGTCCCTTTTAAGGTATCACTCACTCGTACCTTGATGATCAAAAATAACGTGCAGCGCGAAGGACAAGGACTGCGAGAGACGACGTACACAGCGCTGACTTCCAACAATATTTTATTGCGTTGCCACATCGTGTGTATACAATAGGGGGCATGCGCAGCAAATGAAAGGCAGTCACCAGGGGTGTTCTAACAGCAAGCCACTGTACTAAGAGCAGGGTCACTTGAAAAAAAAAACGAGCATTACGATTTCTATCTGTTTAGATACGTGACTTCACTAGGGGTCAGCGCTACACAGGGGGCCCTAACGCACATACTACCAAGTTTTCTGATGTAATCAGCTTCCACAATTTTCCGGGTGAGCTGTGAGCTGTGTCTCGCTAAAACTTCAGTATCTTCAAAGAGGGGCATACAGCCGCAGTCCCGCAATGGATGCCCAAGTGGCCTTGTACAGTGCTGTGGACGTTGTTACAGTGCTCTCTTAGACGATCGTTTAAGCACCTACCTGTCTATCCAACATATTTACTCCCGCAAGACGGGGGAATTTGGTAGACTACATTCGTTGTGCACGTTACAAAACGTTTTCTGTGCCCGACAGAGCAACAACTCTGATGCGATTTAGGCGCGTTTACAGGCTTACAGAGCCTTGCCACCTTATCCGAGGCTGAGAAAAGGACTGTGATTCCTGCACGCTGCCCAATTTTCTTTAGCCTATGGAAGACATCATGCCCATATGGTAGCACTGCAAACCTGCGTCTTTCAGCCAGCTGGTTCCTTGACTGAGCGGGCTCATCATGTTTTGTGCGCCTCAGAAGCTGTTCCGCTAGGGCTGAAATTAAGGCCAAAGGGTAGCCAGCCCAAGAAAGGCGATCAACCTGTGAAGCAAGGCTATGTTGCATCTCGTGTGGGCAAGATTTATTGAGGCTGGTAATGAGACATAACTTCATAATACATCGTTTAACGAGCTTTGAGTGTGCGGAGTTAAAGGGCAAGAGTGGCTTCTTACTTCTCTGTTCGAAGCACCGGCACACATGTTTGTTAGCAAGGCACAGCCTGAGATCTGGAAAGTGCAAGGAATCATCAATGGGGACCTCATGCGTAAGTGCTAGAGGCTCCAGCTCTTAAAGATCCCCAAGTCTTCAGAAACAGCAGGCTCAAAAGCGTGATCAGTGCAATCAATAAACCATTTGGCCTTAATTTCAGTCATAGCGGAACAGCTTCTGAGGCGCACAAAACGTGATGAGCCCGCTCAGTCAAGGAACCAGCTGGCTGAAAGACGCAGGTTTGCAGTGCTACCGTATGTGCATGATGTCTCCCATAGGCTAAAGAAAATTAGGCAGCGTGCAGGAATCACAGTCGTTTTCTGAGCCCCGGAAAAGTTGGCAAGGCTCTGTAAGCCTGTAAACGCGCTTAAATCACATCGGAGTTGTTGCTCTGTTGGCCACAGAAAAAGTTTTGTGACGGGCACAACGAATGTAGTCTACCAAATTCCCCCGTCTTGCGGGAGTAAATATGTTGGACAGACAGGTAGGTGCTTAAACGATCGTCTAAGAGAGCACTGTAACAACGTCCACAGCACTGTACGAGGCCACTTGGGCATCCATTGCCGGGACTGCGGCTGTATGCCCCTCTTTGAAGATACTGAAGTTTTAGCGAGACATAGCTCACAGCTCACCCGGGAAATTGTGGAAGTTGATTTCATCAGAAAACTTGGTAGTACGTGCGTTAGGGCCCCCTGTATCGCGCTGACCCCTGGTGAAGTCACCTATCTATACAGATAGAAATCGTAATGCTTGTTTTTTTTTTCAAGTGACCATGCTCTTAGTACAGTGACTTGCTGTTAGAACACCCCCGGTGACTGCCTTTCATTTTCTGCGCATGCCCCCTCTTTATATATACACACGATGTGGCAACGCAATAAAACATTGTTGGAAGTCAGCGCTGTGTATGTCGTCTCTCGTAATCCTTGTCCTTCGCGCTGTACGTTATTTTTGATCATGAATTACCAACTAGCCCAAGCAACCACCCTAGTTCGTGCCTTAAGTCTGGCATCCAGACTGGCAGCACAAATAAATAAATAAATAAATAAATAAATAAATAAATAAATAAATAAATAAATAAATAAATAAATAAATAAATAAATGTCCCAACCCAAGTTCTGGCGTGTATAAAGAAAGCCGGGGTGAATGGCTGAGTGTTAATTTCCATCACCAGAGTTTCCTAGGTATTTCCATGAACGAGTGTTTCTGGATGGTGCGCCCAATAAAATAATGTCGTGAATGAAATTCGGGACCTAGCTCGTGCATAGCAACAGAACATGGCACGCGCCGAGAAATCGCGGCGCCCCATTCGCAACGTTTAAAGTTTGTCTTACACGGAAATAATGTGACAGGGAGAGGACTAACAGCACCGCGTTTTTGTAGCGATGCCGTTGGCGATGCCATTCCTTTTCGATCTATTTTCGGGTTTCGTCGGTGATTAAAGCGACGCACGTGTGCAAAGCGCAAAAGGCGAGGACTGAAGGAAGGACATAAGAACAAGGCTTACACGATTCCCCTGACTTGCGGAAATAAATACGTTGACCAAACAGCTAGATGTTTCAATGAGCGATTGAAAGAGCATGTTTACAGTTTTCACACCTCCGTGCAAGGTCATATCGGCATTCACTGCAGAGACTGCCATTGTGACCCTGAATTTTAAAAGTGCGTCGTAATCTCCAAACACCGGGAAAAGCTTACACGTGAAATCGTAGAGGCTGACAAGATGCAGCGGCTGGGTGACCGCTGCATCAGCATGCCGTCTATTGCCCTCACCGAAAACGACATCAAGTAGCTGGCTGTGTTGCCTTAGGGTTTCATGTGTGGCATAATGCAAAAGTTGTTTTTTGTTACTTTGGCTCGTGTGTATAGTTCTGGCGATTTCGCAAATAAAGAGCAGTTGAAGTCAGCGCCTGTGTTGTGTTCTTCCTTCAGTCCTCGTCTTTTGCGCTGCGCACACATGTCGATATTGAATCACCAACTAGCCCAAGCTTCTACTTTATCAAGACGACGCACCGGCCGGGCTATGAATGAGATCGGCCAGCCTTGAACGGTGGGTGATCGGTGAGCGGTGAGTGGCACAGAATCGATCGAACGGCATCACTACAAAATTGCGGCCCAGCTATTCAAGTATATACTGTTGTTCATTGAATGTACACAAATGGGCATGTAGACTCTCTTAGAGCGAGCTATTCGAAGAAAAAGACACAAGACAGAAGCACCGCAAGCCTACTTTTTGAACAAAATCAATAGAGATGTTAAAAAACCTAATATTAAAAGCGTGCCATGCGCACGCGCATCAAGTCATAGAAGAGCACAAACTCATCGCGATAAAAACGCGCGCACGCACGTATCTGAATGACTCATTTTTCAAGTAGCTGCAAGAGCAAACACAAAAATTCGCCAGCCAATAAATTTAAATAATTTCGTTGCAGTCCACAAGGAAATTTCGTGAGTCACTCAAACCACATCACCTGAATCAATGACGCACTTACGTGCTTAAAGGAATATTATTACAGGCCCAATGTTCTTCTCAAATTAAAATCACTAACATGATAGAATTGAAAAATCACGTGGCATTGTGTTGTGCAAATTAAAAGATAGCGCAATCGCGAAAATAGAGCTCTATGTCACTACCGATGTCGTCTTACCGTTCGCGGAAAAGATACACAGAAGGAACACGCCAAAGAAATACATCGTGTTCTCCGCCTCAGAGTCCGTCGATCTTTGGCACTTATGAAGACGAGACTGCTGCACGTTTTAAGACATTGTCAAGCGGCCTTCGCCATCGGCAGAACGCCCAACTTAAGGTCGGTGCTTGGGTCGACAATATCAATTTTGCCAGATTTTGCCATTTGGGAATCGGAGCTGGAGCATGTCGGCTGAACGAAACGTCCAACACCATATGCGTTGCGTTTCAAGCTTTCTATAATCACCGCCGAGTGACCTTGAGTGTGTTCGAAAGACAGCAGCTACAGCATCGTCGAAAGAGCAGCATTCGTGCCTATCACAATCAATACTGGTCAAGAAGCACATGTCGTAGGCAAAATGCATAATTGTAATGTACATTCAAAGCTTACTAAAACTGAAAAAAATGATAGTAATTTAGCAGTCATTTCTGTATTCTAGAACGCTCTAATACATTGACATTCCACCTCGACTTAATGATGATGACGATCGATAATTTCTAATTGCACTTCCTTTATCAGGGTGCTTTTAAATTCCCAAGCATACATAACCTAGTTACATTTTGCTATATATATTACAATCTAGCATTCTAACTATCTCTAATTTATCTTTTAATGTTACCTATGACAGTGGTGATCCCGTCTCCATATCTTTCCTGCTGTTTGTATGACCAAGGTGCCAGTTACCTGTCGCTGCTGTACACCATTGATCAGGTCATTTTCGTATCATATTTGAAGCCTATCGCTTCTCGAATTGAAGCCACGCAGAAGTTAGCAGGAATATGGAGGCTTCATTTGATGAAACGTGGTCGAGAAAAGGATGCCTAAGGCTGGTGGCAGCGTTGCATTTTGGAGCAGCTGTTTCGCGAGAAACGGTCGAAGAAAAGCAAAACGACTTTAGCCGAACTTCAATTGGTTCGCATGACACAGTAATGCTGTCTTTTTTTTAGACAATCTTTTCTTTAACCTCAATTGAATCAGAAGGCTTCGGCAACTCAAGCCATGCGCATATTCGTGCTTCTTTATATACGTGAATGAGTCAATACAAGCTTTAACTTTTGGTTTCAGCGCTACTGGTGGGTGTCATTACATCTGTGTCCTTTTTTTACGCGCGCTGTTTTATGTCTTATATGATGCGTTTCACAAGGATCTTTCAGTTGAATAAATCAATGAGAAAGATTATTGAAACGCTGTGTCAGTCGAGGAACGGTATTGTGCTACACTTGAAAGAACGCAGTCACAGACACCCATGATGTCTGTGGAGTCTTTTTTTCCCATGCGAATAGCTTTCTTTGCCGCTTTCGATCGGTTTCGTAGTTGTCGGTGGTGAAAGAACAATCGTAGATGGTCAGTGAGCGGCAGACTTAGCAAGGAAAACGTTCGTTCGCTCGTTCGCTCGTTCGCTCGTTCGCTCGTTCGCTCGTTCGTTCGTTCGTTCGTTCGTTCGTTCGTTCGTTCGTTCGTTCGTTCGTTCGTTCGCTCGCTCGCTCTCTCTCTCTCTCTCTCTCTCTCTCTCAGACCATTCGCTTACACTGACATTCTTCATCGAATTTTTTTCCTGGCTTACGCACAGAAAGGGGCACCTGTTGTGAGAGGAAAGCTTTAAAGTCGGCTTGAATCGAAATTGTGACCAGCTCTTGAGCACGCCGAAAGAAATAAAGACTAAAAATACGTATAAATAGAAGTGTTGATGGAAAAGAAGAAAATGTCGGCTTGAATGAGCATGAATTAAAACTCTTCAAACACAAATACCGCCCACACTCGTGCAGGAAGTTGACGATTGCTTTGAGGTATATCGCAGCGAGGGTGAGGCTCCGGTTAAGTTCACCAAAACACCCTTTAAGACTAAGGTTGATTGTTGAATTTTGACAAAAGCTCTGTCAATGATTTAAACCACAAGAACACTTCACAACGGAAGGTGCGATCTACAGAACGATAAATTTAATGCAGAATGATGAGAGAAACGTTGAGATAAAAGGGCAGCAGGAGAGCGTACGTAAGTGTATGACATCGTCGTTTGTTAAATTAAGCTGGAGGTAAGCAGTTCGTGTTATGCCTCAAACAAGTAGACGGCGGTTTTTAGAGCAGCGCAGTGGGCGCCTGAAGAAGAAAAGCGCAATCGGGAGTAGCAGACGATCATATGAATTTGTGAGATTAGGAAACATAAAGGCACACAGTGTGCTCCCATTTGGTCTAAGACGCCGACTTTGAGCACGGGGGGTATGCGATAGTCTTCAATTAACTACCTTGAGGCTAACTTGGGTCTCTGGGTACGTGCCAGTAGGTGTGTCGATCGATGATGACAAATATTTCGGCGGTATCGAATCCATGACCCAAACATTCCTGAACGACAGCAACACAACGCTTTGTGTTTATTTCGCTAGTATGTGTTTCAGTGCTCCCACGTGTTAAAGTTCTATTTTTTATTATTATTTATTTATTTAAAGCCAATATAATTTTCTTGCGCATATGTAATGGGCTTGAAGTCACCGGTGGCATTCACTGCTTCGACGCTTTCCAGTTAGACGTAATTTGACTTTATAAATGTTCCTGCACTTTCATTAAAGATAAAACATACAGTCATCTTTACCATCGGCACCGTCCCCGCCATAAGGTCAGCGCTTGCGTCCACAATAGCACTTTTGCTAGATTTAGCCATTTGCGAACAGGAGGTCGAGGCTACCGGCTGAAAATGCAGCGCTTTGATTTCTGGAAAATTATAGTTTCGGTTCCCTGGTAACGTCTAAGACAATAGGATGTATTTGTAGCCCTCAAAGAGAGGCGTTCTTGTTTGTTGGAGTCCTCGCACAAGGGCACTGGGACGATAGGTCACAGAACACGGGCAGTGCAGGAACAAGACAATTTACTTGTCGTCATGTTCCTTCTTGAAGCCGTTGGCCGCTGCGCTTTTTTTCTGCAGTACAATTACATCCCCGGGGGATCATAAAGCCGCCGCGACAACCTATGGGCAGTATAGGACAGGTAGATCGTGGCAATTCTTTAGCCGAGGAATATGCCCACTATCGCGCCCTCAGTGGCGCTCGTACGAAGATGGGTCAACGGGATCCACCGTGTAGTTCACAGGAGACATTTCCTTGATGACGCGGTAGGGATTCTGGTCCCTCGATAGTAGTTCGAGTGAAAGACCAGGGCTGCTTGAGGGGATCCAAAGCCGGACAGGTGTGTCGGGAGCATAGAGCGCATGAGGGCGGATTTAGTATCCCGATGGTGCTTCTGACGATGTTGATCTTCGGAGCCATGTGTGCGGGCATCCAGAGAAATATTACAGTATTTGGACATAAATAATAACTACAGTTAAACAGTGCACTGGAGTATATCTGCTCAGAATCTTCCTTTTTTTACTGCTTCTTTTAATGAGAAATATGTGGGCAAGCATTTGCACATTAAAACGACAAAAACGAGAAACTTTTCTTTTTAGCGGCGACAGAAAGATGGAGCTTCTTTTACGACACGCCGCAAAAATCTGACAAGGTGAAGATTGAGCAAATGCCTCGTAAAATATACCGGGAGATTTTTCTTCTTTTTTTTTACTTTTTAGCGCGAAACCTTCTCCCAGTCCCCATCGCAAATTTTGGTAATACACTGGCAGCTGTAAAGCGCCTTCTAAGGAATTTTTTTTCAGCGACATAAGGAATTTTTTTTTCAGGTCCGTTGATTATCGGGGGAGATAGAAGAAATAAACTATCTTCCACCATGCGGCCAGGAGGCAAGCGTGCCCTCACAACGGAGAAACTCTCTCCCTTTGCTTCTAGTAACGTTCCCAAGAGTAGTTCTCTCCCTTCCTTCTCTCATACCGGAGCCGAAGAGCGTGCCGCTGCGTGAGCCCAGCTTTCTTTCTTGCGGCTTTGCGCTCTACTCAATGGATCGCGTCCATTGAGTAAAGCGTGACGAAACACGCACTGCCAAGAGAGATGTGCGCGTGTGACCGTTGCAAGGGCGCCACAAGAGGACAGAGCAATGAGCGTGGTTTCGAAATCGTTTTCCATCGTAAAGATATTCGTAGACAAATATTGATGTTGTTCCTCACCCATTTCAAAACAGTCCGTACAGAGAGCGCCGGATTCGTCAACAACTTCGGCAACGAACGGACATCAATTTGAAAGGCAGAAGCGTTTTCTTTTGTGACAGTGACCCTTCTCAGCGAGGCGTGAACGCGGGATAAGTACAAGCAAGCCCAAAGGAGCACACATCATCATAATCATTGTAGTCGCCATATTCTTCACCGGCGTATTTATGCACACCGCCGATGGAAGGATTCTTCCGCTAGCCTCCAATTACTCCTGTCTTGCGTCATCCAACATCATCCTATGCCTGCGAATTTCTTCATCTCCCCACACCACCTGGTTCTCGACTGTCTCCTGCTACGTCCCTCCTTGATTTGCTTCTGGCAGTATATTATGTCACTGATTATCTGCTACACACACATCATGGCCTTGTCAATTGCACTTCTCCCTCTTGATATCAGCTACGATATCGGCTACACCTGTTTGCTCCCGAATCCACACTACCCTGTTCTTGTATCGTAAGATACGCATACCACTTTTTGTTCTATCGCTCGTTGCGTTGTTCTTCTTCTCCACGTTCTCCGTCATCTTCCAAATTCCATTTCTGCACGTTATGGGGGGTAGAATTCACGGATTGCATACTTTCCAAGGATGACGGTAAGCTGTCGTTCACGACTTGGAAGCGCCTTCCATAAACGATTCAGCCCATATTGACTCATCTCGAGATTTCCTTCTCGGAGTCCGCGGCTGCTGCTTCAATTTCCCGAGATAAACATGCTCTTGCACAGCTTCAAGTGGTTAACCACTAATAACGATGTCTGGTTTAATCGAAAAGCTATTGACCGTTACCTTAGTCGTCTGCACGTCAGTCCACAAATCAACTTTAAACTGTCGGTAGGAGTCATGAACCTTTCGCTGCAAATTATCTTCATCATGTTCGGAAAGGACTATGAAATCTACTTATCACAGTTTGTTAATGTATTTCCTGTTTATCCTTAATTCTAATCCTAGCCAATCTAGCATCTGAAATGCTTTATTGCAAGCATGCAGTATGTGTAATACAAAGGATCCGCAAAAACTAGTCTTGCTGACTTGCTTACAAAGCAGCCGTCACTGAAACTATAACAGCGAAAGTTACAAAGTTGATTAGGATAATGAGGGCGATGATGAAGAGGACAATTCCGGTGACTGAGGCGAAGAGAGTACTACTGTCTTTGAACCTTACATTGGGCTTTCTTGTACTAAATATTTGCAATTTACGTGATCACCGCCATGAGGACATAGTACGGATTATTTTGGGGCACTTTATATGTTCATAAGCATGCCGGCAATAACCTGTGCCCTTCAGCGAGAAGCTCTGCTATCTCTCTCGAAAGAATTCCAAACAGCTACTACTCTAGCAAAAGTGTTTTCGACTCATTACCAGCCAGTGGAAATTCAACTTGGTGTCCAATGTAGATATAGACTCTTGTCCCCTACAACCGTTTTTGTAAGCATTTGTCAAAGAAAATAAAGACTTTGCGACGTCTTCGACCTGTTCACGCACCGGCGAATGAACAAATGCTGTGCTCCCTGGTTTCAATTTTCTTGCTTATCGCGCGAAACTGTTCTCTACTGTTTTGTGACATCGAGTAGAGCGCCTCAAGTTTGCCGTTGATGTAATGACAATGTCTTATAGCATTTGGCACAAAATGGACTTTGCACTGCAACTATTTTGTCCGGTGTCCGAATTGAAACCAGTGTCCCCCAAGTTCCTAATGCTGTACCTGAATTATTGACAATCGTTTGTTGCGTCATTCCGAAGTGAAACGGGGAGGAACATTTCGTGTCTCAACTCATTCAGCACTGCTAGCCTGGGTGGCTGATTGTGTAGAATGCTGCAAAACTGATAGACGCCCGGACTGCAGTAGTGGTGTACTAAAACGAAGTTGTCTTTTCCGAATTTGCGACAGATTCTGGAAAACAATAATGGATGCTTTGACGCGTGTGGAACATGTCCCTGCCTGTGAAATATAATAGCGGTATTTTATGATAACAATAGTGTTGGACATTTTCACCCACCTACGTCACGCCTACAGCGATTGTAGTGCGTATTGTCGGGCAGATTGTTATGGCGGACTACTGAATATTTAAAATGTCGCAAAATATTCGTTCAAACGAACTAAAGCAAGAGAACCGAGCACGAGCTCATGCATGGAGTGCCACAGTCCAACGTCTTCAGGCGCTCTTTCTATAACTGCGTCATTGGTGGACTTACCTTGAAGTCTGCCGTCGAGGATATCATTCGCATTCTAAACTGATAGGTCTTGATTTGGGCGTCTGGGTCTAGAGCGCATTCTTTATAGACGGCACTGCAATATGGCCTGGATATTGTGGTGTGTTCAATGGGGCTGGTTGGTTCATCTTTAGAATAAAAACAGGAACAGCGCAACACAGGACGATCGAGTAAACAGGACAGAGCGCTGTGTACTGTTTACTCGCTCGTCCTGTGTTGCGCTGTTCCTGGATATTGTGATACAGTTCATAAAAAGATCTGAGCCGCTGTGCCACATACTAAAACATCTGTCTTACATTTCACCTTATATCAGCTAGAAGTTTCCGCCTTTTTAATGTGATTAGTATTCTTCGCCTACTTCAGCCGTTTTATATCTATCTATCTATCTATCTATCTATCTATCTATCTATCTATCTATCTATCTATCTATCTATCTATCTATCTATCTATCTATCTATCTATCTATCTATCTATCTATCTATCTATCTATCTATCTATCTATCTATCTATCTATCTATCCTCTCACGCCGACCCAGTCGCCCAGGTTGGATTACTGGCTTGAGCCACTCAAGATGGCTCAAGCAGGGGTAGACGACCTGGGCCGCCAAAATATATTCGTGGTCGTGATGCTGTCACGGTCGTTCCGTATTCGTCATTCCATGTTGGTGATTTGACTCTCGTCATGTCATCGTTATCACCCCTTCTACGCCAACCCAGTTCCCCAAGTAGTCTAATAGCTTTGGTCACTAAAGTGCTCGTGGTCGGGATTCCATCCTGGTTGTTACATCGTCGTAATTCAAGCATTTTCTTACGCCGACGACCATCCGACTTTTGTCACGAGTCTTCTTTCGTCACGACGTCGTCTTCACACCATCGTCGTCATACAGTCGCCCTGCATTCACTGTCGCACCGCTGCCGTGATGCCTTCTCGGTTGTTTCATCGTGGTCACACCAGCATCGTTATCCGACTCTTGTCATACTGTCGTCGTCACGCCACGCTCGCCGTACAGCCTTCGTAAAACAGTCGTCGTCATGTCATTGTAGTCATCCATCATCAGCAGCAGCAGCAGCAGTCCGGCTACGTCCACTGCAGGGCAAAGGCCTCTCCCATATTTCTCCAACTTCCCCGGTCGTGTGCTAATTGTGGCCATGTTGCCCCTGCAAACTACTTAATTTCATCCGCCCACCTAACTTTCTGCCACCTCCTGCTACGCTTCCCTTCTCTTGGAATCCAGTCCGTAACCTTTAATGACCATCGGTTATCTTTCCTCCTCACTACATGCCCTGCCCATGCCCCCCCCCCCCCCAATTTCTTTTTCTTGATTCCAACTAAAATGTCACTCGTGCACTCGTCACCAAACCATTGTTCCCATAAATTTATTATGGCATCATCGCCAATGTGTCGTCGTCTTACAATTCCAGTCATGTGTTCGTTGTCATACCACCGTCGTGATGCCGTCATGGTTGTTCCATCGCCGTCATCCGACTCTCGTCCAGCGGTCATCGTCATGCCATCGTCGTCATACAGGCTTTGTGATGCACTCATCCTCACGCTATTGTCGTCATACACTCGTCGTCACGCCACTGTCGTAATACTTTTGTCATGCCGTCTTCGTCATTATTCCATCTTTTTACTGTCATCGTCATGCATTCGTTGTCATAAAGCCGTCATGATGCCGCCGTGGTCGTTGCATACGTCGTCACTCCAACCTCGTCATCCGACTATCGTGGTGCCATAGTCGTCAGTCATCATCGTCATACAGGTTTTGTGATACAGTCGTCACACCATGGTCGTCATCCCATCGCCTTCACACCGTTGTCACGCGAGAGTTCTCATTAAGTCATCGTCGTTCATTTGTTGCCATAGATTCATCGTGATTGTACCATTGCCGTTCCATGTTCGCTATTCGAACTTCGTTATCCTTCTCTCGTCTTGCCACCGTCGTCACGTTGTGTTTTACCATCGTTATCTTTTCAGTAATATCATCCCATCGTTGTCACGCCGTCGTCAGCCCACTGATGTCATTAATTTGTGTCATTCTATCGTAATCATAATCTAGTCTCCGTCGTGATTATACCATCGTTGGCATGTCATCATCGTAAAACAGCAGCTATCATCATTCTTTGCCATACAATTGTCGTCATGTTGTCATGGTCGTCCCAGTGTCATTGCAGCGTCGTCAGGCTATTGTCATACCATAGTCATCATTTAAGAAATGCAATCTCGTTGACGGCAGGCCCTCGTTGTCAAACCACCTTTGTCGCACCCTTGTCGTCACTCGCTCCCTTGTCGTCGCCATGTCCGCGGATGACTTTGTCATGCCAGTGTAATAGCAAAGCGGGACCATACCTTCGTATGCCACATATAGCCGAGGTAATGGATGTCTCGGAATAACTACGGATGTTAAATAAATGTTACTTCAGAATTACGCTGTATCGCTATATTGCTCGACGGCTAATTGTATTACTGTCGACGGTCATCGGGAGATGAGTTCTGCCGTAACTTTACTATATCATGCAACTCAATATATCTCCATTTTTACGTCTACATTTCACTATTACAGCTGTTTCTTTTCTGGGGTATCAAATGTGCTCTTGACACAGTAATGTGAACAATCAAAAGGGCATTTATTGCGAATTTATACACCGATCTAGCCAGCCGAATTACTAGGAATAGAGCATGCCGATGGGCGCTAACGAATCGAGGAAGTCCGACACACAATGCGACAGGATAGCGAGCGAATAACTTCGCCCCCGCGCTGGACGCTAACGCCTCATCATTCGCGTGCACAGGCACGCCAACGCTGGCGCGTTCGAACGATGGAGTTCGTAGATACCAGTACCCCATTCCTAAGCCTTTCTTGGGACGGTCCCGCGTAGTGCGTAGGCGCACGCCCGAATCGTCCGTGCAGCTAGCCGATCCAAAGCCACTGTACCCAAGCTAAAGAGGAAGCACCTACTCCCTTTCGCGCCCGAGTAACCCTGTCGTTAGGTGGCGTCAGCAGCGCAACACTCGCGCCATCTCTCGTACTATGCTGCAACCACTCGGACCGCCGCTGGAGCTTGGCTACGCGGAGAAGCCTAATTACAGGATACGCGAGAGCCATCCGGAGAAAACATCAGGGGACGCGTGAGAGTCGAGCGCCCTGCCGCCTCCTTCTGATACTTTGTGTCGTGGACTTTGGGAATATCATGGAGTAGCAGATTTTGAATCTCGTGGATCAATCTTGTTAAAACGAACTTCTGATAATGCGAACAAATTTTCGCGGTCTCTTTGAATTCGTCTTAATGGGAGTTTACTGTAAAACGAAAAACTACCCGCATCATTTGTTCCTCACTTCTTGCTAGTTTAGGTGCACACAATACACGTTTCAGACGCCAAAAAATGAAATTCGGACAGTAAGGGTTAATAGGTACAGAGGCCTGTGTCAAGCGTTGCTACACGTTCAGCTTCTGTAGCTTTCATGATATGCAGCTACTTAAAAAAATATTGCTAAAGTCATCTGTCTTGCACGATCGATTTATCTGATGATATTTAAAATGTCGGTGACTTTCATCACTAGATTTACCACGACATTTTATTGGCAGATGAGTACGCAGAAATGACACCATTCTAAAACACTCTTATAGCTTCGAAGCATGCAGGTTCCCATGATTCGCACGTCAAATTATCCTCTTTGTTCTCGGTCCTCTTGGTCGTGAGTCCCGTCCACTATACGAAGAGCAGCATGTTGATACTAGTTAGATACATGCGGCCGCATTTGTCAGTTTGTCGTGAGGGTCTTTCTCTTGCTCCGCGGGTTCGTGCCGGATCCTGCAGAACCGCAGTCGCAAGGGCATTCGCATTTGCACTCGCCAGGGCTCTCAGTTGGCCTTTCCGTGGTCGCTGGTTTCTTCGTGGCCATGGATGTGCTGGGTGGCAGCGTTACATTCTTCGTCTTCTTTGTTACGGCCGGTCTCTCGACACACCTGCTTTGGATGCACACCTGGGAAAATAATTAGCGAAGATGTGTGACAGAGAGCTCAGTCCCGCCTTGAACAATCAATTCGGTATTTAGTAAAACCGGACATTCCCGAGCCAACTTCACTCCATTCTCAAGGTTTAAACGACTGGTAATATTGGGGTGCAGTTTCTTAAAGTTCTTGAACTAAATACGGGCGGGGGGGGGGGGCAACAGTTAGAGATCTGGAACCCCGCTTCCATTTGCTGTTTAACCTCTGAGAAAGAAGCCGAGTTGGCTCCTAAACGTCAAGTTTTAATAAGTAAGATATTCTAGTTGGAGACGTTATTTACTTCTGAGCCTAGCGAAACAGGCAATTCTGTCAGAATGTTCAGCTTCAAGAAATGTGATCACACACGTTTTCACCCAAATTTATTTAGGTGAAAACGGTTGTACACAAAAGTTTTATTTTGTGTACAACCGAGCTGGGGGAAGGCTTGTTTATTTCACCTTGTCTATTTCACACGTGCATCCTTATTCTTTCTTCAATAAAAAGAAACGGCGCGATACAGACGTGGACGGGGAAACACACGTGTAACAGGACGGCAGTGTGTTTCACAGGAGTGTTTCAGGGTGGATATGCTTCTCTCTCCGTGACTGTATTGCGCCGTTTAGCTTTCCTAAAGAATGACACACCAATTAAAAATGGCACACCAACAATAAAGCAGTTTGCTCTGAGAGTTGACTTCCGAGATCATCTTAGTTTAAGTGCAAACGGGAGCGATAACAACCTTCAACGCACGTCCGGCCATTCCAGACTGTCTCGGAGACGATTTCATCTGCGGATATTCTATATTTAGAGGTTCATAGGCAAATGAAGCAGCCACCAAAGATACAAAGTGCATCATTTCTTTCAGAACGTCCAAACGAATTTAACCTCCACCAGAAATATTCAAGCGAATTGATCAATGTTCGCTACATCACCCAAAGGAGGGCACGTTCAGGAAGCATGACAGGCAAGGAAAGGCCGCAGCAAACATCAGTAACGGGCTCCGCAACTTTAGAGTGAGAATAAAAGCGCATCCGCGAATGGAAGAAGTAAAATATACATCTTTTTTCAATACCTTATTGCCACCACAACTTGTGTAGTCAAGTGCCGCACCTTCCTTGAAGTAATTGAGCTTGGTGTAGTAACGGTATCCGTTGACTACTGCCTCTTGAATCTTATAATAATTGCACCGCATCATGCACGTTGTTTCAATCACCTTAGGAAGATAAAAGGATGGGTGTGAGAGCGGGACAGGTGAAGAACAGAACGAGCTATAGATGTATGAGGCGTATACTGCAACGGGACTATTTCACACTTCGATGGATGGATGGATGTTATGAGCGTACCCCTTGGAAAGGGACGGTTGGTGGCGCCACCAAGCTCTTGGTATTTATATAGCCTAATGTCCTACCTATGTTAAAAGGAAAAAAAGGAAGAAAAACCCACGATGGATTCCCATAACCAAAATTTCCGAACCCATATTGTTAAATTTGTTTTTGTACGCCTCCGTTGTTTGTCGTTTCCCTACTTCTTTTTCCTCAATCTTTATATCGCCTCTTACTGAAAATACGGAGTGTTCTCCAAGAACACTTGACGCCATCTAGTAGTGCTACTGCGAAGCCTGCTTGTGGCCTCTGAATGGCCTCTGAAATGCACGGCGCACCGGTGCATCCGAATGCGGACAAACCCGTCATACGGTAACCGGGATCTTCCGTTTCTTTCCGGACGCGCTGCGCCATCCAGCGGCGCTGCCGCGAAGTCGGTGCGTGGCCTCCGAGACCAAAAGCGTGCCGCGCCGGCGCGTGCGAGCGCTGAGAATGATTCCCTCGCTTTCTGCACCCTCAGTGGCCCATACTCAGTGACCCACGTTCCCGAAAGATTGGTTGAAGTGGGTCGCATGCCAAGTACGTTCATGACGCAGCCCGCTAAAGCGTTGGCGTGAAAGACGTTCATTGAAAAGCGACACACATCAATGTGGCACCTTTCACTGGGTTTGTGTCTCCTCAATGAACCTCTTTGACGCAACTTGGGTCATTGGGAGTGTGCGCTGGGGATGTGCCGCTGTTCATAATCATTATCCTAAAGTATAAAGCGTACCATCATCCATTTATTTATTTATTTATTTGTTTATTTGTTTATTTATTTGTAGATACTGCGATCTGAAATCAGATCATAGCAGGGTGGGTATACATAAAAATATGCAAGCATGTAAACACATACAAAATTCATCAGATATGCAGGCATTTTTCAAACATTGGTGAAGAATACATAAAAGCATAGAAGCAAATAACGCACACAGATTCATGACATTTGTAAGCATTTTTCAAACATTGATAAGGAATTCTGGGTAACAATCTCAGAATTAAGATCACTCCAGTCTGTTATTGTCCTAGGAAAAAAAAGAACATTTGAAACAGTTATTCCGTGCGTTCAAGGGGGTTATTGATAAAGTATGCCTTCGTCTCGTGTTATAACCTGATGAGTAAGTAAAGAATATGGAAGTGTTAACCTTGTAATGGCTGTTTACAAGTTGAAAGAGGAACTTTAATCGGCAGATACGCTTGCGCATAGTCACCGGGGGTAATCCACTGTGTCTTAAGAGCTGACCAACAGACGTACGTCCGTATGAATCGAAAACAACTACCTTATGCTGTACACGTTCCAGTTTTTTAAATATTGGTTAAAGTGAATGGGTCCCAAATAATTACGGCATATTCCAACAACGGACGAATGTAGGAATTGTACGCCAATAAACTAACACTAGACGTAGATGATTTCAGTGACCGCCGTGGTGGTGTAGTGCCTATGATACTGGCACTACTGAGCCCGACGACGCAGCATCAAATCCCGGCCGCGGCACCCGCATTTCTATGAAGGTGAACTGCAAAAACGGCCGTGTACCGTGCATTGGTTGCACGTTAAAGAACCCCAGGAGGTCAAAATTAATCCGCACTCCCCCACCACGGCGTGCCTCATAATCAAATCGCGGTTTTGGCACGTAAAACCGCAGACCTTAATTTTAAATTTATCGCCGTCAGTTACACACCCTTCCTTAGATTGACTGCTGATAGCATCAACGTCGCCAAGCAACCTCAAAGCGCAAATTTCTTTCCACTATCGCACTTATTTATAGACAAGGTTGCTGGATTTCGCTTTTTTGAGTACTTCAATTTGCATGTGTAAATGGGCCTTACTTGCGCAAGGCGGTGCATAAAATACTTGTGTGTGATCAGTAAGCCAAAGTATACATAAACGAACATGCTCCCACGTTAAATGAATAGAAGGGTAATATCGTGAAAGGACAGCATCGATAAATGCTGGTTCTCACAGAGATGGATTCAATGATGGCATCTGTTTCCTTGATCAGCTCGCTGCAGAATGATTGCTTGGACAACATCAGTCCAGGATATAAACCGCTTGCGACGTGTCCTGGACTTGAGATTTGCCAGCACGATGGCCCTGCATTTCTGAAAGAGAACGTAAAGACGCCAGTAAAAGCACTGAGAACAGAGTGGGCTCTCTGTTAATGCGCATTGAAAGCAGCCACCGAAACGCGGACGCAATAATAACCAGGTCGGTGCGGTGCCTGTTAAAAATGGCACTAAAGGAAAATGCTAAAGACAGTTAGACTATTAGAATACCTTTCCAGAAACATCGCAATGTTTGTTTTTGGCCGAGTAACAAATTGGCTTAGAAAAAAAAATTGCTACTGAAGCGGCTGCAGTCGTATAGCTCAATTCAAATCACCCGCGACGAGCGTGGCACTGCGATGCAGTATACGTCACCACCACCACTCACCTCAATCTGTTTACAAAATGGCGCCCGAGAGTAAACCCCACCTCTTCTTATGGGTAAAACTCGACAGTGTAGCAAGAAACACAACTACGACAGTGACGAGGGTCGTAAGGGAAGCCTAAGACATCTCATGGACGCCGCAGTATTTTCTGCTGCCCGCACTTAGGATGAGATTGCATTCGATGGACTGTCTTGCTGTGCAAAACTTTTCGCGCAGCGCTTGAAGGGCGTATAAACCATGTGATAACGATGTTTCTGTCAGCTTGCTTCTTGTGGACTCCATGGGAGCATCGACCGTTGAATACGTGTAATGCTGTAAGCGTCGTCCAGCTGATGTCGCAACATCGTGGCACCTGCAGTGGCCTACTTTCTGTCTACACTAACAGTATGATATTCTTACTTGTGGTAACTGTAGTGAGCCCGCTTCCTTTCAGCATTTTAACGTTACTTGCTGCGGCAACTGTACTGTCTGCTTCCATTCTGCCCCAACTATAGGGTATGACTGGCTGTATGGTATACTTTGTTGTTGCGCCAGCTCTGGTGATCAGCTTACTTTCTACTCGGATTGTATGTTATACCTACTTGTGCCAGCTGTCGTGATCAGCTTTCTTTCTGCACCGACTGTATGTTATGGCCGACTGTATGGTAAAATTGTTGCGGCAACCGAGTGGGTCTGCTTTCTTTGTGTGGTAACATGCTGTCACAATGGGTGCAATCATCTTTCTTGCAATGCCCGCCCTCCGTAATGTCTGCACACACACCCCCATTCTCACTCTCTGTTTGGCGCACGAAACACCGCACGAATTGCCGTATGCGAATATTGCGCATATGATTGTTTGATACCATTTGTTAGTGTTACTAGGACTATATCGATCGTGAAGGAACCGCATAATCGGCACACACGCTAAGCCACCTCTTTCGACAAGTCCTGTCTTCTGAGAATAAGCTGCTCAAGCAAGGAAGGAAGGAAGGAAGCAAGAAAGGTACGAAGAAAAGAAGCTTTATTTAAGGCCAGCACTAAGACCCAGTAAAGCAGTAGGCTTGCTCCGCTAAGGTCCTTTGTTGATCCGCCGAGCCCTAGTGGAGCCAATCACTCCAGGAAGGAGGCGGAGGGGGAGGAAGTAAGGAGAGGTAATAGCAGCGTTATATGAGTGCATAATGTGTTCTGTGTCTGCCTTATCTCCGGGCAATTGGGACGATGAGCTGTGCTACGCCATCCGAATTGTAGATTATTGCTGGGGAGCATGATAGGCACCTCTGACGCTTCTGTTTCAGGGTCCAAGTTTAGATTTTTCGTTTGACGTTTTAGCCTGGCGTGTGTTTTTGTGAGTTTGCTTGTGAGCTTGCATGTATTGCAAACAACGCTCAAGCTACGCTGCTTTCTATGTAATAAAGAAAAAAATAGTTGAGCAGAAGCTAAGTGATTAATAATAATAATATTTGGGGTTTTACGTGCCAAAACCACTTTCTGATTATGAGGCACGCCGTAGTGGAGGACTCCGGAAATTTTGACCACCTGGGGTTCTTTAACGTGCGCCTAAATCTAAGCACACGGGTGTTTTCGCATTTCGCCTCCATCGAAATGCGGCCGCCGTGGCCGGGATTCGATCCCGCGACCTCGTGCTCAGCAGCCCAACACCATAGCCACTGAGCAACCACGGCCTAAGTGATTAGAGCACTCGCTTCCCTACTGAGATTTTCTCATTATACGCGAGTTCGATACTCTTCGGATCCAGCTCTGGGATTCGTGGTAGGAACTCGGGCGTCACACAGAGGGTCGAGTGCCTGCGCTGCTGGAGCGCCTAAATCGCTGTAGCTGGCCCGCGCTATACCGTTGCGTCGCACCAAAGTGACCAAGCAGGCCCGCACCGTCGTCCGTCTCTATCGCCCGCGGTTGCTTGTTGGTGAGGAGATAAGATCAGGAGGTCGAAATAAATGAGCAATGGTTTTATTCTACATATTTGAAACTCAAAACTTGCTCCATGGATTTAGGAGGTTACATGTAAGAGCACTTTACATGTCTCAGCACCCTTCGCTCTTGACCTCACATGGCCCACACAGCGCCAAAGATTCGCTTTTTAAGACGTCGTTTTTCGTAGGTCACTAGACGAGGCAATTCGATTGCTCTGTCCTGACCTATCAGTAGGGTCGACGTGTTCGAAGCAGTCCGCCCATGATGTACCAACTTGCTGCACTCCGCTCTCGATTTTGCGCAATCGCCAGCGCATACCATGCCATGACGAGGCAGTCGGGAATCAGGGATCAAAACTTTTCCCGCGCCAGTCGTTTTCGTCGGCTTCTTTATTTAGCGGGCTTTTCGTGACGGTCAACTTGTAGCGATTTGAGGAGCCAGGCCTTGGCAGTCGTTAGTACTTTCAGAGGATGAGGTGGTTGCTGTACCTCCGAGGAGAGCTTATTTTTTTGCCTCTTCAATAGCCAAGCGCCGGGCTCCGTCGTCGTCCTGGAGCGCGTGGTGAAGTGGCCGCTCTTGGTCGGCGCAAGGAACACACATCAAGAATACCCCGGCCGTTTTGAAATGCAACACTAACGAGTGGCAGTGGGTGCACATATGAAATCCTGTTTTATGCTGCCTAGCTCGATGGCATATGTTTGTTTTGCCTTCGAGGCTGTGGCCGTCGCATGCCTGGGGGGATGGAACTCGAAAACCAACGTGCACTTAGATTTAGAAGCACGCTAAGCAAACCAACGTTGTTGATATGGAAGTCCGAGGTTCCTCATAGGGTCAACCCGCCGTGGTTGCTCAGTGGATATGGTGTTGGGCTGCTGAGCACAAGGTCGCGGGATCGAATCCCGGTCACGGCGGCCGCATTTCGATGGAGGCGAAATGCGAAAACACCCGTGTGCTTAGATTTAGGTGCACGTTAAAGAACCCCAGGTGGTCAAAATTTCCGGAGTCCTCCACTACGGCGTGCCTCATAATCAGAAAGTGGTTTTGGCACGTAAAACCCCAAATATTATTATTATCCTCATAGGGTCAGTAGAACTGTGGTGGTCTTCGGTCGTGGTCGCTTCGACGCAGTCCTTGGTCTTACGGTGCTTAAATGAGAGTGGCCCCGGCTACTACTGCTGGAGTGCGTGCATAATGTTTGTTGTAGGGATAAGTTGGAAGACTTCCTCGCGCGGCATCCTCTGGCAAAGATTTTTTCGTGGCACGCCTGCATGTTTGCCCTTCCTCTGTGCTCACCTCACAGGGCCTCGAAGTGCCTTCTGGACCCACAAGTGCTCGACTCCACCTCCTTTGCAAAGTGATTTACACCATGGCAGCAGAGCCGTTCTGTCTCTTCGGTTGTACAAGTGGTGTTAGATCATATGACTTATTTCGCTTGTTGCGAATTTCCTTGAAGCTATATATATATATATATATATATATATATATACTTACTGATCTCAGGTTGTTGCGCAAGACTTCACGGTGGCTCGTGGCCATAAGTAGCGGACAATCTTGTATGCCGCCCCATGAAACGCTGTACTGGCGGCTTGAGATAAACATCCCTTGGGCTGTTCCTCCGCTCGAGAGTTTCTGGGTAGAGACTGGCCCTATTGCTAGAACAATGGCTCAAAAGCTTCTTGGCATAGTGTACCGCTCATTCCACCATTCCATTCGCACGGGGATGGCAGCGATTTGCACTGATCTGTTCGATCTGCAGGCTCACCAAGAAGTCCCCGACAGCTTCGCGATTAAATTACGACAGGGCATATGTGCGAACAGACAACCTTGGCCACTGGGTATGGGCAACTGGGCATGCGCGACTGGGTTTGTCAACATGGTTGGCCAATCTCAGAACGGCCACATGCCACAGGGTAGGTGCCCTAATAGACAGCAGAACAAGAAGTTGGTAACAGAAACCGCAGAGTGAGACGGCCGCAGTGAAGGTAACAAAATAGGGTCAGAGTGCGCATTGAGCAAAGGGCCTTGAATTACATAGAAGCGAAGGCGCTTCAGTAAACATGAAAGAAAGCAGCACTTATAACTCATTATCACCGATTACAACATATTCGTGGGATCCGCCTCTCTTCTGTTTTTTTTTCTCGTTTTTTATTCATATTGTCACCTCTATTCTTTTCCTTCAAGCAGATGGACAAACCGCTTCACTCGGTTGCTAGAACTACTGTCCGCATATTCACACTAAGGACGTGTAAGGTAACCTTGCAAGGTCATTTTAACACCCGTTGTAATATTTCGCAGCTACCGAATCCAAACGAGCTTCCATTCAATCAGTTTCTTTACTCACCTGATTACGTACTGCATCTGCGCCAAGCTGCACGTTGAGAACTGCTGGTGTTCCGGACCTTTGTCGATGTAGCTCATGAGATGTCCGTGAGTCCATGGGCAGGCCAGGGCACCAGGATGCCCGATTGTTCTAGAAGCATCACCGTCGTGCTCCGCTCCCAGGCTTGGAAGGGGAGCGCGCGAAATCTAGGTGTTAATGCCAGTTTCCTACCAAAATTACTATACAGGGTGTTTTTCTCAGCTGCACCAAATTTTAAAAACATTGGCAGTGGTGGATAGAGCACTCCTATCCCTTTATCTAAATTACTCGATGAAGTGGCCATCACTTCTGCGAGCAAACGAAATGCTTAGTTAAATGATGGACATAAGCACGCCAATTAACTAATTTACTTACTTTAAGGCATATTTTTATTTTTTATTTAATTTCAAATGCTCTTCGCCGTCTTGGCCGTAACACGGGGAGTACAGCAAGGGCCCTATAACGTAAAATCTATTGGCAATTTGCTGAGCTAAACTGCGATAGGCGAAAGCCTATCTATGACTGCCTCTGTTGCTTTTGTCTGAACTGTTCTGCGAACGGACGCCGCCGTGGCTGCGAGCATGGGATGCAATCACAGCCACATGGCTGCGAGGCCATGTGGCTGTAATTGCGTCCGATTGATGCCGTAAAGTTGGCTCCTGCTTTCACCTTGTTCTTATTTTGCTCATTCTTGCGATTGTAACACACGAGCAGTATTTTTAGGGCTGAATAGTATACAGCTTTATATTAAATTACATTACACATTTGCCCACCTTTTCAAGGAATGTGAATGTTTGCTAGCATCCATTACTATTATTCGTTTAAGTCTAAATGCCTCATATGCGAAGGGCTCCGGGAGAAGTTCTAGAAGGTGCTGGCCGACAACAAATATCCCCGACGATTACGATACTTCCAAATGCAAAATTTGAGCGCAGCTGTATACGTGTTTTTATTTTGCGATTTATTGGCTGGCACGGACAATCTGTCTCGTGCGGCACGTTGCAAATGAAGCCAACCGGGGAGCAACTACCTCGCTAACCGGGAGCTCACAAGAGGCAGCGCGCGGGTGACTCGTGGGCGTGATTCACAGCAGCCGCCGCAGACAGACCTCCGCTCATGCAGTGCTTTTTTCCCCCTATATGAATCGGTGGCGTCATCGGGGAACAGACGACGCGCTCTACTCTGGCGCCATCTGAAAGTCCGTCTTCTGAGGCAGTACGCTCGGCAGTACGCATTAAGTGCGCATATATTCGACTGTGCGAGCATTCAGGTATTCTTGATACGTTGGCGACAGAGTGGGCATAAGTTTGCGTGTCAGTTGGGGTTAAATTATGGGGGTATTACGTGCCAAAACCACTGTCTGATTATGAGGCACGCCGTAGTGGGTAACTTCGGAAATTCGGACCACCTGGGGTTCCTAAACGGGCGCCTAAATCTAAGTGCACAGGTGTTTTCGCATTTCGCCCCCATCGAAATACGGCCGCCGTGGCCGGGATCCGATCCCGCGACCTCGGGCTTTGCAGCTCAACACCGTCAGTTGGGTTACATGCGTGCAGATAACGTGCGGGAAACTTACTGTGACAGGAAGCGGTGCTACTTCCTTTGTCATTGTTAAACGAGCGGTACTCACTCTTAATTGCCGATGTTTCGCGATTGAAGTCCTTTCTTTGGAGTTCATTATAAAATATGAAGACGCCAAATAAAGGGGCACACACAAGAGTGTGTCCGTTTATTTGGCATCTTCATATTTTATAATGAACAGCTACCAACTAGCCCAACAAGAAGTGCTTTCTTTGGAGGTTAGCAATACTACACTGGCGGATGAGTAAAATCTTTTATTCTCGGGGAAAGTCGTGCATCGCCAAGAGCCGGCAACACAGGCTGTCTTTAAGTAGCAGCGGCCCAGCGAGCTTAGTCGCACATATTCATTCCATTCGTTAATATGCCACTCACTATTTTCGCAGCCAGCTACCGCACACGTCTGCATTCCACAGCTCCGCAATTTGCAGCACAATTGAAGCAGAGCGTGTTAGCGGAAACAGCTGCATTTCCGACAGCTGATCGCACAGAAGCAAGGTGCGAGGCGTTTATGGTTTCGTATTCGTGCGCTGTCGCTGAGGCTACGTGCGGCGCGCCGCCTAAAGCGCCATCTGGTTTCTCTAAAACAAACTGCTCCGCGGAAAGGGTCAATGCTAACTATGTGTACACGCTCTCTCACTCGTGCACGTTGTGGTTGAGAGGCAGCCGTTCGAAGATTCTCCGAAGAAGGAGCCAAAATGTACGCGTTCGACCCCGCGGGCGCGCCCGTCTATTCTAATCGCAGAGGCTGTGCGCCGTGGTTTTCGACAACCCGCAAATGCCAGGAGAGCTCCTTACATGTGGGCGAGTTCGTGCGTAATAGTGACGACGCCGGTGTACATTCCTGGTTTGTCCTCCCCTAGTCCGACGAACGAGCCAGTGCAAACGGTGGATACGAAGGCCAAGCCTGAAAGCAGTAACAGAAGAAGCTATTTAACTGACACGACCATCATCAAAAATGCAGAAAATTTGCGGGACTGACTACGAGGCATACTGAAGAAATAGCCACAATGTGACGCGCGAAGTTAGAAGACATCGACTGCACCAGCGAATGTGCGAATTTATTTCAGCTTAAGAGGAAAAAAACTGACAGGCCTGCGTGGCGCCCGCAGCACAGTGACAGCTTAAGCTGGACTCCACGGAAGCTCCATTTTCGACAGCGCGTACTTGGAGGGTCGTTGCGGTGAAGTTTCTTTGCGCCGTTTTCACGAAAACTAGCTGAACTGTCCGCTCGCCTACTGTTGAAAAGGGAGCGTTTGAGAGAAAGATGACTTCGCGATCCGCTTGCAAGCTCCATGAACCACGTACGACAGCAAAACTTGGCTGCGATGTTCACAGCGACGTGCACTACCCGCGGACTATGTTGTTTAACCAAGCCCGAAGTGTGGTTCAGGGCCCCTTTAAGAAAAGCGACAGCATCGGGCTCTCACGCAGTGCACCGGTATCCCAAATATAGCTCACGCGGGGCAGTGCCGTTGTCATTAGATACAATCTTAGGAAGTTATGGCGTTTCCGTAACTTTTCGACAGCTTTCTTCTGTGACCTCATCATACCCGTTTATCACAAAATCCCATGGTCACGTGACCAGGTGCAGGAAGTGGCCATCTCCCTGCGAACAACAATTACAAATAACACCATGGCATAGTATATCTTGTTGCCATCGCTGCACCCCAGGCGAAACTCTGCGCAACCCCTATTGTGCCTAGTCACCCGATTGCAACTTCGCTGCAATGACTACTAATCAAAAGTCTGCGCTCGACGTGGAGGTGTCTCGTGCGGGTGGGACGATATCTGTTTAATATATTTAAGGCTACACAACCCTTGTGCCACTTTGGCACACCCATTTTAGAGGATCGGTCAATGATGGGCGCATGCGAATATCAGATACGCAGTGCCGAAGTTGTCTGTTGAGGCATATACCCAGTGATATAAGTTGTATGCTAAGCCAGACAGCAGACATCAAGAATTTGCCTATTCGCCCTATGTTCCCTACGTTGTCTCCTCGGTAAGATAGAAGTCAGTGCGTGCGTAGTGTCCCAATTTGACACTCCTCCGAGAAATGGCCGGAAACATGCAAACCGCAAAGTGGAGGCAATCGATTTAAGAAAGCGGATTATGCGCTTTCTTTTCTGCACAACTTAGTGCATGATAGCTTGAACATCTTGTCTAGACGGGAATAATGTTGGGAATATCATGGATTTTTAATTATTTTCAGAAAATTCATAAAGCTGTACTAAAGTTCTCTGCCGGCTGTTTTCCCCATGTTTGAATATCTTCGCAATTGTATTGCGCTTAGGGTCACACTGACGGAAGAACTAATGAGTGAACATAAAGGAGCAAAACGTGCATCTACGTGACGCAAACCATCAAATCGTTTAATACTGACTTTTTTGAATATTGTGACACTGAGCGTAATACAATTAAAACGTCCACCAACTAGCCATATTCAATAGTATTAAACTATTTGGTAGTTTGCGTCGCGTACGTTCATGTTTCGTTCCCTTATGTTCGTCCAATTGTTCTTCCGTCAGTGTAACGCTAAGTGCCATACAATCACGAACGTCCACCAACTAGCTTCGTTCAACAGTATTAAACGAATTGGTAGTTTGCGTCACGTACACCCTCGTTTTGTTAGTTAACGTCCGTCCGGTAGTTCTTCCATCAGTGTGACACTAAGTGCAATGCAATCATAAACATCCACCAGCTAGCCCCGTTCATTGCTTTACTAAACATTGAATATCGTGTGGGAGATAATCCTAGATTACGCTTATTCACATGCCTGTTTCATTACTCGACAATTTTTTGAGCGTGATACGCACTAGAAATTGACACGCATTTATTCTTCCCGCACCCTTTATACGTCAGCGCAATCAGGAAATGAGTGCTCACCTTGGGCACCCAGGCCGTAGCTGGTCGAGTACAGGTCACGGCTTCATGCGCAAAGGAAAGAAGTGACATACCCGTATTACGCGCCTGCACATTACACCATGCATGTCAGCGTCTAAAAAAATATCGAGTAAAAAGGGTAAGAAAAGCAAGTACTTGGTCATAAGGTACACGAGATCTGGATTACTGTAGTTGGGTTTCTTCTTGTTGGCATAGTCCTTGAGCTTATTTAGTGTTCCATCGTCGTGCATGTACTTCGCGTTCTGAGGATCGAGAACAGCGAATTCGTCCGACTAGAAAGAAGAGATGGAGGGAAGAAATGCCCAATTATTTGATGACAAATAAAGTGAGTGCTTTAAAACGAACAATTCATTGCTTTGGTGTGTTTTTTTTTGCCACACGGTATATTACAGCGAAGCGTTGTCCTGATCATAATCATGATCATCATCATCATAAGCCTATTTTAAGTCGACTGCAGGACCAAAGCCTCTCTCCGCGATTTCCAATTACCCCTGTCCTGCGCCAACTGATTCCAGTTTGAGCCTGCAAGTTTCCTAATTCAATCATCCCACCTAGTTTTCTGCCGCTCTCCACTGCGCTTTCCTTCTTTTGGGACCCATTTTGCAGCTCGAATAGTCCACTGGTTATCCATCCTACGGATTACATGGCCTGTCCAGCTCCATTTTTTTCTCTTGATGTCAATTAGCATATCCGCTATCCCCGTTTGCTCTATGATCCACACCGCTCTCTTCCTGTCTCTTAGTGTTACGTCTAACATTTTTCGTTCCATCGCTCTTTGCGCGGACCTCAACTTGTTCTCAAGCTTCTTTGTCAACCTCCAAGTTTCGGCCCCATATGTTAGCGCCGGTAGAATGCATTGATTGTACACCATCTTTTTCTGTGATAGTGGTAATCTCGCAGTCATGATCTGGCAGTGCCTGCCGTATGCACGCCAGCCCATATTTATTCTTCTGTAACTTTCCTTCTCGTGATCAGAGTCCCCTGTGAGTAATTGGCCTAGGTAAACGTTATCCTTCAAGGACTCTAGAGACTTGCTGGCGATCTTGAAATCTTTTTCCCTTGCCCCGCTACTGAACATTATCATTGTATTCTGCATATTGATCTTAAACCCCACTCTTACGTTTTCTTTGATAAGGTCCTCAATCATTTGTTGTAACTCGTCCCCAGTGTTGCTGAATAGCACACGGTCATCTGCAAATCGAAGGTTGCTGAGATATTCGCCGTTGATCCTCCCTCCTAAGCTTTCCCAGTTAAATAACATGAATACTTCTTCTAAACATGCAGTGAATAGCATGGGAGAGATTGTGCGTCATTGCCTGACCCATTTGTTTATGTGTATCTATCTACTTTTCTTGCGAAGAACCGGTGTAGCTGTGCAGTTTTCGTAGATATTTCTAAAGATATTCACGCAAGACTACTGTACTCCTCGATTTCGCAATGCCTATATGACTGCTGGTACCTCTACTGAATCAAATGAATTCCATGATCTATGAAAGCCACACAGAGATGTTGATTGTACTGATCATGTGGATTGTACTGGTGATGGAAGGAGCCAATTGGGCTGCGCGCAATGACTAAATCGCGCACAATTGTAATTATGAATTGCATATGCAATCGCGATTGTAATTATGGAGCGCTCTTCCACTCGATATATCACCCCACAGAGTTTCTTACAAAAATTACTAGGTGAAACTAGAGGGCACTAGTGTCATGGTAGCTTACGGTAGTTGCAAGCAGGATGGTTCAACCAGCATGGTAATAACAGTTTTTACATATGTTCGCGAAAAATTTAGTCTTTCTACACTTTATACGCCTTCGTGACTTTGCAAATAGTTTAGTTCGAACAAAATATTGCGTTATAAGTAAATAAACAAACTCGGGTAAAAATTGTCCGACAACCGCATTTTAACAGAGGACCTCCAAGCACAGAAGCCCAATATTGAAGTAGTTACGCCACACACGCATCTGGGGAAGGCGAAATAGAATTTTCGCTCAAAAGTTTTCGCGGGCCAACTTAGCGCGTAGTGAGACAATGTGCGTTTCCGTTTGGCCACGGGCACGTACCTTGACAGGCGTAAACACTTCAATTAGTAGCGATTATGCGTATTCACAGAGCCTTATTGCCTTCTGCATGTGGAAAAGCATAGACTCTTTCGATGTTTCGGCGAAGAAAGGCAAATAAAGCGTTGTAAACAAAAACACAAGAACGTCTGAAGCCACATGAACGAAGATAAGAGAAATCGATGTAATAACCGTAGTTATACTCGTAGCTGAATGATCGAAGCGTCAGCGTTTCCTCTAGGGCTTTTGTAGGAAACTCGATTCTTTAGCTGGACTCAGTATGTGGATGGACAATATGAGCATCCCCTATAAAGTGGCATAGTGGGTGGTGTCACAAAGCTCTTTATTTGTGCCTTCCCATCACGCCTATGATTGGTCTTGAAAAGGCATGGCTTCTATTAGCAATCCATGGAACTTGATATAACTTTTTTCCGCATAAGTATACACTATAAGGGTGCTTTTTTGGAGTTATCAGCAATGTTTAAGACAGTCTCTGGCCGATAGCACAATCCTACCGTTGAAACGAAGTAAAACGTATAACTGGGAATTTAGAAAATTTCTCCAACTTTCGAATGGCCAGACGTCAAATATTGCAATGTACAACTTGAAGCCTGTTAAGATCCCAAGGCATGTGAATCTACACGGAACAAATTCTGAGAATGACCTGTCTTTGAGGCATGCGTTTCCAATGAATGAGACTGAACGCATCACTGATTTAGTTTGTTTTGCCAGTAATGCCATTAAAACATTTTGCTAAAAAATAAAGTTGAACGGCAGTGAACTTTTCTCTTCCAGTTTACGGCGTTTATTTCACTTATGGTGCTCGTTTCAAATATTCGCTCCAAGTGGATGCGCGTCGTGAAGTCGCTGTTCTCCAATTCGTTAATTGCAAGGCGTAGCCAAAATGAGTAGTGACAAGTTTATTAGTGAAATTCGGGTAATCAGTCTAATACTCAAGGCACCTTCTTGTCCAAGTGATACCCGCCTCTTCGAGTAATCGAGTTCAGTGATTAGAATTATGCTAGCACCCGCCACCCGCAATTCTAAAAAAAAATGACGTTAACTCTGAAACGTGTGGCGACATGGGTGAGGCTCAGACGGTGTAGCCCGAGGCCCTCAAACTCAGGTTCGTGAATCCGATCCCCACGTTGATTGGAAGTTGTGAGGACACGTGTTCCAGGGCTCAGCCATGGTCCTTAAGGAAGGCACTGACACCACAAACTGCAGGGGTGTAAATCTTACTGCGGTGTACGCACGCCAGCTCCGACGGCAGGGCTCTCCTAGCGCGACCCCCAGTGACTGTGTAGCACCACGGGCGGTACAGTTTGTAAACCAGCCTACGAGCGGCGCCTCACAAAGGAAAGCACCTCGGGTACAGTGCGACCAGTAGGCACCTGAGACATGCACTTTCGTTCAAGCGCTTTCGTGTACATATATACGCCGATAGCACCTGGTCCCAAAATTTTCGCTAGTATCGCCTTGAATGTCATGGAAGCGCAGTGAGCACTTCAGTCAAGCTGCGGCCCTGCCATTCATTTTCTATATTACCGCCAAAAACGCGCCGCTGTTATTCTTGAGTTTCGTGGTTGCCGAAAAGCAGCGTCTCAATCTTTCAGTCGAGAGGTGATGCTGAACTCTACTAGTTATTGTTTCTTTCAAATACCTGCGGCGCCCGAAGTCATTACAGCAGGGAAGTGGAAGGGAAGCGCGAACGTTGCCTACTCAGTGGTACCGGGTCGTATACCGTAGGCTCGCTTTAACAGAATTGGAAAGGACGCGAAAATGCGTTTCGTTTATCCGAAGTTCCATTAAAGCGAAGCTCACGAAAAACATCAGGGGTCGTGTTATTCCAAAAGCTTCCAAGTGTGTCGATATTACTGTAGAGAAGAAAAAAAAATATTTTGCGTGCCTCTCGGCTTCTAATATTTTTCCGTCTCTTTCGCAAGGTTGTGTTCGCGCGTGAAACGATTCCCGATGATTCTGCGCAGTGCTCCCTTTTAATATAGTGTTCCAGACTTTTAACACGCAATCGAACTGCAGTATATCCCTGTTTTCTTCATTAGAATAAGTATTTGTCGCAAACTTCACCAATAACATTTTCCACTGTCTCCTTGCGGCAGGTAACGAGAGCATCACCACGAGGCCAGTTATTTCTGACGGTGGGAACGAAGCAGTAATAACAGCCTGGCTCCAAGGTCCTATACCTACTCGGTAGTGCTACCGCCTCGGAGATCATTACTTGCGTAGCGAAGTCGTCATGACCGAAACACTGTTGGGACTTCGACACCTTTAACGTACAACAATTTTCCCGCAACTGCATGTGGATAGGTTGGATTTTTTCCATTACTGATACCATCACCACCTAACATGTCTGCCGGACTTTTCCTTTTCCATACGCCGACGAGGTAGGTGGTAGTTTTGCTAAATGTTTCGTTTAACTGAAGTTCAATAATAGATGGGTTATTTTAACGAAAGTTTCTTAACGCTTTGTCTATGACCGGCGAACCAATGCTCATATAATTGTTCCTTTTATCCGACATTTCCCACTAAGCGAGTCTAGTTTATCCGCAATTCACTGCATGCTCTAGTAGACGATAAAGTCATCAAAAATAAAATGAGTGAAACAAACCGCGAAGTGCGATGCCAAGTGTGGAAAATAAATAGTGTACGTAAGTGTACAAAAACAGTAAAATTCGTACGGTAACACATAGGACAATGCCTTGCAATTTTCTGCCCGAGCTGGCTGCCTGAGAGCAAAAAAAGGAGGAAGAAATATGCGCAATTGAGTAAGGCATGTTTATGCCGCCAAAGAAAAAAGTAAACACGAACACGGCTCAACATGTTGTCATGAGACGCAAATATATTCATCCAGCCGCAACCGCAGGAAATGTTCGCTTTCTAGAACCGCCGGAGTTCAAGAGCTGCTGATTTTGTTCTCTGGTCAACGGTCGAGATGAACGAGAAACGCTTGAAGTATTAGTGGGAAGAAAAAAAAAACCGAAACAAGGAGATGGAGGCGGGTTTACCTCAGGCATATGTAACTTCATGAGGTAAAGCAGACAGGCAGAGTGCTAGATAACAATAGAGTAGGACTCGCTTAAGTTGCTTGCAAAGGCTATAGGTGACAAATATGATATAGATAAAGACGTCACCTGGCTCTTTTCGACACCAGTAACCAGCAGTTTTATCCTGGGAGCTGTCGCCGCGCGGAATCTCAGGTTTGCCTAGGGAGAAACAATGAGAAGTTTTGTTAAGTTCTTTCGGTAGAATTGCTGCGCAGAAGCAACAAGTAACGCGTTCAAAATCGAATGTGAATAACTGTGACTGTGAACGTGAATGAATGTGACACTGTGAACGACTTGCTTCAGCTACCGTGTCGCGTTTTTTGGCTGGCTCTGGTGTTTTTGAGCGAATATATAGACATGGAGGTGCTGTTCGGATAAGGAGAAGGAGAGATTTGGCGTGCCCTGTACCAGCCCTTTCCCTTGCCCGCCCCTCTCTCCTGCTCTGGCGGCTATAGACGGTGCTCCGGTGGTTGGGCCTTCCCCACCGCCGATAGCGCCGCCGGAGACAACATACATATAGTCAATTTACTTATGCTGCGTGTTTTTTGCGAAGATTGCCAGAAATGTCCAAAGTTCTCCTGTGACAAAGAGCACACCTCCAGTACTGCAGCTGGATTACTCAAAAAGACGGACATTATTTTAGAAGAAATTGAAATTTGACTAATTAATAAATGTGCTAAATAAATTTTGAACTAATTACCTTACGGAACGTATTGAAATTTACAAATTGTAGCCGATGAGACCGCAAGCCATATTCACTTGGAATGAATTCTGTGGATGCCATCACTTTTTGGACACGTGCCATCAAACTTGCGGAGAAAATGCACCGTCGTTCCACTTACGTACTTTTTTAAGTAAACGGCGCTTCAGTCATTGAAGCAGGAAAGTAACCGGACCGCCAACGTATTTCTTCGAAAAGTTTGGGGACTAATATTTCAAAATTGGTGTGAATCTGAGAATTCGTTCTAGGTGAATCCGCCTCGCAAACTCCCCAGTTACAACTTGCATATTGCAGTATGTGGTATATGGTAATTAGCTAAAAACTTAGATAGTTTCAGTAATATATTAATTGTGCATTCAGATTTCTCGCATAACTCCGTCTCAAGTACCAGAATTTCGCTATCTGCCGCAGGTGACGTTTAAAAACTGGCAGTGGCTTAGCTCGGCTATCCCAGGATATACGTAGCGAAAGCTAAGGCATAGCATGGTTAGGCTTGGTTAATCTTGATTGCAAGTCCAGGTTAGTCTGGTTGTCTAGCTATGTTGCGGCGTTTAGCCAGTCGTTCGGCGCGCTGTTTGTCTGTTTCCTGGGCGATTCATTTCCTCTTCATCTCGTTTCGATGTCGATTCAAGGCCTCCTCCTGCTTATCAATATTGTCGCCGACCATACTGCCGCCTCAACTGCGGTTGCGGCGCACGAGAGCTCTCCTTTTCAATCCTCTGACATGTTATCAGGCATGCGACGCAGCTGGCGAAGCGAGCGGAGGCGAGCGCAACGACGAGGAACGTGGTGTGACGTCATACCAAACGGCGGCGGCCGAAAGGCGTGGCTCGGTGCTACTATTGGCGCATGCGCAGTAGGGACTAGGAAGCGAGAGAGAGAAATATCCGCGGCGAGGAGCGCGTTGTGACGTCATGTGCCTCCTTTGAGCACCGCCATGGCGAAATCGCAAGTTCGCGGCCAGTAAAGATTTCGCTTTAAAATTTCGGCCGTCGTCAAAGAAACACTCAGTACATGTAACCGCTATTCACGGGCGGGTTACAAGTTGTGGTCTCTACGACATCGCGCATTGAAGGAACAAACGCTATCCAATAGCTTCATAAACAAATATACACCTTCACCTTGCATCATTGCTTTTTAAAGCGGAGGGTTTCCTTTGCCGTTCGTTTCACCATGAGCCTCGCCGGACATTTACACTTAAATAAATCGTGCGTCCCACGTAACTTGTCTCAAAATTTATAAATGTTCAAGTGCCGCGTGGATGAACAGAACCAAGGTAATGTTCTTTAGCGTTGCTTGGAGAAAGACAGGGAATCTTGTTTTTGTAATTCGTCTAATCACATAATCAGTCATTAATAATTGTTCAATTCCTCAAATAATATGTTCAGCGCAAAAGTTTCCATGAGAAAATTGTGGGCCATGCTGCAAGATTCCTTGCCTGGCTTTCTGGCGTTCTATACTTGCTACATAAAAGCAGTTTCTTTTTTAATCTGAAAGAAAGCTAGCGAAATGCGAAAGAGTTCCGCGCGACTGTAGTCTCGTGTCGGTAATCACTCTAACCTAGTTTAGTTGACATACAGATATGAGTTGTCGCATGACAAACTCCGCATGCAACTCGATACTTACGGAATTAATCGTGATGCACACGTACACCAACAGTGCCTGATTAGTAGGGAAGTGGCTATGATGAGGAATGTCTGCAATTATGAAAACTTCAATTTCAACTTCTTCGGGAATCGGCGTCGCTGGCGAAGTACCCGCTCGTTCGCTGATGAATGCATTTCTACCTGCAATACACAGGTTGGAAGTATTCTTGTTACGACTATTCCCCGAGTGTTTTAATGCGACAGAATTATAGACGGACTACCGACACTGCGTCAGCGGACTACTGTCACCTGACTGCCGTCATCGGAATACCGTCAAGGGACTACCGTCAGGCAGGTCTTTGTCTGACAAATGCTGTTGGCCGATTGCGAAGGCCCCCCCACACTGTCGTCTAACAGTTTCTCAAACCGATAGCTGTCAGGAGGAAAGAATGCGAGTAAGTGGCATGCCGCGGCACGCTGCAGACATATTAGAGAGTGACCTTGGCAAGGTTTGATGCCACCGTAGGTCACGCATTTCTTTATGACATTACAGGCAGACTTTAGCAAATTTTGAGTTATTGAGCAGAGACACTCGAGGTGCGTTGAGCGTACGTGATTGCGTGACAACGTGCACGAAATCTCAGAGATACGCAGGTATGGAAACGTCAGGTTGATAAATGAAAGTGTGCAGATCGCCGATCACTCACGCACGCGTTCAGGTGTCGAGACTTCCCAATCGTTAAGCAAGAAGTCTCGCACTTAATGCTAAATTCGCACTGAAACATCTGGCATCTAGAGCGGGGTAGAACCCATTTCGGCCGCGGGGAATTCCGCCGATAAGGCCCTTCCACTTGCCGATCCGTTCCAGACTGATTTCTGCCGCCGCTGCCTTCGTAATCCTCCGCCGTGGACCAATCATACCGCGAGACAGCAAGTCGGTCGTCCTACGGGAGTCTGCGGAAGTTGTAGCTTGTTTTTTATCTTTCTTTTCTTACTAACTACCTCTTTTACATTAGGTAAAACTCACTGTCGGCTCTTCAAGAAAGAGGCTCAGTAAGGAATGCTGGAGATCTTTGCCTGCTGGCAAGCCCAGCATGCAACTTCTGCAGATGGTCATGACAAAATAAAAAAGAAGATACGGAAGGCGATGTGTTGAGAGCCACTGGGAGGTGGCTCTCAAAATTTCGAAGCTGGCAGACCAGCTTTTGGCCGTCCGGCAAGCCGAACATGCCGCCCGAGTCACAGGACTTCAAGCCGCCACCTGAAGCCGCCACAACAAAAACTGCCGGACCATTCTTTCTAATAAGGTTTGTCTTCTACGTAATGGGGCGTCCGAAACAGCATACACTAAACAGGCAAAATTTAAACAAATTAAAGCACCTCGTTGAGTTCGGTGTATCTCAGAATGGTCAGAAACGCCATTTGGTGGCCATGTGGATGTCATGGTTTGCGATAAGTTCTGTCGGAGCGTTTAGTTTCTGGTCAGTAAAGCTTGTCAGAACGATCGGCATCTGTCAGTAAAGAAGGTTACTTTTACTGCGTGTACTGGATTTAGTTCCCTACTATATAAAAAGATTTACGAGTACAGGTTAAAGAGCCCCTGACATATCCATGTCTGCGTATAATATGACTCAGTACGCAGAGCAAAAAACGCGAAAAGCAATGTAGAAATTTGCAGATCCACGTATGATTCATGCGTGGAAACATGCATGAAAAAAAACGTAGCCCAGCTATCTACGAAAGGGTGAACAATTGTTTCTGTCCAACAACACAGACATCAATTTTTAAGACATTCAACAAAATGGCCCCTAGTTTGCAGCCACACGGTAAGTGGGAAAGCTGCTCAACGCATTTAAAAAATTTTTGTTCTCCCAGGAGGAATGTATATCAGTCGGACTCGCTTGAAAGCGTCACGATAATGGCATTCTTGATAATGTGCACGATAGAAATGAACCGGAAATAGCACTTCTACCATCACATCGTATACTCACTCACGGAATATTTTAAAACAACCTGTGGCAGATAGCATATTTCTTTTCCTTGAGTTGCTTTATTCGAAGAAGCGGGCCTTGCTTGCATGAGAAACGAAAAGGCATATTCACCAATTCATAAAAATTCGCTAATTAGCTGCCTAGTTTTTTATTTTTGCGAAAGATATTGCAATTTACGAATTGTCGCCAGTGAGTGTGCAGGACGCGTCCAGTAGAAATTAATTTCCAGGACGACACCAGTTTGCAGATATTATTTTTCAAAGTGCGGGATAAAATACATGTGAGTTACAGTTACCGTACCAACTCGCCCAACTTTCTGTCATTTTTTGTTCCAGTTACTTTTGTGCTTAAATGCATTAGGGATCGTTTTCGCCAAAATATTAAGTTGAACAACAGTGCATTTTTACGGCAACTTTGATGGCGCATATCTCCAAACTTATGTCGTTCTAGAAATTCATTCCAAGTAGATACGTCTTGCCAACTCAGCGGCTAGAATTCGTAAATTGCAATGTATGCCGTAAAGTGATTCATGTTAAAAAGGTAATCAATGAATGTTTTTAAATTAGTCGAATACGTGTTTTGTTTTTCGTGCAAGTAATGCTCGGCTCTCTGAATAATTCAACTCAAGGCCTAGAATTGTGTTACCTGCAACAGGCAGTTTCTAAATATTTCGGCAAACTTAAAAGCGGCCACTCCGTACAATGAGCGTGCACACTGCTCAGGAGTAGTCCCCATCTTTGATTCTGAGGCGGAACTCATGCGTATGCTTACCCGACTTTTAGCTGTTTCGTGTTCAAGCTTCGCTGTTTTTGAAATTATGTTTGTGCTTAGCATTTATCTTCCACGCATTTAAAACATGTGGTAGTTTCACCCGAAGGGCGAAGCATTCACAGTGATCACCAGCTTCAGCCTTTCACTTCGAATCCTCGGGCGTTGTTGTTCAGTGCTCGAACTCTGCCGTCGGACAGTGTTCAAATATGTAACGTTTAGAAAATTGTCGGACTGCAAGATTCGAACACAGGGCTCCTAGCATAGAAGACCAATAGTGAAATCGTTACGCCATGGACGCACGCATCGACAAGTGGCACAGAAAACCTTTATGAAATTCTCGTGGGTAAGCGAGCGCATTCAGGCGCTTAGCGCATTTCGATGTGGTCACCACGACAGGCTGAAGCGTGGCAGTTAGTAGCGATTATGTGTGTTCACAGAGTATTCTGCATTTGGAAAAGTATAGATTCCTTTGAAAGTTAGAACAATGAAGGCAGACAAAGAGTAATAAATAAAGCCACAAGAACGTCTCAAGCAACAAGCCCTAACATCGGACAAATCCACACACTATCATTCCCGTGATGGCTGAACGACCGCAGCGCCATAGTTCCCTTCACTTATAGTTATTGTAGGAAACTCTATGAGAACGCTGTCCTCACTCCACCACCTATATAAACGAGAAGAAAGGGGGTTAACCGAGGGGCCCGATTTTTATTAGTCATATAAGAAGCCAACAAATACTAACATCAAGGACAACATAGGGGAAATTCCTGGTGCTTAATAATTGAAATAAGGAAACAATACATTAATGGAAACGAAAGTGGATGAAAAAAACTTGCCGCAGGTAGGGAACGATCCCACAACATGTGAAGGTTGTGGGATAATTCCCCACCTGCGGCACGTTGTTTTTTGATCCAAGGTTGTGGGAGCGTTCACCCCCCCCCCCCCGCCCTGCGGCAATTTGTTTTTTCATCCACTTTTATTTTCATTAATTTATCGTTTCTTTATTTCATTTGTTAAGCACAAGTAATTTCCCCTATGTTGTCCTTGGTGTCAGTGTCTGTTGGCTTTTTATGATATCATCACCTATGTAGGCATGTGAACGCAGCGTTCAGGGTGCGTTCACTTCGCTTCGGCGTTTTTGCAGTCAAACGCACTCCCCGTCTGTGGAGACCGTCGTCGATGGCGGACAGCGCCAGGATAATGGCGCCAACGGTGACGGAGTGAACGTGCCTCGATAGTCCGCACAATTACTATCGCAATAAGGGTAGCTCAGTTGTGAAACAGTCCGGCTTCCTTCTGCACATTGACGCAGAGTTGTGTGTTCCATCTCCGGTTGTTGTCGTGGGCAAAGTTTTTCTTCATCGGCCAAATTTCTAAAGTGAGGATGAGGGTGTGTCCACACACACAGTGCAAAACTAATGTGCTACGCTACCTTATTCAATGCTTACGTTTACGCGATGTAGAGGCAGAATACGTTGGTTCTGCGACGTATACGTCGGTTTTCTTCACTTTGCTGTGCTCTTTACCTGTGTGCACTGTGCCCGAGAAAGTAGGCAAGTTTCCCAGGTAGCCATGTACACTCAGATCCTTTACTTTGCCTGAAGACTTGGGATTGTGGTTAATGTACGGGTGCGCGTTTAGTTATTCGGACTCTTCTGGTAGCATAATGTGTGTGGTCTGTCAAAAATAGCGCTCTCAAGCACGTCTTGAGACAAGAATCCTAATGTTGTGCGTTCTACTGAACAATTTATGTCTTGCGGCAGTTTTTCTCACCTTCGTCGCTGGGTCTCACTGTCTTGTCCATCATTTCATCAAACTCAATTTCGTGAATTGCGTGAGGAACGAGACCATCTTCTGATCTTTCCCTGAATGGCATTGGTTCAATTCTATGCTTCGGGCCGACGAGCCCTTTCTATAGGAGGCAAAAGATTAAAGAATCGCAAGGTAGGCACCTCTATACATGCATAACCCCACAACTCCCGATACTGAGTTTGCTGATTGATCCAGTGTTGCGTTGTTTTAAGCACTTTGCATCGTATACATAGCCCGCCGCGGTGACTTCGCGGTTATGGTGTTGTGGTGATAAGCACGAGGTCGCGGGATCGAAGCCCGGCCGCGGCGGCCGCATTCCGATGGGGGCAATGCAAAACCACCTTGTCTCGTGCTTTGGAGGCACGGTAAAAAGGTCCCCTGGTGGTCAAAATTAATCCCGTGTTCCCCACTACGGCGTGCCTCATAAACAAATCGGGGCTGTGGCACGTAAAGGCACCATAACTAAATTTATTAAATACAAATTATGTAGCACTGGGCGCCTCTAAAATGATCCAAAAGGGACGGACTCACTCGAGACTGGCAGCTATAAAAATGATTACCGACGAGCAAAACTCGGACACATAACATTACTACAGTATTTTAAAACACTGCACGAAATGAGAAGTGAAGCTGTCATCCATACGCACCACGAGGACGCCGGCATGGTCTCTTGTTACAGTTACTGTAGCAATCTTATCTGGGTCTTCGTAGAGGTCTCTCTCGATTTCTTCGCCGTTATACTGCAATGATTATCCAGTGCGCTTTTAGTGCATACTTATTTACGTGGAAAACATACACTTAACTTGCTAGCACGACTAGGCGCATGAATTAGGCTAAAAAGAAAAACGAAAGGTAATATTCGAAAATGCATAAACATATATTCAAACAGTTTTTAATATTGATATACTCGAGCGGGTATGTATATATATAGTCACATAAGTTACTGCAACGAGAGTTGCAGTAACTTCAAGCAAAGAACAATAGAAACACTCTTATGGCAGCGGCGATCCCTCGCATACTCTATGCTAACACGTTACCCCTCTTCCCTGCATTCCACTGGCTGCGTCTTTCCAACTCATATATCTCATATCAATTCCTTGTGGATACTGCTAAATGTATACGTGTTTGTATACATTGTTCTACAAAATTTTAGAATACAATAGTTTAGAAGGGTGTGCGTGTGTGCGTGTGTGTGTCACCCACTATTGCGGCTTCGAGCGGTGATGACGATCGGAAGGCACTTCAACGGGAGTGGCACGGTAGTTCACAGGGGAGGTTTGTTCTGCCATGATGCAGGGCCCTAGAAAAAGCAAGACGAACTTCTCACACAATCCTGCGGTTCGAACGGGTGTCCAGAGCAGCACCTCATCTCCAGGACGGAAGTAAATGTCGCGGTGAGTGCACGCTGTCATAATGATGCTTGCCATCTTGTTGGCATTTGCTCGAGCAGGTTGTCTACATTTGTCAACTCTGGCGACAAAATGTATGGACGCAGGTGCCAAGGATCTAGAGACATTAAAGAAAGAGGAATCAAGCTTTGATGTCGGCCAACGGCCGTAAACGAGGTAGAAAGGGGAGTACCCGGCAGTTCGTTCAACAGCGATGTTATGAGCAAACGTCACAAATGAAAGAATTGTGTCCCCGTTGTTGTGGTCTGGTCCCATATACATGGATGTCATATCAACTAATGTACGATGAAATCTCTCTGTCAAGCCGTTTTTTCGTGAGTTGTAAGCATAGTGTCATATTATGAACTTTGTGACAGGTTCCGAGCAATTCTTCGAGAATTGTCGACAAAAACGTCTTGCCTCCGTTGCTACACAGGACGCGTGGTGCTCCATGACGTAACACGATGGCTTCCCGAAAGAAGGTGGCGACGCCTGACGCAGAGCTAGAGCGTAAAGGAGCGGTCTCTGCACAGCGTGTAAGGTGGTCTACAGCTGTCACAATCCATCGAGGTGCGGTCGGCGTGATAGAAAGAGGTCCGAAGAGGTCTATTCTAATCAAGGTAGAAGACTGGACATGCTGGTGTAGCATACTAGAGGTTGGATTGCACAACATTTTGACGAGACACATAGAAGGGAAACACACACCACAGAGCGCTATATTATAATGATGCCAAAGGTGTCCCCGGACATGTAATGGGTTGTAGCAGGCTAGGCTTGGTCGCTTGGGCAGTTCGCAAAGCGCGCAAGAAGCGATGTATCCACTCACAAATGTACAAAGGCGAGGCCAGAAAAACGGCTCTTGATCCGGTTGTAGGTATTGTTAAAACTTAAGTGGCAAGGAGAAGGGTCGTCGTGGAAGACTTCGAGGACCTGTATGCGCAGCGAATAAGGAAGAACCGGAACCGGACGGTGTCCATCAGAATGGTAAATGTAATGATGCAGTACATGGTTCTCGAGCTTAAACTGCTTCAGCTGGCGTCGAATCCTGGCATTACGCGGACGTGAAGTTCCGCATATTCGTTGTGTAATTCGGTGGCAGTATGGGCCAGAACGTTGATAAGAGGCGAACCCAGTGCAGCGGTCGGAGGGCACCACGTGTTGATGGGCGCTAATGGTAACAACCTGAGTGAAGGCATAGTCGCGTGGCCCCGTGAAGAGCAGATCAGGAGGCAGCGAGAGAGAGCGTCGGTATCTTGATGATTCTTGCCGGACTATAAGTGACGTTAAAATCAGATTATTGCAAACGCCGTGACTAGCGCACTTCTATCGTGAAACTTCACCAGACTGCGAGCGATCTTGAGAGAGTTTATGGAAAAGAGCACAGGAGCACAGGTAGCTCTTGTGCTGTGCAGTGCGTGGTCCCCTCGGTCTGGGAGTCCAGGGGCCTCAGCTGCCCTTCTCGCAGGTTTGACCAGGTTCAGCTATCGTGAGCCCTGTAGAGATGTGGTGACCGAATGGTATGAGGAACGCATCACCAGCTATATATATATATATATATATATATATATATATATATATATATATATATATATAGAGAGAGAGAGAGAGAGAGATTATAATATCCAAGTTCTTTCGTTACTTACGAAGTACGTGACGGTCTTTCTATTTTCCTCCGTAAGGAGACGCAGAGTGGGAGCTGCCACTGACGCTTTCCTCAAGTTTAAGGTCAACTCTTCGTGCACGCGCATCATCATAGTTCTGTCCACAGACCGTTCCTCGAGGAGCCGAGGATAGACAAGCTTGGGCCTCTGCGCCCCTGTAATGAAAGGTGTACCGGGTCAGCATAGCGTCACAAGTCTCATAGCGTGTGCTAGGCGTGCAGCTGCGAAGGCTAGACGAACCCGACGATTTTAAGCAGATTTTATAGCAGTTTCTTTCCGCCAGTTGCTCGTAAAGAATTCCGTCCCTTCGTCGCCGCGCTTTTCTTTTTTGTTCGTGCTGGATACTGCGCAACCAAGAAAGTGGTGTTCTTAAGTAAGTGACTCTGGCGAAACTATTGATAGATAAAAATTATTAAATACAATTTCACTCATTTGTATTTGGGAATTCGTAAGTTCTTATGCGAAATGAGATTTCCCACTGAAAAACGATCACGAGATTTAGCGCAAGGTGCCCTTGTAGCTTAAGGTAGCACTCATTTATTAGGTTTTTTTCTAACGGTGTTATTATTTGTTTGAAAAACCAAGTATTTCTCCAAGCTTGCACGGAAATATAGCGCACAAGTTACGTATCTAACTCACAAGAAACAGTGACGAAATTCACAAGGCTTTGTTTCTTCATAACTTTGTTTGCATTTGACCGGCTGCCTTCGGTAACGATATATCCAACATGACGATTCGCTGGCTTCTGCTCTTACGAACATTTAATATCGAAACTTCTTTGCGAGTACGGCCCAAGGACCCGTATTCACTAAACAGTTCTTATGCCAGAAATGTACGTCAGAACAAATATTTGCCTGTTGTGATGTCGGACAAACTATTACCGAAGGCGTCCAGCGTTATAGGAAATGGCACTCACGCGCGAAAAGCTTGTGAATTCGGCTCCAGAGTTCTAGCATTATTAACGTATAAAGCAAACGCAGGAGGATGGTGAAGCGGTCAAGTTTTACTCCTTCTATTGTAAGCAAACCGCCACCTTGTGAGGATGACAGACAGAAAAGAAGACAACGGCTCGATACAGCAGCCGTTCAACAAAGAAAAGATATTTTGCAAGGTCATGTGAGTACAGCAATCATGCCATCAACACTGGCTTAAGATGAAACTTTAGCTTGGGAGCTCCTAGCTAAACACACGGGAGCGTAGATTTCTTTCGGCAACTACTGCACCGAATTAATTTGATCAGGTTCGTTGCATTTAAAAGAAAATTTTCAACTCTAGTCACCACTGCACGCGAGCTTTTTTTGATGCGAAAGCATTAAATAGCCCGTTGAGCGAAATAGCCGGTGTCGTCTGTAGCAGCGAAGCGGCACCTAAATTCCCATTGGCTGCGGCGTCACGTCACGTGGGCATCTCGACGTAGCAAAGTGGGTGAATAGCTACACCTGCTGCACCACAATAGCACGCCAGGTGTTGCGCGAGGGGAGAGGGCATCGCCGCGGCGCCAGTGCGCCTCTATGGAACAGATGCGGCGACGCGACGCAGAGCGGCTTCGATGTGCAGGAAAGTGGGACTCAGAACGCGAGTGTCTGTTGGCTCGAAAACGCTAGGCGGAGCGTCGTCGGGTGGCGACGATGAGCCCAGGGGACGTAGTGAACATTTAGCGGGAAAAAAAACGCCCCGCAGGTGGGTCTGCGTTAGCAGGCGTTCGGTGCGTTGCCACACCACGTACCCGAGCACACGAAGGCTCTTCATCTTTTTCTCCCCACACCCCTTTCCCCGTGCAGTGCTGTTGAGGTGTCCTCCTGTGGCGTGCTGCTGTTTATGGTGCTCTTTCTCTCCCCCTACTTTCATTCCCTACCCCCTGTGCAGCGCGGTTGAGGTGTCCTCTGCTGAGAGACAGTTACTGCGCTGCACTTTACCCCAACCTTTCCTTCCCATATTCAAGAATCTCCTTCTCTCTCTCTCTCTCTCTCTCCTGTGAGAGACAGTTACGGCACCGCACTTATCTCTTCCATTCTTTTTAAAATCACTTCACACACACAGAAAAAACGCGAAATGCCGATACGTCGATCTGATGCCTTGAGACAAGAGCGGATCTGCAAAACTCGATAACATACTGCGCAGCAAAAATCGAAAACGTTACTCGGAGCGCAAAACTCGAAGGACCGCTCTGAGATGTCTAATTACACATTAGTGCTTTCGCATTCAAAACTCATGAGTGCTTAGGTGCCCTCGGGTTTGTTTTTCTAGGTCGCCGATGTTTTTTCTAAAAATTGCGTAACACTGCAAAATGTTAGAAAACGAAACTATGAAGTTTGCATATCTCCAGCTCGCACTGAAAAATTATTGTACAATCTTGTAATCTGCAAATAATAATAGAAATAAAGCGGACATTTTTGGTGTAGCAAACACCCCTGCGAAACATATTACTAATTTGTGAATACGAGTTTTGCAAAACCGTTGTAAACAGTATAACAAATCTATGTAAGTTCTAAATTATTATACCAAATTCGTCCGCTTTACATTCTCTAACAGATTTACTTACAGAACTACGTTATCTGTTTTTGTAAATTTTCCACTTGTATTTTCGGTTATCATGCCCATTTTCGGCAATTTCTATGAAAAATTCTGGTCGTGAACAAATATTTTGCGTGCTGCACTTACTACAATTTAGCTTTCTTTTTCAAATGCAGCAAATGTTATTAAAATTGGCCCAGGGGTTATCTCAGAAAAGAATTTCTGCGTTTTACGTGTCTTTGAGTAGGCGGCATCGTAGGTTGGCCCGAGCTAAAGCTTCTTCTCGAGAGTTTCCTCTTGTTGCATTTGAGAGAGAAAGTTGGTTTTGTGACTGTAAGAAGCCGACTTTAAGCATAGACCTTTCCTCGCCACTTTCCCTTTGACAAGCATCGAATATCGATTGCCTCTGTCGTCATGAAGTCGCTGCGTCTGTGTCTCAAAGTGTACACCCGCAAGAATTGGTGCTTGCGTTTCGCAAAATCTTGTGAATGAAGCTGAGCATTAAAATTTAAAAAGAACATTGCGTCAGAACACACGTCGTATGCGATGAAAATGTGCGTGTACGCATCAAAACTTATTGGTACATCCGATATTAACCGCCTCACGAAATAGATGCGTTGGATTGGTGTAATCTTTCCTGCGCCGGCCATCGTCCATCTTGAGCGCAGCTTACAACAGGTAAAGTGTACGGCTTGCTTTTGGACCTTTGCGCGTAGGCTGTTTCCCCTACCTGGGATTTCCATTAATTCCGTTGGTTACAACGCTCTGACAGACGCAAGGAGGAGCTGAAATTGCCTAAAATGTAACAGAATCAAGTAATGCGGAAATCAAACACCGGCATTACCGGATAAATGGCCTTACCGTTCACGGGAAATGCCAAGAGAACAAGGCAGTGGAAGAAATGCATCCTGCGGACCTTCTGATGCTTCACGCGCGCCTTTTGTCAATGCAGACGAGTCTCGCCTGTTTGTCTATATATGTACAAAACGCGTGGCTTTGTTGCACACGTTACACAACAACCAATTCTACCATCCTGCAACGTTGTTGGGGATACTTAGGGACTCATGACCTCTACAGTTCGTTCAAATAATAAACATTTGAGTGGCTCTAAATGTAAATATATTCAGCAGGGGATCTGTAGCCCAAGCGGCTTCTGCCAATGGAATCCAAACGACGTGCAAAATGTCGTCTGCTCTTGCGTTACGAATGCTGCATGCGCTAGCTTTTTTAAATATTTGAAATAAAAATATCTATTTTAAATAAATAGATCGAGGCTTCTGCGGGTCGGTGCTTGCAGTTTTGCGCTTCCAAACTATTTTTTTCGTCATCTCGTGCTTGTGAAACTGACATGCTACGTTTTAGCCTTTCAACTATCGGTGATCGATCGTTCATATATTCAAGACATTAACGACATTAATAGTGTGTGCAGCCAGGAAGGTCGACCGCACGTTCCTCGTGTGTGACATGTGTGCACACATCCGCGAGGACCTTTTTTTTTTCTTTTTCTTTTTCTCTTTTTGCGGAGCTGGAAATGCTTCTCAAGTGTTTTGCCAAGCCCGAGCTGGAAAGTTGCTGTCCTCGAGAGATAAAGGTTCCCTTTGTTGACGTTGCCCTTGATGATGATCATCCTTGATTTTACATGTAGAAAAAGCGGAAGTTAGGACACGTCTCTTGACTCTCTTTGGGGTCGGCTACCCCGTAAACCCAAAAGCACTACACAGGTGACAACAATAAATAAATTAAGAACACAGTGAAGAGAAAAGTATCAACGTGCACTACAGATAGAAACACAAACCACAAGCACACAAATTATACGTGCATTAGAGCCAGCTGCATAGTCAGTGCCTCTTTTTTAGAGCGCAGCTCTTTGGCGTCCGTTCCTGGGTTTCGCGTCGTCGTCGGCGTCGTCGTCGGCGTCGGCCTCGTAACCAGCTCCGCCCCCCTTTCATCCCCCCAGCGCTAGCAGCGACCGACTGATACCGCTGGATGCCGCTGACGCCGCTAGAGAGTCAAGATAACGTGACTGCATAGAACACCGTCGCCGCCATGCAGAAAGAGTATCAGTCAAAGGCATCAGTCAGTCGCTGCTATCTCTTCCCTCCTCCCTTTATCGTGTTGTCCGCTTGCTGCGCGCGCTTCTGCCCCCATCGTTTGCCGCTGGGTGTACACGCCGCCCCCCTCCGCTTCCGCTTACTGCTGGTTGCTCTCGACGGCGGCGATGAGCCTCCGCTTCGGCGGCGCGAACTGCAGGGTCTTCTCGGCGGCGGCGATGAGCTTCTGCTTCAGCCTCGCTTACTGCTGGTTGCTCTCGACGGCGGCAATGAGCCTCCGCTTCGGCGGCGCGAACGGCAGGGTCTTCTCGGCGGCGGCGCTTAGCCTCTGCTTCCCCCACGGCTGTGACATCCTCGCGAGGCACTTGTATAGATCTCGTCTTTGAGAATCAAGCATTGGTGTACCAAGTCGAACATATATCAGTCTATTTCTCCGACCACAAAGCTTCCTTCATGACTGTCAAGAACTGTTAGTGGAGTCTTTGTTAAAGGAATACGTGTGAAAAATAAAAAAAAATTCTGTGATAGCGCATACATGTGTTGCTCGATTTCTTTGCCTCAATCTATCCAAAAGGTGAAACAGCTTATTTGCTGTGCTCAAATTTCGCATTAGGAAGTAACGTAATCGTCGGTAATTTTTTTTTATATCTAGAAACATGAGACGATAACTATCGACGGTTGTCTATTACAATAGAACGAAAGGGTCCACACAAGTCTCTTCACGCACACATACATACATACATACATACATACATACATACATACATACATACATACATACATACATACATACATACATACATACATACATACATACATACATACATACATACATACATACATACATACATACATACATACATACATACATACATACATACATACATACATACATACATACATACATACATACATACATACATACATACATACATACATACATACATACATACATACATACATACATACATACATACATACATACATACATACATACATACATACATACATACATACATACATACATACATACATACATACATACATACATACATACATACATACATACATACATACATACATACATACATACATACATACATACATACATACATACATACATACATACATACATACATACATACATACATACATACATACATACATACATACATACATACATACATACATACATACATACATACATACATACATACATACATACATACATACATACATACATACATACATACATACATACATACATACATACATACATACATACATACATACATACATACATGCATGCATGCATGCATGCATGCATGCATGCACACAGGGTAACACGTTCTCGAGATCCCCTAATTGAAAAAGAAGCACGATGCAGAGAAGACAAAATCGTAATGTCACTTGTAGGCAGTTCATAAAATTGGTGGTGGTGGTAACAACTTTATTAACAATCCGGCAAATTCGTGGCCAGGGCCTAGGCCGCCCCCGAGGAGGTCCGGAGATCCTGTCTCCTCGCCGCCTCACGGGCTTGCTGGATGGCCCATAGTTGATTTTCGAGGTTTGAGCTGCGCAATGCGGCCGTCCATCACGCCGTAGCTTCATCTGGGGAAACTGCACTTTCTTTGCATATAATCTCACATTCCCAGAGAATGTGTCTGAGAGATGCGTGAGCCCTGCTGCATAGTTTGCAGTTATCATCTGAGCAGATGTCCGGATATATCCTCCTGAGATGGACGGAGTTGGGGAAGGTCTTTGTTTGTAGCTGCCTCCAGTCTACCGCTTGGGTACTGTCGAGTTTGGGGTTAGGGGGCTTTCATTCAAAAATTGCGAAGCAAACTCGCGGCGCGCCTCCGATTATCGGGGCATGACCACGGCCCGAGCAGTTTGCTCGCTGTTGGAGGACATCTGTCAAAGATGTTCAAATAGTCACGCAGGTGTATCCACCGCTTGTTATATTGACGACATTGTGTGATAATATGCTTCACTGAAGCGTCGGAATTGTCACGTTAACTACGATGTGGACACGTCCATCTTTTGATGCGACGCAAGGAGCGACGCGTGCAGTCTACATCGAAGCGTATATGATACATGGTACAGGAGCGTGTGGAACATGCGGTCAATCTTTTGAGTCGGTGAAAACTGCAGGAATGGGTCAACTCTGAACAGGAGTGCAAACTTGCCACTTCCATCGAACCACGCGTCTTTGCAAAATTTGCGCTGCGGCTTGCAAGAAACTGCTTCATGAGAGCATGTAGTTAGCACCTGGTACATTCATCCATCGTCAGAGGTGGGCCAAATGCCCTGATTTCTTGTTTTCCTTCCTCACAACACAAGTCACGTCTTCACCTCGCCTTCACCCTCCCTCCTGGGCCCTCACCTATGAAATGTTTGCCCGCTTTTCCTCGCGCTTACCCTCACGTTGAAAAGACTAGCATTTTTCTCTTACTCCCGGTTTGCTACAATCCTACATAAACCATTTACTCACCAGCTGACAAATATGATTGCCTGCCGTGCCATTTAACTTGTCGAATCATGCCACATTACTTTGCCTATGTGTCTCAGGAACGAAATCTGCTCGGTAAATGCACTCATAGAAGATCCTGTTCTGGCATGCTCAATGTTCAGCAGTTCGTACTGATGTGCGCTAAGCTTGCGTGGTGTTCTGCTAGAGACTTTCGCCCGCTAGGGCAGTTTCTGTCGCGACTGCCCTCATAAGTATCTAGATTTTTCAGCCAGAAATCGCGGTACTGTTCACTTGAGAACCACTGTTCGTTTGACGATTGTGAAAGAAGAAAAAAAGAAACGAGAGTCCAGACACCAGCAAATTACTGAATTGTTGTACTTATAAGGGCGAAATCACGCGAGATGTCGTCCTTCTGAAAATAAGAATTCGTTCGTAACTCCACACCACACCACCAGACATGTGGCACTGCCTCGTCTCAGGGCAGCGTTTAACGGGACCATTTCACCGGCATGCATGTCAGCCGTGGTGGCTCAGTAACTTGTGTGTCTCCTGCCGCGCATGAGATCACGTCTGGGATTTCTGACCCAATGGCTGCATTACGGTAGGAAGGCAAAGTGAAACAATATTGCCTGTAACTACCACATTTCGCTGGCATTTGTGTAAGCCTGCGTGAGCCTGCGTGGTAGCAGAAGCCACCGGATCCCACCAGAAACTGTACGAACGACGCAGTTCTGGGAAGGCAAGCCTCATACATTGTAATCATTCGCAAGCACTAAAAAAACCAGGATTAAGTGCTTGTCCAGTCATATAAGTACGTTTGTTAATGGCATGAAGCTTGACGTTATATTTTAATACAATATGTAAAGATAGTTGACTACGGTGGAAACTGAATGCTGAGTTGTTGACGCATTCAATCGCTTGATACGTTTCTGTTTTGTTTTTTATGCAGAAAGTTTCACCCGTTCTACCGAATTTAAAAACGGGGAGCTTGCTAGAAAGTGTGATAAGATGCCAATGAGCTTCCTGTTATACTAACCAACTACCCTATTGCGCTTATTCAAGCCAATCAGCCCAACAAGGTGAATCTACACAGGTTACGCTAAAGCGCTTAACTCGCATGTTTACTATGAATAAAAACCCTCGACCGTCGTTTCCATGCCCAGCCTAGGATAAAAACAAATCAGTTTTCGTTGTTGTGTAGTCGAGTTCTAGCTGTATTAACATCGCTTATTTTTTTCTTCTGTTTGATGTTACCCTCACTAGGTCAGCAAACGCTTCAAATGCCTGAAAAGCATCAAACCTAAAGCTTTTGCCTCTCTAATCAGAACAATGAAACATGAATTTCATAACATTTATTTCTGATAAAAGAGTGCTCTTATCTGCGGAAATCACTCAGAAAAAAGATGTGGGAGTGACGCCAGAATGTCACCGTGACTGTTCCCACTTTCATTGATGTTCCAATCGTTAAGTTTTACTGCAGCTAAGATCAACAGTCCATTATGACTGCAGTTAGTTACAAGGGTTACAGGTCATTTACAAATTACTGCGAAAAACCAAAAGCTAAAATGCGGTCACTCAGGCGTTAGCGGGGAGTTCTATTCAAGCACTCGGAGCTTATGATATATATTTAAGAAAGAAATAACGAAAGAAGTTACCACAGGATATATTATCATAAACCATGTTTGTTTTCTTTGTGTATCCACACCGCATGATTTGTATCTGCGAGTGTTATTCACCCTCAGAAGGTCAGCATACCCAAAAGTAACAAGATTACGTACTTACTCCCATTTTTATCAATGACTGCAAGAGACCCGAACCAGCTTTGAGGGCCTGCAACCAGGACCAGTTACCCCACACAATTCAAAAATGGATTATTAACACTTTGATTAGCAGGTCTGCAACCACTCTGTAATGTTGTTGCTGTTTTATTTGTAGTCGTGCGTGTATTCTACGCCTTCATATATTTTCTTATGTATTCCTTATAGGTACCTATTTTGTTTTATGTGCATTTCTCCCTTGCTTGTGTTTTCTTCTGTATCACTTATACATACGAATTGTTCATCCCCATGCTATCAACTTATTGCCTGTAGATATTGCCTGTTTTCCTTTATATATGCACGCTTTTCACACAACACCTTTGTAATGTACTTGTGTGTCTTGAGGGTAAAAATAAATAAATTGGGACGAAGAAGATCGGCAGGCTAAAAAGCCCCGTTGCCATCGCGTTGCTCGTACCCAGTTCGTTCGCTGGCTGCGCCCTACCTGCTGGTGCTGACTTTGTCGCTGCTTCTCTACGAGCCGAATAAACCCCCCTTACAAATGGTGGAGGTGCAGGGTACAACCGGAATTCTGGAACTTCGTAATCGGACACTGCAGCCCGTCTTCGTAATGCCGAAAGAAGGACCACCACAACCACAACCCGCTGCCCCGGTGACTACCGTGGTCTGCCCTGGCCCGTTGCGTCAACGCGACCCACCCATCTTCAGTGGCACGGAAGACCATGGACGTAGAAGACTGGCTCGCTGACTACGACCGGGTGAGCATCCACAACCACTCGGACAACACCAAAAAACTGAATTACGTGTCGTTTTATTTGAGCGGTGTCGCCAGCGTGTGGCACGGCAACCACGAACGTGATCTGACGACGTGGACGGCCTTCAAGGCTAACGTGACAGAGGTATTTGGGCGCCCCGCGGTTCGCAAGCTTCGCGCCGAACAACGTTTGCGTGGCCGTGCGCAACAGTGCGGGGAGACATTTACCAGCTATATAGAAGATGTTGTCGACCTCTGCAACCGCGTTGACGTCACAATGGCTGATGCCGAGGAGATCCGCAATATCTTAAAAGGCATTGAAGACGACACCTTCCAGATGCTGTTCGCGAAAAATCCGCCGACAGTCTATGAACTCGTCAGTCTCTGTCAAAGCTTCAACGAACTGCGCAAACAACGCGTAGCCACCCGCCAATCTACGGCTCAGGCCACTTCAATGTCGAGCTTGTCTGCTGCCCCGGATAACACTTCGCTGCTGCTACAGATCAAGGAATTCGTCCGTGAAGAGGTGAACACACGGCCAGCCGAGTACTCCGTTGGCGCCCCTCTCCGATATGTCATCAAGGAGCAGGTAGCCAACCACATTTCCCCTTCTCTCCAGCAGGCTCCGACGGCCGCTCCCCTGACGTACGCCGAGGTCGCGATAAGGCCTGCGCCACAGACCTACTGCCCCCTTAGCCCACCTTTGCGCCCACCCGTATCCCCTCCAGTCCGCCCACTGGTGCACTATGCATGACCTCAAGACCATTGGCACACGGAAGATAACCGTTCGATTTGTTTTTATTGTGGCCGTGCTGGACACGTGGCCTGTCACTGTCGCCTGCTTAAACCGAACGTCCTCAACAATGTGCGTCCGTATGCGCCACGTTTCCAAGGGGGGTTGTAAGGGAGTTTTATTCGGCTCGTAGAGCAGCAGCGACAAACTCAGCACCAGCAGGTAGGGCGCAGCCAGCGAAAGAACTGGGTACGAGCCGCGCGATGGCAACGGGGCTTTTCAGCCTGCCGATCTTCTTCGCCACAAAATAAATAAATAAATAAATTGCCTTCGATGTACATCTGAGCTCGACAGATTTCCTGCCAGTGCGCTCCAAAACTTTTGACCCAGAACCCAACACGTATAGGATTTAAGCAAGTTCTTTGCACTTCAGCAATAGGAATCGCTCCTTGCTCAATTTGCCTCACGTCGTCACTATCCCCCTTCCTCACTCTCACTCTGACCAATTTTCGGAAGCCAATTTTAATCTCACCCTTACCTCCGCACTTGAGGGTAAGGGCAAATAACGATAAAGATGGCGTCGTGAGTGTGTCCATGCCTTTCCATCACAAAGGAGAGGAGAGAGAAAACAAGCTGTTCTGTGTAATACAGGTCGCATTCATTTTTGCACATAAACCTTCCCGAGAGGGCGAGTTACAACACGACGGCGATAAAAAGGCGTTAAAAGATAGACGCGACCGCAACACAAGTACAAAAAAAAAACTACAACGCGTAGGAGATAAATTAGGTTATTACCCGTAGGAAATCCATCGGGCTTAGTGTCCAGTAAAACATTTTTTATGTATGCTGACTGGACGCCTTAGCACATGACCACGGTCCAAGCACTTCGCTCACTGTGGCAAGGCGTCTGGATGTTCCAACGGTAACTAAGGCGAACGTGCTGCTTCCCATGCTCAGGACACTCCGCCATAAAGAATTTGCAGTTTAGCCCCAACGGCGAAGCATCGAAGTCGATAACAATGTTTGGCGGGGCGCTGAAGGAGTCTGAGGAGTCTGAACTAGAACGCTTCCACAAGCGTCGCTAAACAGCCGACCCGTGCGTACGAAGGCTCCTTACACTGGCGCGATGAAAACCTAAACCAGGGGGCGTTGCGGGCGTTTCAGCTCGATAGAGCACGAGGCGGGACCGAAGTAAAATGGTCGTTGCCGCGCGTTTGTCGGAGCGCAATGAAAACATCCGATTGATTTACTTTCTGCGCTTAATGTGACTTCGGAAGCCTTTTGAGACCAACAAAAATAAGGGATCCAAACTAGCAAAACTCTCTCCTCTCCTTCTGCGACTTTTTCTTTGAGCTTCCTACGCATCGCCGAGGAAATTTTCTGTTTTTCTCCACCCTATACGCAGTCTGTCTGTCTGTCTGTCTGTCTGTCTGTCTGTCTGTCTGTCTGTCTGTCTGTCTGTCTGTGTTGTCTGTCTGTCTGTCTTGTCTTGTCTTGTTTGTCTGTCTGTCGGTCTTGTCTGTCGGTCTTGTCTGTCTGTCTGTCTGTCTGTCTGTCTGTCTGTCTGTCTGTCTGTCTGTCTGTCTGTCTTGTCTGTCTGTCTGTCTGTCTGTCTTGTCTTGTCTGTCTGTCGGTCTTGTCTGTCGGTCTTGTCTGTCTGTCTGTCTGTCTGTCTGTCTGTCTGTCTGTCTGTCTGTCTGTCTGTCTGTCTGTCTGTCTGTCTGTCTGTCGGTCGGTCGCTCGGTCGGTCGGTCGGTCGGTCGGTCGGTTCGCTTTTCCGCCAAATTGGATCGCTAGGTAGTTCATGTTCTAATGGGTAGAGCACCTGGCTGCTGTGCTGAGGGAACCAGGCTCGAAACCAACCGTCGTAGCAACTTGGGTCACTGCGTATGTGCCACAGGGTATGCGACACTCTTCATTGCCAAAAAAGGTCCTTTAAAAATTTTCTGGTTGAGTGCGGGATAGAACCTACATCATATATATTCGCTCAGTCATGTCTCGATACATATTGACAAACGCATCGCGCACAGACTTTGCGGCGGCTTCGGTAGATGGCGCAGCGTGTCGACTGGGAAGCGCGAGGGAGTTGCGCGGCCGCATACCTGGCCCATACATGACACGTTTGGGGGGGAGTTAGGCAATACGGTGTTTTTCTAAATTGCTTCAGTGCTGATGGCATTCACATTGATATTCATTGTGAGATGACTTCTGTCGAATTTTTGTTCATTTATATATTGCATACTTCAGAAAGTTCCAAGCCGCGCGGGAAGAGAAAACAGACCGGACAAGTGCTAAATAAATATTTGTTTCAGATTTCTGCTCGAAAACTGCCGCAATTCACTTGAAATGTTCAAAGTATGGAGTCGGATGACATTCGTCCAAGTAGGCAGGCTTTCTTGTTCAGAGAAAAACTATCTACGAGGAAATGACTCACCCATTTAGTAACGTCCAAACACAGTGTGTATTGGAACGTCCAAGAAGTTTCAACATTGCTGATTTCAAAGTACCATGTACAAAGCGAAGCATTTTGCAGTCAAGATTTCTTAGATTTCCAAAAGTCGGGGTGACCTAAGGAAAGGCGAGAATGAACGTAATTCTTAAAAGTCATGACCATAATAATCGTGGCTTATACGCATGAGCTCACGTTACACTTGTGCCTGTGTAGAGACATTTCCGTAAATAACACTAGATGCATTACCTCGTCATGCGTTTAGCGAGCGAGCAACAGAAAAGTTGGTGTATCTTTTTAAGAGATCAAGTTAAATATTATCATTATTATCTGTAGTAAAAATGATATAAAAGATGCAACGTACAGGTTGGAATTTATGTGGCATGAAGCTTTAGTGACGCAGTTGATTAAATGTTATGCCGTTAAATACCATGAGTACAATTGTATTTCTTTTTTTTTCCTATAGGCAACGTGCGACTTTGGGCAACGTTCCGTATGCACCACATAGGTCGCTATTTTAACTTCATGCAAACATTAAAATTTGCGCACTACATCGTTTGCAAGCTGTTCCGAAATGTAAGCATGAGAACAGGCGGCTGCACATTGTGATATTTTCGCGCAGCGATGTAACGAGGACGAAGGCAATGTATGATGCCTGCGGAAGAAACAATCGTAAAGCACCTATAATTGCCTGTAATTTCTTTTAAGTTTAAAATTATTGGTCATTTCCAATTCTTCTGATTTTTCTCCATTATCTCAGCTGTTTTCTCCGAATTACTAATTCGGCCAAGATTCCATCCGAATCTTGGTCAGTCCGCCACAGTCGGTGCGAGCCAGTCACAGCGGGCAAACAAACACACACATAAACATACAAACACAGAAACAAATTGAGGTGTGTACTCACAAAAGTACGACACATATCTAGTTAAATTAAGTATTCTATGCCATAGAGTTCCTTACAAAAATTACTAGAGGGAACTCTTGTCCTACCATGGGAATGATGGGAAGTACATGGATTTGTCTGATCTTCGTGCTTGTGAATTCAGACGTTCTTGTGGCTTTGTATATTACGCTATATAAATCTTATTGTCGTATATTTCAGCACAATCTATATTCTTCGAAGTGCAGAAGACGCAGGGAACGCGTACAGTTGCTATTAATTGCAACGGTTGAGCTTGTCCAGGTGGCCAAATCGAAACGCGCCAAGCGTCTCAAGGCACTGGCATGCCCGCGATACATTCGTAAGGGCGTTTCATTCGCTTGTCGATACATGCGTCCGTGGCTTAATGGTTTCAATATCAGGCTTCTGTGCTAGAGTCCCTGTGTCCGAATCCTGCCGTCGGGCAATTTTAATAATGTTTATATAATTATTTATTATGCAATACACTGTTCAAAATGACGATTTTACAAAGTCACAAAGCCGTTTGAAGCCAAAAGGCCGAAGTTTAGGCAAATCCATGTACTTCCCATAATTCCCATGCTGGGACAACTGCTCTCATTGCAGCTCCCGTAGACACTAGCGCCAGAGTTCCCTCTAGTAATTTTTGTAGGAAACTCTATGTTCTATGCATCTTGTATCACGGTGGCAAATATGCACATACTGAAGAACTGGCCAAGGATACACTCATCCATTGGGCCATACCCAATGGCCATATAAAAAAAATATCAAAGCTATTGAACGACATGGGCTCTTACGTTAGAAGTCCTGTGTGTTTATGGATGCCTATAAGTCGACATTACATATACAGACTATACGTCGTGATTTACTGTTTTATTACGCAAACATGAGTTGGCCCTCACTAGCACTACCTGGCCGCCAAGCTCGTTTTTAGCAACCTTTGTTCTGCGCACATATAACATTATACCATATGCAACCCGGGTGCTTCATTTTACGGGGAACACAACATTTTAAAAGAAAATGTCATATCTAGGCTTTTTCCTCTTTTTTTGCATATAAGCTACTTGGCTAGACGAGCATTACAGCGGCGAGACAAAAAAATTTAAGGTATTTTGCTAATTGCTGAAAACGAACTAAATATTTTTTTTTATTTGCTCATATAAGAGTACCCTTTGTAAATGCGAAACTGAAGCCGAGCAGCAGTGAAGTCATGCCTGGTTAGCGAGAGTCGTAAGTCTAGCGCTACCTTCGCGATATTCGTCCCACCAATATCTGGAGAAAAAAAAATCATCGGCGCTGCAGTCAAGATCCCGAACTGTTAGAAGCACGCACAGCCCATCTCGTGTGGTGGTGGCGTGGAGCAGAGGTAGCTTGAACGTCGGGCTCCTTCTCAATGTCCCAAGTTCGAATCCTTGTCTAAGCCACTACCTTTTCAGGTTTGAAATGGTGCCTTAAGAATGGAAAAAACATCTATTTTAATATTAGCAAGAACGCCGAGAGCCGGCTGGGTCTATGGTAGTCCCGGTGAAACCATACTAGTAAGGCCCACTGAGCTTCAACAAGACACTTCCTCACCAGAACAGGAATTGGTATCCGTGGAGCAATATTTGGCCACTACCTCCCGCAGGACACTTGCAATTACCCCTGACCCTGAGTCCATACCGGCTGCGGAGGACCTGACCCAGGCCAACCTTACTAGAACCTTCAAATTCAACTTCAACTTTATTAATTCTTCTAGTATACACTAGGAACGTCCTCCTGGACTAAAGGCTACCATAGGCAGCTTGACTGGGCCCAAGAGACCCTAGCGTGTTCACCGAGTAGTGTTCACCGAGGTGGCGCTCAGGCCTAGCTGCGACGATGCAGATGCTCTTAAGGATATCTGCATTCGAACAGGCCGCCACTGGAAACTGAACCTGGCCACGTTTAACTGTCGAATCCTCTCGAGTGAAGCGAGCTTATCAGGTTTCTTTGAGGAATATCAGGCATTGCTTTAGATATACAAGGGACACTCATAAAGTTCCAGGAATGATGGTTCAGCGTGCTAACGTTACGACATATGGCAGTGCTTACCTAATCACCTTCGGAGTAAGACCCTTGCGTTCATGCACACTTGCTCCATCGCTCCAGCCATTGTTGGAAGCACCGGTAGAAGGCTTCTTCCGGAATCTGTCAGAGCTCATAGCCGTCCCATTTGCTTCGATGTCCTCCACGGTCGCAAAACGTGCCCCCTTGAGGCCTATTTTCATAGTGGGCAACAGCCAAAAGTCACTTGGAGCGAGATCCGGGGAGTTGTAGGTTTAAAGATCTGAAAACGTCGTTTTATGCATTCAAGCACAAAAGCCAGCTGTACGAAATTTGCAACTATATGGGCGTTGCATCAAGCGTACAGTCCTTAAGTCAGGATTTGGTTGCGTCACAATCATCGTGTTGAAAAATTCACCGACGACTACGACGCTCCCTAATACGAAATTTGTGCGCAGCGCTTTACGTGATTTCAGTTTGCGATATATTGACTGGCTCGGACTATCTATATCGTGCGGCATGTTGCAAACGGAGCAAAGTGTGGCGCGACTGCCTCGCTAATCGGGTGATCGCAAGAGGGAGCGCAGGGGTGACGCGTGCACGCGATTCACAGCAACCGCCGCGGACAGGGATCCGCTCATGCAGCGCTTTGTTTCCCTGTATGGCATTGGTGGTGTCATGGGTGAACAGACGACGCGCGCTACTCTGGCGCCATCTCGTAGCCATCGTCGCCGCAGGGGCCGTCTTGCGTGGCACGCTTTTCTTATCACGCTTTCACCGTACCCTCCTCCTCGCGCTCTCTTCGCTATCGCCTGTCTTTCATAGCCCGCTGCGCTCCGCGTTCGCTCTTTCATCATTTCACTCTTTCGCTCTTTCATCCGTTCCTGCGGACGCTGACGCTCGCCGCAGAAGAGCTGAGCTCTAAAATTATACGTTGGGCGTTGTGGCCTTAAGTCCGTGCCGTATGTGCAGCGGATGCGAGGTAAAGTGCGCGAGAGTCGGCCAAGAATGGCGCAAGGTTGATGCGCGCTGTCTCGTCCTGCACGCCCAATGTCGGAGGTCACGTGATCAAGCCCTCAAGTAGACGAGGGGGCACGTTTGCTCTTTTGTAGCGGGCCGCGGATGCGGCTCAGTGCGCACGGGAAGCCCACACGCCATATCTACGAGGAAATCTGCGGCGCATGCAGAGGATGTAAGGGAGAACCGAGATGGTCTCTGGTGGCTTCGCGCATGCTGTTTTGCCGCCGAGCGACTAATGTGGTGCAAGCATGGTGCAAGTTTTGCAGACGCAGTCAAGTGAGCGACAGCACGAAGCGTTCGCTGCCCGCGTCCAGCGCTCTTCATCACGCCAGCGTTGCGACGGCGAGTTCTCGCTCGCCTCGAGCGAGATCTGTCCACGTTTATCTGTGCGCTCGTGGCACTGTTTTTTTAACGCGACAGCGTTAAGGAGCTCGTGTCGCAGAAAAGCTGGTGTCGTCGGCGTCGGCGGCGTTGGCCGTGAGCGATAAATCCCGGCAGGCGCTTCATGAATAAAAAATAACTTTTAGAGCGCATTTCTTAGGGTTCAGCATCGGCGTCCCTTTGCGTAACCGCGCGCCGTCGTCCTCCACAGCTGGCTCCGAGGCCACCCATCATGCCAGCGTTCCTATACTGCCCCTCGCGCTCGTGCCATTGCTCGCGCGTTCAGTGTCGTCTTCTTCTAAAGCTGGCTCCGATGCCACTCATCATGACAGCGTTCGAGGGGCTTTAAGCGTTCCCATACTGCCTCTCCCTCTGCGAAGGAGCTGACGGCACTGGCCCACTGCCATTCGGTGGGCTGATTTCAGTCCCAAATTCTTTGCCTCAATATATCGCGAACTGGAAACACGTATCGAGCGGCGCTCAAATTTCGCATTTGGGAGTATCGTAATCGCCGGACACTTTTTTGTTAATTTAGTTAGCAAGTGTAATTTACGCGGTCAATGACCCGACGAACCTTACTTCGCGTAATTGTCTTCTACGTTTATAGTGCTATCTATGCTGCGCCTTTCGGGCGAAATTGCGACTCCATTTTCTCATGTGTTCAACGTTCTTGGTGTCTTATTGTCTATTGCCTGCATGATGCAGTTCTTCGAAATTGCTTACGCATCTGTTGTAACCTTCCTCGAATTCTGAAGATCCTTTAAGCAGCCCCACCGCTGCTGTCTCTCAGCAATTCTGGCGCTCCGCAGTTGAGCCCGAGGTGTCGGGTGCGACTGTAGACCGCGAGTGTAGCATTTCAATAGGGCCAGTGCGGAAGGAAAAAAAAACACTCGTGTAGCGTTTTTTTTAGTGGGCCTCAAAGAACTACAGGGGGCCACGTGTTCCGCGGAGCCCCCGAATACGGCGTCCTTAGTAAACAGTGAGTCGCTTTTGAACGTTAAGTCACGTAATGATTTATTTTACGTATAAAGACATAACGCCACATTTAATTCGATTGGGTCTATTGCTGCCTCCATCGGTGTTCAGTGAAACCAATTTTCTCACTTGCCTGTCCTGAAACCGATAACGGACATGCTCGTATTTCGCTGCACCTCAGCTTTTCAGTAAAGCGCATTCGTCTTCTGTTCGAGCTCCATCACTTGTAATCTTTCAGGGCATCTAAGTACACGGGTATTTTCGCATTTCGCCCCCATCGGAATGCGGCCGCCTTGGCCGGGATTCGATCCCGTGACCTTGTGCTCAGCTGCTCAACACCATAGCTACTGAGCAACCACGACGGGTATTTGTGCATGATAATATCATTTCAAATTACATTTGCACAGTGCTCTTTATGAATGGCGACATCTACTCTCGCCTGCTACTTATCCTTCACGCGACAAGTTCTTAGGAATAATATAGTCAATAACGTAACACCTGGTATATAAGCAACTTTAGTGAATGAATAGGTTAGCAATATAACCAGGATAGACTGCATGGATAATCATACAGCATGCATTTATCTATATATATGCAGAGACCCACAGCGACGCCGACGGCGAAAATTTGCTTGTAGTGTCCATATATTTGTTATCGCAGTAATAGAGTAATAACAAAGTAATAGTAATAACAAAGCTCCTCCGCTGTGATAGCATGCGCGTCTCAAAGAGCTCCCCTTTGCTAAGGACCACCATCTGTCCGCTTCTACACATGGTGGAGTCTACTACTCATCCCCTCTTCCCCGATGACGCTTCGTTGTGCTCCCCCAAAGGTTGCATAATGAAGCGTCATTTCATCCTACAGATCACTGTCATCATCAAAGAGCTAGTTGACATTCGGCGATGAACAAGCCCCGCAATTCGCTTGCGGCAGTATGTGCTTACCTCTGCATCGGCCCAGAAAGTCCGGCCGCCAACCCCGAAAACGGGTGGCAAAGCCAAAGTTATACGCTTTAATAAAGCGCAAATAGATTTAACCGCTTATTCGGCTGGAGCCACAAATAAAGCTTTCAGCAACACTGCACACTTTTCAGTGCGTGCACCTATGTGTGGATCTTCTAAAATATTCAAGAACTTTCAAAGGGCAGGCCGAACTGGTGCAATGGGATTTCCAAAGCCCTCCTCGTCAGGAAAAGAGAGCCCCGACAATTTGGTTAACAGACTATCAATTGTTTGTAAAATCATGCCCGCAGTGTGCTTTTTTTCTTAATCAGAAATTATAGGTCAACCCTATCGTCAATCTTCAGCTCAGGCACGTGTCACGTTCTAATGAGAAAGAAGAAGGAATTCCGTCCGCTAAGGTAGGTACCTGCCCTGAGCTCCTCCTGCTTTCGAGCCAGCAATTATTCTTCAGGTGAGCGGACATCATCTCTGAGACTCTCTCCTCTTGGCAATCTTGCTTAGCGGCGTTTGCACAAGTCCGGCAGCAGACAGTCGAGCAGGTTTCGTCGACACATATCCTTGCCTGTAGGCTTAGTGCGGGTGCCATGTCGTGAGGTGTCGAGTTTAATGGTATTTGCACATGCCTGACAGCGAGATGTCGAGCAGAATGTGATGCCCTTAAGAGCGAAAACATCACCCACTATATGGGACAAGAAAGGAAAACGCCTCGCCCAGTCGTGTTCGTGCAGATGTCGCATCAGTTTTGTGGAACAGCCTTTGTACAGGCCTGAGAGTAAAAGGTCGAATGTGCGCTTCGTCGTGAAAAATTCATGCGGGTTGGATCGAGTTTAACATCATTTGCACAGAACCGACAGCAAAAAAAAAAAATAGATTTGACGGTCCAGCATCCTTGCTTGTCTGTTTTCTGCAAGCTCGTTATCGGGTTGGGTCAAGTTTAGCTACGTTTAGGACTGGCAGGACAGGTCGAGTAGGCTTGATGGTCCTGCAGTGCTGCCTGTGCGATTAATGCATGCGTTATTTCTGGATGGATCGAGATTAGCGGCGTTTGCACAGTCCCGACAGCAGAGCTAGAGAAGGCTTTAAGTTAGAGAATTTAGAGAAGTTAGAGAAGGCTTTAAAAGCTAGAGAAGGCTTTAAGTATCAGCGTGCTTGCCGGTTGGTTTCATGGAAATGTTATATCGGGTTGAGTCGAGCAAGTATATTGCCGTACTTTGGGTGAACGTGCCTGCGAGGGTTTATTGTGTCGGCTAAGTCACCAGGTCGACAAGCTGGCGTGAACCGGCTTATCAGGATGTCTTAGACACATTCATAAATTGGTTAGCGGTCGAGAAACCTTTGACCTTATCCTTAAGCACAGGGTTCGAGGACATAGATTTGGAAATTGTGATGATGTCTTGCAGCACTAGAGAATTGGTATATTCTAGCACCCCATGCAATGAAATATATTTTTCGTGTGTATGTACTCAGAAACGTATGTATGTGTGTATGTACTCTTACTCAGAAACGGGTAAGACGACGCACATACGGCAGCGCGTAACCACAGCCGCGTACCGTGCTGCTCTCTGTATGTGGTCCTGTTTGCCCCCTGAATGCTTAGCTTGTAGCATAAGTCACTCTCATTTATCAAGGTCTCATGTCCAATTATTTTGAGATTGGAAGGACGCTCTGTTTCCATTTTATTTTCAGTGACTGCTTATCTTTTGTCGCTTGACGGACCCCGCAACCTCCAGAACACTATAGAATTTCTATTCCTTTGATGGTATTGCTTTGTTAGCCCACACTGCAACGCTAAACAGGTGCACTCGACTACTGTGCTTCTAAGAGACTAAACAGCGCACCCGTCGTTGTGAGGCACGCTTGTAGAGAGATTTCATAGTAACACACCGAGACGAGCATGCCTAAAAGTTTGCAATTGCCTGTGTTTTATCAGCCTTTCTTTTTTCTTTCACAGCCATCGAGTAAGCATTTATCGTGACCCGAAGATGACTCACAAGCCCTGGCAAAGCGACGAGTTCGTCCTCTTCGAGGAGAGGCAGGCTATCAAGTGCAAGTTCTTCAAGAAGGGCAACTTCACCGTCACGCTTGCTCCCGGCTACCAGGGCATTCCCGAGAACCTCGTCATCAACCTCGTCATGTGGGTGGTAAGTGAAGCGCTCGTTCTTGGCAGCACTTTCCTTGCCCATCCTGCAAATATTGATTTCCAAGGGCTTGTCCTTGTCTCGTCATCCGGTGTTCCTTTGTTCGCGCTATCTTTCTCCACAATAAACTTGACGTACCAACTTGCCAGATACGATGCCCTTTTTATTTAGTTCTGAAGTAGAGTACTCAGAAATAAGTTGTGAAAGACTCGGATGTAGCAACTTCGTTGCGAAATGCCCGGATGTAGTAACTTTCTTGTTACAATAACCACCACTTTTGACGATATAATCGCGTGATTCCCATGGCAAAGAAATCCTGATATATTGAACCACAAATATTACTGAATTCGTTATAATAAACTTGTAATAGTAAACTTCGGACCAATTTGAGCAGCGGGAAATATTTACCGCTCACTTATGTAAGCTTTGACCACCAACATACATTTAATACATTCCGCCCCCGTGTGTATGCAGCCGCCCCGGCCTTGAATTAAATCGTTTAGCTTTTAAGTACTAGTATCGATACTAGCCGAGCTGGTTATCTTGCTTCGAGTTTTGTCGACAGGTGCCAAAATAACGTTCATTATGGCTATATAACTTAAAGAACAATTACAACCAGGACGCAAGGCGCCATGTTGTGACATGCCACATGTAACATGATACCTGGTATCGCAGTTACACGTAAACTGACCGCAGTAAAATTTGTTATAGCGGGTTAGGCGTAACTGCATCGCATCACATCCTGATGCACATCGGCGACGACGCCTGGCTTCGCTGTCGCCTATGTATTGCGCCTGCAAAACTTACAATGATTGGTATCACCCCCCATCTGTCTCAGAAAAAAAAAAATAAGGCCTCTTCACGTAACATTGCAAATTAAAGAAACTGAGCGATAGCAAGTTAGGTCTCTTTCTTTTTTAGACGGTGCTGTTCAACGAGCTCTTGCTTATCACTCTTGCATTGGGTTGCTGTCGACCAGCTTGTGCTATCTAGACGTAGATGTACTACAAGTCATGACGAAGCGTCTAATTGCTGCTGCGTTGTACGGTGCGAGTGGGCGTGAAATGGAGCGCAGATACCGCTACGAAGTTGGCGCGGTGACCGCTAGAAGCCGCCACTGGCGTTCGTCGCAGTGGTAATATTTCGGCGGTAGAGAAGTCCATCTCTAATAGCGACATGCGGTGCTTGACGGCGGAGCGCACGAGACAGCGGTAGTGCGACAGGATTCTTCAGAAGGTTCAGAAAAGTGGCTATTCTTGTGATTCTTTTACTGCTCTGAAACGAAGTCGGGGATGTGCAAAGGCAGCAGAGTGGGCGTCAGGGATGAAACGTTGTCGACGTTGTGTAGCATCGGCGATCGTGTTAAAGCATCGGCGTAGGAATTTTTGCGCACGGAGTGGTAGACAACCCGGATGTTGTGTTCCTGTAGACGTAGGGCCCATCGCGCGAGGTGGCCAGACGACTCGGCCAGACGACACTGCCAGAGTGTTTCACTTAGTATTTTTTTTTTGGTAGTCGAGTCAGTCGAGTTCTGAGTGGGTTGCTTTACTAAACAGTCATGTAGCATTTTTATCTTTTACGCCACGCCCTGTGTTGTTTTCTTCGCAACGGTTCCCTTCGCATGTGTCTACGGCATGCAAGTCCTTCAGCAGCTTTCCCCCCCACATTTTCTTATCTTTTCGCGGCAGTAATTTATTGAGCGTTTTTGGAAGCTAGTTACGCAGCAGCCATTTTCTCTTCGAAAGCTTGTTTACAACCAGTTTCTAAAGTGGTTGAGAGGCTATTCGCGCAATTTTTAATGCCAATTAGTTAACTTGTGCTTAAAATTGATCCTTTGTTCCTGATGGCCGGTAAGCTGCCTTTTTTTGCGCTAGTCAGCACAGGCGCGGTACCTGACTAAAGCAGAATAAACAATCATCCTGTGAATATATGCATCTTGGTTTGACTATCGGATATCCAATTCAATATTCGATACTTAATATTTTGTACTATTACGTTCTATATAGTATTGTATGCTATTCGATTCGTATTGGAGAAAGTTTGATATTGCCCCCCCCCCTCTTATCTATGTTTAAATAATGCAGCTTTCTAGGGGGCTCTCTGTAGAGTGAGCACCACAATACATGATAATTGTCAAATAATGGCAATGCTCACGTATAAGCAAAGCGATTCTACTTCATATTTCAGGGCCTGATCACTCTGTACAGCGTACTGAACCGAACTGCGAAGAACTACAGCAGGCTGGCCTTACTACACAAGGATGACCAGAAGTAAGAAGTGCCCTACCGTTCTCATGCATATACGGATAGATGCTCATTTTTGGCCGCCGAGAATAAATTCCTCGCACATCTGCTGCAATACTATGCTTCATCGCAGACAGTCAGCGATTTTGAATATTCGAAGAATATGCGAAATATATTCGTATTCCAAAATATTGGCTATTCGATTCCAATACCAAATCGATATAGGGCACCGTTCGATTCATTATACAAGAGCTTAGAATATTCACACACCCGTGATCCTTCCTATGTCCTCTTCTTTTCTGCTGTTACTTGTAATAATTTTTCATTGGTCCAATTTGTGCTTATATGTGCGTGCGTTTTTGTTAAGTTTCTTTAATTTCGTTTATATCCCTTGTCTATATTTGTATTTTGTCTATATATTGTCTATATTTGCCTACATTTGTATATTTGTTTATATCCTTGAGTCCCCCATACTCAGAACCTCGTAAAGTTATGGCCCTGTAAATTAAGGCCCTGTAAGTTCTTTGTGAATAAGCTAAATCTTACGTCTAGATATAAGAAATTCTCCCGCCACTCAATAAACCCGATCAACCTTCACCGTAACAAGAGAAAGGAAGCAATCGAGAGATTTTAACTGTCCGTAAACTTATAGATATAGTTCACAGCTGTGCTGATTGAGCCAGTTTTGTGACGCTGACGTCCGCAGGAGCACGTATGGTGACAAAAAAGCAAGCGTACAAAATAAAGACCCAGGTAAAAATGAAGAGGGTGGTGCAAACTCCGGTGTAAGTGCTGGCGGTCTTTGTTTTAGACGCCTGCCCTTTTCTTAGCAGTAATACCTACCAACTTCCTCAACCTCTTGTCAATGCAAAAGCACACAGAACTACAAGCGCAGTGACCATGTTCTATCTATCTGCTGGTGTAAGGACGTTGCCAGCAGCACTCATTAGCGTGCAGTGGAACATTTTTTTCTTTAATTTGTGCGAAAACAACGGCGCAGCACAAGAACGTCTCTAAAACGTTGTAATTGAAGCAACCATCACAACATGGCGCTGCCAGCGGCTGCTGCCTTTGTCTAGGTCTACGATGTTCCGATATGCCGTTACCGGTGATAACTCTACGGACAGGCTAGCTTTTGAGATATTCGGGTCGTTTGTAAACGTATTATCATTTTCGAAATATCGCGGCAACGTTGACAGCCGCACCTCGTGACGCAGATTTTAGTCAGAGAGCACACAAAGTCAACAATGCACTTAATTGTCATGGTGTACTTACTTGCTGGTATCTACAGCATCGGTAGCGACATAATCGTTCGCATGCACTCCTTTTGTAGTTTTCATTCAAACAGAGCATTCACGAACACGGAAACATTTTAAACGAGCTGTATAGTTGTTCAAGGCGTCGCAAGATGTCGTCGCGAGCGTTGGATAATGGCGTCCATGGCTTAGGTAACCCGGCATTCCGTCAAACGTGCGACGTTACGGACAAGCTGTAAGTATCTGTTATCTGATAAGTACTGATCTTTCGTTTCCGTTCAAGGTGGTCTCAGCTCATATACGGAAACAGAAGCGACCCGCAGGACGATGAGAGCCTCGAGTCCTTAGAGACGGTCATCCGACACGAAACAGTAAGTGCCCACCAAGCTACGATGAAATGACCCACCGTTAGGAAGTTTCGTCATGACAGGGAATGTTGCGTGCGCTTAACGCAAACGTCATTTTGTACAAAGAGACCCGCGTGATATGGGCACTTTCATTGTGCGCTGTAAGTTACTGCAATAAATTTCGTCTCGACTGCTGGAAGCTGGTACATGCGCGTTACTATTTGTTACACGGGTCACGTGAGTTTCCCCAAAAGCTTCATTCGTGAGCTTTGGCCGCTTTGGGCATGATAGCTGGTGCAGTACACAGTACTGCGATATTTTCATTGCGGTTCCGAGTTAGAATGATAAACTTCACGCTTTTCTACAACTACTTTATTTCTGGCAGTTTTCGTTGAAGGCAAAAATCTAAAGATTGCGGCCGACAGGAGGTATAATTAAACTCTTGGGAGTAGCGCAAGCCCCATCGATATCGATATAGTGCGTATCGAGAAAAGCTTTTCCGTTTCCACATGTATAACATCGGACCTTTCGAGGCGAAGTTGCCTCTCAAGAATGTGCTTCTCTGTTCTGCCTATTGTGCATTGTTAGCCCTTTAGTAAACATAACCTTTCTTGCATTTCAGGGCTTGCTCAGCTGGGTGTGGTCCATTTTCTTGATCAAGTGAGTTCGTCGGTGCCTGGTTGTATGCACGTCTCTATATTGCGCAGGGCAACGTTCTGACTGGTGTTGCAGAAGTCTCTGTTGCCAGTCTCCGAGCTCTATGATATCGGCCAACGGAGGCCCCAATAGAACACCTGACATTATAATAAAGCGGATAGCGCAGGATATCCAGGGCACCCTAGGAGCTGCGGGAGGATCAAAGCTGTAACTAGCGTGGACCCAACCCACTGACCACCCTAGTTCCAGCTTTGGTGTCCCCGGTGTCATTTTGGTCTCCTGGAAGTGCACTAAGTAGGGCACGTCGTTTACAAATTATACTTGCACATATTCTCACTTCCCTGGCTGCCTTCGATTTGCTTCTGCGGCACCAGTCACATTCTTCAGGCGCGTAATGTGGGGTTTGGGACAGTGTACGCAACAACAAAAAAAAAGCGCTCCGGAATTCTGCAACACCAGTCGGTGCCTTGCCGTGTGCAGTTGCACTGCCGCTCGAGCGCTATTGAGTGCCATCCCTCCGCGGCGTGTGCCTTTAGTACAGTGTGTTACACGTTCGTAGTATTTTTCTTGCCGGACTTGCCACCTTGTTTACGGCAAGTTACGGTAGTTACGGCAAACTGCACTCGCGGTGCATTAAGTTCGATAGCTAGTATAACAGTGCTGCTCCATCAGTTTTGCACGCAGTGAAATGAACTTTTGTTACCATTTAGGCTGAGGCACGGCACTGTCGTCTTATGACAGGTGATCCCTTAGTCCATCGTCACGTCGCATGTGCACTTAGTAACCACGTAACTGGAGCCAAACTTCAAAGATATGCAAATGCCACGCAGCTGGACGGAACAAAGGTAATGTTGCTTGCCGTCGCTTGGACATACTCAAGATTCCAAGGCGGCCGCATTTCGATGGGGGCGGAATGCGAAAACATCCGCGTAGTTTGATTTAGGCCCACTTTAAAGAACCCCAGGTGGTCCAAATTCGACCGGACCAAGGTCATGTTGCTTTCCGTCGCATGGAGATAATCAGATTGCATCTTGGATTCCGCCTGATTAGATAAGTCTAATCAATTAATTACTTCTGAAATATTATAATTCGATGAAAAGTGCCAATGAGAAAATTGTAGAGCAACATGAGAAACTCCCGACAAAGCTTTCAGCTGCTCAATGCGTGCTACATAAAAAATGTGTTTTTCCGAACATGAAAGAGTCCCACTAATACATGCAAAATTACCGCGCGATGGACGCTCGAGGCACTTTGTATGTATCCGCGGGCCCCTTTCGCGCTCGGAAAAACAGTTTTATGTTGCACCTTCTGAGCAACAAAAAGCTGTATCGGGAGTTTTTCATGTTGCTCTACAATTTTCTCATCGCCACTTTTCATCTAAATAAATATCTCAGAAGTTAATTAATTGATTAGACTAATTATCTAATTAGGCAGAATTAACATATGATCTTGAGTATCTCCAAGCGACGGCAAGCAACATGCCCTTGGTTCCGTCTTGCTACGTGGGATTTGCATATTTTTAATGTTTGGCTCAAGTTACGCGAAACACCCTGTATAATATCAAAACGAGATCACTTAACGCATTAACTGAACCTACAAAAACGTATGCCAGTGAGCACGAAAGAAAGAGTAGTGCAAAATTGTCAGGTGTACTGTTTGTTATCGCGCATCAAAATGTGTATATCTGAGCACCGCTCATCCGTCATGTCGCTTGCTCCGAGCTTCCTTGACCGAGCACATGCGTAAAAAGAGAAACTTGAGAATTCCCGTTCGCGATGTACAGGGACCGGCACATCCTGAAGAAGAACGGACCGGACGCCGTGCAGTACCTCACCTTCCAGCGGCACATCATCGTCCTCGTGCTCATCGTGTGCCTCTTCTGCGTCGGCCTCATCCTGCCCATACACGTGTTCGGAGACATAGGTGAGGCATGCTGGAGTAACTTAACGTGGGGCCGGCCGCCTGACAGCGGTATACTATAAAATCACACCTTTAAAAAGTGAATAAGGGTGTAACCCACCCTTACGCCCTGTATTGGGTGTAAGGGGGAGAAATAAAGAATGATTTGAGAAAGGGTGTAAATCTATCATGAATACCACCCTTACTCCCTTTTTGGGTGCAAGTGTGTGAAATAGAGACCGATTGAAAACGGGCGTAAATCGATTTACAACTCCCACGCTTACACCCTTTTTTGGATGTAAGGGTGTGAAATAGAGACATGTTTACACCCTTATTAACTTTTAAATGTGTAAATTATTTTGCAGTGTATGCAGCGGCGTTTACATATATGTCGCATCGCAATTCTAGCGCATTGCATCCACGTGAACGCTGGTAACGCGCTAGAAAAGCGAATCGCACCAGATGCGACAGTTGAGGGTATTTTCGAGGAGGGTTGAGTCCTCTCGCGCGGCGAATGCAAACGCTGGCGTATCGCATTGAGGGTTAGAGACGGCGGCCGCCGTGTTCCCCTCGCCTGCGGAACACAAATCGCACGAAATAGATCCCAGCTGGAATCTGACAAAGGCAAACGAGCCACACCGTAAGCGCTGTCGCGTAGCGATTACCGTGATGTACCGAAGGATCTCGCACGATACAGTCACATTCATGTAGACATCGCCATTGGCTTTTGATGCTTAGAAATTTTTGTCATTTCTCCGACGAATTCGTGTTACAATACGAGGCAAGTGTGAAAAAAAAGTGGCAGGTAGCTTTCAGCTACGTAGATGCTTAGGGCTACGTAACCGTATGGCACACATGCGAGACACACTACTTGAAATGGCGCTGTTAAGAAGTCCACGTTTGATTCGATAGAATTGTACGGATCATGCGAGGGCACTCGTTGTGGGTTATCAGAAACAGCTGGGAGTGGGGAGGAGAGGCGCACAGATGAAAAGAAATAAAAATAGCTCAACATGCTAGTAGGAAGTCCCTCGAGCGTCGTAGATACGTTGTTTGGAAAAGACGAGGACAGAAAGCGAAGAAGCAGTTCATGCAAAGGCAGGGACTCTGAGGAAACAACGTCAATAGGAGGGAACGAAGCGACGCGAAGACGTTCATTCGGTGTGACCCTGTGATCTTCTGGGCATCATCGAATGATAAAAACCGCAAATGCTATCGCATTACATCGCTCCTAGATAGCATGAGGGGTCCGTGAATTTCTTCTAATGGGTGAAGTAAAAAGCATTGTTTTACTTACCATACGACGTAAGTGTGAAAACAAATGCAGTATCTGTGAGTCAGGTTATACTTTATAAAATATCTAGGTTGCATATATTTGTTTATTATTAATTCATTTAGTTAGTTTTTGGCATGTAATATCAACCCATGCATTGCGAATGCATCAAATTAAGATGGCGTCTGCCTCTTCTCGTGATACTTTATAGATCTGGTCCGTCGCTAGCTTGCGGTCTGTTTAGACCACTAATATACTGTGGAGGAGTCGCTCGCTTTCATAGCCTGCAAATGTTGTACGCGAGCAAAGGCGTGCAACATTCAACTCCAACCATGTACGCTGTGGCTTCATTTCCCTGGACACAAGCTGTATCACGCTGGAGGGAGTGCACACAATCAGCCTGATAGACAAGCGCCTGCTTCAGAATGTGCATTACCAACCACTAGCTACGGTCATGGCTTGAGCATGTTGCTTTCGTTTTCTTTGTAGAAGGGGACGCCAGGAAGTTTGTCCATACAACCCTCAACAACATGGATCCAAAGTAAGCCTGCAATTTTTCACCGCTCATAATGACTTGGTTGTTTAATAGACGCGCAAGTACCAGGGTCTGATTGCACTGCGAAGATAGGAAAGTGACCAGCCGGCATTTTCTGAAAACCACGCAACACTGCCTGTTTACGATATCGAATGAATGTTTCGCATCATGCGGCTTGCTCGAAACTGCTTATGGGGCCATTCCACGCCAACTGGCCCAACCCGTGGCGCTCGAGCAATATCCGCTTCTTTCATAAAATTACAAAATACAATTGCACGTATATAAGCATTGCTTTCACAGTATTTTCCCAAACTATTTTGAGAGCAATAATTTTTCGCGCCCTTCAGGGCCATTTGAGTTTCACGAAACGGTGAAAAACCAGTTGCGAAACGAAAATTCGCTAAAAATCGACCGTGTCGCGGATTCTTTAAAACTTTGCGTTCTTGCGCTGTCTGAACACCTTGTTTCATCAAAAAATTGTTTCACAAGATGGTTTTATGTCATTCAATCCTAAGCACCGAGGTAAATATGCGCAATTTATAGCGTTTTGGGGAAATTTTTCACAAGAAACGGTCATGGAAGGTTACGTGAAATATTTTAATAGAACTGTCCCTAAAACTTACTATCCTCTAAAATTTTATATTCGCCGATACGCTGCGCCCAGGTTCCAAAATAAAAACCTGACTTTGGCAGGTGTGCTATTATAGCTTATAGTTAGAGCTTGATATCGCACAAAGGTGATCCAAGGCAAAATACGCAGAAAAGCAGATGATTGAGAAGCGTAACAACTTCGCCCGCATAAATATTAATCGAATAAATTTAGCGTTTTCACCGAGAAAAACAAAATTTTGAATTTGAGTCCCACTATTGCACTATTTTAGTTCGCGCTTCGACTTCACCTCGTAGCACTTCGATGGAAATCACACACTGAATTTGCTGCTTAAAAAGAAATGGGTGAGGTACCCCCAGCATATTGTTTCCAGTTCTTTTCTTTCGTACTATATTCTTTGTATAATATACATATATAAACGCGATAACAATCACAGTCAAAAATATAACAATTATATTGACTTTAGCACCTCAATGCCCAAAATAATAAACAGCTGTACTTATTAGTTTCTTCGGGCTTGACGTACAAAGGCCCTCTGCTGCGTGTCTCAACAAGAACTTTGTCGACTACTGTCCACCTGGCTCCAACTAGCTGGAATAATAGCAGAGACATATCCAAGAACTAGTGAAATGTGTTCACTAAAGCTGCCTATCAACTATATTCACCAAATGTATTCCTCCTCTTTTGCTGGCCTCACGGTTGCTGAACTTGTGCAGTGCAAGCGGTGCTCCCAGCTGACGCTCATGAAACCGATTTGAGGCCCGCTCCATACCACTTCACGATTGCGTGATCGCATATGTAGACTTCCAGTTGCACGGAAGTGCACGATGTCGATCTACCTTAAGTATAGGCATGCCTTCAGAAATGGGCATGGGCAGGACATGTAATGAGGAGGGAAGATAACCGATGATCATTAAGGGTTACGGACTGGATCCCAAGGGAAGGGAAGCGTAGCAGGGGGCGGCAGAAAGTTAGGTGGGCGGATGAGATTAAGAAGTTTGCAGGGATGAAATGGCCACAATTAGTACATGACTGGGGTTGTTAGAGAAGTGTGGGAGAGGCCTTTGCCCTGCAGTGGGCGTAACCAGGATGATGATGATGATGATGATGATGATGATGATGATGCGTTCAGCATTTAAATTCGTACGAAACACTGGCGATCGCGGCTTTGATTGCGCTCCGCACACAATCCCATCTGCACAATCCTGGTTTGTGTTTCCCGCTAATATGCCATGAGGTAAAGTGGAAGTTCGAGCCAAAATATTGCAATGGGGGGACTCGAATTCAAAAAAAAAAAATTTCTCGGTGAAAATGCAAATTACTTCGATTAAACTTTCCGGGGCGAAAGTAGCTTTTCTTCTCAACTGTGTGCGCTTTCCTGCGTACTTTTCCATCGACCACCTTATGTGTTGCCTAAACACGGGCTAAAATGGCATTTTTGCCAAAGTCAGGTTCTTATTTTACAACCTTGGCGGAAACTAACGGCGAAAACAAAATTTTATGAGACAGTAAATTTTAGGGGCAGTTATATAAAAATAAATCCATGTTTCCTTCCGTGACCGTTCATTTGGGAGAAATTTCTCGAAAACGCTATAATTTGCGCATATTTACCTCGGTGCTAAGGATTGAAAGACAAAAACATTTCGTGAAAATGTTTTTTATGAAACAATGTTCACACAACGCAAGAACGCAAAGTTTGAAAGAATGAACAAAGCGCCCTGTTTTCCACCGTTACGTAAAATTCAAATGGCATATACTTAGTAAAATACTCAGCAAGCAATGCTTATATACCTGTAACTGTATCTTTTAGAAAGTTCTAATTCAACGAAATGTACAGTAGACATAGCGACAGACATAGCGGAACTACTATATCGCAACAAATTACCCAAGCGCAAGAGTATTCCAAGATGCTATACATACCAGCAAGCCCGCATTGCAGCACTAATTGCTTGTTAAAGTTGCGTTACTTAATTCGACACTTGGCGGCTCGCTGTCTGATGTTCTTTTTTTTCCTTTCCCTGAGAGCATCAGCCGCTGAACTCTTATCTCACACTTATAGGAAGCATTCAAATGACGTCACGTACGCCATACTGTAGTCCTATTCACAGCTTCCATTGTGCTGCTGGAGATAAGCGGATTTAGATAACACGCAGGCTTTCACCATGCTCGCTATACTACAATATGGTGACCTCGATGACGTCAGTGCATACCCCGTATACTCTGTAAACGGCAGTGAGCGCTACGGGTCGTGTCAACCAATCACAAAAGAGATCCGCAAGAAGGAGGACCTCTTGTGCCGCATTTGATCGGCCTGCGTGCGAAGCCGACTGAACGGAAACTTCACCGCCGGATTAACAGCGCACGATGGGCGAGCACTTATGGCTTCACAGATTACGTAACCGGATATCGTTTCTGATTGGCTGACAAGATCCCCACCTTGCGCAGCGCTGCAGGGAGCTTGTAAGACGGATCACAGCTTGATAAGGACGCTGGCTTCACGCTCGCATGATGGTGAGGCGGACAAACGCGTCACTCACGGGTGTCTTCTAAGGCCGGGACGGCTGCTTTCCTTGGCATTTCAGTGTAGGTTCTCTAAGCGAAAGTGGTCGGCGTTCGATATAGCTACGCTCAAGACATTATCAGCGTCAGCTTGTTCCACGCCTGCCGTTTGTTGTTATCTCGTCGGATGACGAGCTTCAGCTCTTGTATCAAGATTAATCGTCTGACTTCGTTCGTCTAAAAAGTCATTCAGTCAAATTTTAATAATTACTCGCGTGTCTATTTATTCGATTCGTATTGATAGGTAAGAATCTTTAGTGAAGGCCATTACGAGGAACTCGCTAAATTATCGAATCTTCCTTACGTGGGAAGGGTTTAGAACGAGATTTATGAAACACCCCGTAAAATGCGAGGCGTACGTCATAAGCCAAGCCACGCTTGTAGCGAGTCCCGCACGCTAACGTCTCGTCGCAATGCCACTCGACAGCGCGTCAAGCCTGTGGGTCCACGTGATCCTCAGCTTCCTGTTCCTGCCGCTGGGCGTGCTCTTCATGCGCCACTTCTCGGCCAAGTTGCACATCCGGCCAGAAGAGAGCCGGGTAAGCGCCGCGCGCGTTTTCACTCCCCGAGGCCATTTAGATGCACGAATCATTTGTGCAGCGCATTCTTTTATAGTAGTTCTTCTTTTGTTACGATAGCAGTTATATGGACACTCCAGGCGAATTTCCGCCATTGTCGGCGTCGGTGTCGCCGTGAGGTGTCGTGTAAAATCTAAGCGCGATGAGATCGCAGCCGCGCACCGTATCCTGTTGGTGCGAGGAAAAACACGCGAGAATGAGCCGAGAAGAATGACAGCTTGGTGCGACGGCGTCGTCTTCTCGCACACGCAAGGAAGGAAGACGGAGTGCGTGCGCCGACTTCTCGCGCGCGCAAGAGAGGAAGCAGGGACATGCGCGCGATAAAGGCCCTTAAACTTCGTAAAGTAGCGACACTCTCCTCCTCCGCCTTCGCTCCTCCTCGTTTCTCCTCACGTTCACGCTCCCTCCTCGACCGTAGCGCCGCCTACACCGCTCGAGCGTAGCAACGGCGCCAACACGCGCTCCTCGCCACTCCGTAAACGCGTCTCGAGCGAAAATGGCGCTGAAGCACGAGGCGAGGGCTCACGTGATGCTATTAGGCCAATAGCGACGCGGCGTCGGCCAGAGCGCGCGAGGAGAAGGAGGTGGCATTCTTCAAAGCGTGGCGCTGCTTTACGAAGTTTAAGGGGCTTTAGCGCGTGAGCTAGCAGAGGGCAGGATAGGAGGGTATAGAGTGCGTCTCCGCTTTTACTCCAACCGCGGCTGCGCAAGACGTGGCTTAGCACGGCCGCACATGTCCTATCTTCGAGGTAATCTGCGATGGGCTCGAAGGCTAGCCGACCCCAGATAGCTGAAGGCTTTGTGTGCGCTGTGCTCTCGAGCGCCTGGTTCCCGTTGAAGCGAGAGGCAGCCACGAAGGGGAAGTCGCTTGTCGCTGCTGCCGCTTTTCATCGCACCATCCTTCCGATAGCGAGTGATCAACCGCCGTCATCGAGTGAGACGTGTTCATGTTTACTTGTGCGCGCGAGACACCGTGCTTGTTTATTTATTTTGTAAGCGAAAGTCTGAAGCAGTTTACACAGCTGATAAAACTACTAGGCTTACTGCCTATACCTGTCCAATAATTTGATGTGACAATCAATGCTACGCCTTTCGGGAGAAACTGCCACTTTCTTCCATCGTGCAAAAAATATAGAAAATTTCCGTTAACCAAGATATTCACGTATGTACTCATTTCGATTTGTATATCTTGTGTTTTCTACGTGCATTCTGTGTTTTCTGTGACAATGCTGCAACTATCGGCAAGAAAAGAAGGCACGGGGACAAGCGTTCTCTGCAACTAAGCAGCGTAGGCTTCCATCATGGTATCATTAAGCATCGTTGCTGATATTTTCTGCAGAATCTCGCATTTGTCGTTTTCAGCTAATCCGACATACCGCACAGAGAACGCTCGTTCCTTTGCCGCGCATGCAGGTCAGCCGGACCCTCATGATCGTCGGCGTTCCGCGCAAGAGCTGCCACGCCGAAGTTTTTCGGCAGCATTTCAGGTAAGCAGTTGCGTCGACTGTTTCGCAGATACCTTATGCGACAACGCGGAGCGGCATGTCTGCGTGCAGGCGTTCGGGGCTCTCTTTTAGGTATCTTCTGAAAAATATAGAACAGCGTTGTCTACGGAACCGCATAAAAAAAACGGAAAACACAAGCGCTGACTATCAACGAATGGTTTATTTACAAGAAGCAAACATTTTACACAGAAAGAAATCATAGCGTTTAAAGTTCCGAAACGGCACGGTGGGTTTGAGGCACGCCGTAGGGAAGGGCTCTGGATTAATTCCTACCACCTTGGGTTCTATAACGTGCACTCCAATCGAAGTAGACAAGCGTTTTTGCATGCCCGCTCTGTGGGAATGTGCGCTTCGCCGCCGGTATCAATCCCACGACCTCGTTCTCAGCAGCACTGAAAGGCAACTCGGCGGGTGTGCACCAGTGTTGCCAACTTAGGGGTTTGTTAGGTGCCTAACGGAAAAATTTGTTCTCTTGCAGGGGGTGGTTTTTTTAGCAGTTTTTATGTAAGTTGACAGCTTCTTGGCGGTGCAAACGTTTAGTTTTTCTTATTTTTGTTTTTCTGCGATAATTCGATACTTCACGTGTCGTAAACAATCAGTTTATCTATGTCCCCTTGTAAGTAAGAGTGAATTATCTTCATTCTCAAACGGTGTGCTTCACATTACCTCCTCTGTCTCCATGCCTCCTCTGAACTATAGCTCTATAGCAGTTTCGGCACTTGTTCGCAGTTTCATCCTTCGCCATTTCCGCAGGAGCCGGTTTAGCTCATTTTGCCTCGTGAAATGGCTGCTTGTGAAATGCGTCCAAATGTTCAGGAAGGAATAGTTACAGCAGTCCGTGCTTAGATACTTGTTGACGGAAGTTCCAGGTGACGCCAGACGAGCAAAGTGGCGCTGTCGCAAAGCAGAGCTTTCTGCAAAGCACGCAGATTGAGTCGCGCGCACTGCCACGAAGATGCATACAACGGCTGTGTGCAGCGTTTTTCTTCCGTAGACAGGCAACACTGCAAGAGGTACAAAAGATGTCTCACGTGTGACGCGCTGCTGAAGGCAGCCTCGCCGCGTTCGTCTGCGCCCAATCTGGAGTTGCGACTTCAGGCCTGAATGCTCAATGATAAATTCCGCTTCAGTTGCATGTGGCCCAAGCGCGTTGTTCGCAAGATCGGCAGGCTAGAAATCTACGGGGTCAGCGATGGCACCAACTCTGGACCCAGCCACGCCAGCGAACAAATGCACACAGATGACGAACCAAGATGAAACGGAAGACATTCTTCTGTTTTTTAATCAATACACGATAGTTGAACCTGTTTTCTGGCCAGTAAATGTAAGCATAATTTGTTTCGTTTCGTTTCACAACACGTTTCCGCACATCACATTTGCACAAAAAGTATCTTGGTTATTATTCATATATATTTTATTCCATTATGGACGAAAAGACACAGACTTCTGTCCAGTGTGATTTTCTTAACTTTGTTTAAATAGACGCAATTAAACATATTTTGAACTTTATTGTGATAGTTGTCTTTATTTAGCGGATTCTTAGGGGATTTTGGGTGCTCGTATCGCAGATTTTATTGTTTTTCAGGGTCTCGACTAGCGGGTTTTTATTACGAGTTGGCAACGCTGGTGCACACGAGAAAGGCGGGAAAATGTGTGATAGACAACGTAACATTACCATAAGCACGCGTGTCAACAGAAGACAAAAAGAAAGGCGTTCTCCTCGCACCCTCTGGTACTCGGCATAAGCAAAGATTTCGCGTCCACTCCGTGGACTGATGTCGTCATCACTTGCGCCAACCAATCGGTGCCACGTCGCATCTTCGCCACGCCTGTAATGTTGTCGCTTGAGTCAACCAATCGGAGCAGGTTACTACGTGATGATAGCTGCGCACCGTGTTGTCCGTCTTTGTTTTATTGCAATAGCAGTGGATACTCCAGGCGCATTTCTGCCATCACCGTCGCCGTAATGCTCCGTGTAAAGTCCAAGGGTGATAACATCATCAGCGTGCTCCGTAGGCTGTATGTGCGAGGGCGAGCCGACGACGGTGGCTCAATCTCGGCTGAATAAACGTACACTCGCCAACTGAAAAAAAATTCAAAACACAGATTGACGTTTCGGCGCCCAAAACAGGTGCCTTGTTCACAATGAACGTATGCATGGTGGTCTTTATCATATACGCGTCGGAAGACGTAATGCGCTTGCGTACAACTCAGGGAGGGGTCCCCGTGTCCGGTTTATCGTGTTTGTCGTGTTATCGGTATATCATGTTCTTTCCTCGCCAGACGAGTTTTCGTCAAACCCTCGACTTCATGGCTCAATGTCGAGCGCGCGAGGGAGGAAAGTGGGGAGGAAGCCCGCCGTCTTCCGTCGCGCGTAAGGCACCGGTGGTTGAGCGGGGAGTTCTACTCCGGCGGTCGCTGCGTAAGGCGCGGCTGCGTGGTTTCTATCTCGAAAGTGATCTGCGATGGGAACAGAGCGCGCCGAGTGCTGGTAGCTTCGTGTGCGCTGTGCTCTCGCCTCTTAGTTGCGTTGAAGCGAGAGGCCGCACGAAGGTCGATTCGCTCGCTGCTGCTGCCGCACTTCCTTACTCCAGCGTTTACTCCAGCGGATGAGATGTGTTCATGTTTGCCTGTGCGCGCATGACATCATACTTATTTAGTTAGTATGTATATGTTTACAAGTTATTACGGCCGATAAAACTACTATCCTTATTTCATATAGCTGTCCACTAATTTGCTATCGCAATCAATGCTTCATCTTTCGGGCGAAACTGCGGCTTTCTCTCGGAATGTCGATGCTCAACCAATTCCACTCGCGCGCAAGTTTCTATGGCAATGAAATATGTTTCTGCATATGTTGTTATTTTTAGCCAAGTACTCCACCAGAGCTGAGAGCGCTCGCTGTTTCTATTTCTCGGAGCAGATAGTGAATCGGCGCAGCTTGCTACTTGCGACTGTTACGCATTCGTCAGAACGCAGAAGAAGGAAACGAAAAAACTAATAGGTATTCGTGCTGATCGAGTGGTCTATCTTATGCCTTAACTTTGTGCGCTGTAGCAGATAAAGTGTCAACGTTATATGTTACCCAGCCCAAATTGACGTGAATGACGAGACTAGGACTGTATAATATTCAAGACCATTGTTACGCAGGAGCGGTTATCTTAAGCAGCTTTTCCCTCACTGTCACAGAAAGTGGCTGTGAGTACAGCCCAACGTAGCACGATTTGAGTGTCTTCATTCAAGCGATTATCTCACGCGACGATTCGGTCAAGTATATTTTCCGACAATAAAGTTATCTCTCTCTTCCTTGGCTCAATACCGTACAAAGGCGTGGGCTCTATTTTCGTTTTGTGTTCTATTGCACGTTAAACGTGCGCACTTACACCTTCCTCTCGCGTGTAAAAGGCCGAAGAACCAGGCTTTAATGACTTAATCACTTTTGTCTTTACAATGACTTTCCATACGGACGAGCAGGGAGGCCTACCCAGAGTGCGTCATCCAGGACATAAAGTTCGCCTACGACATCCGGGAATTGGTGGTACTAGACAGCAACAGGTATGTTTCACAGTTTTCCCCTCTTTCTACAGTTTGTGCTCGTAACGTCTTACTTTTTTAGTCCTACCATTAATATTTTCAGCGGACAGTAAGCGCGGTGCCTTGTGCCTTCTAGTTCTGTGACCTTTCGTAGTGTTGTTCGATCTTGAAGTAATATGCACCAACTAACTCACTTAGTCCCGTTATTCTTGGAACAGTTGAAATAGTGTATCTTCGCCTAGTGTGAACGATTTCAACCGTATAGTGTGTACTTTACTTTTCGTACTACCAAAAGAGAGGCTCTCACTGATAATGTGCATGCATCTTGCGAGAACTTGTCAATTTATTGATATATTTGTTTGTTTTTCAATCATTACCCATGCACATTTCATGTTCATGTTTATTCCAAAGTTATGCTTATATGCTCATCCGCAATCTGCCCGTGGATATTTCTGTAACTTCTTGCTGCCTTCTTGCTGACGCTTATTACTAATACCTACTATAAGGTACCCTATCACATCCCTTATATGTATTATAGCTAGGGATCTGCTTTTATATGCTTGCATGTAAAGGCAGATGTTGATGGTGTGACCGAGCGTTGTCGTTTGCTTCTGCTTCTTTGTGTTAGGTCCTTGTACGCTGCCTGCCCCTCGATCAGTATTCAGTATGAACGCCTACCAAATTGCTCAACTCTCTACTTTAGTGGACGATAATAAACCTTCTTGATTTCGACTGAGTGACCTACTGTACGGGGTCACACCGCTTGTCCCCACCTAATTATACCATACGCAATATACTTACCTTTATACGATTATAATAAGGAACTTTACTTTGACTTAATTATCGCAGGGAAGTGTCGACGCAAGCCCGCATGTGGTGCGAGAACCAAATCAACGCCACCGGAAAGAGGCCCAAGATGCGTCCCTACCAGTTCAGCCGGCTTTGGATCTTCGGGGACGCGTGCGGCTGCAAGATGGTGGGCTCACGAGATTATCTCAAGCGTATAGAAGCGTCGCGACGGCGCGTACAAGGCGCCTATAGCTCTCTAGTTGCGGCCTATGTCAGGCATGTGCTTCGCTGTGCGCCGTGCTACAACATTATGCACTTGTCTACATATAACATATTGCTGCTCCAGGACGATGGGAACGTTTAGGCACGTTATAGTGCGAATATATAGACGGTGGGAAGAAGCGCATTTCGTGTTTCAACGTTCGAGTGTTCCTTGTTGGTGCGCTATAGTTTAGGGCGCAGTTTAAGAAAGACCTCTTTGTGCATACCTGTAGAGGTGAAGCTAGAAGCACGGTGGCGGCACTAACAGCCTGAAACGCAAATGCGTTTCTGACTTTTGTCGTTGAGAAACACCATCACAAGATGTCGCTACCACATCATCTGCGCGGGCGTCCACATCAACTGTGCACCGGTATTTCGTAAAATGGAATACCGTGAACTCTGATTCCGTAAACTATGATATCTGTGCGGAGTTTTATGGTATTATTCATGTGTGCGCGGCCAAAGGTTTCAGTGATAGCAATAACCATTCGCGATTCCTCTCCTTCAACTCCCTCTCTCTCTCTCTCTCTCTCTCTCTCTCTCTCTCTCTCTCGCCACCAGGTGGACGCCCTGGACTACTACTCCCGCGAGGAGAGCGAATACCTGCGCGAGGTGGAGAAGGAGCGAGCCAACGCGCTCGATCGACCCGTCGGTTTCGTGTTCGTCACCTTCGAGACCGAGGAGATGGCGATGATGTAAGCGCGTGCAATGCGCGCGCGAGCCGCACGTGTGAGTGTGTACTGGGCTTGTGCGCGCGAAAAACTTTCTGTGGCAGCGAAGGGACATGTGACGATGAAACGGGCAAGTCGGAAGTGGCTCATTGTAACCAGCTGCATGGGCGAACGGGCATGGACCGCGACGCAGGGAACACAGCACTAGCGCTGCCCATCAGCTGAAACGTTATCCAGAAGAACTGGCTCAAATACGACAGCCTGGATGCAAATCAAGAACATATTTCTGGTCACATGATGAACGACGCGATGATGGGCCATAAAAGGAGGGAAACTTTATTTTCTGTGTTTTCTTTATTTTCTTTATTGACCTTATATCAGTACCCACGGCTGGTTGATGCAATCGCCCTCGCCTTTTACAATTTCAAAATCTTTGGCAATTTCATGCGTGTGCCAATAGAGATGGCTCATGATTATCGACGATGAACTTGTTGTTCACGTGATTCTCAAAAACTGGTTTTTGTATACAGGCTATTGTATTTTACAGCGTTTTTCTGAGGACGAAGTAAAGACACATTGACACAGCACCAGCGCTTCACTACATCAGCACCATGTAGATGTGGAAAACCACATCATCGTCATGCTATTTACTGCAGCACTTACATTAGCGTAAAACTCAAATCCGAATTTTACTTCATCGCTTTGCTCTTAGTTTGTTTTTTTTCATATGCGAGCAGCAAGCTATGATGATTCAGTATGCGTCCTGAGAAACCGACACAGAAAGCGCTGTTAGCTCTGTGAAACTCCACTGGACTACTTGGCGCACAAATACATTCGCAGAAGTACCGCCGTTGTGGCTTCCTCTTCAATCACAGACGCAGTTATACCCGATTATGGTTGATAGGACCATGTTAAATATACAGCATGGCTAACGGGCGAATATGAACGGAACACAACGACTATAGCAACGGTTACTGACTTGTGAATCACGGACTCGCGAGGGATTTCTCAAACTATACATTGTACTTCGGCACAAGAACCCCCAGTTCCAGATTCGAAGGCACGTGAAAAGCTGATGTACTCCCTCTAGTCAACCACTGCATTGATGCTTGGCATCTCGTAATTTCTCGTTGCTACGGTAACACCATCCGACGCTTGGTGCATATGTTAAGGCAAATTTCTAGTTCAGCCGTATATGCCAAACTATATTTAATTCCTCTTATATACATATATATACATATATATATTAAAGGCGGCTCGATGGTCTGGGCCTAATTATTCGCTATTTGGGTGATTGGTTCATTTGAACTGTGCTGTTCTCGCGGCGTCCTTTCACAGGAAAAGTTTAGAGGAGGAGGTTCCGCTTCAAGGGAAATTGTTTTGGGACTAGTTACAGTGGTTCGTGTAACACCGCCCAGGGTTTGCAAGGACTACCGGTCGCAGTGCCAGTGCTACGCCACCACGCCTTCCTCGAGCGTGAGCAAAGAACTGAAGTCCAACTCCTGGAAGGTCGTCTTTGCTCCGCCTCCCAGCGACATCTTCTGGTAAGGGCTCTTATTTGGTGACGATGGACCTGCACCTAAAAGTAACGTAGCGGAATTGTTCAATATGCATGGCGAGGAAGACTGCAAAGACTCGCTGCTGAGCACAGCGCTATATTTCGAAGTTGTTGAAAACGCTTTCCTTCTGGGTACATCCAAACTAAACAGAGGGGTAACCCGAAGATGAAGGAAGAAGTGATCAGTAATGAACACACAAGCAACAAGATTTGATCTAGAGCCAATGTTTAGAAAATAAAGTGTGACTTCTTGTGGAGAATTCACGTAGCCTTGTCGAAACCCTGCCTTCACGCCTCCCTTGTTCATCCGCTGTGAATCACTCCTTATGTGTCTCTTTTGGCAAGTGTCTGGTATCATTCTGCCATAACACATAAAGCGTCTAGTGCAGTCGGTGAAGAACATCACCGTGAGGACGGCAGAAGTGTCATAAATTAGCAGTCGTGTATGGAAACGTTAAACGCCCAAGCGCGTTCTGACACATCGCTTGTTGCGCGACTCAGCGCAAGGTCGCGGATATGATACCGACCGGGGGGGCCGCATTCTGTTTTGTGCGGAATGCAATAAATGCTTGCATACCATCCATTGTGTTGCACGTTAAAGAGCCCTAAGTGGTCAGCGTTAATATAATGACCACCACTACTGCGTGCCTCATAATCAAATAACGAGAAGAAAGGGGGTTAACCAAGGGGCCCGATTTTTATTTATCATATCATGAGAAGCCAACAAACAAAAGACACCAAGGAAAATATAGGGAACAAAAGCAACAGGAAAAACAAAGGGGAATTTTTATTGAATTAATGAATTGACAAATTAATTCTTTAATTCAATATGTAAGTACAAGTAATTTCCCGTATTTTGTGCTTGGTGCCTTTGTTTGTTCGCTTCTAACGATATCATAATCAAATAGTTGTTTTGAAACGTAAAACCACGTAATTATTTTAATTTCACTTTAGCATCTTTTCTAACAAGTACATGTTGGTTCGGTATAGTGGAAATTGCAAGTACATCATTTGAACACTAGTTAGTTCATTTTTAACATGGTTTTTTAGAGCGCGTACAATCTAAACATCATTCATATTCTTACTTCTTTCAAGAAAAATGACCTAGTTGATGTTAAGGGTGATGCAGTACATCATAATATATGTTGGAAACTCTAGTTAGTACCCAGCGTAACTGATGGGGAACGAGGTACAACTAAGTTGGTGAAGTGTAGCCTTACAGAAAAGGCAGTTGCTGTATTCTTTGCACAACCACATTATTTGGCTCCACATCAGTTATGCAATGCACCATCAAACGTTAGCCACCATTTGTCATGCATATTCTTTCGAACCTCTCGAGAAGATCTGGTGTGTCCCTGCGTGAGACGTTATTACGACAATCCTTAGTCGAGAAAGTCCGAAACACTGCATGAAAGCCGTGACGCCATTAGCACCAGGGTCAACATTTTCTCGTCTTATTCGAGATTTAATAAAAGAAACGCATCTGTGACCCTTTTGTTTACGAAATAGTTTTCGTAACAGCGAAAGCATATATTGGAAAGATCAGCTTTCACACTGATATTGTTTGGCAGTGTTTGACACATTGTAGTTTTCAGCGATGTACGTTTTTTCGTAAAGCGTACGACACCGAATACGATACTTTACAGAAACAGTAACTAGAGCAGTCTCTGCAGTACGCAAAGGCACCTGCAAACTCAACGCCGACATTTCGATTCATTAAACGCAATACGTCGATCACGATGTGTTTCGATGCCTCCAGCAGTTTGAAAAGCGCCTACATCTAGCAAAAAAGAACGGTACATGGTTTAACACCCCAAATCCTCTAGACTTAGGGACATGTCCTTAATGTTGGCAACAATGGCACTAACTGGTCCAGCAAGCGACTCACACCCAGCTTTCTTTATCCTTATCGCATTTTTTCTTTATCGGTATAGTATCTTATCATGACGATCTTATCTATTTGTGCTAGTTACTATAGGGATTGTGTCGGTATCCTACATGATCTTCTACCTACTTTTTTACTATCTTAACAGTTTGATGTATCATACTATCTGCATTCCTAAGCGATGCTACCTTACGCCATGGCAAGGCAGGTTTCGAGCTCCACATCGAAGCATCAACGCGCTTCTTATGTCGGTATCTGCGCCTGGTACTTTCAGGGAGAACCTGTCCATCGGCAAGTGGGCCTGGTACATCCGCTCCTTCTTCATCAACTTCGTACTGTTCCTCATCCTCTTCTTCCTGACGACGCCGTTCATCATTGTGTCCAACCTGGAGCACATATTTCCCTCGGCGGAGCATCTGGCATGTATACCTCCATCCCTCAGAGCATATCCCTGTCACTGTCAACACTGTGGAAGGCTACTAAACAAGAGCCAAATTCACAAAAGTGATATCTGCCACTGGCACGGCGCCTTCGCTAATATGTGCAGCATGAGGATTGGCTTAGATTCGTTTTTACGAACAATTGTCGTGTGCGATTTTTTTACGGGTGTGCAGAAACTTGGTGGTTAAAAATAAAAAAATTAAGCAGGCGACAAAGGCATATGGCAGTGCAAAAAGATAGGCGTGAATTTAGGATATCAAAAAAATACAAATATGAATTTTATTTGAGACGCGCATAGATTGTGTTCTAGTGTTGATAAAGAGGGAACTAGATTAGGACAGGTCACATAACGATTGAGCAAATAACCGGTTATCTTCAGAAGTAACAGGGTTAGTTTCAAGATAAGGCAAGATAATTTCAAAGGAGGCAGTGGAGCACCGAGATTACGAAGTTTTAAAGCGTAAATGGGGCCATTTTAGGCAGATCGGAGGATCTTGGGAATGCTAGTGTTACTACTGCTACTAGTGCCACTGCTACTGCTAGTATTGCAATTAGCACTACTAAAAGTTACATACTAAAAGTTCCGACAACCGCTATATACAACTACTGGTATCTCCGCTAAATGTGCACCATGCGACCTTTCTCCACACTAGCAGTGCCCGTTCTGTGTTTGTCCCGCGCCTATGAATCCACCAGTTTTTTAGCCCTCTCCCCAAATTTGTCTATCCAAGGTGTCATGAAAGCAATCCGAACAATAATACGTGCCAAACGGCTTCATTTTTTTCAGAACCCTTTCTTGTCAAAGTTCCTGCCGACCATGATGTTGTGGCTCGTTGCAGCAGCCATGCCAGCCATGGTCACAATGTCTGACGTCTTCATTGCCCACTGGACCAGGCAAGTACCAGATAACTCTTTGGGCGTGTGCTTGAGCGTCCTTAAAAAACGCAAAGCGTGTGTTAGCATGTGCAGTTGAACGTATTTGCACACTGTTTTCGTAAAGAGGGACTTACAGAAAAACAATGATGCTCATTCTGTTTTCGCAGATCATCGAGGAACCACTGGGTCATGAGGAAAATTTTCATATTCCTCTTGTTTATGGTGCTCATTCTGCCTTCCCTCGGCCTCCCCAGGTGAACTATGAAACTGAGGGCAAGCCGATAGTTGTTGTGTGCTACTATATTTATATAATCATTTCCATTTCGCAGTGCTGAAGTACTAGTTTCCTGGGTTCTGAAGCCGACCAATGAAACACACCTGTGGAAGTAAGTGCGCTGTCATAACCTTGCTATCGAGGAACAAAATACTAATGCTAGTTGGTACAGTAGTTAATTACTTACGCTGTGTGGGATGCTACATGCGAAGCACACACTTGTGCTCCTGGCCTTCGTCTGCTACTTTTCATGCTTAACGCAGTAGTTTCGAGACTAACTACGCTATTACACTGCTGGCTACTTGCAGAATTCTACTCGTAATAATGTATTCATTTAAATAAGCACTGCAGTTGTAACTGTATGCCATCACATTAATTACGACGGCTAGGACCACAGCTTATTTGATACTATGACTGCGGCGGTTTTTTCCCACAGACACAGATCTGCCGTGGCTTGCTTTATTCATCACTTGCCATCTGCCACCGCAAAACCCGAGGGCCAAACTCCGAAAACTTCTTAATCATGAAAGCTCTCTCTTGGCCATTGGCCAATAGCTGGCCGCGTAATGTCACACATCACGGTTGACTTGCATCTGCATTACGAACAACGGTTCTATAGCGTAAGAACTGTATTCTGAAAACGGGCTTTATACAGTGTACAGCTTATGGTCAGTAAGAATGGCTGCAACAGGTCTATTGTGTGATAAATAGCTATTATTTAAGTAAATTAGGTTAGAAACTAGTCGTATCCTAGTAAACCTTAGGTGACGAAGCACTCTGCTTTGGTATATGTTCTGCTTCCTGCGACCGGGCAGGAGAGCTTTCGCGCTGTTATTGTAATGAACTAAGAGTGGTCTGCGTCGACACATTTTTGCAGTTCCTATTGTAGTTCTGTAAAACACACGTTTTCTGCATTGGATGAAGGTTAGAGTTATCTGAAGGTAACTCACATATATTCTGAAGATATTTATACATATCCCTCAGTTTGTTATATTTTTTCGCCCACGGAAGTACATTTGTGTTGCATGACTCTCAAGTTCAAAGTTTAAGGATTTGAAAAGGCTGTCGTGATAGCTATTACGCCGCCGACAGAATTGACCCCTCCAGATAATTTGAATAAATTCGGTTGTTGCAATAAATGGGGGGGGGAGTACTGCGCGCCTTTTCCCCAACATTGTCTCAAGGAGACGCCACTAACTCTTCGCATACATCTAGTTTACGCTATCCTGGCATCCTTCTAATCAGTCCATTGCAGCTATCCCAAAGCTGTTCATCATCTGCATGACTTATACGAAAGCACAGTGAAGCTAAGGCTCTGACATTTTGAGACGACCGCTTGGGGTTGGGGGGGAGGGGCAGTGTTGAATGTACATTTTTGAAGAAGGAAAGACAACAGGATAGAAAGAACACCAATCCTTGGCTGACGTTACAGCTCCTAAATGTTCAGCCGGGAATTCTCAGGGGACCCGACAATGTCTCTCATCATGTTGCATGCGGGGCACACCATGTCACAGACACGTGTGACACAACCGTTGGCATAGATGCATAGACAGACACTTTCTCGGTAATTGTGGCAGGCGGAGTAGCAATCCAGCTATAAGACTCTTTTGTAATGCAACGCTTCGTGCAGTAATTACGATTTCTCCCCAGTGGTCGAAACAGAGTCCGGACGCTCCGCCACAGCGTTTCTCGTGACCCGCTGTGCAGACTCGGAACGCTGAACTTCGCAGTTTCATTTTAGTCAATATATTTATTTAGTTATTTGCGCTTTGGGTACATAAGCAATTAATTATTGCGCTTTTTCCCTATAAACATTGGAAATGCCTTGTCTAATTACCGTCTGACTCGGCTTTCTAATTAAGCTGAATGTCCAATATAACTGCGCCCGACAGGTGCCTGTACCTACCAGACAGTGGCGCTTTCTTCATCAACTATGTGGTGACGTCGTCCTTCGTGGGCACCACCATGGAGCTCATCCGATTTCCCCAGCTGTGCCTCTTTATTCTGTACACCTTCATGTCACGCTCCAAGGCCGAAACATTCGCCGTGCAGCGGGTGAGAACCACGCTCTCTTTAATGCGATAGCATTAAGCAGGACATTGACCGGCCATCACTGCTGGGGTAATGCGATAGCATTAAGCAGGACACTGAGCGGCCATCATCGTTGGGGTCGACGCAATGCAGTGTGGACCGCCCCTTGAGTCATGTGGTTGGAAATCGTGAGGGCGGCGGAAGGGGGGAGATAATTTTATATCGCTTTACAATTTGTATCCTCGAAGATTTAGTTTATATGAACCCGATCTTGGAGGCAGTGTAATATTATCGTCGTGGGTGCAGTCCTGTTACCACGCAGTGACCGGTATGTGTTCAATGCGTTTTCAAGGACGTACTGTAATCAATCTTTAATTTGAATCGCTCAGATGTAACCTGAAGAAACCGTAATTTTTTCAACTGCTCTTCGTAACCCGCCGCGGTGGCTTAGCGCCTATTGTGTTACGCTGCTATAGGCACGAGGTCGCGCGATCGAATCCCTGCCGCGGCGGCCGCATTTCGATGGGGCCGAAATGCAAAAGCATCGGTGTCCTTTGCACCGAGGGCAGGTTAAAGATCCTCTGGTTGTCAAAATTAATTCGGAGTCCCCCACTACACCGTGCCTTATAATCAAATCGCGGTTTTCACACGTATAAATCGAAAATTCAATTTAAGAAAGGCTCTTCGTAATCTACGCTCTTAATACTTATGAAAGGCAAATCGCCAACGTTGAAAGGCCGGCAATTGAAGATATTCAGGTAAGCTTTATTTCAAGGTCAGACCGAACAACAAGGAGCCAGGTAAAAGCCTGGCCTTTTCGTGGTCTGTACACATCACTGTTTCACATCAACAATTCATCACAAAATTCGCTTAACTTGTTTGAGCAGCCAAGGACGGGGAAACCGGCCATAAAACGGAAATTGACAAACGTGACGTTAGGAGACAGGAAGACGGCGTTATGGTCGAAGAGTAAACGCAGGCAGCTGATATTTCAGTTCATGAAATTTCAGCGGGTTTTTAATATACAGTATAGATAACCTGTTCACGTTCTGCATGCAGGCATCGCTGTTCGAGTTCCACTTTGGCGTCCACTACGCTTGGTACCTGCTGATATTCGCGATTACCATGATCTACAGCCTCTCCTGCCCACTCATCGTGCCCTTCGGTAAGTGCACGGAAGGCAAACTCCATTCCATTGGGGGGCAAAAGCGCGTAGAGTACCTAGACGGCCCATCACAACCTGTGCTCTATCATAAAATTCAATAGCACTCAGAGTTTCAATGTACCGTCCAAGTAAGAGTGTAATTCCATAATAGAAGTAAATAAAGTATTGCGAGCGAATTTCTGAAGAATCTAGCTACAACACCCCCCCCCCCCCCACAGCAGACACGCTCCCATTGGCTTTGACCGGCGCGCTAAAGAGACGTTTCTCACCTGCATTCTCCCATTTCGAACCCGAAGGAACACATGACGTTTACGTAATGACCCTTTCCTCCATTTCTTTCGCCCTTGCTACACAGTGTTTCTGGTGGTACGTTAGCGCATTCTGTGTTTCACGGGAATCCCAGAGTTGCTGCTGCTGCAGCATCAAATGTTGCGTTGGGGGCGACCGCCTGTGACGTCACCGTTTCTGACAGGGTAGTGGTTCCTCCAAGAGTGGCGCGCGGGATTTCGTTTGAATGTTCCATTGTCTTCGCAGTGCATTTGAGTGTAATACTTTGCAGACGCGACCATTGCTGCGTGATCCACGCACCTAGCTTGTATATTTGCAGTGCCCAAACTTGGCGAGGAGGAACTTCTGCGCAAAAAAAGAATATTTTGTGCAGTTTATGAAAGCGCTTGATGCAGAGCACGTTTACCAACCGCCTTTTATACCGTGTTGTAAGCACTTACAAAAAATATGAATTTCCCCGGATCGACGCCATCTGTTAGACAGCTCCCTCGCATATTGTGTCTTTGTGGTTCCTCGTCCCTCAAGTCCTAAATGCCCTCATTAAAATCGCAGTGACTTGTGAGGGGCCGCCAAAGCGCCTTCTAGATTTGGCGTCAGGTATCTAGCGAGCGTGACAAAATGTACTGATGAATGCAGGCTGTGGTTCAAAAATTTTCGCCTTGAAGAAATATGCCACGCCATTGATTTGGAAGCTGCAGTTGCCCATGGTACGGCATACGCAAGCGGACGCTTCACTGAACATGAAGAAATTTGCCAATGGCACAAAAAAATGATATACCGGCAAATGCTTTCCATGATACTGCACCTACGCAGTGAACGTTTCATCGACGGAGAGTTAAACATGAAAGAAACTTCCTCACGGATAAAAAAAATGTGTATGATGGGCAACCTTCTTCCTCTTCAACCTCAGGCAAATAAGAGTCCGCTTGAGTAAATATTATCTCCGTCAACGCTTGAGGGTCACGTTTTATGTCTCACCATTCGAGTTTCTATAAGGTTCAAATGTTTGAACCCGTAGGCATATAGCTAAAGAATCACCGCCCAAGCACTCCATACGGATAGTAACCACCGAAGCTGAAACGTGCGGCTCCGGTTTTTATCGCTGTATTAATCCCGACGGTTCATTAAACGATGGCTTGGTAGGCTGCTGAATCATCGGCACGCAGTTGTTAAGACTTGTGCCCGAGCTTACAGCATCGGCACGGCATAGACGAGCTCGTTCCCGGTTCTGCTCAAGGTGTTGCTGATCGAAGGCTGCCCGCTCCTCAGGAGTACGTATGACGCGTGGCCTACCCACATCGGAGCCGCGGAGAAACTGCTACGCGCGCATGCTCAGCTAATCCAGCACCACCTATGTAGCACAAGGCCGTTTCACTTCGGTTCGTGACGTCATGTTACCTGGCCCGACTGCCACAGAATCTAATGTGAATGCTCCCGAGTAGGCAGCAGTGATTTTAACGTAACCGCTTTCATCACGCCAGCCTTGTCAATGGAAATTACGGGCCAGGTGGCGTGACGTCATGGATCCGAGTAAACAGGCCTTGTGCTTTAGCGCACGCGCACAGAGTTGCGCCAGAGTTTTCGGCGTACAGGTGACCGACAGACGGACGGACGAATCGTCTAGCCATATACAGCTTCGCTGTAAAAGTAAAGCTCAAATGCTCAGGACAGAAATGATATTACAAGTTACAGAGTTACGGCATCGTTTCTTTTTTTTTCGACGTAGTGTAATACAGTATGGTTGGCAGTGTAACCTGAATCCTTAATCTGTATGGCTAGTTTTGGATCCACACCATAAGAGTCAGCATAAATTACATTCCAATGCAGAAAGCAAGAATATAGGGAACCTTATTTAAAGGCTTGTTTTTGTGATAGAACAGTATTAGGAAACTTCCTAAGGAAGCTTAGTATTTCATTCCAGATTTTTGCACCGACAAATGATAGGGAATGTTTGCCGAATACATTATGAGTTTTCGGCAAGTTGATTTTCTTATGCGCAGCCTGTCTGCCATCCCTTGCAGGCGTGAGAAATAATGATGAGGGGTCCGGTTTGTTCGTGGTTAATATTCTGTGGATTGGTATAGCTGTGTTATAGTCCCAAGCTTGGATAGAAGAAGAAGAAGAAGAAACTTTATTGTAGGATAGTCCGGCAGTTCTTGCTGTGGTGGCCTCAGGTGGCGGCTCGAAGTCCTTGGACTCGGGCGGCATCTTCAGCTTGCCGGACGGCACAGAGCCCAAGCTTGGACAAGTGTCATTAATTTAACTGCGCAAACTGGTGTGCAGAGGGCGCGTCCTTAGTGTTCGATGCATATATTTTCACCCACGTTTCTGAGTTTTGATTAAAGTATCAATGTATGAGGCGTAGGTGAAACCCCGTGACTCTATAAAATGTGTTAAATGGCAATGAAACGTCGCAATGAATGAGACATAATGTTTGAGGGTGGAAATGGTTGCGCGCCTTTATAAGGTATAACAACCAAAAACTATTTTTTAGTTACCTTTCAATATGTGGTGCCCAGCGTAGTGACGAGTCAGGACTTACTCCTACATAATTATTACTGCTTCTTTGTTGCATTTCTGACCCTCCAAGGTACAAATTGCACTCTTTAGTATAGTTTTTCGGTAAGAAGGAAATGCTATATATACGTGGGCTTTTTGGAGCTCAAAATAAGTTTGGTAATTTCAAACCATGCTAAACTATTCTGCAGCTGTCGCGTTCTTATATTGTGTATGCTGTCTTCCGCGGAATCCCTCCTAATTTAAGAGGTTTTTATAGTTGTGCAATGGATTCTGGTAAGGCCTCCTCTGTAATGCTACTGAATGTGAAACTAAGCGGTAAAGAACTACGTTGTCCCCATGTTATTGGCTCGTGCAGGCCTGGTCTACCTCTGCTTCAAGCACAGCGTGGACCGCTACAACATCTATTTTGTGTACACACCATCGAAGACGAACAAGTACATCCACGCCACAGCCATCGATTTCGTCATCGGCTCCCTGATTCTACTCCAATTCACGCTCGCCATATTCTTCTACCTCAGAACCGGTGGGTTCTTGTTTTCGTTTTTTTTTTTGTTGTTGTTGTTGAGATGCCGGTCAAATTATTGATTGCATAGTTAAAGGAAACTGCATTAAATGTATTTCCGGCGTGTTGGTTATGCCATATCTACAGGTTACGAAAGCTATGTAATCCATCATTTAATCGCGGAGACGTTTACCACGTTCAGACAGTAGTTTAAAATCTACTTCGTGGCACGCGCTTGTGTTCCGAAACCCGCAAGGAGAACACAAAGACAAAACGCTAAGAAAGGAGCAAAGTCTGGCCAATATGTTTGCTTTGGACCAACATGAATCTAGTAATGATCTATCCAAGGGCGTCGGCAGTAAATATGGTCAACTATTTATATAGCGATGTATATATGACAATTTACATATGCATCAATCAATCAAATTTGATTTCACTTCAGAACTGTTCCATTATATGTACAGAGATCAAATCCAATTTTCTTTTAGGATAGTAATCTTCATGGGGCACACAAAAGGCCTAAAAGGGCTTGATCGTGCCGGCACCATATTAAGTGGTAGAAATGTGCAGGATGATTAATCAAAAGTAAATGCATGTTTAACAACATGTTCAAACATGCATTGAACAGGCATTTCTGGGAACACATCAATGTACCATTTACAATGCGCATCCGAATAACACGAAAAAAAGCAGCATGTCCTGTTCATTATTATGTATAACACCTACTCACCACGGCCCATTCATCATCGTCACTTAAAAAAATTAATTGTTCTGTAGTATCCATCTAACCGTTGTTTAGGTATGCGTTGTATATATGTGAATGTATGTACTTTCGACTTTCATGTGCATGTTTACTTCGAAGAAAAATCCCCTTAAATGTCGCGAATATATTTACCATCACTAGGCTTCGCAACGCGACTATTAGGTAACGCTTAAAAAACGCGGACGCCAAGCATTGTCATGGCATTTTCTTTTTTTCGTTTAAGCATTACATTTGCGTCTCTTAAAGACGAAGTTGGATGTGCCAAAGCATAGCGTTCACCAATGGTGTCAGAGATAGACACCATCGGTGAATCGAAAAAGAGATTAAACAACGCCATTTGTCGAGGGAGATTCTTTCAAATCATTTGAGAGCAGCACACATTGCAAAAAGGAAGAGCAATGACAATGAATGTCAAAAGATTCGTCAAGCAATTCAGGAAACAAATAGTAGTTCCTCGGCTGTCAACAACTTTGATATATTTTCTTTGTACTTTTTACAGGAAACAGCAATGTGACGGTGGCTACTTGCATTATAGCCCTAATGTCCTTCCTAATGTTTCTCGGTCAAGCCATGATGAAATGCTTTCGTGATTTCGGACCGATAAAATATGCGGTAAGTTTTCATTTAAATGTGGCACCATGGAAACAGTATCTCGTCAAGCGATCGTTGCTTTGGCGATTGTGTTGTAATCCACGTAATTATTTCCGTGGCATATATTTACAAGCTTTCCTAGTGTTCGTGCAGTTAACCATTTAACTGGCAGCGCAACAATATTGTTGACCTAACAAAAACATTGCAAAAACGAGACAAATCTTTACATTGGTCTGTGCCTCTCAATTTACATCTGTTTATATGTCTGCTCAACAGTGGCATTCCCAAAAATGTCAATCGTGAGCAGCAGCGGATGTCCTGATGGCGAAACTGAAAGACTTTGTCGTCCTCTTCTCAGCACATTGTGGTCATAATCTCGCCGATATGGTTTCTTTTCCTTCGTTTAAGCAAGCTGTTATTTTTATCGCCATAGAGGTGCATCTCCAGAACACGAATTTGCCTTACGAAAGTCAGTACGAAACACTAGTTTTTACCATAAATTAATTGGCCTCCAAACAGCTGGTCAACAATATTTTTGACCTGCTGTATCTCACTTAGTTTTTAGAGAAACTCTTTAATATGTCGGCTGGTGTGTATTTGACCTATATAAAGAAGAAATAAGGCAATGAAAATATTCTAGGCCAAGTCTTTTTTATCTTACCAGCTAAAGGATTAAGTACTAATACGTGTACAAGCGCTGTTTTGCCTATCCTAAAACATGTATTTTTGGAAGCTTGGCGGTATACATCGATGCGACCATTCGCCCTATCCAGGCTTTCTGGACAGTGCCTAACTATAACAAGTTAGGTAAAACAAACGACCTGCAGTACCCACGAGATGTTATAATGTCGCATTCTTGTGCTACATGATGCTTTAAATTATCAGAATAGGTCATTGACCGATGCCAAACACACAACGACGGTTCTAGATCTGTGCAGAGTCTGCGCTCACAATCTTACCGCGAGATGTGTTTATGCAGGGTGTCCCAACTTCCCTTTGTTTTCTATTGTGTGGAGCGAGTTCCAAAATAATATTCTGCTTAATTGAAGATGAGTCACGAATAACTAACGGACTTATAAAATTCAGGGCAGAACTTCCAATTACAATGTCGTAGAGCCTTCCAAACATCATATTCAGCGGCTTCTAAGTCCCTATTCGTTTGGTAAATGTTTTTCTGTTCCTATAAAAAGCCCGTGCTATATGAAACAAGAAGCAGGTCACATGGCCGCTAGCGCGCCGCGATTGTAGTAATTGATTTGTTGAATTTAACATCCTAAAACAGCACTGGGGCTTTTAGAGAAGGCGTAATATGAAAAGCTGTGGGATAATTTTGACAGTATAGGAATCCTAGCGTGCACCTGAACATAACTACACGAGTGTTTTGCATTCCGGTCCCATCAGCATGCGGTCACTCCGGTGACGAGTCGAAATCACGACCTCAAGCTCAACAGCATAACGTCATATTCGTTGAGCCACTATGGCGGGCCTAGCTGCATCCGTAAGCCAATGTGCACCAGCTCACCAACGTTTGAGCTCGCTTTTTTATTGTGTACAACAATACCTGGCTTCAACCGAGAGCCTAGTGCGAAATAATTCCCTTATATCCGCGCGTCATGGCACTGTACATTTTTCTTTCTTTTTTTTTCCTTCGGAAGCGAACTGGCTCGCATCTTGTGGCACCCTCTAGATAGTTTTTTATTGAAAAAGTGACTCCACTCACCTCAGACGAGAAGGAAAGAGATCAACCGAGGGGCCCGATTTTTTTATTACTCATATCATACGAAGCCAAAAAATACTGGCACCAAGGACAACACACGGGATATTACTTCTGCTTTATTAAGCACAAGTAATATCCCCTATGTTGTCCTTGGTGTCAGTGTTTGTTGGTTTCGTATGATATGACAAATAAAAAAAATGGGCCCCTCCGTTAATCTCCTTCCTTCTCGTCTATTAAATAACGAGGGTCTCGAATCCGGCAACATTGATGCCTTCAGGTAGCACGGGTGGGTTTACTGACCAGTCGCCTTCACCCAAAAATTTCCCGTTCTCGTGACGCCTGCGGCAGAAATGACGTTCCACGTCCGCCGCCAAGGTCTGTGAGTGGTGGTACTGGCTAACACTCCTATAGTTCTACTAGCAAACATAAATACCCAAGAAAGTGGATGGAGAAACGGCGCCGCGATCGCTCAATTGGTAGAGCATCGCACGCCATATGCGAAGGTTTTGGGTTCGGTCCCCACCTGCGGCAAGTTGTTTTTTCACCCACTTTCATTTCAATTATCATTTATTAAGCACAAGTAATTTCCCATATGCTGACGTTGGTGTAAGTGTTTGTTGGCTTCGTATCATTCCACTCACCTCAGTGGCTTAGCGGCTATGGTGCGGCGCTGCTAAGAACGATGTCGCGGGATCGCGGGATCGATCCCTGGGCATGGCGACCGCGTTTCGATGGTGGCGAGATGCAAAAAAAAAAAAAACGTCCGTGTACTTTGGTTCAGGTGCACGTTAAAAAACTTCAGGTGGTGATCATTTTTCGGAGTCCCCCTCTACTGCATGCCTCATAGTTAGGTGGGTGTTTTTGCGCATAATACCCGATAATTTTCTTTTTTTTTCGTAACCCGAATTTTTGCATCCAAGTGGGTGTAGCAGTGCGTGTTTTCTTGGAGCCGTAGGGTGTTGGGTGCTGCACTGCGTCCCGTTGGCTTCCGTTACTCTGAGGGAGTCGGCGCACCGCGTGTGTAGAGCCCTTTACAGGAACACTACGTGTGTGCAACGTGCGCGCGCGCGCCACCTGGTGACGTCGCCGGTCTCTGTCGTGCAGGCGGCCAAGCGCAAGACGTACGCTACCAGGCCCAGCCCGCGCAAGCTGTCCACGGTCACCGTGGCCCCGAAGCCGGCGATAAAGAAGAAAGTGCAACGCCACGTGTACGTGGGACCCGCCGCTGTCGACGGCCACGGGGGAGCGCTCGCGTGGGGTTCCCCAGTGCCGGAAGCAATTCCAATGCTGGTCGTGGACACCCGGGCCGAACCGGTTGACGTCGTGAGCCCGCCATCGCCGACTGGCTTGAACGGGGTGGACAACCACTCGACGACGCGCCACGTCTGCGAGTGAACTTAACGTAGAAAGAGGAACTTGCGAAAGGACTGCTTTGATACCGCTGTTTTGTGAACCTGCTTTTGCGTCTTCTTCTATGCGTTACGTGGTATTCGTCGTTTGTGCTTATTGATCCTATAGACGGCAGTAATTTGTGAAACGACCGGCGTTGTTCCACGTTCGCCTGTGGGTGCTCGAAACTGTTGTGAAACCACCGAGTGTTTTCGGTAAACCACTGAGACCGAATCGACTGCGAACAGAACTGCAAGAGCCCATTGGACTTCGGAAACGGAATCTGATTAGACCATTTAGTGTTTGCTGGAGGTTGTGCTCCTTTCCTTCTTTTTTTTACCACGAAAATTACGTACGCGGAAGAATCTTCCTCCGAATTCGTATTAATGCATTTATTGGGCGTTCTTCTCCGCGCTGAACTTAAGCCTGGACTTGGTGGCCGTTTGTGAACCGTCCTACGTTGCGTGCCCTGTAATACGCACTGTTTTACGCTTGTGCGCTTTGTGTGGCGTCTTAGGCTTTATTTTGTATTTTATCTTTGCTGTGTATGCGTGTGTGTATACGTGCGTGTTTATCTGCTGTGTACGTTAAATGACCAATTGTTGGCAAACACGCTCCATTTTCCCCGATGGAAATTCGTATATTCTTCCCATGCCAGTGCTTCGTGTCGGCAGCGAATTTATGCCGACGCTACCCAACGCACAGCTAAAAACGCTATTAAGCAAGGTACTCCGTGACGGTAAACCATTCATGAGTGACTTCAGTGTGTTTTATATATGTATGTATATATATATATATATATATATATATATATATATATATATATATATATATATATGTTGGTTGTGTTGCGCACTTGCTCAATTCGTTAACCTTTACGTAACCATGTGGAAAGCTGATCGAGCTTTTTTTGTCTAGTTTGAAGTCGTACAGGTATACCTACATACGAGAGACAGAAGCGCACAGAGCACACTGAAAAATGCTTACACAGCGGGGGTTTGTAGAGTCCTATAACAACGCTCGCAGTCAATCTTTCGCGCACATCGTTGCTCGGCGCATGCCACCTGCCCATAATGCCATTCACACATGTCGCTGCTGAGCATACTGGTATATAGGTAGCACAGCTTTTAAAAATCAAATATACGCAAGATTATTTTCGGCAGACAAGCCTCAAACGGTACAATTTTCTTCCTGATAGTGCAGACCGCTGCCAATGAATTTCAAGAAAGGAAATAAGCAAATAGAAAGCTGCAAGCTACCCATGCGTACACCCAGCCCAAAAAATATTCCAGCAAAGCTATCGCCCCTTAAAGCAGTTAATGTAGACCAACACACGTGACCAGACAGAAATCGTGAGACATGTAAGAATGCCGAGATCTTCCGTATCGGGGAAAATCGCTTGTCGGTCCTGTTTCCTTGAATATGATTAGGTTTGATGGAATGCGCGCGCAGCTTCGTTAATAAACTTGTGACCTGTTAGTCAGCAGCCTGCTCTGTATGCTTCCTTCTCGTCGTTACGTCTTACTGAGTCTTACACATGGAATTGGTAAGGCTTTCTGTATGTGAGACAACGAGCAAGTAATCCCTCTCGCCGCTTGGAACGCCATAGAAGTTTCAAATTTTCGCCCCGAAATATTGCTAATTGTCTCATTATGAGGGAGGCAGACGTATGATAAGGTTAAGAGAGAAACACTTATTATATACAGACGTCCCTTGTCCGAGGCTTTTCTTTCCTTCTTTTCCATTTTGTGCTATCCGCCTAACAAACATTTAGCGCTTTTGACGAGCAGCGATCATGGCAAGCATTTCACGCATCCTGAAAGAAAATTTGAAAGAAGAAAGAACATGAAAACATCAAAGAAGAAAGCAGACACACTTAAGGTGCATGTGTCCCGATGGATAAGTGAGTTTGTAGACGACAGTGTAGGGTGGGAGTCTGAAAGCATGATGACAGATTGGGATTTCTGGTGCGGAATCATAGCGCGCGTTTCTGCTCGCTACAGATCGCTGTACCCATTCTGACCATGTCCCTGCACCCATTGCGAAGACTGCGTATGATTTCGCGAATTCATGGCGTCTTGAAAGCTTCCCTGAAGTGTAGTAAATCGCCGGGATAGTCAGCGCGGGCTGGTGTTGTGGCATAAGACGCACTTGGAACAGTTGTAGAGTGGGCCCAGAAACAACCAGTGAAGTTGTTTCTGCGACATTACCTTTCGCGTATTTTTTTTTCTCTCGTAGACTCTGAATGGAGCCCACGGAGTAAGATAATAAAAAATGACGCCGCTGCGCTCTTTGCGCGCCTGGATGGCAGCGCTCTCAACCATGTATCAAAAGAACAAAATCACATGCCTGTCACAAAAAAAGAAAGCAGTCGGCCACGGCGTCTGCGTACGTCAATACCAGCGTTGTAAACATGGTAATCCTCTATGGTTCTAAATAGTAAGCGTTATTGTTTGGTTTGAAAACATATATCCATTTGAAAGCGAGAAAACAATAAAGCAAGGAGTGACAGAGACCGTATGCACCTAATTGAACCACCCGATTCTTGGCCAATCCCCCACTGTGGGTATGTGCCACGGCCACTCAGGACAACAAAAACGACAAGGGCACTAGAGCTGAAAGCGTCGGCAACCGCTCGTTGGCTTTATTTTACGACTGGTATGCTTTCTCTTGCGTGCACTGTTTCCTCTTTTTTTTCATTCGTAAGGTCGCTCTTAGGCATAACTGCAATGTTTCCCCTGTGCATACATTCCCGTCGAAACGGTTACGCGAGTGGTCCCGTACGTAATTCAATGTATTTTTTTCGGTGATGGCTTCGAAACGACGTGAAGCTGATACATAATCCAAATGATTGCAGCAGAATCGGATGATGACCACCAAGCCATCCAGTTATGTTGAGGAGGTAGCGTTCAAGGCGTGTTCGTGGTGCGTGAGTTCGTGGTGGGCTTGCACCAGGATGACTGCGTACGTAATCAGAGCGGACATCATCTGAAAATTAGATAGGAGGCGTTTTACACAGACGCTTAGGTGCAACACTGAATCGGTTTTTATTTTTTATGCTGCATTGCATTTCCTCTGAATAATAATTGGGCAATAAGTCAAACCTGTTTATTGCACGCGGCAGTGTGAATTATTCGTCGCTACACTGCCGAAATATACCTGCGAGGCCTAATGGAGGTATATCTACGTGAACTTAACGTGCCTCTGCTGAAGATATACAAGTGAGAGCTATAGACTTCTTACTTATATAAATCATGAGTCCTACGTAACTTGTGCCAAAATTTTTAAATATGCATATGCCACGTAGCTGAACAGAACCAGGGCAGCGTTTACTTTCGCACGGAGCAGGTCAGACTATCTTATGTATTTCGGCTTATTGCACAATTACTTGTTACTAATTAATAAACTAAGGTATTATTACATTCATAGTAAGAGTTTCAGTGAGGAAATTGTTAGACCTTCCCGAAAAATACACAACCTAGCTTCCTGTTCCTGGATACGTACTACATTAAAGTTCTTTTCCAAGCCTGAAAGAAAGCCCGCGAAAGCGCGACGTTGCAGCAACCGTACCAAGGAACGGAGCTGCCATCGACCACGTGTTCGCAAGAGGCAAACACCATTTGAAATTGGGAAGACACGTATTGCATCTGCACCGTTCCTCACCTCTCTGGTGTGGGGAGTGAATCATGTGCGGAGCGACAGAATATCCCTAAACGATGTGGGTGTCACAACAGATTACAAAGAAATCTTGCAATTCGTGCCGCACATACTGCTCCGTGCCGCCGGAAATGTCGATTGCAGATCGAACGCTCACCGAAACTATGAGTGGCCGGTCCAGGCGAAAGAAGCCTCCGCCGCTCATGCACCACTCTACGGGGACAATGGAGTCGTGGAGAAACTTCACCTGCAAACATGTGCTAGCGGTGAGCATTATTGCGCTTCGTGAATGCTGCACGGCAACATCTTGAGGAACAACAGCGCGAAAGAAGAACTGGACACAGCGAGTGGCGAACGCACGGACATAGAGCGGTGTGTTTGCCGTTCATTTACCCCGTCTTCTATACGCTGCTCCCTTCAAAGTTGTTGTCTTACTAAGCTCGGGTTCAGAACTTAGCGCTACATGGCGCTAGTCAGAAAGGCATATCCCGATCTCACCTGCTTGAAGTACGAATCCGTGGCGCGGAACGTGGTCGTGGCACGGATGGATTCTCTCAACTTCTGTGCCTGCATGTGCATATGTGCAAGAGCCCGTTCAAACTTTATTACTTTCGGCAGTCAGATTTATTTATTTATTTATTTATTTATTTATTTATTTATTTATTTATTTATTTTAATGCATCCGAGCAACAAGGGGCTACGACAGATCCCCGGATTAATTTCGACCAACTGCGGGCCTTCAAGGCGGGGCCTCCAAAGCTCGCTTCACAACCCTTTACTCAGCTCAGCAAAGAGACGAAGGTGCGATAGAACCTATCGTGGCTGTTCACAGACGCTGGTAGTGCTGGAGGCGTTCCAAAGGACACGGGAGCCGCGTAGCGTTGCTGTTACTGTAGTGTTAGTACTCAGTAATAGCTTTCAATGCCACTCGTACACGTGTGGCTCCACGAAGCGGGGCATCGGTAAGGCAACAAACAGCGTGACTGAGTGCGTGTCTATGCGTGTATGTGCCGTTTGTGTGTTTCACTGTGTACGCTATGCGTGTGTTTCACCCAACACCAGAAGTAGCATGCTAGGAGATCAGTCATACAAATGTCTGCAGCTTTCATTAAGCACGACATCGCTCTCTCTCGCTCATCAAGAGAGTCGGCACTCCAGTCTTACGGCGTGACCAATACGTTAGCGCCTACAAGTCAGATCAGCACGTGTTTTTAATTGGAATATCGTGCATAGTGTGTTGGTACCTGGTACGTGGGTTTTTGGTTGGGGATTGGACATTTCAATAGGGTGCGTTTGAAAGACTCCATACACTTCATTCCCCTCAGAATGAGAGCAAGTGGGAATGCCCGGTGCATTGGAGCCGGGCAAATGCACGAGACACTGCAGGTGCAAGCCGTCGGCTGTGGCAGTCATACCTCGTCTCGTAGGCACTGGCTGACGAAGGCCAGTTCGATGAACTTGGCCGAGCTGTGGACAGTGTGGCAGACGACCAGGGCCGTAAGCATGACGTGGCTGCTCGAGGTGAGCATGGCGTGAACCGCGCTGCACTTCACCCACAGCAGGCAGGGCGCGGACACGAAAAGCGCGGCACTCCAGACACCGTTGAGGGCGGCCTTGAGCTCCTTGATCTCGGACACGTTGAGCCGGATAGACTCGACTTGCAGGCAAGCCCACTCTGCTGAGCCAGAGGAGCGGCACGACGTCGCCTTTGCCAGCTGCGTCGTCGCGAAGAACGACTGACTGACTTCGACTTATAGACTGGTCGACTTATATGGTGATTGATTGATTGATTGATTGATTGATTGATTGATTGATTGATTGATTGATTGATTGATTGATTGATTGATTGATTGATTGATTGATTGATTGATTGATTGATTGATTGATTGATTGAACCGTCTGGCTAATTTGCTGGCTCGCTGATTAATAGGCTGACTTAGTGTAATTGAGAGGCTCATTAATTTACTTACGTATTGACTGATGGACGGTGGTTAGCGGCTGGTTAACTGACTAATTTAGTGATTGACTGAATGATGGTGGCAAGCGCGTCCTTATCTAACTTCTTCGGGGCTTTATTTATAGACTGGTGGCTGACTGACTAGGTTACTTATATACTGGTTGGTAAACTGATTGACGGATTGGTTGGACTTACGGTGCATAGGCTATGAGGCATGCCGTATATGGCCATTCAATTGTGCGGAAGCCCGTAATTAAGGTGGAGGAAGGCTAATGAAAACTAAAATGGTCGCCCACCCGACTGTAGCACAAAGCTACAAAAGAAATCCACACGGGTCTCTCAGAAAGCTACCTTCACATTTCAAGAAAAACTCGTCCTGTTCCGGGGATCGAGCGCGGTGCCAACGCCATACCGAAGTTGTCGATTCGCCACCTGAGCCAACCAGGAGGCAACCAGATAGAAGAATCAAGCCGAATTAATCGACAGCTTTAAGTACGGTGTCATGGAATATGGAAACTCTGCTCTGCGTAAACCTGGAAGGCAAAGGAAATTTCATGAAAGGAAAAAAAAATTGTGAATCGTCCAACCGTAGTGCGAAGCTACAAAGAAAACAAAGGTTATATGTGAACCCATTCAAAGAAAACCCACTGGAAATCAGCAGAGGTTTAGTTTGTAGCTTTGCGCTATAGACGGATGAAATTCATTTATTTCACGAGAGACGCCGTAGTGGCGAGGCCACCAGATTAACTTTGACCGCCTGACGCTCCGTTAACGTGCTTTGTACACGAGACTCTTTTCGCATTCCACGCTTATCGTAACGTAGTCGACGGAGCTGGAAGTCGAACCCGCGACCTCGTCCACAGCAGTACAACGCCATATCCTCGGAGCCATCGCGGCAGGCAGCATCGCCAAAGAGAGGTATACGAAATCATTCTGACTTTTTTTTCGTTTATTTGAGCTATTTAACGGAAAACATTCTATATCTCCGGGCGAGCGGACTGGTGGAAATGGTACGTGCATATTTAATACCATGCGTCGTTTCTTCCGTTTAGTCTTAATGCGCGCTCGTTTAAATGGGCTCGAACTCGAGCTGTAGTTGGTGCTGATTCGTAGCTAAAATACAGCGAGAAATAAAACCAGGACAAAGAAAAACCAGGTCAGGAAAGCGCTCGTCCTGTGTAGACTTTCTTGTCCTGGTTTTATTCGGTGCTGTTTCGTGCTTTTATTGTTGCGTCCCTGTATGTCGAACGGACAAGCCGTGGTCACGCTCCCTCTATGTACTTACGAGAACCTGGGAAATTATGTCTTTGCCTCACATTTTTGCTCTAAGCATAATTTTCGCAGCCTGTTCACTATTGCAAAGCGTTTTCTTTTTGTAAATATTCCGGTGCGCGCACTTTAAATTCTGCTTGCGCTGATCGCAGCACTAACAGCCACGTGTGGCTGAAAACAAAGCAGCAAAGTGAAGACATTCCGTTACAGCCGCTTTTAGTTCTTAGCTAAGGCGATCGACTTTCACAGCTGGACTGCAAACTGTATATGTGAAAGGAGTTGCATGTCCGCAATTAAGTTGCTAACCTGTAATGGCCAACGTATCGTACCTGCTCAATATCGTTATTTAAGCCAGGAAAACCTAAAGCATAGCTTGTAGAGGCGTTTCTGATTCGATATGAAGACCTTTCACTCGTAGATAGCCTATGAAAGCAATTACTAAATAATTACTATATTAATGAAGTTGTAACTCGTATAACATTTCATGCTTTTTCGTAGATATGTATAATCTCCATGGCCACAAATCAAGGTTGACAAGTTGCTCCAATTTTCCTTGATGTGCAAATGTATGCCTTGCAGGGCTAATCTTTGTATAGCTGGGAATAAAAAAAAAATATCGACAAATCCCACGCCTTGTGGGAATCGATGATATGCGAAGCAGTGTGCGGGGAGCCTACCAAGCTAACGAAACGACCATGAGAGCACCAAGACGTAGGTGGCTGTTTCATGACCCACATGACACACATGTCATAACGTTCATGTCATGACCTACCTTTTGTGTTCATCATATACTTTTGTCATACTATGCCAAGTTACCGAAACGACCAAGAGCACTAAGACGTAGGCGGCTGTTTCACGACCTACGCGACACACATATCGGGACATTCATGTCATGGCCTATCATTTATGTTTCCCATACACTCCTGTCATTCTATGCCAATGTTGGTACATATCAAGTTAACGAAACGACCATGAGAGCACCAAGACGTAGGTGGCTGCATAGGTAGGTAGATACTGTCAAAGTGGCAAATGTTCGCCACTGAATGCTTCACAGTTGAAAGAACATTGCGACGTCGTTTTTGGGTACTACCTTCGGAATGCCACCGGCGACCACTCTGCAGAATTCATCGTACGCATCCCTCTGGGCGCGCAGGTACCAGACCAGGACTCCGCAGGCAGACCGGAGGACTAGGTAGGCGACGCATTCGTAGAATATGAAGCCTGCCGCTGCGACTGAAGCGGCCAGCCTGTAGGCCACGCTCGAGTCCCCGTGGGTGCCGTCGGTGCGCGGCCTGCCGTAGGAGCTGGCCACGACGCCGTACGTGCCGAGTCCACCCGCCAGCACGCACAGTCTCAGGCACAAGTACAGGAGCCACTGGTCTCGCTCCAGCGCGTCGCGTCTCGTCGGAGGGCGGAACCCCGAGGACTTCTCGTAGAGGGCGCACTTCCGGAAGAACTCCAGCATCCGCCGGGAGCCGAGCAGCACGCAGGACACGTTCGTCGCCACTTCGGCCATCATGACGAGGTGCACGACGGAGGCTAGGGTCTCGCCAAAGTTTTTATCCATGCCAAGGCGGACTGACCGCGCGAGACTCTTGACCACGGCGCTGCCTTCGAGGAACGCGACCGCCGAGACCCAAGCGATTGCGTACACGGTGTAAGGCGTCTTTATCGTCACCCTGGCTTTGTGTAAGGACACCGGAGTGAGGTTCTGGATCAGGAAGCAACCGAAGAACCGGCCGAGGAGGCGGAACAGAAAGAAGTCCCGGATCATGAAACAGCCAGTCCGCTGGAGGTGCCTCCAGCGTGGCTGCAGCTTCAGTGCAGGCGGAGGCTGCCAGGGAGCGGTGCCGTTCTTGGCACCACCAGTGTCGAAATCTGGAATTTTCGGGGACCATGTGGAGGAATGTCTATGACACAGCATCGATGACGGCTCAAGGTTTACCAAATGCACGGAGTTGGAATTAGTAAAGATCACATGCCCACGATGCATTCACCCGTTCTCTTCCACAAGGCGTCATAGCAAGAGCAGGGCTTAATGGTAGACATGCCCCTACGCCAAACAAGTGCGCCTTCTCTGTAGCTATCTTACGCACAATAGCGGCTAGCTGAAGAGTCACCATAGCCCTTTAGAAGAGTCTTGTTGTGGTGGTGGTGGTCCTTGTTGTTTACGCCTAGACGAATGAATGGGCTAGATTTGACGATCCTAAGGAAGTTAAGAAATAAATTATAGCACCCTTTCAAGTTATCCGTATTTCCTAATCACTAAAGTGTTTTACTTAACAGGCAGACCCAAAGGGGCAAACTTGAACTTTCTTAGTGCGGGCTCATTTCATGCCTTCCCTCCACCGACTCCATTTACTACCTTGCCTACGCTTGTTTTCATATTAGCAGCTGCTCGTTTGAAGCACGGTACTTGATAAGCGGGATGGCTATGGTGTTGGGCTGCTGAGCACGAGGTCGCGGGATCAAATCTCGGCCACGGCGGCCGCATTTCGATGGGGGCGAAATGCGAAAGCATCCGTGTACTTAGATTTAGGTGCACGTTAAAGAACCCCAGGTGGACGAAATGTCCGGAGTCCTCCACTACGGCGTGCTTCATAATCAGAAAGTGGTTTTAGCACGTAAAACCCCATAATTTAATTTTAATTTTGTTAAGAGGGAATAAACATGTATACTTAGGAAGAAGCTTTAGCTGGAACCCAACTGCGATGCCGCCTATCAGATACATGTAAAATTTTGAAATAGTTTTATGCGTTTAATTAAAACCATATTCACTGATTTCAATGAAGTTTGTTGCATTGGAGAGAGAAACTTAAATTCTAGTGACAGTTGAACCGGAATCCCGACATAGGGCCTGAATATATTACGAAAAAATTCGCACAATTGGTAAGTATGATAAAAATTCAAGAACAAAATTTACAAACCCGTAACTCTGCACCACAAACAAATATCGTAGTTCTGTAAGCTGCATCCGTTGGAACATCCAAAAGTGGACAAGTTTAATTTGGCTAATTTATATCTTACGTGAGCTTGTTACGATGTTTACGACGGTTCTTCAGAAGTCTTACTCACAATTTATTTATTTATTGTACCCTCAAGGCATACAAGCACTTGGGAGCCAAGTAAAATACATCAATCTTGTCCCTATTAGACGTGCTATCATATGCAATTTACACGATCGTGATATCATTTTTGATCGCTGAGTTACGGAGTCGTAAACTTGGTAAGTCGGTTTGGTAAAATTTTTCGGTTTTCAACCATTCATATTGCAAAAAATGATGGCCTAGATAAAGAATTCGTTTGCTACAATCCAAAGATATTTTTTCTTTAAAATGTAACAAATCGAGGCAAATTCGGTGCAGCAGTTGGCGAGATAAACGGTTTCTCCTTTCCCATGAATTTAACTAGGAGCTCTCTATATAAAGCGTCCTGTTAACTCCTCTTGTGTGATGTCCTGTATTGCTCCATGACTGCCCTGAAGAATATTGGTTTCTTGATCAGCTGAAGAGTCTGCTAAAGAGATGAAAAATATGGGCTGCCGACAAATAAATACAAAACAGGGCTCCACTGAGATCCTTTAAAGAGAAGCCTTAGCTCGAGACAAGCTCCTATTTCCGTATTTAAATACATATAAAATTCCACAATGCTCTTATGAGACTGATTTGAATGAAATTTGTTGCGCTTGAGAGATAATATTCAATTATTGTGACTTTAGAAGCAAAAGTTTGATATAGTGCTTGCTAATTTTTACAAAATTTCGTGAAACTCGATAAGTGTAAAAAATTGAAGCAGGAAGTTCAGTAATCCGTAACTCTGCACAAAAAACACATATTGCAGTTCTGTAGGCTGCATCCGATAGACCATCTGAAGCGCAAAGTTTTGATGTATGATTTGCTGGCTTACGTGACATTGTTAGAATGCTTACCAACGTTGTTGTTTTTTTCTCAAAAGTGCTGCTCAGAAATTAGTGCTATATTTCAGAACGGTGTGACCAACAATTTTGTCCACTTAAGACTTCTTATTAGGTGCGATTTAGAAAACTGAGCTGTCGTTTTTATAGAGTCCTAAATGTCATACTTGAGGGTTGTCGTTCTTTTAATTCTGCAATTCTGATTTTTTTTTTGAAAGACACTAAATAAAGAAAGTGCTTCTTAGAGGGACTATGTGTTGTGTTATAGATATTATTTTGGTGTATGATATGCGTGCTTACTCTAAAAAATATTATACATGTGTAACATTCTTTCTTTGTTCATATTTTTCTAAAGACCAAGAAATAATAACTGTTGTATTTGCATTGATGTATGCACCTCATTGTGAATGTATGATTTATAACAATGCGAAAACGATCCCACTGCTGCGACTGTTGTCTGGTTGACTAGCCTAGTCAGGCACTTTCAGGCCCTTTCGCTATGTATCGCAAGGCAATTTGTATCAACTATCTTGAATAAATAATGACTGAATTAACTACATTCTATTTTTTTCTCTTAAATGCAACAAACCTCATTGAGATCTATGCAGTGAATACTGAGAAAAACAATTTCTTCTTTGCCATGTACTTAGATAACAGCTCCTCGGAGATCCAGAAATTGACCGCTCACATAGAAGCCGGCGACACTTTAATTAAAGGAGCACCAAAGGGAAACATTCAGAAGTGTCATCAGATTGTAATTCCGCAATACCCGATAAAGTGAATTTCGTGATGAGCACAGGAGGCACAAGGATGAGCACAAGATTACCTAGCCTCGAGAACGGTTCTCCCCCTCCCCCCAACCCCACAATAAGATGCCGCACCAGTTCTTGTGATGTAATATCATGTGTCGATTTTTCTGGACCGAAATTCAGAAATGATTCTCTGGCCCCAATTACTCTACTGGGCAGTATTTATTTTGTATCCGAACTGTTCGATATGTTATTCAGGTTCGTAACTATAGTCGACACCTTCTAAGTTGCACTTTAGTGTCGACGATTTACATCTCGCATTCGAAGGAAAGACAAGTCGTTTTGCTGCAGTTTACAGGAGTTTGCCACGGCGGCTGGCATCATTGATTCGCATACTTACACTTGAAGAATGCCCCCATCAGGCCAGGCACACAGTGGACACGCTCATTCCCTTTGGGAGCTACGGCCATGTCTCCAGCTAGCTGCGACGATCACCAATTCGGAAAAGACATTTTGTGCCCGTAGAGGTGGTCCAACGCTGAACCCTCAGTATCGACGAATACGTGCTCGCGTTGGCGTACCTTCGACAACGCTCACCCATCAATTGCTCCACCACGTGACTCGATGCATCCGGCCAATGGGAACACTTGGCTAGCTTGGTTGGCGCAGCTGTCACGTGCATGGCAGCTGCTTTGTTTCCCTTAGGCGAGCTCGTAAGTAGAAAGAAGTGGCCCGCGTATATATAAATCATGCAAATCGCGTCGTTTTGAAACACGCAATAGAGTGATCGTTCAACCGCTGACAAACACTTCTGACGATGAACCCCGCATTCTCTTTAACGCTTCACGCCTTTCTTCTTTTCTTGAGATGCAGGTCTCTATTCAGCCAAGTCAAGTCACTTCCAAAACGATCATTCTTTTAGGTCAATAATAGCGTACTATAAAAAACAGCATAGGGTAGTGCGACAGCACAAGAAGAAGGCACCACAGGAGAACAGCTGCCATGGGGTGTTGTCCTTTCTATGGGCTTGTTTATCTGCAGCATTACCCTGATGCATAACTTAAGAAAGATCAGTTCACAGAACCACGGTGCATGAGTGAAAGATCGCTCAGGGTGGAACTTGAACGTTTGCGGCGATCACTCGTCTATGCGGCGCTCACGGGGAAAGCGCTTAGCAACTACTTGAAAAATGGGAGCAACAATCATGTTCTTGCGTCAGCCGTCGTCTTGATATAGCTGCTGCCTTCTTCAATAACATGCGTGCACGATCAATCAATACAAGGCAGAGAATCTATATCTTAATATATCCAGGCTTCCTAACTAAATTTAGGTTGTAAGGTTTAACGTCCCTAAATTGCACATTTGATTATCCCTCGCAATCCAGAAAGTCCTTCCACTCAACACTTCACCCCGACTCAATATAGTTAATAGCAGCACCGCTGCTCTGCAGGGGTATCACGGCGCCCTCACATACCGTGGCCACTGAGATTGCGCGCGCTGGCAGTCCTTGCTCGGACTACAGTTTACTAGAAGGCTTCTAGTACGCTGTACTCGGACGGTCCCATTCGGCGCGTTCTCCAGTGAAAAAAAAGTGCAATCCGTAGCACCTGCTTGGATGCCACAAAGGGACGCTGCTAGCCGAGGGCTCTGGCTAGCAGCGGAAATCAGGAAAGAAACAATTTATGATAACTCAGTGGTAAGCTCACTACTTTTCGAAGTGAGATCAGGATGCCTGAGAACACGCACCTGTAAAACCAGATATAAGAAGGAAGAAGCATGTGCTTGCTGCGGTAAAGCTAGCGAAACCATGGAGCATGTTTTATTAGAATGTGCAGATATCTGCCCAGCGGTCTATTTCGGCACCACTGACCTCTTTGAAGCTTTTGGTTTCACTGAGACCAGGGGGAAAGTAAACATGTCCGCTATAGAAATTAGTAAGAGGTGATTGGAAGATTGGTGGAAGAAAGGTAAGGGAAAGCCAAAACACGGAAACGTAAAAAGTCGAAGTTCACAATAGGGGGTCAAAAATTTGGTTGTGGGAATTCGTCATGGTTATCTTTTTTTTTAGTTTTTCTTTTTTTAATCTAGGTAGGACATTAGGCAGTATAATAGCAAGAGCTTGGTCGCGCAACCCACCACCCCGTTCGAAAGGGGACGCTCATAACATCCATCCATCCATCTATCCATCTGGCCATCGGCTAACAAAAACATACCGCAACAAATATTCTCAATTATATGAGGCATGTTTATGCGGTAGAAAAGCTCCGGAGGCCACTGAGCACATCCAAATGACATTGAAAGAGATTCACCCAGCGAGACCAGTACGCAACGTACACCTACCAGAAGCGCTTGGATATAAAGTGGACGGAAGCATCAACCGCTCAGCAGTCGATATAAGTAAGAGACGTTTAGAGTATTCGGGGGAAAAAAGCAGGGAAGAGGTTGATACGACCAGAGCATGTACCGGCATACGTAGCGGTGCAAAGTAGATAGAGAAGTTTTTAGGGAAAGAAAGAGATTAAGGAGATGTATACAAAAATGGTAGGATGAAAAACATGTCTAGCATACCTGATTAAACCAAGCAGGCTAGGTTACTATTTGTCACCGCCTATTTTTAATGGGGTTGCCAATAAATTATCACAACCATCATCATCATCATCATCTGGCGCCCCTGGAAGCAGCCATAGAAGGCAGACTGCGCGAGATTTCAACCTCCGCATGTTGACTATGTTTTTTTTTTCATTTTGCGGGTAAGGATATCTCTTCCCACGAAATGTGATAAGAGAGTCAATATACGGACGTTAAATTCTCGCACGGTCTGCCTTACCCGCCTCAATATTTCGCCTCCGATGACAGTGTAAGACCGCCATGACATGACCTACGCTTCCACATCCTAGCCAACCCTCACCCAAGACGCATGCACGCGACTCACGATTAAGACCGGCGCGCTGTTCGAGCTGAGTACTTATCAAAAAGGTGGGATCACCAGCAAGATACTACCTATGTTGATGCCGCAGGAACACATCGGGACGTCTTCACAGCTGCAGTCATCATCATCATCATCAGCCTGGTTACCCCCACTGCAGGGCAAAGGCCTCTCCCATACTTCTCCAACAACCCCGGTCATGTACTAATTGTGGCCATGCCATGCCTGCAAACTTCTTAATCTCATCCGCCCACCTAACTTTTTGCCGCCCCCTGCTACGCTTCCCTTCCCTTGGGATCCAGTCCGTAACCCTTAATGACCATCGGTTATCTTCCCTCCTCATTACATGTCCTGCCCATGCCCATTTCTTTTTCTTGATTTCAACTAAGATGTCATTAACTCGCGTTTGTTCCCTCACCCAATCTGATCTTTTCTTATCCCTTAACGTTACACCTATCATTCTTCTTTCCATAGCTCGTTGCGTCGTCCTCAATTTGAGTAGAACAGCTGCAGTATGCACTCCAAACTACCAGGATATAGTAACAGCCTCAATCAAAGTCGCAGAAGTCACCATGGCAGAAGAGGTAGCCATCATTCTTGACATCTCCACCAACTACCAAGCCCCCATCCTCACGGGCTCGCAAGAGGCCTGTCGGAAATACAGGCGTGGTCGAATATGCAAACAGGCTTTCCATGTGCCACGACTAAGTCCCACCCCTCAAGAGGGTGTCGATCAGCTGGTTCCGGGGCCATCCGGTACTGACCGGGGGGAATGCCGCAGCACATGCGCTGGCCCGCGAAACACTTTAACGGGTGCCCCCGCAGCAGCCCACGCCTTAGGCGCGGAGGCCAACTACTCAACTACCCGACAACGCGCACCAACAACAAAACACGACGTCCTCCAGGACGCTAGGCTTGAGCACCGCATACTGCCTCTCTGGCATCCCTCTCTCACACGCTTACAGGGCGCCATACTAAGCAGAGTGGTCGCAAACCGGCTGATGGTTCCAACTTTCCTATGCAAATTCTACCCCACTCCTAATTACCCACATCGTAAACACAAAAGCCTCCTACTGCACGCCGTTTGGTTCTGCACAGGTAATACCTCACTAATGAGAATTACAGACACTAACAGAAACACAGCGCAACGGCAGGCGACCCTGCTCTACCCCGATCCGCGCTGTCAGAAGTGGCTAGCGGACCGGGCCATCAGAGCGTCGGGAAAGTGAACGGCAACCGTGGACTAGAGCCCCCCCCCCCCCCCCCTGAGTTCTTAGAAGTTTGGCAGATGAAATTTTACAGTGGAGCTGTTCGAACCTCGCTGGCTTTTTCTTGACGTCCTCAGCTTCGCCGAGCAGGGGGAGAGATAGCTGGGAGAGGGTGAAATCAGAGTATAAAAATTGCATCGCGCGGCATAGCGATGCGGCGAGGGTGGGTGGAGCCTAGCCGGGCAGAAGGAGCGGCACGGCAGGGGCACAAGTGGTGTGACGTCATTTCTCTCCGATAAGACCCCGCTCGCTCGCTTCGGCGATCCTCTTTCTCGCAGTGGAAAAAAAATTATGCGTGGCTCTGCTATCGCAAACACCAGAGACTAGCGGAGCTGCGCGAAGCACAGCTCCGCTAGTCTCTGGTGTTTACTGGTCTCTGGTGTTTACTTTACTGGCCTTCCCCCAGCTCCGCTGGTGTCTGATGTTAGCGATAACAGAGCCAAGCATTATTTTTTACTCTCTTGTGACCAGTATGCGAAGCTCCCTCGGCCATAATCTTCATCTGCCCGCCAGGCTCGGCGGCCCTCCAAGCTCGGTGGACAATAATGATCACCACGCCAAATAAACACCGACGAGCACAGCTGCTCTCGGTCAGTCATCGTTCACCCCCACCACGTTGCCGAGCGTACGTCTCCCTGATGAGACGCCCTCCCCCCCCCCTCCCACTTTCGTCCACGAACCCGGGCGGATCGTGGCACTCTCTCTTCTCGTTTTGCGAAAGATATCCACAAGATATAACCCAGGCAATTTTTAGCTTTGTCTCGTGCTCTGCCTCGAAAACATTTCGCCAGGTCAACCGTTTACTCTTTTCTGCTTTTATTTTTTTACTGTACCTTTCTATATCTTTATCTATCAGTTTTGTGGTATCTGTTCTACTTACTTGCATCACATTTATTCCTTTATATTTGATAGAATGTAATGGGATGCGAGCACACGAAGGGAAGCCAAGGAGGCGGATAAAGTGAGGCTGCCGGGCAGCGGGTCCGAGCTTCAAGACTTCGGCGATGGTCCGGCCTCTGTTCTACCTCCAGCCTGCGGTCTTCGCTGGTCCTGCTGACATGTCACTGAAGGCAAGAACTTCGCGCTCCCTTCCTGTGATGCCATGGCCATGCTGCCGATGATTCTCAAGGTGCAAGCAGCGACTTATCCTCACGCGACATAGCCGCGCGCTCCGTGTTTTCGCGGTTTGGTTCGCGTTGGGGGGGGGGGGGGGGACGCTAGCTGCAGCACGAAGGTCAATTCGCTTGCTGCTGCTGCCGCGCTTCCCCACTCCAGCGTTTTGCCAGCGAGTTTCCGCAGTATTCGAGCGATACGAGCGTTCACATTTGCTTGTGCACGCGGGACAACATGCTTGTTAATTTATTTAGAATAGTGGCTAGCTGGGCTTGTTGGTGCGAACACATTCTTTAGTAAACATTTAGCAACATTTAGCATTCTTTCTGTGTCCCGTCATTCGAGCTGTTTGCTAAAGAATAATTTATTTAGCATGCCAATATTTACAAGTATATATGGCCGATAAAACTACTATCCTTGCTTCGTGTAGCTGTCCGCTAATATGCTGCGCAATAGATGCTTCGCCTTTCGTGCAAAACTGCAACTTTCTATATGTCGACTGCAGGACAAAGGAACTCCCGGCGGTCTCCAATCACCCTTGTCTGGCGTTAGCTTGCGCCTGCAAATGTCATTACCCCACTAAGTTCTTTACCGTCCTTGACTGCGCTTCCCTTTCCCTTGGCAACCATTCTCTAACTCTAATGATCCACCGGTTACCTGCGCTACGCATTACAAGGCCTGCCAAGCTCCCTTCCTGTCATGGGAGGGAGTTACGCTAACATCTTTATTTACATCGCTCGAGCCAAGTGTCAGTTGTAATAATAATAATAATAATAATAATAATAATAATAATAATAATAATAATAATAATAATACCTTTATTCATGAAAACACGTGGTACAAAGTACCAAGGCACTAGGAAAAAGTTGCTAAAAAAGCAACTTGACTGGTCCTAATAACCAGAAGGTCCAAAAGGCAGCAGACAGCAAGGAGCGAGAAAAAAAATAAAGAGAAAAAAAAGAAAGGAAAGAGGAAGAACGAGAAGACAGAAAGGAAAGAGAGAGCAAGGGCATATAGCACATAGATCTCATTTAAACAAATTTGCTTCGCATATCAAACAGCTCGGGGAAAACAAACAATATAGATATATAGATACACACAACTCTTAAAAGAAGATTAGGTATATGGTCAAACCCAATTCTGGGGTCAATAGAAATTATACAGTTCTCTGCCAGAACAATTAAGTACATCGATGGATGCAGATCTGAGATTATTCAGCAAAGTGGGGAGAGTGTAACAAGTCATCTGGTTACCATAAGTTGAACGCACATGCGGCACATGGCTTAGCTTGGCACTTGGCGCATAGCTTAGGAATCAAATTACTTACAGTGCTAATTATCTTTACTCGTAAAATTTATCGTTTTAGTGCAAATGTACCGTCCATGTCGAGAAATAAATGTGAACAAGTTCTGAGAATTTTCCTTGATGCATTGCAGGGTAAAATGCGCAGCAATACTGTTTTTGTCAGTCTTGTTGGATGCTTTGAACAGCAAACTCCGCATAGTAAGTATTTCATTTCATTTCATGTCATTTATTTTTCCCTTAAAGGCCCGAAGGCATTACATAAGGGGGGAGCAAAATCAAGGTCAAAGAGAAAGAATGAATTGACAAAAGAGAACAACAACAAAAAAGAGTATGTAACAGTTAAATGTTCTCGTCACGCGTATACAATGCAAAGTAAAATTCACGGGATTGAAACACGAGAGAAAAAAATATATAGATATAGATGAAACACTCAATTATATTATAGTATAATTATTATAGTACAATCAGTACTATAATATAATTGCACGTTATAGTACAATTATAATTATAGTATTATAAAGCTTCAACAACCAGCGGTCTCATCAACAGACAACGAAGCCTAAAGTGTCACGTGACGTCCACTGCAACTATCACTATGCATCTTGAAGACATACCAAAGGTAGAGTCCACTAATGATCTCTGGATGACGTCTGATGCGCCTCTCAACTGGCGGGTCAGTTGGCTGTCAGTGCACGTCAAAAAGAAAAAGCCTGCCTATTGATTGTGTAGCCGGAAAAGTACATGACATCCGTTGGCGTTCTGCGCAGTCTAAGTAATCAACTGATAGGAATAAAGAGCCACTCGTACACGATATATCGCATTCACGTTCGTGCTGTCCTCTCAAGTGCTGCGATTTGCAAGCTCCGCCCTCTTTTTCTCTTAGAACAAACAGTGTGCGCTTCTCATTAGGGCTTCCTTCAAGACTTGCAAATATGTTGCGTCTATAGAATTCAGATTTCCTTCTCTCTCGTGCAGGTCCAGCCATTTGACTCCGTCCATGAGAAGTTACGAGTCACCCGTAAGAGGTCCTAAAGCAGCCACTTTTGTGCATTTCCCTGCCAGTGTTATTTTTGACGCGCGCGCATTTGCGACATACTTCCGATGCCCGGTAGCTATCATTCCATCAATAAACAATTGGATGAGATTTTTCCTGATAACGCAAAATTACTTCCACATTCTATTTCCGTCGTCATTGCGATATTGCGCAGGTAAACATAAACAAAAATTGGCAGTGGCTTAGCTCGGCTATGCCAGGATGCACGTAGCGAAAGCTAAAGCATAGCATGGTTAGCCTTGGTTAATCTTGATTGCAAGTCCAGGTTAGTCTGGTTATCTAGCTATGTTGCGGCGTTTAGCCAGCCGTTCGGCGCGCTGTTCGTCTGCTTCCTGGGCGATTCGTTTCCTCTTCATCTCGTTCCGATGTCGATTCCAGGCCTCCTCCTGCTTATCATAATTGTCGCCGTCCATACTGCCACCCCAGCTGTGGTTGCGGCGCACGCGAGCTCTCCTTTTCAATCCCCCGACACGTTATCAGGCATGTGACGCAGCCGGAGAAGCGAGCGGAGGCGAACGCAATGACGAGGAACGCACTGTGACGTCATGTGCCTCCTCGGAGCACGGCCACGGCGAAATCGCAAGTTCGCGGCCAGTAAAGCTTTCGCTTTAAATGCTGACAAGGAATTAGATAGCCTTTCGACAAAACTATTTCTCTTATTTCCGTGCGTGCCTGCCGTGGTTGCTCATTGGCTATGGTGTTGAGCTGCTGCGCACGAGGTCGCGGGATCGAATCCCGGCCACGGCGGACGCATTTCGATGGGGGGAATGCGCAAACACCCGTGCACTTATGTTTAGATGCACGTTAAAGAAGCCCAGGTGGTCGAAAGTTCCGATGTCCTCCACTGCGGCGTGCCTCATAACCAGAATGTGGTTTTGGCACGTGAAACCCCATATTTTTTTATTTCCGTGCGTGCTCTTTGACACGCACAGATAACTGCACTGTCTTGAGTGACAACATTCACGAGCTTCGAAATAAACCTGCCTTGAATTAATGTCATGCGTGTCTAGTCTCACTTCGTTTTCCTTTTAATTAGCGTCATTATTACATGCCAAGGATCCGTTCACTAACCTAGAAAATAGCACATTCGCATTCCATTGACGTGTGAGTATTCCTCGAGCAACGCTTAGCAAAAGAATCGAACTAATCAGCGGACGAGGCCAACTAACGGCATTATCCTTACGAGCAGACCCAGGCCTCTCTGCAAGACTAGCTGAACAGCACGTCGCCCTATCACCGCATATACCGTCACGCCACAGCGCTACCAAGCCGTCTCATGGATGCCTACATTTACACGTAATTCCAAGCGCAAATTACGATTCTACAAGGGGCAACGCATGCCTCGTCATCAGAATGACCAGCGAGAATCTGGGGCCTGATAACGGTCTATCTGACCAAGCTTCTGGTCGAAGATTACCAGCCGGTCCGTCTCCGGTTGTGGTAGCCGAGTAGGTAAGGTGCTCAGCTCGTAACCTTGAACCTTGCTCTACCCACCGTGATTGCTCAGTGGCTATGGTGTTGGGCTGCTGAGCAAGAGGTCGCGGGATTGAATCCCGGCCACGGCGGCCGCATTTCGATGGGGGCGAAACCACCCGAGTACTTAGATTTAAGTGAACGTTAAAGAAGCACAGGTGGTCGAAATTTCCGGAGTCCTCCACTACGGCGTGCCTCATAAACTGAAAGTGGTTTTGGCACGTGAAACGGCATACTTTTTTGAAGGCGCTGGTTCGAATCAGGGTGTCTGCATTACTCAAGGAAATTCTGCAGTGCTGGCACCATGGTTCTAAGTGTCACTGAAGGGCAGACGTGTATTTTTTCGCGAAAATAATCTCGGCCTCTACGTTTATTTACCGCGTTAACCGGCGTAAATGCATGCGCGGGGAGCGACATATACACGACGAGCCGCCGCGTTAGAGATAACTTATTTTACCTCGCTGACAAGAACATCTTCATGGGTTTTATAGGCTTGCCTGGTTTATTTTTTTCGTTCTATTTCGAAAAAATTATTATATGCCTAATCATTTATTCGTCACGATTACCTGGCGCGGTGGCTAAGTGGCTATGCTGTTGGGCTGCTAAGCAAAAGGTAGCGGGATTGAATCCCGCCCACGGCTGCCGCAATTTGTGTCCTTGCATGTAAGTGCACGTGAAAACCTTTAGTGGTCCAAATTACTGGAGCCTCATAATCAGATCGTAGTTTGGTGCGTGAAACCTCATAATTTCAATTTGTCCCATAAATTGATGTCAGTCCGTGTACGGGAAGTGCTATACACGACGAACCAGCACTTTCAAGACAACTTGTTTTCATATTCTATAGGTTTACCGGCATTCCCTTTTTCAAAAAAAAATCTGTTGTTAATCCTCTGTTTTTCGCGTAAACCGACGTCCGGACGTGACTGAGGAGTGAAATACAAGACGACCCAACACTTTCGAGAGAACTTCTTTTACCTCTCGGAAACGAATGTCTTCATGAGCTATACTTGCAATTTTTCCTTTGGTTATAAAAACAATTCTGTTGTTAGTCGTTTATTGCCCAAATCGACGTCAGCGCATGCGCAGGGAGCGATATATATGTCGAAGCAGCTCTTTCGACAGAACTCGCTTTACCTGGCTGGAACGAATATTTTCATGGGCTATATATAGGCTTACCGTTCTTTTTTTTTCCGAGAAAAAATTTTTCGAGACACTTATAGCCTATAGGCTACAAGCTTACTCTTTTTTTTCATCTTTAGGGGGAAATTATTCTTTGCCTGATCGTTTATTTACCGCGTTAAACGGCGTCTACGCATGCCCGGGAACTGATGTATGGGGAGTACCGGCGCTTTCAATGCACTTTATTTTTCGTCGAAAAAATGATATTTTCATGGCCTATATAGGCTTAGTGTTTTTTCCATTTTGGGGGGAAAATTAATCTGCCTGATCGTTTATTTATCGCGTTAAACGGCCTCTACGCATGCCCGGGAACTGATGTATGGGGAGTACCGGCGCTTTCAAGACACTTTATTTTTCGTCGAAAAAATGATATTTTCATGGGCTATAGGCTTAGTGTTTTTTTCCATTTTGGGGGGAAAATTAATCTTTGCCTGATCGTTTATTTATCGCGTTAAACGGCCTCTACGCAGGCCCGGGAACTGATGTAAGCGCAGTACCGGCGCTTTCAAGACACTTTATCTTTCGTCGAAACAATGATATTTTCATGGGCTATAGGCTTAGTGTTTTTTCCATTTTCGGGGGAAAATTAATCTTTGCCTGATCGTTTATTTATCGCGTTAAACGGCCTCTACGCATGCCCGGGAACTGATATAAGCGCAGTACCGGCGCTTTCAAGACACTTTATTTTTCGTCGAAAAAAATATATTTTCATGGGCTATAGGCTTAGTGTTTTTTCCATTTTTGAGGGAAAATTAATCTTTGCCTGATCGTTTATTTATCGCGTTAAACGGCCTCTACGCATGCCCGGGAACTGATATAAGCTCAATACCGGCGCTTTCGAGACACTTTATTTTTCGTCGAAAAAATGATATATTCATGGGCTATAGGCTTAGGGTTTTTTCCATTTTTGGGGGAAAATTATTCTTTGCCTGATCGTTTATTTATCGCGTTAAACGGCCCCTACGCATGCCCGGGAACTGATATAAGCGCAGTACCGGCGCTTTCAAGACACTTTATTTTTCGTCGAAAAAATTATATTTTCATGGGCTATAGGCTTAGGGTTTTTTCCATTTTGGGGGGAAAATTATTCTTTGCCTGATCGTTTATTTATCGCGTTAAACGGCCTCTACGCATGCCCGGGAACTGATATAAGCGCAGTACCGGCGCTTTCAAGACACTTTATTTTTCGTCGAAAAAATTATATTTTCATGGACTATAGGCTTAGTGTTTTTTCCATTTTTGGGGAAAATTAATCTTTGCCTGATCGTTTATTTATCGCGTTAAACGGCCTCTACGCATGCCCGGGAACTGATATAAGCTCAATACCGGCGCTTTCGAGACACTTTATTTTTCGTCGAAAAAATGATATTTTCATGGGCTATAGGCTTAGGGTTTTTTCCATTTTTGGGGGAAAATTATTCTTTGCCTGATCGTTTATTTATCGCGTTAAACGGCCCCTACGCATGCCCGGGAACTGATATAAGCGCAGTACCGGCGCTTTGAAGACACTTTATTTCTCGTCGAAAAAATTCTATTTTCATGGGCTATATAGGCTTAGGGTTTTTTCCATTTTTGGGGGAAAATTATTCTTTGCCTGATCGTTTATTTATCGCGTTAAACGGCCCCTACGCATGGCCGGGAACTGATATAAGCGCAGTACCGGCGCTTTCAAGACACTTTATTTTTCGTCGAAAAAATTATATTTTCATGGGCTATAGGCTTAGGGTTTTTTCCATTTTGGGGGGAAAATTAATCTTTGCCTGATCGTTTATTTATCGCGTTAAACGGCCTCTACGCATGCCCGGGAACTGATATAAGCTCAATACCGGCGCTTTCGAGACACTTTATTTTTCGTCGAAAAAATGATATTTTCATGGGCTATATAGGCTTAGGGTTTTTTTCCATTTTCGGGGGAAAATTATTCTTTGCCTGATCGTTTATTTATCGCGTTAAACGGCCTCTACGCATGCCCGGGAACTGATATAAGCGCAGTACCGGCGCTTTCAAGACACTTTATTTTTCTTCGAAAAAATTCTGTTTTCATGGACTATAGGCTTAGTGTTTTTTCCATTTTGGGGGGAAAATTTATCTTTGCCTGATTGTTTATTTATCGCGTTAAACGGCCTCTACGCATGCCCGGGAACTGATATAAGCTCAATACCGGCGCTTTCGAGACATTTTATTTTCCGTCGAAAAAATGATATTTTCATGGGCTATAGGCTTAGGGTTTTTTCCATTTTGGGGGGAAAATTATTCTTTGCCTGATCGTTTATTTATCGCGTTAAACGGCCTCTACGCATGCCCGGGAACTGATATAAGCGCAGTACCGGCGCTTTCAAGACACTTTATTTTTCGTCGAAAAAATTATATTTTCATGGACTATAGGCTTAGTGTTTTTTCCATTTTTAAGGGAAAATTAATCTTTGCCTGATCGTTTATTTATCGCGTTAAACGGCCTCTACGCATGCCCGGGAACTGATATAAGCTCAATACCGGCGCTTTCGAGACACTTTATTTTTCGTCGAAAAAATGATATTTTCATGGGCTATAGGCTTAGGGTTTTTTTCCATTTTTGGGGGAAAATTATTCTTTGCCTGATCGTTTATTTATCGCGTTAAACGGCCTCTGCGCATGCCCGGGAACTGATATAAGCGCAGTACCGGCGCTTTCAAGACACTTTATTTTTCGTCGAAAAAATTCTATTTTCATGGACTATAGGCTTAGGGTTTTTTCCATTTTTGGGGGAAAATTATTCTTTGCCTGATCGTTTATTTATCGCGTTAAACGGCCTCTACGCATGCCCGGGAACTGATATAAGCGCAGTACCGGCGCTTTCAAGACACTTTATTTTTCGTGAAAAAAATATATTTTCATGGGCTATAGGCTTAGGGTTTTTTCCATTTTCGGGGGAAAATTAATCTTTGCCTGATCGTTTATTTATCGCGTTAAACGGCCTCTACGCATGCCCGGGAACTGATATAAGCGCAGTACCGGCGCTTTCAAGACACTTTATTTTTCGTCGAAAAAATTATATTTTCATGGGCTATTTAGTGTTTTTTCCATTTTTGAGGGAAAATTAATCTTTGCCTGATCGTTTATTTATCGCGTTAAACGGCCTCTACGCATGCCCGGGAACTGATATAAGCTCAATACCGGCGCTTTCGAGACACTTTATTTTTCGTCGAAAAAATGATATATTCATGGGCTATAGGCTTAGGGTTTTTTCCATTTTTGGGGGAAAATTATTCTTTGCCTGATCGTTTATTTATCGCGTTAAACGGCCCCTACGCATGCCCGGGAACTGATATAAGCGCAGTACCGGCGCTTTCAAGACACTTTATTTTTCGTGAAAAAAATATATTTTCATGGGCTATAGGCTTAGGGTTTTTTCCATTTTCGGGGGAAAATTAATCTTTGCCTGATCGTTTATTTATCGCGTTAAACGGCCTCTACGCATGCCCGGGAACTGATATAAGCGCAGTACCGGCGCTTTCAAGACACTTTATTTTTCGTCGAAAAAATTATATTTTCATGGGCTATAGGCTTAGTGTTTTTTCCATTTTTGAGGGAAAATTAATCTTTGCCTGATCGTTTACTTATCGCGTTAAACGGCCTCTACGCATGCCCGGGAACAAATATAAGCTCAATACCGGCGCTTTCGAGACACTTTATTTTTCGTCGAAAAAATGATATATTCATGGGCTATAGGCTTAGGGTTTTTTCCATTTTTGGGGGAAAATTATTCTTTGCCTGATCGTTTATTTATCGCGTTAAACGGCCCCTACGCATGCCCGGGAACTGATATAAGCGCAGTACCGGCGCTTTCAAGACACTTTATTTTTCGTCGAAAAAATGATATTTTCATGGGCTATAGGCTTAGGGTTTTTTCCATTTTGGGGGGAAAATTATTCTTTGCCTGATCGTTTATTTATCGCGTTAAACGGCCTCTACGCATGCCCGGGAACTGATATAAGCGCAGTACCGGCGCTTTCAAGACACTTTATTTTTCGTCGAAAAAATGATATTTTCATGGGCTATAGGCTTAGTGTTTTTTCCATTTTTGGGGAAAATTAATCTTTGCCTGATCGTTTATTTATCGCGTTAAACGGCCTCTACGCATGCCCGGGAACTGATATAAGCTCAATACCGGCGCTTTCGAGACACTTTATTTTTCGTCGAAAAAATGATATTTTCATGGGCTATAGGCTTAGGGTTTTTTCCATCTTTGGGGGAAAATTATTCTTTGCCTGATCGTTTATTTATCGCGTTAAACGGCCCCTACGCATGCCCGGGAACTGATATAAGCGCAGTACCGGCGCTTTGAAGACACTTTATTTCTCGTCGAAAAAATTCTATTTTCATGGGCTATATAGGCTTAGGGTTTTTTCCATTTTTGGGGGAAAATTATTCTTTGCCTGATCGTTTATTTATCGCGTTAAACGGCCCCTACGCATGGCCGGGAACTGATATAAGCGCAGTACCGGCGCTTTCAAGACACTTTATTTTTCGCCGAAAAAATTATATTTTCATGGGCTATAGGCTTAGGGTTTTTCCCATTTTGGGGGGAAAATTAATCTTTGCCTGATCGTTTATTTATCGCGTTAAACGGCCTCTACGCATGCCCGGGAACTGATATAAGCGCAGTACCGGCGCTTTCAAGACACTTTATTTTTCGTCGAAAAAATTCTATTTTCATGGACTATAGGCTTAGTGTTTTTTCCATTTTGGGGGGAAAATTTATCTTTGCCTGATTGTTCATTTATCGCGTTAAACGGCCTCTACGCATGCCCGGGAACTGATATAAGCTCAATACCGGCGCTTTCGAGACACTTTATTTTCCGTCGAAAAAATGATATTTTCATGGGCTATAGGCTTAGGGTTTTTTCCATTTTGGGGGGAAAATTATTCTTTGCCTGATCGTTTATTTATCGCGTTAAACGGCCTCTACGCATGCCCGGGAACTGATATAAGCGCAGTACCGGCGCTTTCAAGACACTTTATTTTTCGTCGAAAAAATTATATTTTCATGGACTATAGGCTTAGTGTTTTTTCCATTTTTAAGGGAAAATTAATCTTTGCCTGATCGTTTATTTATCGCGTTAAACGGCCTCTACGCATGCCCGGGAACTGATATAAGCTCAATACCGGCGCTTTCGAGACACTTTATTTTTCGTCGAAAAAATGATATTTTCATGGGCTATAGGCTTAGGGTTTTTTCCATTTTTGGGGGAAAATTATTCTTTGCCTGATCGTTTATTTATCGCGTTAAACGGCCTCTACGCATGCCCGGGAACTGATATAAGCGCAGTACCGGCGCTTTCAAGACACTTTATTTTTCGTCGAAAAAATTCTATTTTCATGGACTATAGGCTTAGTGTTTTTTCCATTTTGGGGGGAAAATTTATCTTTGCCTGATTGTTTATTTATCGCGTTAAACGGCCTCTACGCATGCCCGGGAACTGATATAAGCTCAATACCGGCGCTTTCGAGACACTTTATTTTTCGTCGAAAAAATGATATTTTCATGGGCTATAGGCTTAGAGTTTTTTCCATTTTTGGGGGAAAATTATTCTTTGCCTGATCGTTTATTTATCGCGTTAAACGGCCCCTACGCATGCCCGGGAACTGATATAAGCGCAGTACCGGCGCTTTCAAGACACTTTATTTTTCGTCGAAAAAATTATATTTTCATGGGCTATAGGCTTAGTGTTTTTTCCATTTTCGGGGGAAAATTAATCTTTGCCTGATAGTTTATTTATCGCGTTAAACGGCCTCTACGCTTGCCCGGGAACTGATATAAGCGCAGTACCGGCGCTTTCAAGACACTTTATTTTTCGTCGAAAAAATTATATTTTCATGGGTTTAGGGTTTTTTCCATTTTGGGGGGAAAATTATTCTTTGCCTGATCGTTTATTTATCGCGTTAAACGGCCTCTACGCATGCCCGGGAACTGATATAAGCGCAGTACCGGCGCTTTCAAGACACTTTATTTTTCGTCGAAAAAATTATATTTTCATGGACTATAGGCTTAGGGTTTTTTTCCATTTTCGGGGGAAAATTATTCTTTGCCTGATCGTTTATTTATCGCGTTAAACGGCCTCTACGCATGCCCGCGAACTGATATAAGCGCAGTACCGGCGCTTTCAAGACACTTTATTTTTCGTCGAAAAAATTCTATTTTCATGGACTATAGGCTTAGTGTTTTTTCCATTTTGGGGGGAAAATTTATCTTTGCCTGATTGTTTATTTATCGCGTTAAACGGCCTCTACGCATGCCCGGGAACTGATATAAGCTCAATACCGGCGCTTTCGAGACACTATTTTTCGTCGAAAAAATGATATTTTCATGGGCTTAGGGTTTTTTCCATTTTGGGGGGAAAATTATTCTTTGCCTGATCGTTTATTTATCGCGTTAAACGGCCTCTACGCATGCCCGGGAACTGATATAAGCGCAGTACCGGCGCTTTCAAGACACTTTATTTTTCGTCGAAAAAATTCTATTTTCATGGACTATATAGGCTTAGTGTTTTTTCAATTTTGGGGGGAAAATTTATCTTTGCCTGATCGTTTATTTATCGCGTTAAACGGCCTCTACGCATGCCCGGGAACTGATATAAGCTCAATACCGGCGCTTTCGAGACACTTTATTTTTCGTCGAAAAAATGATATTTTCATGGGCTATAGGCTTAGGGTTTTTTCCATTTTTGGGGGAAAATTATTCTTTGCCTGATCGTTTATTTATCGCGTTAAACGGCCCCTACGCATGCCCGGGAACTGATATAAGCGCAGTACCGGCGCTTTCAAGACACTTTATTTTTCGTCGAAAAAATTCTATTTTCATGGACTATAGGCTTAGTGTTTTTTCCATTTTGGGGGGAAAATTTATCTTTGCCTGATAGTTTACTTATCGCGTTAAACGGCCTCTACGCATGCCCGGGAACTGATATAAGCTCAATACCGGCGCTTTCAAGACACTTTATTTTTCGTCGAAAAAATGATATTTTCATGGGCTATAGGCTTAGGGTTTTTTCCATTTTTGGGGGAAAATTATTCTTTGCCTGATCGTTTATTTATCGCGTTAAACGGCCCCTACGCATGCCCGGGAACTGATATAAGCGCAGTACCGGCGCTTTCAAGACACTTTATTTTTCGTCGAAAAAATTATATTTTCATGGGCTATAGGCTCAGTGTTTTTTCCATTTTCGGGGGAAAATTAATCTTTGCCTGATAGTTTATTTATCGCGTTAAACGGCCTCTACGCATGCCCGGGAACTGATATAAGCGCAGTACCGGCGCTTTCGAGACACTTTATTTTTCGTCGAAAAAATTATATTTTCATGGGCTATAGGCTTAGGGTTTTTTCCATTTTGGGGGGAAAATTATTCTTTGCCTGATCGTTTATTTATCGCGTTAAACGGCCCCTACGCATGCCCGGGAACTGATATAAGCGCAGTACCGGCGCTTTGAAGACACTTTATTTCTCGTCGAAAAAATTCTATTTTCATGGGCTTATAGGCTTAGGGTTTTTCCCATTTTGGGGAGAAAATTTATCTTTGCCTGATAGTTTATTTATCGCGTTAAACGGCCTCTACGCATGCCCGGGAACTGATATAAGCTCAATACCGGCGCTTTCAAGACACTTTATTTTTCGTCGAAAAAATGATATTTTCATGGGCTATAGGCTCAGGGTTTTTTCCATTTTTGGGGGAAAATTATTCTTTGCCTGATCGTTTATTTATCGCGTTAAACGGCCCCTACGCATGCCCGGGAACTGATATAAGCGCAGTACCGGCGCTTTCAAGACACTTTATTTTTCGTCGAAAAAATTATATTTTCATGGGCTATAGGCTTAGTGTTTTTTCCATTTTCGGGGGAAAATTAATCTTTGCCTGATAGTTTATTTATCGCGTTAAACGGCCTCTACGCATGCCCGGGAACTGATATAAGCTCAATACCGGCGCTTTCGAGACACTTTATTTTTCGTCGAAAAAATGATATTTTCATGGGCTATAGGCTTAGGGTTTTTTTCCATTTTCGGGGAAAATTATTCTTTGCCTGATCGTTTATTTATCGCGTTAAACGGCCCCTACGCATGCCCGGGAACTGATATAAGCGCAGTACCGGCGCTTTCAAGACACTTTATTTTTCGTCGAAAAAATTCTATTTTCATGGACTATAGGCTTAGTGTTTTTTCCATTTTGGGGGGAAAATTTATCTTTGCCTGATTGTTTATTTATCGCGTTAACGGCCTCTACGCATGCCCGGGAACTGATATAAGCTCAATACCGGCGCTTTCGAGACACTTTATTTTTCGTCGAAAAAATGATATTTTCATGGGCTATAGGCTTAGGGTTTTTTCCATTTTGGGGGGAAATTATTCTTTGCCTGATCGTTTATTTATCGCGTTAAACGGCCTCTACGCATGCCCGGGAACTGATATAAGCGCAGTACCGGCGCTTTCAAGACACTTTATTTTTCGTCGAAAAAATTATATTTTCATGGACTATAGGCTTAGTGTTTTTTCCATTTTTGGGGGAAAATTAATCTTTGCCTGATCGTTTATTTATCGCGTTAAACGGCCTCTACGCATGCCCGGGACTGATATAAGCTCAATACCGGCGCTTTCGAGACACTTTATTTTTCGTCGAAGAAATGATATTTTCATGGGCTTAGGGTTTTTTTCATTTTGGGGGGAAAATTATTCTTTGCCTGATCGTTTATTTATCGCGTTAAACGGCCTCTACGCATGCCCGGGAACTGATATAAGCTCAATACCGGCGCTTTCGAGACACTTTATTTTTCGTCGGAAAAATGATATTTTCATGGGCTATAGGTTTAGGGTTTTTTCCATTTTTGGGGGAAAATTATTCTTTGCCTTATCGTTTATTTATCGTGTTAAACGGCCCCTACGCATGCCCGGGAACTGATATAAGCGCAGTACCGGCGCTTTCAAGACACTTTATTTTTCGTCGAAAAAATTCTATTTTCATGGACTATAGGCTTAGTGTTTTTTCCATTTTGGGGGGAAAATTTATCTTTGCCTGATAGTTTATTTATCGCGTTAAACGGCCTCTACGCATGCCCGGGAACTGATATAAGCTCAATACCGGCGCTTTCAAGACACTTTATTTTTCGTCGAAAAAAGGATATTTTCATGGGCTATATAGGCTTAGGGTTTTTTCCATTTTTGGGGGAAAATTATTCTTTGCCTGATCGTTTATTTATCGCGTTAAACGGCCCCTACGCATGCCCGGGAACTGATATAAGCGCAGTACCGGCGCTTTCAAGACACTTTATTTTTCGTCGAAAAAATTATATTTTCATGGGCTATAGGCTTAGTGTTTTTTCCATTTTCGAAAATATAATTTTTTCGACGAAAAATAAAGTGTCTCGAAAGCGCCGGTACTGCGCTTATATCAGTTCCCGGGCTTTTTTTCCATTTTCGGGGGAAAATTGTTCTTTGCCTGATCGTTTATTTATCGCGTTAAACGGCCTCTACGCATGCCCGGGAACTGATATAAGCGCAGTACCGGCGCTTTCAAGACACTTTATTTTTCGTCGAAAAAATTATATTTTCATGGACTATAGGCTTAGTGTTTTTTCCATTTTTGGGGGAAAATTAATCTTTGCCTGATCGTTTATTTATCGCGTTAAACGGCCTCTACGCATGCCCGGGAACTGATATAAGCTCAATACCGGCGCTTTCGAGACACTTTATTTTTCGTCGAAAAAATGATATTTTCATGGGCTATAGGCTTAGGGTTTTTTCCATTTTTGGGGGAAAATTATTCTTTGCCTGATCGTTTATTTATCGCGTTAAACGGCCCCTACGCATGCCCGGGAACTGATATAAGCGCAGTACCGGCGCTTTGAAGACACTTTATTTCTCGTCGAAAAAATTCTATTTTCATGGGCTATATAGGCTTAGGGTTTTTTCCATTTTTTGGGGAAAATTATTCTTTGCCTGATCGTTTATTTATCGCGTTAAACGGCCCCTACGCATGGCCGGGAACTGATATAAGCGCAGTACCGGCGCTTTCAAGACACTTTATTTTTCGTCGAAAAAATTATATTTTCATGGGCTATAGGCTTAGGGTTTTTTCCATTTTGGGGGGAAAATTATTCTTTGCCTGATCGTTTATTTATCGCGTTAAACGGCCTCTACGCATGCCCGGGAACTGATATAAGCTCAATACCGGCGCTTTCGAGACACTTTATTTTTCGTCGAAAAAATGATATTTTCATGGGCTATAGGCTTAGGGTTTTTTTCCATTTTCGGGGGAAATTATTCTTTGCCTGATCGTTTATTTATCGCGTTAAACGGCCTCTACGCATGCCCAGGAACTGATATAAGCGCAGTACCGGCGCTTTCAAGACACTTTATTTTTCGTCGAAAAAATTCTATTTTCATGGACTATAGGCTTAGTGTTTTTTCCATTTTGGGGGGAAAATTTATCTTTGCCTGATCGTTTATTTATCGCGTTAACGGCCTCTACGCATGCCCGGGAACTGATATAAGCTCAATACCGGCGCTTTCGAGACACTTTATTTTTCGTCGAAAAAATGATATTTTCATGGGCTATAGGCTTAGGGTTTTTTCCATTTTGGGGGGAAATTATTCTTTGCCTGATCGTTTATTTATCGCGTTAAACGGCCTCTACGCATGCCCGGGAACTGATATAAGCGCAGTACCGGCGCTTTCAAGACACTTTATTTTTCGTCGAAAAAATTATATTTTCATGGACTATAGGCTTAGTGTTTTTTCCATTTTTGGGGGAAAATTAATCTTTGCCTGATCGTTTATTTATCGCGTTAAACGGCCTCTACGCATGCCCGGGACTGATATAAGCTCAATACCGGCGCTTTCGAGACACTTTATTTTTCGTCGAAGAAATGATATTTTCATGGGCTTAGGGTTTTTTCCATTTTGGGGGGAAAATTATTCTTTGCCTGATCGTTTATTTATCGCGTTAAACGGCCTCTACGCATGCCCGGGAACTGATATAAGCTCAATACCGGCGCTTTCGAGACACTTTATTTTTCGTCGAAAAAATGATATTTTCATGGGCTATAGGCTTAGGGTTTTTTCCATTTTGGGGGGAAAATTATTCTTTGCCTGATCGTTTATTTATCGCGTTAAACGGCCTCTACGCATGCCCGGGAACTGATATAAGCGCAGTACCGGCGCTTTCAAGACACTTTATTTTTCGTCGAAAAAATTATATTTTCATGGACTACAGGCTTAGTGTTTTTTCCATTTTTGGGGGAAAATTAATCTTTGCCTGATCGTTTATTTATCGCGTTAAACGGCCTCTACGCATGCCCGGGAACTGATATAAGCTCAATACCGGCGCTTTCGAGACACTTTATTTTTCGTCGAAAAAATGATATTTTCATGGGCTATAGGCTTAGGGTTTTTTTCCATTTTCGGGGGAAAATTATTCTTTGCCTGATCGTTTATTTATCGCGTTAAACGGCCTCTACGCATGCCCGGGAACTGATATAAGCGCAGTACCGGCGCTTTCAAGACACTTTATTTTTCGTCGAAAAAATTCTATTTTCATGGACTATAGGCTTAGTGTTTTTTTCCATTTTGGGGGGAAAATTTATCTTTGCCTGATTGTTTATTTATCGCGTTAAACGGCCTCTACGCATGCCCGGGAACTGATATAAGCTCAATACCGGCGCTTTCGAGACACTTTATTTTTCGTCGAAAAAATGATATTTTCATGGACTATAGGCTTAGTGTTTTTTCCATTTTTGGGGGAAAATTAATCTTTGCCTGATCGTTTATTTATCGCGTTAAACGGCCTCTACGCATGCCCGGGAACTGATATAAGCTCAATACCGGCGCTTTCGAGACACTATTTTTCGTCGAAAAAATGATATTTTCATGGGCTATAGGCTTAGGGTTTTTTTCCATTTTTGGGGGAAAATTATTGTTTGCCTGATCGTTTATTTATCGCGTTAAACGGCCTCTACGCATGCCCGGGAACTGACATAAGCGCAGTACCGGCGCTTTCAAGACACTTTATTTTTCGTCGAAAAAATTCTATTTTCATGGACTATAGGCTTAGTGTTTTTTCCATTTTGGGGGGAAAATTTATCTTTGCCTGATTGTTTATTTATCGCGTTAAACGGCCTCTACGCATGCCCGGGAACTGATATAAGCTCAATACCGGCGCTTTCGAGACACTTTATTTTTCGTCGAAAAAATGATATTTTCATGGGCTATAGGCTTAGGGTTTTTTTCATTTTTGGGGGAAAATTATTCTTTGCCTGATCGTTTATTTATCGCGTTAAACGGCCCCTACGCATGCCCGGGAACTGATATAAGCGCAGTACCGGCGCTTTCAAGACACTTTATTTCTCGTCGAAAAAATTCTATTTTCAGGGGCTATAGGCTTAGGGTTTTTTTCCATTTTCGGGGGAAAATTATTCTTTGCCTGATCGTTTATTTATCGCGTTAAACGGCCTCTACGCATGCCCGGGAACTGATATAAGCGCAGTACCGGCGCTTTCAAGACACTTTATTTTTCGTCGAAAAAATTCTATATTCATGGACTATAGGCTTAGTGTTTTTTCCATTTTGGGGGGAAAATTTATCTTTGCCTGATTGTTTATTTATCGCGTTAAACGGCCTCTACGCATGCCCGGGAACTGATATAAGCTCAATACCGGCGCTTTCGAGACACTTTATTTTTCGTCGAAAAAATGATATTTTCATGGGCTATAGGCTTAGGGTTTTTTCCATTTTTGGGGGAAAATTATTCTTTGCCTGATCGTTTATTTATCGCGTTAAACGGCCCCTACGCATGCCCGGGAACTGATATAAGCGCAGTACTTTATTTCTCGTCGAAAAAATTCTATTTTCATGGGCTATAGGCTTAGGGTTTTTTCCATTTTGGGGGGAAAATTATTCTTTGCCTGATCGTTTATTTATCGCGTCAAACGGCCTCTACGCATGCCCGGGAACTGATATGAGCGCAGTACCGGCGCTTTCAAGACACTTTATTTTTCGTCGAAAAAATGATATTTTCATGGGCTATAGGCTTAGTGTTTTTTCCATTTTTGGGGGAAATTAATCTTTGCCTGATCGTTTATTTATCACGTTACACGTCCTCTATGCATGCCCGGGAACTGATATAAGCTCAGTACCGGCGCTTTCAAGACACTTTATTTTTCGTCGAAAAAATTATATTTTCATGGGCTTAGTGTTTTTTCCATTTTTTGGGGAAAATTATTCTTTGCCTGATCGTTTATTTATCGCGTTAAACGGCCCCTACGCACGGCCGGGAACTGATATAAGCGCAGTACCGGCGCTTTCAAGACACTTTATTTTTCGTCGAAAAAATTATATTTTCATGGGCTATAGGCTTAGGGTTTTTTCCATTTTGGGGGGAAAATTAATCTTTGCCTGATCGTTTATTTATCGCGTTAAACGGCCTCTACGCATGCCCGGGAACTGATATAAGCTCAATACCGGCGCTTTCGAGATACTTTATTTTTCGTCGAAAAAATGATATTTTCATGGGCTATAGGCTTAGGGTTTTTTTCCATTTTCGGGGGAAAATTATTCTTTGCCTGATCGTTTATTTATCGCGTTAAACGGCCTCTACGCATGCCCGGGAACTGATATAAGCGCAGTACCGGCGCTTTCAAGACACTTTATTTTTCGTCGAAAAAATTCTATTTTCATGGACTATAGGCTTAGTGTTTTTTCCATTTTGGGGGGAAAATTTATCTTTGCCTGATTGTTTATTTATCGCGTTAAACGGCCTCTACGCATGCCCGGGAACTGATATAAGCTCAATACCGGCGCTTTCGAGACACTTTATTTTTCGTCGAAAAAATGATATTTTCATGGGCTATAGGCTTAGGGTTTTTTCCATTTTGGGGGGAAAATTATTCTTTGCCTGATCGTTTATTTATCGCGTTAAACGGCCTCTACGCATGCCCGGGAACTGATATAAGCGCAGTACCGGGGCTTTCAAGACACTTTATTTTTCGTCGAAAAAATTATATTTTCATGGACTATAGGCTTAGTGTTTTTTCCATTTTTGGGGGAAAATTAATCTTTGCCTGATCGTTTATTTATCGCGTTAAACGGCCTCTACGCATGCCCGGGAACTGATATAAGCTCAATACCGGCGCTTTCGAGACACTTTATTTTTCGTCGAAAAAATGATATTTTCAAGGGCTATAGGCTTAGGGTTTTTTTCCATTTTTGGGGGAAAATTATTCTTTGCCTGATCGTTTATTTATCGCCTTAAACGGCCTCTACGCATGCCCGGGAACTGACATAAGCGCAGTACCGGCGCTTTCAAGACACTTTATTTTTCGTCGAAAAAATTCTATTTTCATGGACTATAGGCTTAGTGTTTTTTCCATTTTGGGGGGAAAATTTATCTTTGCCTGATTGTTTATTTATCGCGTTAAACGGCCTCTACGCATGCCCGGGAACTGATATAAGCTCAATACCGGCGCTTTCGAGACACTTTATTTTTCGTCGAAAAAATGATATTTTCATGGGCTATAGGCTTAGGGTTTTTTCCATTTTTGGGGGAAAATTATTCTTTGCCTGATCGTTTATTTATCGCGTTAAACGGCCCCTACGCATGCCCGGGAACTGATATAAGCGCAGTACCGGCGCTTTCAAGACACTTTATTTCTCGTCGAAAAAATTCTATTTTCAGGGGCTATAGGCTTAGGGTTTTTTTCCATTTTCGGGGGAAAATTATTCTTTGCCTGATCGTTTATTTATCGCGTTAAACGGCCTCTACGCATGCCCGGGAACTGATATAAGCGCAGTACCGGCGCTTTCAAGACACTTTATTTTTCGTCGAAAAAATTCTATTTTCATGGACTATAGGCTTAGTGTTTTTTCCATTTTGGGGGAAAATTTATCTTTGCCTGATTGTTTATTTATCGCGTTAAACGGCCTCTACGCATGCCCGGGAACTGATATAAGCTCAATACCGGCGCTTTCGAGACACTTTATTTTTCGTCGAAAAAATGATATTTTCATGGGCTATATAGGCTTAATGTTTTTTCCATTTTTGGGGGAAAATTATTCTTTGCCTGATCGTTTATTTATCGCGTTAAACGGCCCCTACGCATGCCCGGGAACTGATATAAGCGCAGTACCGGCGCTTTCAAGACACTTTATTTCTCGTCGAAAAAATTCTATTTTCAGGGGCTATAGGCTTAGGGTTTTTTTCCATTTTCGGGGGAAAATTATTCTTTGCCTGATCGTTTATTTATCGCGTTAAACGGCCTCTACGCATGCCCGGGAACTGATATAAGCGCAGTACCGGCGCTTTCAAGACACTTTATTTCTCGTCGAAAAAATTCTATTTTCATGGGCTATAGGCTTAGGGTTTTTTCCATTTTGGGGGGAAAATTATTCTTTGCCTGATCGTTTATTTATCGCGTTAAACGGCCTCTACGCATGCCCGGGAACTGATATGAGCGCAGTACCGGCGCTTTCAAGACACTTTATTTTTCGTCGAAAAAATGATATTTTCATGGGCTATAGGCTTAGTGTTTTTTTCCATTTTGGGGGGAAAATTTATCTTTGCCTGATTGTTTATTTATCGCGTTAAACGGCCTCTACGCATGCCCGGGAACTGATATAAGCTCAATACCGGCGCTTTCAAGACACTTTATTTTTCGTCGAAAAAATGATATTTTCATGGGCTATAGGCTTAGTGTTTTTTCCATTTTTGGGGGAAATTAATCTTTGCCTGATCGTTTATTTATCACGTTACACGTCCTCTCTGCATGCCCGGGAACTGATATAAGCTCAGTACCGGCGCTTTCAAGACACTTTATTTTTCGTCGAAAAAATTATATTTTCATGGGCTATAGGCTTAGTGTTTTTTCCATTTTCGGGGGAAAATTAATCTTTGCCTGATCGTTTATTTATCGCGTTAAACGGCCTCTACGCATGCCCGGGAACTGATATAAGCGCAGTACCGGCGCTTTCAAGACACTTTATTTTTCGTCGAAAAATTTATATTTTCATGGGCTATAGGCTTAGGGTTTTTTCCATTTTTGGGGGAAAATTATTCTTTGCCTGATCGTTATTTATCGCGTTAAACGGCCTCTACGCATGCCCGGGAACTGATATAAGCGCAGTACCGGCGCTTTCAAGACACTTTATTTTTCGTGAAAAAAATATATTTTCATGGGCTATAGGCTTAGGGTTTTTTCAATTTTCGGGGGAAAATTAATCTTTGCCTGATCGTTTATTTATCGCGTTAAACGGCCTCTACGCATGCCCGGGAACTGACATAAGCGCAGTACCGGCGCTTTCAAGACACTTTATTTTTCGTCGAAAAAATTCTATTTTCATGGACTATAGGCTTAGTGTTTTTTCCATTTTGGGGGGAAAATTTATCTTTGCCTGATTGTTTATTTATCGCGTTAAACGGCCTCTACGCATGCCCGGGAACTGATATAAGCTCAATACCGGCGCTTTCGAGACACTTTATTTTTCGTCGAAAAAATGATATTTTCATGGGCTATAGGCTTAGGGTTTTTTCCATTTTTGGGGGAAAATTATTCTTTGCCTGATCGTTTATTTATCGCGTTAAACGGCCCCTACGCATGCCCGGGAACTGATATAAGCGCAGTACCGGCGCTTTCAAGACACTTTATTTCTCGTCGAAAAAATTCTATTTTCAGGGGCTATAGGCTTAGGGTTTTTTTCCATTTTCGGGGGAAAATTATTCTTTGCCTGATCGTTTATTTATCGCGTTAAACGGCCTCTACGCATGCCCGGGAACTGATATAAGCGCAGTACCGGCGCTTTCAAGACACTTTTTAGTGTTTTTTCCATTTTGGGGGGAAAATTTATCTTTGCCTGATTGTTTATTTATCGCGTTAAACGGCCTCTACGCATGCCCGGGAACTGATATAAGCTCAATACCGGCGCTTTCGAGACACTTTATTTTTCGTCGAAAAAATGATATTTTCATGGGCTATAGGCTTATAGTTTTTTCCATTTTGGGGGGAAAATTATTCTTTGCCTGATCGTTTATTTATCGCGTTAAACGGCCTCTACGCATGCCCGGGAACTGATATAAGCGCAGTACCGGCGCTTTCAAGACACTTTATTTTTCGTCGAAAAAATTCTATTTTCATGGACTATAGGCTTAGGGTTTTTTCCATTTTTGGGGGAAAATTATTCTTTGCCTGATCGTTTATTTATCGCGTTAAACGGCCCCTACGCATGCCCGGGAACTGATATAAGCGCAGTACCGGCGCTTTCAAGACACTTTATTTCTCGTCGAAAAAATTCTATTTTCATGGGCTATATAGGCTTAGGGTTTTTTCCATTTTGGGGGGAAAATTATTCTTTGCCTGATCGTTTATTTATCGCGTTAAACGGCCTCTACGCATGCCCGGGAACTGATATGAGCGCAGTACCGGCGCTTTCAAGACACTTTATTTTTCGTCGAAAAAATGATATTTTCATGGGGTATAGGCTTAGTGTTTTTTCCATTTTGGGGGGAAAATTTATCTTTGCCTGATTGTTTATTTATCGCGTTAAACGGCCTCTACGCATGCCCGGGAACTGATATAAGCTCAATACCGGCGCTTTCGAGACACTTTATTTTTCGTCGAAAAAATGATATTTTCATGGGCTATAAGCTTAGGGTTTTTTCCATTTTTGGGGGAAAATTATTCTTTGCCTGATCGTTTATTTATCGCGTTAAACGGCCCCTACGCATGCCCGGGAACTGATATAAGCGCAGTACCGGCGCTTTCAAGACACTTTATTTCTCGTCGAAAAAATTCTATTTTCAGGGGCTATAGGCTTAGGGTTTTTTTCCATTTTCGGGGGAAAATTATTCTTTGCCTGATCGTTTATTTATCGCGTTAAACGGCCTCTACGCATGCCCGGGAACTGATATAAGCGCAGTACCGGCGCTTTCAAGACACTTTATTTTTCGTCGAAAAAATTATATTTTCATGGGCTATAGGCTTAGGGTTTTTTCCATTTTGGGGGGAAAATTATTCTTTGCCTGATCGTTTATTTATCGCGTTAAACGGCCTCTACGCATGCCCGGGAACTGATATAAGCGCAGTACCGGCGCTTTCAAGACACTTTATTTTTCGTCGAAAAAATTCTATTTTCATGGACTATAGGCTTAGTGTTTTTTCCATTTTGGGGGGAAAATTTATCTTTGCCTGATTGTTTATTTATCGCGTTAAACGGCCTCTACGCATGCCCGGGAACTGATATAAGCTCAATACCGGCGCTTTCGAGACACTTTATTTTTCGTCGAAAAAATGATATTTTCATGGGCTATAGGCTTAGGGTTTTTTCCATTTTTGGGGGAAAATTATTCTTTGCCTGATCGTTTATTTATCGCGTTAAACGGCCCCTACGCATGTCCGGGAACTGATATAAGCGCAGTACCGGCGCTTTCAAGACACTTTATTTTTCGTCGAAAAAATTATATTTTCATGGGCTATATAGGCTTAGTGTTTTTTCCATTTTCGGGGGAAAATTAATCTTTGCCTGATAGTTTATTTATCGCGTTAAACGGCCTCTACGCATGCCCGGGAACTGATATAAGCGCAGTACCGGCGCTTTCAAGACACTTTATTTTTCGTCGAAAAATTATATTTTCATGGGCTATAGGATTAGGGTTTTTTCCATTTTGGGGGGAAAATTATTCTTTGCCTGATCGTTTATTTATCGCATTAAACGGCCTCTACGCATGCCCGGGAACTGATATAAGCGCAGTACCGGCGCTTTCAAGACACTTTATTTTTCGTCGAAAAAATTATATTTTCATGGACTATAGGCTTAGTGTTTTTTCCATTTTGGGGGGAAAATTTATCTTTGCCTGATTGTTTATTTATCGCGTTAAACGGCCTCTACGCATGCCCGGGAACTGATATAAGCTCAATACCGGCGCTTTCGAGACACTTTATTTTTCGTCGAAAAAATGATATTTTCATGGCTTAGGGTTTTTTTCCATTTTGGGGGGAAAATTATTCTTTGCCTGATCGTTTATTTATCGCGTTAAACGGCCTCTAGCATGCCCGGGAACTGATATAAGCGCAGTACCGGCGCTTTCAAGACACTTTATTTTTCGTCGAAAAAATTATATTTTCATGGACTATAGGCTTAGTGTTTTTTCCATTTTGGGGGGAAAATTAATCTTTGCCTGATCGTTTATTTATCGCGTTAAACGGCCTCTACGCATGCCCGGGAACTGATATAAGCTCAATACCGGTGCTTTCGAGACACTTTATTTTTCGTCGAAAAAATGATATTTTCATGGGCTATAGGCTTAGGGTTTTTTTCCATTTTTGGGGGAAAATTATTCTTTGCCTGATCGTTTATTTATCGCGTTAAACGGCCTCTACGCATGCCCGGGAACTGATATAAGCGCAGCACCGGCGCTTTCAAGACACTTTATTTTTCGTCGAAAAAATTCTATTTTCATGGACTATAGGCTTAGTGTTTTTTCCATTTTGGGGGGAAAATTTATCTTTGCCTGATTGTTTATTTATCGCGTTAAACGGCCTCTACGCATGCCCGGGAACTGATATAAGCTCAATACCGGCGCTTTCGAGACACTTTATTTTTCGTCGAAAAAATGATATTTTCATGGGCTATAGGCTTAGGGTTTTTTCCATTTTTGGGGGAAAATTATTCTTTGCCTGATCGTTTATTTATCGCGTTAAACGGCCCCTACGCATGCCCGGGAACTGATATAAGCGCAGTACCGGCGCTTTCAAGACACTTTATTTTTCGTCGAAAAAATTATATTTTCATGGACTATAGGCTTAGTGTTTTTTCCATTTTTGGGGGAAATTAATCTTTGCCTGATCGTTTATTTATCGCGTTAAACGACCTCTACGGATGCCCGGGAACTGATATAAGCGCAGTACCGGCGCTTTCAAGACACTTTATTTCTCGTCGAAAAAATGATATTTTCATGGGCTATAGGCTTAGTGTTTTTTCCATTTTTGGGGGAAAATTAATCTTTGCCTGATCGTTTATTTATCGCGTTAAACGGCCTCTACGCATGCCTGGGAACTGATATAAGCGCAGTACCGGCGCTTTCAAGACACTTAATTTTTCGTCGAAAAAATGATATTTTCATGGGCTATAGGCTTAGGGTTTTTTCCATTTTTGGGGGAAAATTATTCTTTGCCTGATCGTTTATATATCGCGTTAAACGGCCTCTACGCATGCCCGGGAACTGATATAAGCGCAGTACCGGCGCTTTCAAGACACTTTATTTCTCGTCGAAAAAATTCTATTTTCATGGGCTATAGGCTTAGGGTTTTTTCCATTTTTGGGGGAAACTTATTCTTTGCCTGATCGTTTATTTATCGCGTTAAACCGCCTCTACGCATGCCCGGGAACTGATATAAGCGCAGTACCGGCAATTTCAAGACACTTTATTTTTCGTCGGAAAAATTATATTTTCATGGGCTATAGGCTTAGTGTTTTTTCCATTTTCGGGGGAAAATTAATCTTTGCCTGATCGTTTATTTATCGCGTTAAACGGCCTCTACGCATGCCCGGGAACTGATATAAGCTCAATACCGGCGCTTTCAAGACACTTTATTTTTCGTCGAAAAAATTATATTTTCATGGACTATAGGCTTAGTGTTTCTTCCATTTTTGGGGGAAAATTAATCTTTGCCTGATCGTTTATTTATCGCGTTAAACGGCCTCTACGCATGCCCGGGAACTGATATAAGCGCAGTACCGGCGCTTTCAAGACACTTTATTTTTCGTCGAAAAAATGATATTTTCATGGGCTATAGGCTTAGTGTTTTTTCCATTTTCGGGGGAAAATTAATCTTTGCCTGATCGTTTATTTATCGCGTTAAACGGCCTCTACGCATGCCCGGGAACTGATATAAGCTCAATACCGGCGCTTTCAAGACACTTTATTTTTCGTCGAAAAAATGATATTTTCATGGACTATAGGCTTAGTGTTTTTTCCATTTTTGGGGGAAAATTATTCTTTGCCTGATCGTTTATTTATCGCGTTAAACGGCCTCTACGCATGCCCGGGAACTGATATAAGCGCAGTACCGGCGCTTTCAAGACACTTTATTTTTCGTCGAAAAAATTATATTTTCATGGGCTATAGGCTTAGTGTTTTTTCCATTTTCGGGGGAAAATTAATCTTTGCCTGATCGTTTATTTATCGCGTTAAACGGCCTCTACGCATGCCCGGGAACTGATATAAGCGCAGTACCGGCGCTTTCAAGACACTTTATTTTTCGTCGAAAAAATGATATTTTCATGGACTATAGGCTTAGTGTTTTTTCCATTTTCGGGGGAAAATTAATCTTTGCCTGAACGTTTATTTATCGCATTAAACGGCCTCTACGCATGCCCGGGAACTGATATAAGCGCAGAACCGGCGCTTTCAAGACACTTTATTTTTCGTCGAAAAAATTCTATTTTCATGGACTATAGGCTTAGTGTTTTTTCCATTTTGGGGGGAAAATTTATCTTTGCCTGATTGTTTATTTATCGCGTTAAACGGCCTCTACGCATGCCCGGGAACTGATATGAGCGCAGTACCGGCGCTTTCAAGACACTTTATTTTTCGTCGAAAAAATGATATTTTCATGGGCTATAGGCTTAGTGTTTTTTCCATTTTTGGGGGAAAGTAATCTTTGCCTGATCGTTTATTTATCGCGTTACACGTCCTCTATGCATGCCCGGGAACTGATATAAGCTCAGTACCGGCGCTTTCAAGACACTTTATTTTTCGTCGAAAAAATGATATTTTCATGGGCTATATAGGCTTAATGTTTTTTCCATTTTTGGGGGAAAATTATTCTTTGCCTGATCGTTTATTTATCGCGTTAAACGGCCCCTACGCATGCCCGGGAACTGATATAAGCGCAGTACCGGCGCTTTCAAGACACTTTATTTCTCGTCGAAAAAATTCTATTTTCAGGGGCTATAGGCTTAGGGTTTTTTCCATTTTGGGGGGAAAATTATTCTTTGCCTGATCGTTTATTTATCGCGTTAAACGGCCTCTACGCATGCCCGGGAACTGATATGAGCGCAGTACCGGCGCTTTCAAGACACTTTATTTTTCGTCGAAAAAATTATATTTTCATGGGCTATAGGCTTAGTGTTTTTTTCCATTTTTGGGGGAAAATTATTCTTTGCCTGATCGTTTATTTATCGCCTTAAACGGCCTCTACGCATGCCCGGGAACTGATATAAGCGCAGTACCGGCGCTTTCAAGACACTTTATTTTTCGTCGAAAAAATTATATTTTCATGGGCTATAGGCTTAGTGTTTTTTCCATTTTCGGGGGAAAATTAATCTTTGCCTGATCGTTTATTTATCGCGTTAAACGGCCTCTACGCATGCCCGGGAACTGATATAAGCGCAGTACCGGCGCTTTCAAGACACTTTATTTTTCGTCGAAAAAATGATATTTTCATGGACTATAGGCTTAGTGTTTTTTCCATTTTCGGGGGAAAATTAATCTTTGCCTGCACGTTTATATATCGCATTAAACGGCCTCTACGCATGCCCGGGAACTGATATAAGCGCTGTACCGGCGCTTTCAAGACACTTTATTTCTCCTCGAAAAAATGATATTTTCATGGGCTATAGGCTTAGTGTTTTTTGTCCATTTTTGGGGGAAAATTAATCTTTGCCTGATCGTTTATTTATCGCGTTAAACGGCCTCTACGCATGCCTGGGAACTGATATAAGCGCAGTACCGGCGCTTTCAAGACACATTATTTTTCGTCGAAAAAATCATATTTTCATGGGCTATAGGCTTAGTGTTTTTTCCATTTTTGGGGGAAAATTAATCTTTGCCTGATCGTTTATTTATCACGTTAAACGGCCTCTACGCATGCCCGGGAACTGATATAAGCTCAGTACCGGCGCTTTCAAGACACTTAATTTTTCGTCGAAAAAATTATATTTTCATGGACTATAGGCTTATTGTTTTTTCCATTTTCGGGGGAAAATTAATCTTTGCCTGATCGTTTATTTATCGCGTTAAACGGCCTCTACGCATGCCCGGGAACTGATATAAGCGCAGTACCGGCGCTTTCAAGACACTTTATTTCTCGTCGAAAAAATTCTATTTTCATGGGCTATAGGCTTAGGGTTTTTTCCATTTTTGGGGGAAAATTATTCTTTGCCTGATCGTTTATTTATCGCTTTAAACGGCCCCTACGCATGCCCGGGAACTGACATAAGCGCAGTACCGGCGCTTTCAAGACACTTTATTTTTCGTCGAAAAAATTCTATTTTCATGGACTATAGGCTTAGTGTTTTTTCCATTTTGGGGGGAAAATTTATCTTTGCCTGATTGTTTATTTATCGCGTTAAACGGCCTCTACGCATGCCCGGGAACTGATATAAGCTCAATACCGGCGCTTTCGAGACACTTTATTTTTCGTCGAAAAAATGATATTTTCATGGGCTATAGGCTTAGGGTTTTTTCCATTTTTGGGGGAAAATTATTCTTTGCCTGATCGTTTATTTATCGCGTTAAACGGCCCCTACGCATGCCCGGGAACTGATATAAGCGCAGTACCGGCGCTTTCAAGACACTTTATTTCTCGTCGAAAAAATTCTATTTTCAGGGGCTATAGGCTTAGGGTTTTTTTCCATTTTCGGGGGAAAATTATTCTTTGCCTGATCGTTTATTTATCGCGTTAAACGGCCTCTACGCATGCCCGGGAACTGATATAAGCGCAGTACCGGCGCTTTCAAGACACTTTTTAGTGTTTTTTCCATTTTGGGGGGAAAATTTATCTTTGCCTGATTGTTTATTTATCGCGTTAAACGGCCTCTACGCATGCCCGGGAACTGATATAAGCTCAATACCGGCGCTTTCGAGACACTTTATTTTTCGTCGAAAAAATGATATTTTCATGGGCTATAGGCTTATAGTTTTTTCCATTTTGGGGGGAAAATTATTCTTTGCCTGATCGTTTATTTATCGCGTTAAACGGCCTCTACGCATGCCCGGGAACTGATATAAGCGCAGTACCGGCGCTTTCAAGACACTTTATTTTTCGTCGAAAAAATTCTATTTTCATGGACTATAGGCTTAGGGTTTTTTCCATTTTTGGGGGAAAATTATTCTTTGCCTGATCGTTTATTTATCGCGTTAAACGGCCCCTACGCATGCCCGGGAACTGATATAAGCGCAGTACCGGCGCTTTCAAGACACTTTATTTCTCGTCGAAAAAATTCTATTTTCATGGGCTATATAGGCTTAGGGTTTTTTCCATTTTGGGGGGAAAATTATTCTTTGCCTGATCGTTTATTTATCGCGTTAAACGGCCTCTACGCATGCCCGGGAACTGATATGAGCGCAGTACCGGCGCTTTCAAGACACTTTATTTTTCGTCGAAAAAATGATATTTTCATGGGGTATAGGCTTAGTGTTTTTTCCATTTTGGGGGGAAAATTTATCTTTGCCTGATTGTTTATTTATCGCGTTAAACGGCCTCTACGCATGCCCGGGAACTGATATAAGCTCAATACCGGCGCTTTCGAGACACTTTATTTTTCGTCGAAAAAATGATATTTTCATGGGCTATAAGCTTAGGGTTTTTTCCATTTTTGGGGGAAAATTATTCTTTGCCTGATCGTTTATTTATCGCGTTAAACGGCCCCTACGCATGCCCGGGAACTGATATAAGCGCAGTACCGGCGCTTTCAAGACACTTTATTTCTCGTCGAAAAAATTCTATTTTCAGGGGCTATAGGCTTAGGGTTTTTTTCCATTTTCGGGGGAAAATTATTCTTTGCCTGATCGTTTATTTATCGCGTTAAACGGCCTCTACGCATGCCCGGGAACTGATATAAGCGCAGTACCGGCGCTTTCAAGACACTTTATTTTTCGTCGAAAAAATTATATTTTCATGGGCTATAGGCTTAGGGTTTTTTCCATTTTGGGGGAAAAATTATTCTTTGCCTGATCGTTTATTTATCGCGTTAAACGGCCTCTACGCATGCCCGGGAACTGATATAAGCGCAGTACCGGCGCTTTCAAGACACTTTATTTTTCGTCGAAAAAATTCTATTTTCATGGACTATAGGCTTAGTGTTTTTTCCATTTTGGGGGGAAAATTTATCTTTGCCTGATTGTTTATTTATCGCGTTAAACGGCCTCTACGCATGCCCGGGAACTGATATAAGCTCAATACCGGCGCTTTCGAGACACTTTATTTTTCGTCGAAAAAATGATATTTTCATGGGCTATAGGCTTAGGGTTTTTTCCATTTTTGGGGGAAAATTATTCTTTGCCTGATCGTTTATTTATCGCGTTAAACGGCCCCTACGCATGTCCGGGAACTGATATAAGCGCAGTACCGGCGCTTTCAAGACACTTTATTTTTCGTCGAAAAAATTATATTTTCATGGGGTTTATAGGCTTAGTGTTTCTTCCATTTTCGGGGGAAAATTAATCTTTGCCTGATAGTTTATTTATCGCGTTAAACGGCCTCTACGCATGCCCGGGAACTGATATAAGCGCAGTACCGGCGCTTTCAAGACACTTTATTTTTCGTCGAAAAATTATATTTTCATGGGCTATAGGATTAGGGTTTTTTCCATTTTGGGGGGAAAATTATTCTTTGCCTGATCGTTTATTTATCGCATTAAACGGCCTCTACGCATGCCCGGGAACTGATATAAGCGCAGTACCGGCGCTTTCAAGACACTTTATTTTTCGTCGAAAAAATTATATTTTCATGGACTATAGGCTTAGTGTTTTTTCCATTTTGGGGGGAAAATTTATCTTTGCCTGATTGTTTATTTATCGCGTTAAACGGCCTCTACGCATGCCCGGGAACTGATATAAGCTCAATACCGGCGCTTTCGAGACACTTTATTTTTCGTCGAAAAAATGATATTTTCATGGCTTAGGGTTTTTTTCCATTTTGGGGGGAAAATTATTCTTTGCCTGATCGTTTATTTATCGCGTTAAACGGCCTCTACGCATGCCCGGGAACTGATATAAGCGCAGTACCGGCGCTTTCAAGACACTTTATTTTTCGTCGAAAAAATTATATTTTCATGGACTATAGGCTTAGTGTTTTTTCCATTTTGGGGGGAAAATTAATCTTTGCCTGATCGTTTATTTATCGCGTTAAACGGCCTCTACGCATGCCCGGGAACTGATATAAGCTCAATACCGGTGCTTTCGAGACACTTTATTTTTCGTCGAAAAAATGATATTTTCATGGGCTATAGGCTTAGGGTTTTTTTCCATTTTTGGGGGAAAATTATTCTTTGCCTGATCGTTTATTTATCGCGTTAAACGGCCTCTACGCATGCCCGGGAACTGATATAAGCGCAGCACCGGCGCTTTCAAGACACTTTATTTTTCGTCGAAAAAATTCTATTTTCATGGACTATAGGCTTAGTGTTTTTTCCATTTTGGGGGGAAAATTTATCTTTGCCTGATTGTTTATTTATCGCGTTAAACGGCCTCTACGCATGCCCGGGAACTGATATAAGCTCAATACCGGCGCTTTCGAGACACTTTATTTTTCGTCGAAAAAATGATATTTTCATGGGCTATAGGCTTAGGGTTTTTTCCATTTTTGGGGGAAAATTATTCTTTGCCTGATCGTTTATTTATCGCGTTAAACGGCCCCTACGCATGCCCGGGAACTGATATAAGCGCAGTACCGGCGCTTTCAAGACACTTTATTTTTCGTCGAAAAAATTATATTTTCATGGACTATAGGCTTAGTGTTTTTTCCATTTTTGGGGGAAATTAATCTTTGCCTGATCGTTTATTTATCGCGTTAAACGACCTCTACGGATGCCCGGGAACTGATATAAGCGCAGTACCGGCGCTTTCAAGACACTTTATTTCTCGTCGAAAAAATGATATTTTCATGGGCTATAGGCTTAGTGTTTTTTCCATTTTTGGGGGAAAATTAATCTTTGCCTGATCGTTTATTTATCGCGTTAAACGGCCTCTACGCATGCCTGGGAACTGATATAAGCGCAGTACCGGCGCTTTCAAGACACTTAATTTTTCGTCGAAAAAATGATATTTTCATGGGCTATAGGCTTAGGGTTTTTTCCATTTTTGGGGGAAAATTATTCTTTGCCTGATCGTTTATTTATCGCGTTAAACGGCCTCTACGCATGCCCGGGAACTGATATAAGCGCAGTACCGGCGCTTTCAAGACACTTTATTTCTCGTCGAAAAAATTCTATTTTCATGGGCTATAGGCTTAGGGTTTTTTCCATTTTTGGGGGAAACTTATTCTTTGCCTGATCGTTTATTTATCGCGTTAAACCGCCTCTACGCATGCCCGGGAACTGATATAAGCGCAGTACCGGCAATTTCAAGACACTTTATTTTTCGTCGGAAAAATTATATTTTCATGGGCTATAGGCTTAGTGTTTTTTCCATTTTCGGGGGAAAATTAATCTTTGCCTGATCGTTTATTTATCGCGTTAAACGGCCTCTACGCATGCCCGGGAACTGATATAAGCTCAATACCGGCGCTTTCAAGACACTTTATTTTTCGTCGAAAAAATTATATTTTCATGGACTATAGGCTTAGTGTTTCTTCCATTTTTGGGGGAAAATTAATCTTTGCCTGATCGTTTATTTATCGCGTTAAACGGCCTCTACGCATGCCCGGGAACTGATATAAGCGCAGTACCGGCGCTTTCAAGACACTTTATTTTTCGTCGAAAAAATGATATTTTCATGGGCTATAGGCTTAGTGTTTTTTCCATTTTTGGGGGAAAATTAATCTTTGCCTGATCGTTTGTTTATCACGTTAAACGGCCTCTATGCATGCCCGGGAACTGATATAAGCGCAGTACCGGCGCTTTCAAGACACTTTATTTTTCGTCGAAAAAATGATATTTTCATGGGCTATAGGCTTAGTGTTTTTTCCATTTTTGGGGGAAAATTAATCTTTGCCTGATCGTTTATTTATCACGTTAAACGGCCTCTACGCATGCTCGGGAACTGATATAAGCGCAGTACCGGCGCTTTCAAGACACTTTATTTTTCGTCGGAAAAATTATATTTTCATGGGTTATAGGCTTAGGGTTTTTTCCATTTTTGGGGGAAAATTATTCTTTGCCTGATCGTTTATTTATCGCGTTAAACGGCCTCTACGCATGCCCGGGAACTGATATAAGCGCAGTACCGGCGCTTTCAAGACACTTTATTTTTCGTCGAAAAAATTATATTTTCATGGGCTATAGGCTTAGGGTTTTTTCCATTTTTGGGGGAAACTTATTCTTTGCCTGATCGTTTATTTATCGCGTTAAACCGCCTCTACGCATGCCCGGGAACTGATATAAGCGCAGTACCGGCGCTTTCAAGACGCTTTATTTTTCGTCGGGAAAATTATATTTTCATGGGCTATAGGCTTAGTGTTTTTTCCATTTTTGGGGGAAACTTATTCTTTGCCTGATCGTTTATTTATCGCGTTAAACCGCCTCTACGCATGCCCGGGAACTGATATAAGCGCAGTACCGGCGCTTTCAAGACGCTTTATTTTTCGTCGGGAAAATTATATTTTCATGGGCTATAGGCTTAGTGTTTTTTCCATTTTCGGGGGAAAATTAATCTTTGCCTGATCGTTTATTTATCGCGTTAAACGGCCTCTACGCATGCCCGGGAACTGATATAAGCTCAATACCGGCGCTTTCAAGACACTTTATTTTTCGTCGAAAAAATGATATTTTCATGGACTATAGGCTTAGTGTTTTTTCCATTTTTGGGGGAAAATTATTCTTTGCCTGATCGTTTATTTATCGCGTTAAACGGCCTCTACGCATGCCCGGGAACTGATATAAGCGCAGTACCGGCGCTTTCAAGACACTTTATTTTTCGTCGAAAAAATTATATTTTCATGGGCTATAGGCTTAGTGTTTTTTCCATTTTCGGGGGAAAATTAATCTTTGCCTGATCGTTTATTTATCGCGTTAAACGGCCTCTACGCATGCCCGGGAACTGATATAAGCGCAGTACCGGCGCTTTCAAGACACTTTATTTTTCGTCGAAAAAATGATATTTTCATGGACTATAGGCTTAGTGTTTTTTCCATTTTCGGGGGAAAATTAATCTTTGCCTGAACGTTTATTTATCGCATTAAACGGCCTCTACGCATGCCCGGGAACTGATATAAGCGCTGTACCGGCGCTTTCAAGACACTTTATTTCTCGTCGAAAAAATGATATTTTCATGGGCTATAGGCTTAGTGTTTTTTCCATTTTCGGGGGAAAATTAATCTTTGCCTGATCGTTTATTTATCGCTTTAAACGGCCCCTACGCATGCCCGGGAACTGATATAAGCGCAGTACCGGCGCTTTCAAGACACATTATTTTTCGTCGAAAAAATTATATTTTCATGGACTATAGGCTTAGTGTTTTTTCCATTTTTTGCGGAAAATTAATCTTTGCCTGATCGTTTATTTATCGCGTTAAACGGCCTCTACGCATGCCCGGGAACTGATATAAGCTCAATACCGGCGCTTTCAAGACACTTTATTTTTCGTCGAAAAAATGATATTTTCATGGGCTATAGGCTTAGTGTTTTTTCCATTTTGGGGGGAAAATTAATCTTTGCCTGATCGTTTATTTATCGCGTTAAACGGCCTCTACGCATGCCCGGGAACAGATATAAGCGCAGTAAGGGCGCTTTGAAGACACTTTATTTTTCGTCGAAAAAATATTTTCGTGGGCTTTAGGCTTAGTGTTTGTTCCAGTGCGCAGTGACGACCACCAGCATGGATGCAACAAGAACAAGAAGTGCCTTTATTCAGGGATGATTACAGGTATATATAGCTTTGGCTGACCGTCCGATAACAGACACGTGCTTCGTTGATTAGTCTAATCGGAAGGGGCCATCCCAGAAGCGCATGCGCGACCTGACGATACATCTTCCCCCAGAATAATGTTATAAGTTGAGAGTAAGATACGAGACTTGTTTAAAATCCCGGCCGTAATCCAGACGATTGGGTTACTGTCTTTGCCGGGTGGATCGCCTTGGCACCGCTTGCGTGGGCAGCATTGTTGACTGTGAAGCAGCTGTCGTTGCTTGAAATGGCGTAGTTGCGGTTGATTCTGATGGCGACGCCCTCCTAGGCATCGTCGCCTGGGAAACCTCCTCGCTCTCGTATTCATCTTCTCCCAAGTCCGTCTGAAGAAGCTCACGTGTGGCTAGAAGGTGTTGCCGGTTGCGTCGGAGTATTTGGTTGTCCTCTGTAGCGACGCGATAGGACCTCGGCGCCACCAGGTCCATGACTCGAGCCTTGCGGTCCCACGTGTCTCTCCGTACTCTTACTACTGCATCTTTCTGTAGTTCGGGTAGGGGTTTCCTGCTTGACAATTGTCTAGGTTGGCGCCTAAGTGCTTGTTTCCTGGGGCACGCCTAGAAGTCTGGCAGCCGAATACGTAACCTTCTGCCCTGAAGCAATTCTCCCGGGGAGCGGCCGTCTTCAAGAGGGCCCGAACGATAGGAGAGGAGACACAGCCAGAAGTCCTCCCTCGTTTCACTTATTTTCTTCATGATCCTTTTGACGATTTGGACACCCTTCTCGGCGAGACCATTGGACTGCGGGAACCGTGGACTTGACGTCACGTGTTTGAAGTCGTATCTGGATGCGAACAGGGCAAATTCATGGGATGAGAACTGCGGACCGTTATCGGTGCAGACTTCCATGGGAATTCCGTATCGTGCAAAAACTGCTCTAAGTTTACTTATGATAGTTCCTGTTGTTGTGTCAGCCAGTTTCTCGACTTCTGGAAAATTTGAGAAGGCATCAAACACACATAAGTAGGAGTCTGTGCCGTACATGAAGAGATCAACCCCAGCACGGTATCAGGCATGTTCTGTAATCTGTCGAAGTAATATCGGTTCGCTGGGCTGCTTATATGCGTATTTCTGACAAGCGGAGCACGACTTGACCAAATTTTCGATGTTCCCGCTCAGTCCTGGCCAGAACACCAAGCGCCGGGCAGTTGCTTTGCATTTATTTATGCCTAAGTGTCCTTCGTGAATACGAGTGAGCATCTCAGCTCTCATGAGCTTTGGTATAACAACCTTTGATCCCTTCTTCACCATGTCTTGTACTTCTGATAACTCAGGGGAAACCGGTTTCATCGCGCCACTAATTTCTTCGCCGTTCCTAAGGCAGCGCAACACAATTTGCAAGTCTGGGTCAACGGCTTGTTGCTTCTGCTAGTCTGTCTAACATTCTTTTGCTCACCAATTCTGAAGCGACGCCCACTGCATGTATGTCGACGTCGTCTGTGAAGCTATCCACGCTGCGGGGAGAGACAGGCGCCGATCTGGATAGCATATCTTTTAGGAGCAGTTGTTTCCCTGGGACAAAGTGAAGGACATAATCGTATCTTAATAAGCGCAAGAAAAAACGCTGTAATCTTGGAGGCATGTCTGCAATGGCTTTAGCCGCGATAGCTAGCAATGGTCTGTGGTCGGTTTCAACGATAAATTTGCGACCGTACACGAAGTGAAAAAATTTGTCGCTCCCAAATGTTATAGCCATTGTCTCTTTTTCTATTTGGGCGTATCTTTGTTCCGCCTCGGTCATTGTCCGGGAAGCGTATGCTACTGGCCGCCAACTGTCACCATACCGCTGAAGTAGGGCCGAGCCGATCCCATTCTGTGATGCGTCAGAAGAGATTTTGGTTTCTCGGGTCGGATCAAATATGGCTAGCAGTGGCGCACTGCTTAGAATACGGCAGATAACTTGCCACTCGTTGCAATGGTTTTGAGACCACTCAAAGACCGTGTCCTTCATTAGGCTTCGCAGTAGCGTTGTTCTTTCTGCCAAGTGGGGTATGTATTTACCGAAGTAGTTTACGACCCCCAGCATTCTTTGGACGCCTGCTTTGTCGCTTGGCTGAGGCATTTCGCTTAATGCTGACGTCATTGTTGGGTTCAGACTTATTCCGTGTTGGCTTATCACATCGCCCAAAAAGTCAATTTTAGTCACCCCGAATCTACATTTTGTTGCATTAAACGTTAGGCCGGCCTTCCTTGCTAAATTCAAGACCGTACGGAGGCGGCTATCATGCTCTTCCCTCGTGCTCCCTCATACGAGTATGTCGTCGATATATATACGCACACCTGGGGCCTGGTCAAATATTTCATTCATAGTTTTTTGGAATACTTCCGGTGCGGAAGAGATTCCGAAGGGAAGTCTCAAGAAGCGATAACGACCAAACGGCGTTCCAATTGTGCATATCCTTGAAGTGGCATCATCAAGATTGATTTGATGAAAACCCGAGTACGCGTCGATTCGCGTAAAAAATGTTGCTCCGGCCAGCTCTGCCTCAATATCTTCTCTTTTTGGCAATTGATAGTGCTCTCGCTTTATGCCTGCGTTAATGCGCCTGGGATCAATGCATATGCGAAGTTTGCCATCCTTTTTCCTGGCCGCGACAAAGGGGCTTACCCAATCCGTCGGCTCGCTGACTTTGACGATAATGCCTGCACGTTCCATGCGGTCCAACTGATCTCGGAGGGGCTCGCGCAATGCCAGGGGCACCCGTCGCACCGGCTGGACCAACGGCGTTGCTTCCTCCCGCAGGACCATGTGGTACGGGCGTGCCAGGCAGCCGATACCCTGAAACAACTCTGGGAATTCCTTCGTCATTTGGTCAGTAGTGTTCATGTGAACAGAACCCACAGTACGCGACACCAGTCCTAAAGTTTCGCTCGCCGACAGCCCAAGGATGGCTTGGTTGCTCTTCCTGACGATAAAAAAGTCAAAGTACTCGCTCCGGTTGTTCACAGTCACTGGTAGCGTAGCCACGCCGATATGCTTGATGACGTTGCCACTGTATGGGCGCAGAACAGAGGGGCTTGTCTTCGAAGATTGATTCACCTTGAGCCTTTGAAAAATGGCGTGAGGCAGCAAGTTGGCTTGTGAGCCCGTGTCTACCTTCAGAGACACCAGTTGGACGCGACTTGGGCGTCGATAACCGAATCAGCTTTGTTGCCCACGCCAACATCCAGGATTTGAAAATCGGCATGCTCGTCCCTCACAGCGCTTATTTGAGGACCTTTCCTACAACAAGCCGAAAAGTGGTTAGCGCCACGGCACGATAAACATTTTTTTCCAAAGGCTGGGCACCTCCCACGTTCGTGGATGCGGTTGCACTTGGAACATTTGAATTGCCTCTTTGTTTTGATCTGCGCTACTTCCAGGTTCAGCGTAACTTTGCTCGGAGCCTGAGGCAAGTTCCTCGCGCGCCAGACATTTGCACTGCGCACGCTGAACATTGGAACTGCGCATTTCGATTGGTGCCACTTGTTTTTCTGCTTGAACCCATGCGTTGTTTTGCTCGGCACATACTTCCTCCGCCTTGCAGATTTCTTCGGCTTTGCGTAATGTAAGGTCCTTAACCTTCAGCATTTTCTTTCGCAATTCCGGGTTAACGGTGCCGAAAACAATCTGGTCTCTGACCATAGAATCATTTAGGTCCCCAAAATTGCAACTTTGGGCTAGTTTCCTCAGGTCTCGAGCGAAATGCTCAAAAGGCTCCCCCTCAGCTTGAGTCCTTGTACGGAAGACATACCGTTCATGCACCTCGTTTTGCTGTTGCCGACAATATTCTTCAAACTTTCCCGTCACTGTTCCATAATCCTCTTTACTTTCGTCGTCCGAAAACGAAAAATTGTTGAATACCTCTAGGGCGTCCTCTCCGGCAATGGTGAGCAGGAGCGCAGTCTTGGCTGGCTCGGACCTCGGTGCTTTCGCCGTTTCCGTTGCTTGCAAGAAAAGCTCGAATCTCTGCTTGAACATGCACCAATTCCTTGCGGTGTTCCCGGACAGCACCAGCGGTTGCGGCGGCTTCACTAAATCGATCTTGTCGGCTCACTGAGACGCCCGCCTTTCGATGCGTTACTGCTTGCGCAATTCTATCCCACTTCTGGCACCAAGTTCCGGTGCGCAGTGACGATCACCAGCATGGATGCAACAAGAAGTGCCTTTATTCAGGGATGCTTACAGGTATATACATAGCTTTGGCTGACTGTCCGATAACAGACACGTGCTTCATTGATTAGTCTAATCGGAAGGGGCCGTTCCAGGAGCGCATGCGCGACCTGACGATACAGTGTTTTTTCCATTTTTGGGGGGAAAATTAATCTTTGCCTGATCGTTTATTTATCGCGTTAAACGGCCTCTACGCATGCCCGGGAACTGATATATGCGGAGTACCGGCGCTTTCGAGACACTTCATTTTTCATCGAAAATATATTTCCATGGGCTATAGGCGTACTGCTTTTTCCGTTTTTCCAACGAACATTAGTTCGTTTGCGTCGCACCAGCACGTTCCAGAGAAATTATTGTACCCTGCTCGGCCTAAATTGTAATGAGCCATAGTCTTATTTTTCCCCGAAATGCAATCCGTTTATTCATCATGTAAATTCCCGTGAGCGCGTGCAATAGCAGGGAGCGCGCTGCTTGTGCCTGAGGAGCGCTTTCCAGGGAAGTGATTGTGGCTGGCTGGGCCGAAATTCTGAAGGGCACTAAGCGCACCTTTTTGTCCGCGAAATCCAATTATCCTGTATCCGTTTATTCGTCGTATAAATTCGCGTAACCACCTGCATCAGCAGGGAGTGATGCTTGCGCGGAACGAGCGCTTTCCAGGGAAATGTTTGTAGCTGGCTTTGCCGAAATTCTGATGGGCTATAGGCTTACTTTGTACTCCACGAAATCCAAATATACTGTTTCCGTTTATTCGTCGTCTAAATTCACGTAACCACGTGCATCAGCAGAGAGAGTGCTGCTTGCGCCGAATCAACGCTTTCCGGAGAAATGATTGTAGCTGTTTGGGCCGAAATTTTGATGGGCTTAGGCTTCTATTGTTCCACGAAATCCAATTATCCTGTATCCGTTTATTCGTCTAAATTCGTGTGAGTGCGTGCCTTGCGCTGGGTGTTGCTTGCGCCGAAGCAACGCTAGTTTCCGGAGGATTGAGTGTAGCTGTTTGGGCCGAAATTCCAATGGGCATTAGGCTTAACTTTTTTTCCGCGAAATCCGATTATCGTATATCTGTTTATTCGTCGTCTAAATTCGCGTGAGCATGTGCATCAGCCCGGAGAGTGCTGCTTGCGCCGAACGAGCACTTTCCAGGGAAATGATTGTGGCTGGCTGGGCCGAAATTCTGATGGGCTATAGGCTTACTTTTTTTTTCCTTCGTTTAAGGCACTTCGTGCAAATCAGTTTATTCATTCTGCAAATTCGCGGCGCCGCGTGCATAAGTAGGGTTGGCGTTGCATGCACCTACCCACTGCTCTCCAGAATGGGTGACTGCACTTTGTGCACCAACAGTCTGTCTACCAGGCTGTACTGTTATGTTTTCATTTTTTTACGAAAGCTAATTTGCCTATGTTCCTTCACCTGATAATTGGATATGCATAAATAACTTTCGTGTAAAAACAAAGATGAACCTGTAGACTGTTGCAAAGTCGGCGGGCCAGGGCCGGCCACTTCTCTTGTAATCGCTGGTTTCGTGAATACATTCGAATGCAAGATCGGTTTTGATTACGTAACGTGACCATTGCTATACGTACAAAGGGGGCGCATGGTGCACATCGCTTTACTAGAATTTGTGGTATACAAGGCCATCTAGTCAAGTAGGGAAATCTGTGCCATGTGGTGCCACTTACAGTTTGGGTAGGCAATCTATTTATGATGCGTGATGTGAATCCCCGAAAAAATTTCTTCTTTGGGAATGTGCGTGCAAAGCGGCTCCAAATGCAAGCAGAAAATAAGGGATGATGGGCCACACGGGACAGCCTTGTTTTGGTGATAAAAGCAAAATCGAATCTGAGAGCAAGCCATTTACTATCAGCCTCGTCGAACTATTAGCGTAACAGATTCTGACACCACGATGAAGCTGGGATTCAATATTAATGTGTTCTTGTACACTAAATAATCAGTGACTTACCTTGTCAAGCAGCTTTGTCAAATTAAGCTGTACCACTGGCAGGAACGAAATCTGTCAATGTTCAGTCTAACTGCGAGTCGGCCTAGTTGGAACATATTCATATTTATACTTTTTGTGCGCAAACAAACAGGGACGAAGAATAGGGGCAACACAAGGACGAGCGCTTTCTAACAACTGGTTTCATTTTTGAAGAACTACTTACTTAAATACCCACAGAACTGCGCGATCTAGAAAAACAGAGCACGCCTACAGCGCATATGATACCCGCTGATCTGCGCGATCAAGTCAAAAGAGCAACGTCAATATTACATATAACACTTGTGATAAAAAAGAAGGCGTGGACAAAAGCCACCCAGTCATACTAAAAACAGCAAAGTGCATAAAAACAACCACTTACAATAACATGCGTTAAAGATGTGATGATAGAAGCGAATTTTCTTTACCTAACAATGAAACAGAAGGATGGCTGATGCATTTTTCTTTTTTTTCAATCCAGTATGCTTCCACGATTTCCCTAGCGGTTTGATTCCTATGCCTGTACAAAATGTCTGTGCTAGTAACACAAGGGGAGCAACCATGTTCTTGGCAATGCATTGCCAAATGCGTACTAGGGCGACCTTTCAGGCTAGACAAGTGCTCCCTTAACCTAGTGTTAATGCATCTCCCAGTCTGCCCTACGTACACATGACCACACGTCATAGGAATCTGGTAAACAACGTTCTTCGCGCAAGCAACAAATTGGTTCTTGCGCGGATGTTTAACAGTGCATTCTTTCTGTACATCATCCTTACTTTCGAACTTCTTTTTAACCTTGGAACACACACTGCCTATTTTGTTTTTTGCCGAAAATACCACTTTTACTTCATAACTACCAGCCACCTTCTTAAGTCTGTGTGAAAGGCCGTGCACATACGGAATCACTGAAACATTGGAATCTCCATCCTTCTGCCTTTGATTCTTTGTGCATTGTCCTTTATGCTTGTTAAGTTCTTTCATTAGTCTAGCACACGTCGCCAGCATCACAGCGAGCGGGTACCCAGCCTTTCTCAACCTGTCAACTTGCTCAAAAAATGCAATCCTTACAGTGTGGTGACATGACTTCAACAACGCTGACCGGAAACACGAAATGACTATTCCATTTTTCACAAGCCAGGCTCTGGCTGTTGGGCCGTGCTTGCCTAGGGATGTCGGCCAGGGGGCTTCCGGATGTCTAGGGGCCCAACCACATTTAAATAGATCCAATAAAGTTTTATCCATCCTACACAACGCATTAAAACTGTCACACTTTTATATACAAGTGCTGAAGATTATGGCTTACCAGCCTTATATTTAAGGATACCCCGACACAAAGTAGGCTCTGAATTTTCTATTCAAATACGATTTCACTACATTTAAGAAAATAAAATTCCACCAAATGCTAGAATTTTCATTCAGGGTCCCACATATTCTATCAAAACCTCAGAATATCAGCAAATAAAAAGACAATATGCATCAAGCTCTACAAATGTGTAAATCTTCATTCAATACAGCTATTGGAAGTTCTATAAATTGCATCTATTAGAGGTTAACAGCTTACATGCAATTGGTACTTTGTTTACAATAATTCTGCAGAAGTTCTATCAAGCAACTGCTGGTAAAACAATGACAGGTAATATGTAATTTATGTCTAAGTCTGACGCCTCAATAAATGCAGTTTGCATAACTCTGATATGTACCTTTGTCAATTTACGCAGTCATAAAATTAACTCTTCTTCTCAATTTTCAGCAACCTTCATAAAAACATTGGCCCAAGTCAAGAATATGGTCAGAGCCATTGGTATATCTGAATTTTTGCTTTAAGCACAACAAAATTATTCGAAATCAGCTCACTGGGTGCTAAGCACAATGACTTCTTTGTCCCTGTGGATTTCGATATTTAAAACCTAAAGTAATGCTTTCCTTTAGGCTTGAATTGGTCAGTACCATGGGGCCAGCATCCAGATGATTATTCGCAGCTTGTGATCAATCACGTGCCTTTTGAAAATGCTGTTGGCCAAGCATTAGGCGCATTTCTAAAACAGCAATGCAATACTATCAGAATGAAACATCATTAATAGCAAGCAATATGCAACTGTATTGGCTATAAACCTTTAGTAGTAGGGGAAAGGTGTGTTAGGTGCAAGCATTGCCCATAATCCACTTTCACCCCATGATTTACTTTTACTGACTGCAGTCATGCAATCCTTCTTAAGAGGAAGCTTTAGCTCGGGTGCACCTATCTAAATACATGTAAAAGGAGAATTCATTTTTCTCGGCAACCACTGCACCAAATTTGGTGAAGTTTGTTGCATTTAAAAGAAAAACTTAAAATCTAGTTACTGTTGGTTTTTAATTTTCGATTTAGGCTGTCAATTTTTTATTAAAATGTGGTAAAAATCAAACATTTTCAGAAAATGAAACTATCAAGTTTACAGCTCTGCAATGAAAAACGATATCACAATTACGTGAATTGCATCTAATAGTGTATCTAAAATGGCAAAATTAATATGTTGCACATGAATCTCAAGAAACTTGTTAATATGGAAACATAGCTTTTGCAGAAACCTTGCGCACAATGTAACAAATTGACGTAAGATATAAAATGAGATATCAAATTTGTCCATTTTCAGTGATCTAGTAGAACCAGGATATCTGTTTTTGATGCAGAGCTATTTGTAAACTTTGCGCTTCTATCTTTTTTTCGAACTTTCAAATTTTTGAAAATATTTCAAACAAAATTCAGGCCCTCAATCGATATTCTGCTTCCAACAGTCACTATAATTTCACTTTCTCTCTCAAATGCAACAAATTTAACTAAAATTGGTCCAGAGGTTATCTCAGAAAAACGTTTTTGCATTTTACATGTTTTTTAATAGGCCGCGTCGGAGTCGGGCCCAAGCCAAAGCTTCCTCTTAAGACATTGGCCTACTGTCAAATACCACAATTACATGCAAGAGAAAGGTACAAGTCAGAATCTTGAATTTCATGCGACACATCTTTTACAATGACATAGCATTCAGCTTAAGTTCTAGAAAGCACACACTCTCACACCTTCCAAAGCAGCACTTCAATTCCAGTTTTTGTGGTTGTTACAACATATTTCCAAAGGCAATTCTAAAGGTGGGACTTGAGCACAGAAGCCCACAACATGCAAAGGCCACCAGTGAAAATAAACCATACTCCACCTGACCTATTTCACACAGCACAGTAGATGCTACAGAGTGCAGCAGGAAATCAGCAATGAAAACTGCCTGCACATGTTGGAGAAACGAGGACAACTTGCCCATTGTGTTCATTCAACCAGCCCCACAACAAATGAAGCAACAGCAGGCAACAATTGAGCCCCTCTTCAGCTAACTGTTTCTAGATGGTTGATGTAACCCATCACTTTCACTACATTTCTCAAAGTTGGTGAATGTCATGGTATGCCCAAAAAATTAGGTCAGGTTATCGTCCACTGTCAATTAAAAGGTCATGAACAGTTCTCAGCCGCAAGTTAAACTACTAGCAACTCAAACAACTTGTGCTGATACATCCTCTCATTCCACAATAAAGGCTTTGCAAACTAGCCATAGATTGCCGTTTTCATCCTATAGGTGCTTATAAACTTGGGATACTTGTATTGCTGAAGGCTGGAGCAAAAGGCTGTCTTTGCCCCATTTGCTGTCAATCCTGCTCGGTTTCTGTTTGCACGCTGATAACTCTCACCCTTTACATGCCCTCAAGTTTCATGGGGTCCTTCATTAGATAAAAAAATCTGCATTTGAGCACTTGCCTCTTGCTGCACTATGCCACACTGCAGTTGTAAACCAGCAACAGGGTCAAAGTTGCACAAACGCTATCAATGATGCAAAGCTGCTAAAATCGCAAAGGTTTCTATCACCCTCCCTTTCTTTCTACCTCCTTGATGTACTTATGCATTACCTCATGGAGCTTTTAGTATATGAATGTGAGCTGGTAGCTTCAAAACCAAAGGTAGCTGAATAACTTTCGTCTCTGACTGACATCATCTGCACAGGGGCATGCTGCCAGTGCAAACGGGGCCTTAGAAGAAATGCGTTTGCACGAGGCATTGTCCCCTGCTGAGGTATGTGGGCTGTTGGCATCCTGTAGGCCTCAAATCTCATCGCTAAAGATGCCATGGCTTGAGTAGCACAGGTAAACTGTTAAGCTGTGACTTGGAAAAAATATGACCATATGAGGCATTGTCTACATCGCCTGTTGAGATGCATGGGATCTTGAAATCTCCACGTGACATCATGCCTCAAAGCACACAGGCTTGCTGTTATCTGGGAAGTGCTAGAGATCTAGCCTGCGTAACCATGCCATTACCCACTTTGCACTTGAGCTTTTAATGCATTCCAGCTTCACATTTCATATGGCCACACAAATATCAAAGTGACAGAGTTATTATATGTAATGTTTCTTGTCTAAATCTTTTCCAAATGATAGCCTTGCCTCTGGACAGTTAAGCAAGAACAGAACAGCCACACTGTGTTTAAGACTGGACAACTATCCGTGAACTGCTTCCAGTTTATTTGCATGCTAATGAACTGGTAACATGCAAAGTTCGTGGCAATGTCCTTGTGCCCCAATACTTGGGTATTCACAAAGTGTCTTCAAATATTTTCACTAAGCCATATCCTCAATCGATGTGCTTCGAGTTTATGATCACTTTCACGACATTTCACACGACTTAGCACCACATACATTAGTGCCTTCAGGTAATAGTGTTCCTCACAATGCGACAAGCACGCTGCGGCTAGTAGCTACGAATGTGAACAGTGCCAAGCCACATGAACTCTCACAAATGTTATCAGGTCCCCGAAAGTTATCGACTTCGAATACCACTCCGGACATCACCACGACGGTGCGTCATGTAAGGCTCTAGAAATACTTCGTCCTGTGCAACCTGGCTCTTCGAGCATCAAAACAATTCAATTTCACTAAAAAAGCCCCCCCCCCCCCCATTGCAGGTAACACAGAGAACTTAACTTTACATGGCCATATCTCACCCTGTAAAATAAATAAGGCTTAGTTCTTGTTTATTCAAAGCATCAAAAACTCATTTCTTATTGTCGCAGTAACGCAGTTCAACCTATCTTGCGGTGCCAGTGAAACATCATTAAATATCACAATTAGATGCAAACAATACGTACAATTCAATTTCAGCTTTCAATTGACACCTTTGGTATGGGGCAATAACAATTAGCCTAATGGCCATACATGTACTCTTTCATGCTTCCTCCACAGAAGTGTTCTAAATGAGCATGTCTCCCCGGTGGAAGTCCATTTAAAGTGCACAATAGTGTGTCACATTGAAAAGGCCATTAGTGGGAACGAGCAATGTCCGAAAAGAAAGCGAGTATGTCGTCTATCGTGAACTCGAGGGTAATCATGGACCCCGGGTAGCAGCGCTGCACCAACGCCTCGAGTGACTTGTACTGGCGGATGAATTCATCCTGCATCGAGTGCCACACCACTTGTAGCAGGCTGCTGCTCTCGTCCGAGAGGTGCTTCTCGACCTTGCGGTACAGGGCCTCCAGTCCACGCTTCACCTCTTTTCCCGGGTACTCTTTGATCACTTTGCGCAGCTCCTGCTTGCTGAATGCCAGCTGGTATCCCACCTCCTCCTCCTTGACGCCCTGTGCCACTTTGCTCTGGACGCCCTCAAAGAATAGGTTCAGTTTCTCCAGCGGCCGACCGAAGTAGTGCGTCACGTAAGCCTGCAGCGCCTCACTGTAGCGCTGCTTTGCCTCGCGACGCTCAGCCTCGAGGCAGCTAATCTTGAGTTGGTAGAGCAACGTGTACAGTTGGTGGAAGTTCTCTAGTCGAACGACCTGCAGAGATCGTATGTAACATATCGCTCTTTGGGCAACTGCTTCAAGATGCACTTAAAAAGCACATTGAGTGACTCCTTTGTGCAAATGCAAATCATTTAATTTAGGTAGCTTGCAGCCTAATAATTCAGTTCAGTATATATTTGCAATCGCATTAAAACGATGTAGTTCTTTTTTTTTTTTTTTTTTTTTTTTTGCTGAGGAGGCCTCTACCACAGATTACCTGAGTATGGAATAAAGCCAGCCCTAGGTCGAATGCGACACTCCCGTGGGTGGGCTTCTCCACACACCTAAGGTGCAAGGTGGTGCAGCACAGTTTAGTGGGGACAGTGGAGATTTGATTTAGTGACGAGGTTAACGTCCCAAGGCAATGGGAGGGCTATGAAAGACGCTGTAGCAGAGGTCTCCACATTAACTTTGAGTAATTGGGATTTCTTGCTATGAGCACAAAGCGTGTGGTGCAGAAGCATTTTTGCATTCAGTCCCCATCCAAATCTAGCTGCAGCAGTAGCTCTGAATTGAACCTGCAAACTCATGCTCAGTTGCAGAAAATCATAGTCACAGAGTCATTGCAGCAGGTTTTAAGTGAACTTTTTGGTTTCAGAAACAAAGAAATGACACCTACTGAGGAGAAATAAAATCAGTTTCATAAAGTCTGAGCAAGAAAAAACAAAATGAAGTGGTAGTACCTTAAGTACTAGCAGCTTTGCATGATTAAAAAATTTCTGAAAGCTTTACACAAGATTTCAGCACATCTTTAAACTCTTCATGCTACTGTTTCAAATTAATTGTAAGGTATATTAGCAGCCTAGAAACAACCCAACAAAACATAAAGTCTATATGACAACAAAATACAGTTAAACCTCGATGTAATGAAGTCAGTAAGATCGGCAGTTTGCTTCGTTATATCAAAATTTCGTTGTATTGAAATTCGACTTTTTATGCAAATAAGCACAGTCACCGATCGATTTTTCTTACACTGAAAGGCCTGCAGAACTATCGGTCAATTGAGAAAAGCAACTTTGAGTGAGAAAACAATTCATTTTAATGAATTTAGGAGTAGGTGACGAATTATACGGTTTCATGCCACGTCAACGATATCTTCACATCGGCGGTACGAATTAAGAAAAGCCAGCCATGCTTTAGCATGCACTCTGTCCCCACAGCTGCTAGCGTCGCCCGCACTGGGACGATGCTATGATGAAAAGCGCCAGCAGTGGGAAGCAAATGCTTTGTCTGCCTCTCGCCCCAACGAGCAACTAAAAACTCGAGATTACACATCCTCCAATAGTAAATGCGCCGGAAGCAGCTTACATGATGCCATGCCATCTCGGCCCGCCCACTCTTTGCACACACGGCAGATTACTTCTAAAGCAGGGTGCGCGGCTGCTTATGCGCTCAGCCACGCTTACCTCAATAAGCAGCCATGGCTGAGACGGGCACCAGCTTGACCCCAACTCCACACTCTCGCTCTCCTCCCCCTCTTTCCCTTTGCTCGCGATGGAAGGCAGCACTTGTGAAGCCACCATCTTACTTTTCTCACCCTCGCACAATTTCACTTGCATCTGAGGCACACAGTCCGCAAGGCATGATAGGATCTTATCGTACTTGGACTATGTATGGAGCATGATACGGCTCCACTTCGGCGGTCCCTATTGCTAAGCAGCACACGATTTGAGCGATGCGTTTGCAAGCAGCCGCTTTCAATTCAATCATTTGGCCATCTGCGTCCGGGGAAGTTTCCATTTATTGTCTCAGCATTCCTTTGCGGCGGCAGTGAAATTTCATTATATTGAAATGGCATTATGTTGAAATGGCAAAAACACACTTCGTTATATTGAGGTTCTAAGTACATGGTGCTTTATGGACAAGAGATTATGAAAAGTTAAATACTTTGTTATATATAGAATTTCATCATATTGAAGTTCGTTATACCGAAGTTTAACTGTACATGATGCTTTTAAATATTAGGGAAAACCTAAAAAGCTTAATGATTTAGATATGAATCCACGTGCAACAATTCAGTTGTCGACCCTGACAAAGTGCTTGCAATGCAGGATCAAGATGGTGAATTGGTGGATTAACATGGTTGAAACAAAAAAATAGCAAAGGGAACAAAGTACAGTGCCCACGTTCTGAGTCCATCATCTTTCATTGCCTTCAGACTGTGTGATTTTAATAATGCTGCAATGCAGCTTATAATATACTGATTTAGGAAAACTCGGAAAACATCAAAGGTGTTCCAGCTTAGAAGCCAAAACGGAAGACAGCACTACAAGAAAAAAAAAATGGTTGTGCAGGTGGCAAGCCAGCTAGGTGGCAAGCCAATCAGGTGGCAAGCTATTCAGGTGGCAACCCTACCAATATATGATTACAATGTGTTAAGACGCAAACCAAAGTGGAATACAACAAGAGCACTCTTTCCTGACTGTGTTATATTTCCCTTCGATTTGCATCTTAGCATATCGTAATAAAGTACAAGTAGCGATACAAAATATAATTGCAATGAAACAACTTATCGGGTTTTTGCTTTCTTTGCACAGTGCTTGCTCTTATGCTGTCAACTTTCTAAAGCCACTTTACATTAAAAATGACAAAATTGCCTCGCCAGCGCTCTGTCCTGTCTCACCCTTTTTTCCGTTTGACTTGTCTGTGCTATAACTATGTCACGGTATGAATTTCCCTACATCCAAACTGCAGTGCACAAAGCTGGGCTAGTTCATGAGACTCCTGAAGTTTGTGAGACTCCTGAAGTGCAAGGTAGCGCAGCAGGACGAACCTATTAGGGAGACAACACAGTACTTGTATTGTTTCCCTGCTAGCCCTCATCTTGTAGCACTATCTTGAACTTCTGAACACATACAAGTGCCAAGGGCCATATTCTGGATCAATCATTTTCAGGAATACTTTCACTTTTGCATAACATGGACTCCGATCTCACTGGTGTAACTGGCATTCTGTTCACTTGTTTAGCCAGCCAGCGTCAACTGAAAGTGAAATCCCTCAAAAGTGACTGAACCAGAACAGTGCCCTGGTCTACATTACTTCCTTTATTTGTCAGCTTTCCTGAAGACTGCTCTGGAATAGTATTCCACAATGTGATATTTCCTAGACCTGCTTGTGGTTCTAAACCAGAACTCTAACTGGCAAGCAATGTGACGTCCTGCTAAGAGTTACCTCACCTATAGAGAATAAAAGTATGCTTTAAAGCACCACTTTTTCAGCCCAACAACAAAATAAGATCTTGGCATGCACTACTATATGCAAAGCACCTTTCTTGGAGACATTGACCATTTCAAACACTGTTTAGCGGATGATGGGAGATAATTTTTATCTTATCGATCACAGTCAACAACTTGCAGGGAAGTACCCAAGCACACATGAAATTTAAGGCAGAGTTTTGGAGCCAGTTTGATTGATGGACTCTGGTGGTAAGCATCCTCACCTCAGGGGGCGTTCTTTGGTGCTCAAGGGCGATGCGGCCAATGGCGTCAAACATGGCACGAACCAGGCGTGTGTACCACTTGTCGAGGTCGGCACGACGCTCGGATTGGCGAAAGATGGCCTCTGCTTGCTTGGCAAATTCTTCAAAGTGGTTGAGGAAAGGCAGCAGGCCACACTTGGAGCGCTTCGGTGCCTTGGCCTCTTCTACTGCCCGCACCTGGACGACAAGGAAACGATGCAACAAGGCTACAATCGTCGACTGCTGCTGGAACCATCATCTTCTCATCATACCATCATTCTGCTGGTTAACTACTGCAAAACTGCGACTTATCTACAGTCAAAGTTCGGTTAACCTGCCAGATTTGTCACAAAGAAGTCAAATAGCCCCCGTGCATGATTAAGATCTACTTAACAAATCCTGCTTTAAAAGGTAGCTTTACCTCAGCATCTCCTATCTAAATACATGGGAATGAATAATTTGTTTTTCTTGGCTTCCACATCAACAAATTTTATGTATTTTTGTTGCTTCTAAAAGAAAAAGTTCATATATAGTGATCGCAGCAAGTAGATTTTTTATTTAGACCATCACTTTATTAACAAAGATGCCCAAAAACTGCAACATGGAAGAAACTGACGTACCAAGTTTTCAGCTCTGTAATTTAGTAATGAATAGCGATATCCCAATTCTGCAAACTGCATCTACATATTAATGTATTGTGGAACAATCGGATATATCGGCTCACTTTCCAGGTCAAGTTCACTGCTCCACAGTGGTGAAATGTATGAACTACAATTTAACTTTCTGATGGAGCTAGTTTTTGAAGCTCTTTAAAACATTCTTTATGCATGTAGTATTTTCCTATCAATCAACAAGGCAGGACAAGTTTGCAGATTGCTCTCTTACTCTTTTTTTTCCGCTCTGTTTAGTTATTTCGTCAGCCTTTCTTCAAGCCACCACAGCCACAAATGGAGACTCATTTTATCCAATTTTATTTTTTTCACTAGACTAGACATAGCAAAACCCCAAGGCCATTTTTTCCCACATTCATTCAGTGAAAATAACTCAAGGCAAGCTTTCATGATAGATCTGTGCTGTTATGATTTCGCTGAGGCTAGGCATCTGAATTTGCCATAACCACACTTACAAACTATCCAATAGACTATCCAATACGGCATATTCGAAATGTCAAGCGATATCTAATGACTTGTCACAAAGCACTACATGCTAGCTTGTTGACGTATGGCATGGCAAAACGAAACAGCTCGCTCGACAGCAAAGCTACATCCATAGCTGCTTTCACCTTTGTTTCATGGTGGCCTCCCACTGCTGTTTGCTGTTATAGGTGAAGCAATTGACCCGCTGCAGCTACCCAAGGATGTTTTTTTCAGCAGTGGGTGCAACAAAATAAACAAATCCGCATGCTAAGCAGTGGCCTACACTGCTGAACAGGTTATGATGCTAGCACTTAACGGTATAAAGCTTAATTCACATCTCATTTTGTCATGTCTACTGCAACTAGCACAATGCAAAAAAGTATAATCTTAAATTTTTTCAAAGAAGTGCGTTTTCAAGAGTGATACTAGGAAGCCTTGAATGAGGATGCTAGTAGAAATTCAAGGTATAACAGCGCTACTTCGTGAACAAGGACAAAAAAAAACAATGAAGACAACACAGGTGAGCTAAAGCTTCTCTAAGGTGCCAGCTTTCTCTTTTCATACATGTCTTGCTGCAGAGGTCTAGATTCAAGGTTGAAATGTGAAATTCCAAGCCACCACAGTGACGTGTGCAACTATTTCATACCTAAGTCAGCTCAAAACCCAGCCTTGAAAGTATCGAGCACTTCACCAGTGCCAATAATGGCCCAAATATGACAAAGCACCTTGACATCTGCAACATCACACTGACGTATGTTTATGCACATCCCATCCAATACGACGATACAGGAGAAACTGCAACCTCAGAGGTGGACGCGTGAGAAGAGCTGCCAGCTCTCCTCCATGGCACCATCCCTCTGTCAGAAAAACAAAAGTGTTCTTTCGCTTCCGGAAAGCTCAGACTGGTTTTCAGACTCTTTCCTAGCCTCCTTTTTTCTTCCCTCACATTCACTCCCCCTCATTGTCGATTTTCTTTCCATCTCTTCATGTCACTCAACCGCCACCCGCTTTTGTCCCTTCCCCCACCTCCCCCGTTGCTGTCTCACTAGTCTTTCTCTTTCTTCACATTTTCTCTCAGCAGCGCGGCAGCAGCGAGCGAAGTGACCTTTGTGCTGTCTATCGTTTCAAGGCCAACTGAGTGCTGATTTCGCACCAATTGCTGGATGCGTTCGCGTACATGATCAACAGTGTTTTTGGTGCTGTGCCAAGCTCACTATCTTCGTACAGTTCCAAGAGCACTGTTGACCACATACTTCAATGCCTTCATTGCCAAGTCTTGCAAAAGTGAAACGATCTATGAAAGAGATCACCTGAAAATACAGCCCTAATGTGTATATGGAAAGCATGAAAGCATGCGCAACGATGAAAATGATTAGCCACCAGAAGACATGCAGATTGTATTGGATATGCGTGTTCACGCATGCAGTTCGGAGCTTTGTTTATGCAGAAGCACACAAGACTTCTCACGCGTCTGTCGTGGGGTTTCAGGTTATGGGCTGGTCGTAATCTCATGCCAACGTTGCTGGCTGCCAGCTTATACAAGGACGATGCCATAAATGCTTCTGTGGATGTTGCCTATTTTCACAGATGTGCTGCATACAATCTATGAGATTCAAATATTTGTCTGTGCAAGCAACAAGGCTGCAGTTGACCTTCTTGTGGATATTGCTGCACTTGAAAGAGCTTTTGTTGCATGGCTCAAACGAAGCCTATAAAATATCAACAAATTTTTTTAGAGTTCTGTAAATGAAAAAAAAAAAAACATTTTGGCAAGCTGGAGGATGCAAATCGTGGTAAACGGTATGCCAAAAAATTTTTCCAACAAAGCGTGATTGGCACCTTCTATGCAGTATTCTTTTCACATTTACTTTTTTGGCAGCTTTGGTTTCCGAGTCCTGCAGATTATTAGCCTTTAGCTTAAAAAAGTCTTGAACAACCTTTCGGGTTTGGTGAAAAAACAGTCCACAGATATCGTACACTGCTGTGAACATCTCAGCCAAAAAAAAGTGGGGAGGCAGGAGGGAGGGGTGGCAATATTATACTCCACCAGCAACTGCATACTTTGTGTAGCTGCACGCGCCCTATTTTGAAAGCGACCTGCACACAACTCATACCTTTTTGCATACTGTGTTCTTGCCGCTCAGTTTGCCTTGAAGCGATAAACAGCACAATGGTCACTCAGCTCACTGCTGCTGCGCACTTCCTCACGCCAGCATTTTGACAGCGAATGTCCGCGGTAATCAAGTGTGATGCGTTCATGTTTGCCTGTGTATGCTAACACCATGCTTGTTAATCTAGTTTGTAAGCTAATGTTTCCAAGTTTATACAGCCAATAAAACTACTATCCTTACTTGGTATAGTTAGCTGTCCACTAATTTGCTATCGCAATTGATGCTTCCCCTTTCGAGCAAAACTGACTTTTTTCATTGAAACAATTCGCTGCTGTTAGCAAGGGCACTGACTCCTCCTTTGTAATTTTCACCAATGGCTTTGAAGGTCGGAAAGCACAATGCACTGCATAAACAGAGCTCCAAAAGCCAGCTTCGCCTCAAAACAGCAGCGTTACGCAGTGAAGCATATGCAAAGTATTATGGTGAGACTGACGCGTGCCATGAGTGGGAAGGGTAATTGTCACGGGACACAGTATGTATTCCTTGATTAAACATACGTGCATCCGCCATCTCCTATCATGGTATGAGCACCAATGTGCCTAATAAATGTACTGGCAGGCCTTTAGAACCTTTCTGGAAGTGCCTGTGGCAATTTGAATCCTTGAGGAAAGCTAAAGGCATGCATTCATTTGTTCGGACTACACAAATTTTTGGACGATTTTGTGGGCCCTAGGGAGTCAGAAAAATCTCATATTGATTGTATTTATTGACGCAGTTTATAAACAGGCTGAAGTAAGCCAAAATTTGCATTTCAAATTTAAATACGAATTACGTTCTTCTGTTATTACAACTATCATCTGCTAACGCTCGACCACGCCCGCCCACGTAGGAAGGAAACCTTGGCCACACTGCTTATCACTGTCATAGCCATCAGGTCTCACTAATTTCTATTATTTTAGAATATGCAACTGGCCTCAAACTTTGCGAAACTTAAGGTCAGGGTACACTTTCCAGCGCACGCTCACTCCTGGCCACTCCTGCCTAGACACCTTCGCAGATTTCGCTTCATATTGGGCGATTGTGCAAAATGTGCAAGTTAAATGTGGATACTGTCCATCAGACAATCTTGTGCAGGACACAGCTCGTCTGCACCAAGTAACATGGCCAGACTGGAGCACATGAGTGCAAGCGTGCACTCCAGCCCTGTCGTGCACATAGTTAACCACTACAGTTGTATGTAGATACACCTGCAGCATACCATGACCACCACGAGGTGCCGTGATGGGCCCGCTCACAGAGGGAAACAGCATGCTCTGATTGGTATCGTTGGGCGACGTGACCAAAGACGCGAGCGCCAACACCTGATGAACGAGTTATCGGCTTCCCTACTTCCACACTCCTGAGGAGTGTCGCCATCATGCTTGAAATCTGTTACGTTGGGAATCCTTTCAATGCGTGTATGAAGTGCGACATTCATCACATAGCTGATGTGTGCACTGCCGGCGTACTTGCATGAGCAAACAAGAAGATGAACTTTGTTCAACCCTCGGAAATTGTGTGATTGTCATGGAGATAAGTGCAAAAGGAAATGCTATTCATGTCACTCAATGTGAGAACAGCCATGCTAGCTATCTAGTACACTGTGCAAAGGGATGACACACCGTGAACTCAACCATGAGCTGAGGGACAGCCTCTGAGCTTGGTGCGCCGTAGGCATCAAAATCGGAAGTAGTGGCATCTATGTGAACATCTAAACTGAAAATAGAAGCGTTGTGGGCACCACCCCGCTTCAGCGTAGCCTTCGCGATGCAAGAAATTGAAGAAAGACCGGGAATATCCCGTAGGGAATCAAACGCAATCTTTGATTGCCAATAACACTGCTTCTGCTGAACACATTGCAGTACTTTTTTGCAGCAATGTATTTCTGAAATGAGTGTATTTTACCGTCAAATGCATTTCTCGATTTCGATAAAAAGTGATTCAGGACTCTTTAAATCGAAGCACTTCGCAACTCATATGCACCAAACCATGTATAATAGACAATTTTTGTTGGATTGTACATGCTTGCACAATCCCTGAGAAAGTTGTATAATCCATGTTCCCCTTTACTTATAACCCTTTCTGTGTATGACACTAACCAGCATCCGAAACCAAACATGTGTAACTGCAACCCAGCATTTTCTATGCAAACGCAACGCTTTGTAATATACAGTCCCTACCTTCTGTCACAGCATTCTTGCACCATTCACTCTGTGAAGATATTGTGAAATCCGTGACGTTACTGATAGCTGCGATACTGCACTTAGGGAGCAAAATTCAAAAATAAATGCCCGGCATTTTCTTTTTTCTACACACAAACCATTTATCTTTAGAAATGCACATGCAGCCTCGGAGGTGCAATCCACAAGACTATAATAGTTCAGTGCTGCAGCAGCTTAGTTGAACAGAATATTGTTGGCTATTTAGTATGCTATCATGGACCGATGAAAAAAAGAATGAATCTTTCTTGTTTGTTGTCTGTCAATCTTCAAAAGGACGGAAGAGGAGGGAGGAGGGAAGATAATCGATGGTCATTAAGGGTTATGGACTCGATTCCAAGGGAAGGAAAGCGTAGCAGGGGGCGGCAGAAAGTTAGGTGGGCGGATGAGATTAAGAAGTTTGCACGGACGACATGGCCACAATTAGTACATGACCGAGGTAGTTGGAGAAGTATGGGAGAGGCCTTTGCCCTACACTGGGCGCAACCAGGCTGATGATGATGATAATGAATCTTCAGAAGTGTGCTATAAGCTATGGCTGCTTCGGTGTCTGCTCCTTAGTATGCTTCTTTCTATGTCAGCAAACCACCACACATGGTCAGGGTACCCACCTTGTCAGCCATGTATCTGTCGAAGTTCCGTTTGGCTTGTACTACCACGGTGCCGAAGGCCATGCTGAGGAAAGAACCGGTGTCCTGCGCCGACATGACATGCTGGTTGAGCCGCACCAGCAGGTGCATTGAGTACACCCCATCCAACTTGTCATACGTCTCAAGAAAGTTCTGCAGCTTGGCCTCCAGCGTCGGGAAGAGGGCTGACATCATGCGGCGGAGCTCCTCGTTGATCTGGCGCTCCTTGCGGTGAACCGAAGCCAGGGCTTCATCTGAAGCGGCACGTACAGGGGTCGAGTACCCAATGCCCGCCGCTGCTGGCTGGCTGCTCACGGAGCCAGGAAGCCGAGCCGAGCCAAGCCCAAAGAAGGCCGCACAAAACTGCTGCTCGGCCAAGCAAACAGGCTCCAGCATGCTAAGCAGACGCTCCAGAACTGCATCGAAGCGATTCTCCATCGGTTCCGTTGTCTCTGCCTGCTGGATGCTTGATAACCGTCGGTCAAGCGTGCCCGTCATGGGCTTTGAGGTGAGCCTGTCCTTGGCCTGCTCAAAGAAGATGTGGAGCTCCCGCTCATAGAGCTTGCTCATTGTGTTGATGTAGTTCTTCTGGAGCTGCGCAAATCGCGTTGGGTCAGGCGCCCGCGAGAGCCACAGCATCAGCTCGCTGTAAGGTCGCAGTTCATTGTGGCAGCCCGTGTGCTTGACAAGTGTCACCTCACCGCACTGGCTTGTCTCCGAGGCTAATCTCAGGAATAGCTTGTTGAGGTGGTGTGACAGCGTCGTGCTGAACTTGTCCCGCAGCTTCTCCAGGAGCTTCGTCTGCTCCTGGACGGCAGCCATCTTGGACAGGCCTGGCCGGGTCTGTGCGCTGCAGGCCTCCTCGAGAGCCCGGGCAGCTGCAGTGCAGGCACGAATGCCATCCTGGCTGGACAAGTCTCCATTAAGAAGGGCTACCTGCAATGATGCCAAGTAATGTGCTAATATAGCAATGCCGTATCATGCTCGTTCAGAGCAGGAATGGCATTAGAAATAATGTGGCGAGATTAGCAGCATGAATGCACTCAGACTTAACGGCAGTTGTCATGCAGCGTTGCAAAATAAAAAATATTGGTAACTTTCTTAGCATCAGAATAGTCACAAATGATGCCAACGATCCATTTCTGAGCAAATTTACTCATTTACACAGTGTGTTGTATAATGAGACACCACAAGACCAAATTGTGTGTGGTCAGCACGGAATTTCGAAACTGCTGAATATTCATTTTTGTTCTAATATAAGGGATGGCAATACTTGTTGGAGGCTCAAGCAGAGAGACCAACACAGGTGAGGACTGTTCCAAATTATTCTACTACAAAAGAGGTCAGGTTGTTTCACAATGTAGGAGTTTCTGAGCAAGGTTACGGGGCAAATAACTTCTGCTTAATAATTTCCAGTAATCCGATAATTCCTCGCTCTGAGGTAGCCCACATACAATTGTTTTTTTATCTCAGTTCAGGCAAAGCAATTTATTATTTTCCCAGTCTAATCACATCTGCATCCCTTTAAAAGATTGTGTGGTGCCACAGTATCATACTTTTCTTCGATGAACGCGGCACTCGCGTACATCTGGTAATGTGCTGCTCCCTTCTTTGGTTATAGTCATTGTCATGGCACAGCAGACAACTGAAAGCAGTAATTTCAAGTTTCAAGCTGCTCAGTTAAGCACACACCCAGTTGTAAAAATTGGAGGATGCTTAAGCTTCGACTTTAAGAGTGGAATGCGAAAGCATTCAAAGATCCCTGACTGCTTCTCACGCCTAACGACAACTCCAGCTTATGTGACCATGTTTACCTGAAAACACTGGTGGCGAACGCTATGCACGAAGGCAAGCTTTAAGGTTCTTTTTTCTTCTCCTTTGGCTCTGCATGCCGCTGCGCGAAGGTGAGCACCATATGGATGGTGTTGCAAGGAACTGAGCGGGGCATGCCACTTTATGAATGGTAGAAACGCTGGAAAAGGGGTTTGTGCTTGAGTTTCCGCGTAACAGAATTACGTTTTCTCATATATTCACCCCCCCCCCCCCCCAAATTACAATCCGATGCTATAATTTCTGTAGGTTGTGTGCAAGTTGTATTTTATGATTTTTCACGTGCATTTTATGTTGAAAAATTCAATTAATGCACTAACGCCTGTGCACCATGCTGCATACAGAGCCTGCATGGCTCTGTATGCACGGGTTGGAATTATTTTTCACTCATGAGGCGCCCGGCCTCGGTGCTGGCCGCGAACACCGTATTTTATACAACACGGGGCCTTAAATGCTATCACATTAAAAGTATTACATGCACATATCAAATGCAACCAAACTTCAATATAAAAAACACAGTCATAACAAATTATCAGGTATAAGTAAGGTACCTTCACATCAGCTGTGATTTCGCTACAACAAAGTTCGATGGTTAATCTAAATAACCTCTCTTTCCACCAAATGGACCTCACGCAACTTTTAAAAGCGAATATAGCTTTATTTGAATTTTTCAGCCATTGTCGTTAGTCAGCTGGTGGTCAACCTCAGAAGGAAAGATGTTAAGTCATTAGTTCACTTGCTCATTTGTTTGTTTGGGCTATTTCTTTACATTACAGTTGATGGTTTCTGCATGATTTTCTTTTTAACTTTGTTGAGAAAAAAAATACTCAATATTCAATTCAATATCCTCATCTCATTCCTCTCAAATATTTGCATTCAATTTCATTTGAAAAGTTCACTATTCAAACACTCTTAGTAAACTATCAGTCACGATAGGCCGCTGCTCTGACCTGGTGCGCATGCGGCAGGTCGAGCTGATTAACGAGCGTCTCCAGCTCATGCAGGAGGCGGGCGTTGTTCTCATTCTGCACGTGCAGCAGGGCATCCTTCTCCTCCATTCGCAGCACGCTGTCACGAACAGTGCGCAGCAGATGCTCGTATGCATCCAGACGGCGTTCAAGGCGGCACACCTGTCAAGGAAGACATGCGCATGAAAAGCGCACAACGCAAGTCTAATGTAGTTACTGCTACAGACGTGGTGAATGTCCTCAAGCGCTAGGGCTGCCCTCTATGGGGCACTGGAGTCTAAGCAGCACATGTGCTCGGCATTGTCTGCAAGCAGCGCACAAGACCCTAAGAATGCGACAGCCGTATGTTCCACCATCTAAGCTCCACACCGGCATACAAGCATTGCGCGCATTGACTCAGCTATTGTTCACTTGGCGCATTCACAGTCAATTCAGCGTCTGCATTTTTCCTCTCAGCTAACTTGCAAACCTGTCTAATTCTTTTAAAGGGTCCCTAAAAGTACCTAACTCTAGTGCCTAGATATAGAGTTCTGTTTAAACGGATACTACAGTGAAACATCAAATCAGTTTAGAATTATGAATTATTGTTTCAAAACCCCATTATCATTAATTTTGCTGTAACAGATTGACGACGGCGTAGTAGAGAACACAATGATCAAAGTCCCACTTTTTTACTTTCATGGCAAAACCACAACAACGTGACATAGTGGACATCAAAGTGTCTTTTCGCATCTTGGGCCATTGCAGCTCAGTGAAATTTCTTAAATTGGTAAGAGCAGTCTCAGCCTCGTTTTTATTACAGTGAAGTTAGTTCATCTGTGCCAATAAATACTTAAGTAGGCAAGTGCAGTTTATTGAACAAATATCACCAAAACTCACAATGTAACAGCAACCTCTTGCAGGTAATTGCAAAGCAGCAGCGGCACCTGCATTTCGTATTTGTGCCTTTCCTGGCTAGCTAAGCCGCTTGTCACGGAAAGAGTGGCTCGTATTTCACAACGAAAAGTAAACTTGCATGCATACCGTACATGGTGGGGAAGGTGGGAAAATAGCTGTGCAACTACAGCTTGACTAGCCCCCTAGAAACCAGGTTAACAACATGGCAACATACACATAATACAAAATGTGGGATTACATAACATAATCGCAGCAAAGTCCAAATTAAAGAAAACTGTCAAACAAAACAGATCCATCGGAAGAACATCATCAGTAAAGCATTCTTTGATTATGTGGCATAAAACTATATGTAGTAGTTTATACAGTCGCCGACTGATTTTCCGGACTCCGAAAATTCGGACATGTCCGATTATTCGGTCAGCTTCGCGGCACCGCCATTCTCCCCATAGACCATAATGTACAACAACTGCCGAAAGTTCAGACACCTTGCAACCTCTCGTCTGATTTTTCGGACACTCCTTGAGCCAACTTGATCGAGAGCACCATGCATTGACTCTGACCGGTGCATGGTTCGACTTGCTGAATGCCATTTTTGTTTTGAACGGAGCCTCCTTGCTGCCCCATGAAGTGACGCTACTGCAAATCCCCACTCATCTTCATCGTTTCTGCCTGATTCAATAGAGTGGCTCTACAGCAGTTCCGGTTTCAGCTTAGCAAGCCATGTCAAGACAATCCAGCAGCTGATTTGTTTCTTCACGCACGACACTGCGAGTCGGGCACGTTTTCCGTTTGTGCGACTGCTGTCAGCACGGTGGTGTTTGCTTTGTGTGCTGTGTCAAGGTTGCGGTGATGCAACGCAGCATACGGAAACATCGCGTCAAGTGTCTAATGGCACTGACAGTGCCCATGCAGACTGCGCTGGGGAATGCCGGCAAGTGGGTGCCGGGAGGCCTAAGATTTGCCGCCTTCCGATGTGCTCCCTACTGATGCGGAAAATGTTCGGCCGAGACCTGCGCAGTGATTGCATTGCGATTCCGGACACCGTCTCATTTGACAGTTTCACAGGTGCTGACACTGCTGTACTGACATGCGAAGAACTCGACTACGGCGAGATCATTCGTAAGGCTTCTGCTGCACCTCCGGACGATGACTCCGAGTGAGAAGTTGACACACCATGTGCTACGCTGCCGTCGCATGCGGAGCATGCACAAACAGTGACTGTGCTTTCAGCCGCCTATAGTGACCATACGACCCTCTCCGAGATTCAGGCTTATCTGATTGCATGTAAATGGAACAGTGTGCAACGGCGTATTCACGATTTCTTCAAGCCTACTGCCAAGCCCGAATAAGTGAGTGGAAATAAAAAATTTCATTTTTTTTTCTTAATCTGCTTTTTCGGACGCCTGTTTATTCGGACATTTCCACAGTCCCTGTGAGGTCCGAATAAACGGTCGGCGAATGTACACAAATTTTCGGAAAATAATGCTGCATTAACCGAGTACCAACACGGCTTCCGAAAATGGTATTCTACGGTAACGCAACTGATAACGTTAGTTCACTCATTCGCTTTATTTCTTGATCGTAACGGCCAAATAGACGTAATATTTCTTGACTTTAGTAAAGCTTTTGATAAGGTCCCGCATGATAAACTAATTTTAAAGCTTAGAATCCTTGGCATCCCTGAAATCTTCGTCAACTGGATTTCCGCGTACCTGACTAACAGGATGCAACACACTGACATTGGAGGGCAGCTTTCTGGCAGTCTCTCAGTCTCGTCAGGGGTACCACAGGTAGTGTACTGGGCCCCCTGCTCTTCTTGGTTTATATTAACGATATTGTAAATGTAATAACTCCTGGTGTGCCAATCCGGCTGTTTGCAGATGACTGCGTTTTGTTCAAAGAAATTTTTTATTCTGATGATCAGATTGAGCTCAATAACAACCTGAATAATATATTGAAGTGGTGCAAAGATTGGGGGATGGTTGTTAACACCGACAAAACTGTTTTCCTTCCTATAACACGTAAAAAAACACCTCCGTCTTTTACTTATAGACTTGGCCCGTCACTGAAAAAGGTCGACAACTACAAATACTTAGGTGTTACATTAACAACTAATTTATCCTGGAATGTACATGTTAGCAATATTTGTTCCTCTGCCTTTCGAAAGCTCTGCTTCCTGAAACACAAACTTCAAACCACCCCAAGCAATGTTAAACTATTGTGTTATTATTCCTTAATCAGACCTAAATTAGAATATGCCAGTGCAGTATGGGACCTGTATACTCATATAAACATTAAGTGTCTTGAAAGAATACAGAGGCAAGCAGTCGGGTTTATTTATAACAAATTCTCATGAACTGACTCTCCATCCGAAATAATGATAGTCAATGACATTCCCCTTCTTAAAACGCGTCGAAAACAGTTCCGAATCGACTTCCTTTCACTACTTCTTAACCATAAACTTGCGATAGATCCATCACCGTATCTATCACCCTTACTAACCAGACCCACAAGGCACCATCAGCCTAGCTCTTTAACACCTTATTTTGCTAGAACTGACATTTATAAGTATTCCTATTTTCTGCGCATGGTCTTAGATTGGAATGAATTAATCCAGACATCTTAGTCTCTCCTACCGCACCGAAGTATCACTGTTGCATCATTTCACATCTGTTATTGTAGCACTATTATTGCACTAATCTAGAAACAGATTCCGTCATTGTTTTGTACTCAGTTGTATTATATCTTATTACACCAACCTTTAAACAGATTCCATTGTTGGCATTTTGTGTTTTACTATCTATGTTATTTCTTCACACAGTTTGTACGGTCGTTTTTTGTATTATGACTGTTTTCTAAAACTACCCTCCTGCTTGGACCCAAGGGTCTGCAGTATGCAATAAATAAATAAATAAATAAATAAATAAAAAACTAATGTTTGAAACCAGTAATTGGTACATTACAGAATAAAGTAGTTTTCAGTGTGCCAGTAGAGGCTGGACGTGGTATAGTGGCACAAGTTGGAAACACTTTGTAATTATTTGAAACAACATTTTAGGGTTCTACGTGCCAAGTTGACAATACGATTATGAGGCATAGCATACTGGGAGGCTATGAATTATTTTTGGCCACGTGCGATTCTTTAACCCCTTCTTTGTCTTGGACGAGTTGAGTTCATCCATAGGTTTCTGTACTCACCTACGGAGCAGTACAAAAAATTTCTTTGAACAAAATGCAGTCATCTGCAAACAGCCGGATTGGCACACCAGGAGTTATTACATTTACAATATCGTTAATATAAACCAAGAAGAGCAGGGGGCCCAGTACACTACCTTGTGGTACCCCTGACGTGACTGAGAGACTGCCAGAAAGCTGTCCTCCAATGTCAGTGTGCTGCATCCTGTTAGTCAGGTACGTGGAAATCCAGTTGACGAAGATTTCAGGGATGCCAAGGATTCTAAGCTTTAAGATTAGTTTATCATGCGGGACCTTATCAAAAGCTTTACTAAAGTCCAGAAATATTATGTCTATTGGGCCGTTACGATCAAGAAATAAAGCGAATGAGTGAACTAACGTTATCAATTGGGTTACCGTAGAATACCCTTTTCGGAAGCCGTGTTGGTACTCTGTTAATGCAGCATTATTTTCTAAAAATTTGTGTACATTCGCCGACCGTTTATTCGGACCTCACAGGGACTGTGGAAATGTCCGAATAAACAGGTGTTTGAAAAAGCAGATTAAGAAAAAAAATTAAATTTTTTATTTCCACTCACTTATTCGGGCTCGGCAGTAGGCTTGAAGAAATCGTGAATACGCCGTTGCATGCTGTTCCATTTACGCGCATTCAGATAAGCCTGAATCTCGGAGAGGGTCGTATGGTCACTATAGGCAGCTGAAAGCACAGTCACTGTTTGTGCATGCTCCGCATGCGACGGCAGCGTAGCACATGGTGTGTCAACTTCTCACTCGGAGTCATCGCCCGGAGGTGCAGCAGAAGCCTGACGAATGATCTCGCCGTCGTCGAGTTCTTCGCATGTCAGTACAGCAGTGTCAGCACCTGTGAAATAGTACTCACCTACGGGGCAGAAACCTGGAGGCTTACGAAAAGGGTACTACTTAAATTGAGGATGACGCAACGAGCTATGGAAAGAAGAATGATGGGTGTAAGGTTAAGGGATAAGAAAAGAGCAGATTGGGTGAGGGAACAAACCCAAGTTAATGACATCTTAGTTGAAATCAAGAAAAAGAAATGGGCATGGGCACGACATGTAATGAGGAGGGAAGATAACCGATGGTCATTAAGAGTTAAGGACTGGATTCCAAGGGAAGGGAAGCATAGCAGGGGGCGGCAGAAAGTTAGGTGGGCGGATGAGATTAAGAAGTTTGCAGGGACGACATGGCCACAATTAGTACATGACCGGGGCTGTTGGAGAAGTATGGGAGAGGCCTTTGCCCTGCAGTGGGCGTAACCAGGCTGATGATGATGATGATAGGTTTCTGGTAAGAAATGGCCAAAGACGAGCTCACCTCATCTGTAGTACTTCACATCTTTTTAGCAATACCATGGACAAGCCTATCTTTGTCTCAGTGGTTAGTCGGGATTTGGGTACATGGCAGCACATAATCCATCAGACAGGGCAAGCGAATTTATTTTTTTCAGAGGAGGTAGAACATGTAACTGGTGTTTCTAAAAAATATTTTGGCCATTTTTGGTCACAACTGGGATAACAGCACAGCAGAGAAGGAGTTGATGTACACCTGAATCTAAGTACAAGATCATCATTGCATTTTTGCCCCCATCAAAATGTGGCCACTGTGGCCGGAATCAAACCCATGACATCGAGTTCAGAAGTGCAATGCCATAGCCACTAAGTTACCACAGCGGGTAACATTTCGTAGAAAAGTAATTTATTCGGCACTTCATTTTTTAAAAGATATTAGGTAAGTTACAAATGCAGCTGTAATTGTTTTTTCTTTTCTCTTTAATGTCCCTCTAGGCCACATGCTGTAAGTGTGACTCCTTTGAACACATAGCCCCAAGTTGGCAGTAGTGGTAACCCACCTCGTCTAGCGCCACCTGTGTCATCTCCATGAGCTTCTGCACCCGCCGTTCAGACTCCATGATGGTATGCACGTTGGAGGCGTCCAGCGCAGCCAGTTCACGAGCAAGCTGCTCGGTGAACTCCTCAGCATTGTGAATGGCAAACTCGTACTTGGCCATCAGGCACTCCAGGTCAGCCTCCTCACGTGCTGTTAGCGCCTGATGTTTGTGGGGGCATCCAAAAAGTTCCAATCATCTCTCACTAAACCAAACAGGAAGGCATTTAATTCAATCCTTCAATCCACACAAAGCATGTCTATGTGAACAAGCCTGCAGTGCCTGCAGTGACAATGCAGGCAAAAAAATGTTTGTGCTTTTAGTGCATGACAAACACTGACACAGCATAACTGTAGACAGGTTAAAATTTTGCTTCCACATTTTAACTAAAGTGAACAGTAAATTTTCCCTATGCTTTCCCGGACTTAATGTCCGTTGGCTAAATGAGGTTCTTGCTACAAAAAAAAAACTGAGCCCCCATGTTCCTCTTATTCTTTTCGCTCATTGAATAGCAATGGTTTCAACTCTAGAAGTCTTAGGCAGCATATGAGGGTTTAAGGACCAGAAACTACTTGCCTGCTATTAGATTTACATGGTATGTGATGCCTGTGGTTCAAAGGATGTTCCAGATATGCCGCAATGGCTCTGAATGGCACTGGCTAAAATTCCCAGAGCTGGATCTTGCACACATATTTAAATACGCAAGAAAGCAGATGGGGGCAGACAGCATCGTATCTCAAATTTGAAGAGTACCACACATGGAATGCGGGTAATGTGGACAGAGCTCTCACCGCAGCAAGTTGTCTTTCTGTCCACTGTCATCCTCATTTTCCTGAATAGTCCTACGTTTAACATAAAAACAACAGTTAATTTCCCCTCTGTATTACTTGGCCTCATTGTCTGCTGGTTTCATGTGGTCGACATTACAACATTAAAGTGGCACATCTTACAGGTATATAAGAAAGTACAACATTGTGTTGAGATCACCATAATATCTAGAGTTTGTGAGCCAAGTTCATTGTAATACCTCAATGCACTTGTGGCAATGGTTGATGAACCAGTGGAGTTATAAGTTCTTAAGATATGGCTCAGCTACAAGAGACACTGTTGTCGCAGCTAATTAATGATATTAGAACATTTGTAAACCACACCCCTTATGTAGTACCCCCAGTGAGGGGTCTTAAAGGAAATAAAAGTGAAGCCATGTCACACTGATACTATGATAAGAACTTAATCTGATCATTAAGTCCTTCTGCATGCCCTGACATCTTAGTAAACATATGTCTTCCTGCTCTGCACTCATTTATTTATTCTGTATACCTTCAAGCACAAAAGCATTGTAGAGGGGAGTGGGTTATAGATCCTGAAGAGTAAAGGCAAAATTGCAGCAAGTTATACAATAGGTAGATAAATTAGAGCAAAATTACACATACAAACCTTATCAAAAGGCAAAATAGAAGAAGAAAACATATCCAAGCCAGTTATAAAAAAAATCAAAAGCAACTAAATATAAGAGCAAGAAAAGGCAGTTATGTGGTACAGTAAAATATAATGAAAAAAAAAGGTAACAGAATAATTCGCGATAGAAGCAATTTTAGAGGGCAGGTGGCTCCAGTTTCATTACAAGTGTTGAATGAAAAAATACAAAGAAGGCTGCTGCTATTTTGTAAACTTTGTCAGTTCATGTTCACAGCACAATGTCCTACATAGCCTCTCCATCTGGCTATTTGGTAGCCAAGGTAAAAAAATAATAGTATGCTGAAACCATGTCCTGGCTGGAGTTATGCGATTTTTACATTTGGAAGGGTAACTGCAGATGAACACTGCTCCTTGGGCTCTGCCTCATACCAGAAACTGCTCACAACTTCTGTGGAAGTTTAGTTTGTGACTTCAACATCTATTTATCCACTCACATCCTAATTCCAAAAATCTGGACAAACAACAGAACAAACCACACTTTCGTTCTCGTATATGTTCTTAAGGTGACAATAGAGATCACTTATAACATTATAATTAGAGCTAAAGGAACGCTAAAGATAAATGTTAGAGGGACTATCTTTATCTGATCTTTATTATACTAATGGCACAATGGGAAGCTTACTGTTCAAAATGCCAAAGCCTGCAACATTTACACTGAGAACATCATGGAACCTTTTCAAAATTTTTCAATCTGTCATTACAATAGTATTTATGCAGCCCTATGCTGAAAACATTAAACACTGATAAGTGGCCACAATAGCAGCAACTGACAACCACAACCTTAGTCACAAGAATTTTATCATAACGTGTGAAATAGATGCTCAAAAACAACAGAAAGAAGACAAGGCACAAAAGGGTGTCACTAGCAACTAACTTTATTCACAGAAAATCAGCATGACATATAGCAGTTCTACACAAACCACATCTCTTCAAATGCTCATCAAATTACACAAGATAAGGGGATTCCCAGAGACTCTCTAATCTAGTAAACATTGGAAAAACATTTGTATTTGCTGCCATTTAGAACCACAGATGCATCACTGATACACGTCTCTTTTCCTTTTAATCTAGTATGGCAATTCAGTTCTGCAGAATTCCGCAAGGTGGAGGAAGGCTCATGAAAGGAAAAATTAACATCCACCCACATGTAGCACAAAGCTACAAAGAAAACTAACATGGGTTTCTCAGAAACAAAGCTTCATAGTTGAAGAAAAATTTGTTCTGGTCCAGTGCAGCAATTCCAGCAACTTGTTCCACTGAGTTTTTCATAGTTCTGTGTGCTCGAATGGTGGCAGATGACATATGTTTCCATCATCTCTTTTCTTTCTTGTCTTCCTTCCGTGGTTGTTGGCATCCATTTTACGCCAGTTATCATGTACTAATTAGCCCAGCAGTAAATTTTACTAAGAAATTCATGTTGTATTTAGAAGGCATCCCTTACCTGCCCCACACTTTCAGGACTGTTAAGCTAATTCCATGATCACATATTATACATGTTATTGCTACTTCCTATTAGATTGTCTTGAACATTTTCAGCCCATTTCAATCCAAGCAAAATTCAAATCCAGCAGTAGTTGTTTTCTGACAGTGCTGATACAGCTTCAAAGCATTACGAGTTATCGGCATTTTGTATCCTAGGAGTGTGACCACAGAACATTGGACAACGCACTAAAACAGGAATGTAAAACAGCACTTCTGCAAGCCATCATACAGTGATGGTCACTACAGTTATGCCTAAAATGCTGCACTGCTTGTTCCTGTGAACTTCCTCTGCACCATATAAGCATCGAAAAGAGTGCATATAAACATGCAACTATGTGCTGCCATCGAGAAATCACATTTCTGTAGGTAACAATGACATTGATGTTACAGTTAACACACTGCCTCCCCCCAAACTGAATGATATTTCTTTCCTCTGCGATGAGGTCGAGTCACCTGCCACAGCTTCTTATAACCACAGTGCATGAGGCGAAATTTGGAATGCACTGTCTCGACAATGAATCACAGCTGTTTCTTCAAGACTTCTTTATGTCTGTGTTGCTTAGCATTTCATTTCTCCAGAATAGAAGCTTGGGACAGTCGGTTAAACATTATGAATAGTAAAGGAATGCGAAATATGTGGCATAATGCTACATCTTTAGCCCCATGCCACATGGCCACGTGCCACATGCACATCTTTAGCCACATGCCACATGTGCAAGACACACACAATGCCTGCATTCATCTTATATCTTCCTTTCGTCCATGTCTTTCGCGCTGTTTTACAATTGATAATCATTTCTGTGTTCATTTGCTCAACCAACTGGCCCAAGCTTCCATCCTTCATTGTGGTGGCACAAATCAAGGCGCTACTTTCGTGTCATTTTCTTACCCACAAAAGCCTCATTCCCAACGATGGACGTATTGCAGCACTAATTTAATTTATCACTGTAGCCTCACTTAATACTTCCTTCTAGTAGTATCAATTTTAGGAAGGGCCAGGAGCTTGTTCCTGCAAGCGCCCTTACCTGATAGTCATCGACCTCGTCCGCGACCACCTTCTCCAGAAGCAGAGCCCGGCCATCGTCTTCCAGCAGCGTCTTGGGCACATTCTCGAAACGGGGACGTTGCTGCTGCGGCGCATAGTGGACGCACAAGCGGTATAGGCAGCGCAAAAAATCATTGCGCTCTTGTATGTTCCTGGCTTGCCACCTGAAAAAAAGAAAAAGTGGATGGGATGTTACTAAGCCCTTCAAACCCGACCTGCACCAGTTGAAATAGGCAATGCTGCCTCACACAAACCAGTCAATTTGTCAAACCAATGTCGCAGTTTACCACACAGCACGAGGCTCGCCCTCGCATCAGTCACTTACAGCCACATTATGTGTTTCAGAAACCTCGTTCAGCTATAAGCGAAGTGTACTGCCGGGTAGTGGTAGATACTCTGGTTGTTTAAGTCGAGATCTCTCCTTTTGTGGCACTTAAGCGCCACAGGCAAATGCACAGACAGTGCAATTGTCTGTGTTTGTATTACCAGATGCTGTGCCTTGAGTCTCCGGGGCCAGCATGCAAGATGGCAGTGTTGCCACCAAGGCGATCATGGCCGAGAGAAAGTGGCATGGCTTGTGGCGGCAGTACAGAGCAGGACAAAACTTCACTTTCACAGGACGCTACATTTAAGCTGTTCATCACAGTAGCAACTGCCTCCACTGATGTTGCATTATGACAACCATTTTGACTAAATGCTCAACTAATACACAATGTGAAATTAATGCTGATGAAAAAAGTCATCATGAACATCATTCATTTCATTGCATCTGCTCTTCGTACAGTTTTAAAATGTTACATACGCTCTGATGCGGTTGCACATCGTAGCCAGCTGGAACGCTAGTTTAATTTAGCAAGATAAAAAGAAAATTTGAGTGCAGGTTTACAGTGCAGTGACCGAATTACTCGGCACTGTCTCGAAAACGATGTCGCATTGAGCTGACACGCTCAGTCAAGCTGAACCTCAAATTTTTATAATCCGACAAGATAAGAAACATTACTTCGTAGCAAACATTTGGGTCCCCTAGCAGCACAGAAACCTTGACAGCAGCGGCAGCGTTGATCAAACTGCTTCAGCTGCATTGTTTCTTAAGGATTTATTATAGAAAGGGACAGTTTTGGATTGTGTTGGACCCTACCTGAAACATCCGAAATGGTTTAAAAGATGTTCTGGAGTGGAGATGATGTCTTGAAAGTGAAGCCAGGCCACCACCATCTTACTCGGGGCACGAAGAGACACCAGGGAATGCCTTCTTTCCACCTCCTTTGGTTTCAAATTGCTGATTTCGCAGTACGGTACCAATTAAGTGAATATCTTTGTTTCACTGGTTTTAGGAGGAGAAACCTGAATGCCATGGCACATTTCTTTTTTTTTTTACAGTTCTTGATATCAATACTTAATATCAAGCCAAGCATATTTTAGCCAGACCTTTTATTTTCCCAATTACCCTAGCGTTTACATTCGCAATTAAAACAAAGGCACTTAAGTTGTGAGCAGACTGCAGGGCAAGAGGTGAAGTCGGGGCAAACACTGGCTTCACCTAAGCACCTCACCTAAGCAGTAGCGAGCGCTGCCACTCTAAATTTAAAAAAGAAAAGAAACCTTCTTGGAAACGTCCTACCACCTACAATTCTTTTTTCTCTTATTTGATCCCTTGTGCCTATTTACGCAACACTGTTTTGTAACACGATAAAACCCAACAGCGTCACCTAGTTTATATAACCATGGGTTATCTAATGCAGTCTGGGAGCTTACCGTGAAGCGAATAGCAAGTAGTGCGAAAGCGCGATATACGCGCTGCCGGGATACGTCTGGCTAAACGAAAGTAACGTACTACCTGCAACAGCTTCACTCAAACGTCATATCATTCGAAGAGAAGTCAACGACGTGCCAGTTGACGAGGCGACAGGGCATGCTCTAAACTAACCTGTAAACTTTATCGAAGTGCAAATCGAACTCGGCGCTGTCCGCTTTCCGGCCGTCCACGAGGCGTAGGTCGCGCAAAGACCAGCTGTGTTTCTTCTTGTACAGATCCTTGTCGGTGCTCTTCACTTGGCATAAACTGACGCGCACGGGCTTGTCCGTGCTCACCACGGCGCACAGAAGGCTCATCTTCTTGCGTTTCGTCGCCTCGACGACGTTGACGACGTCGACAAGACGCTCGTCGTTCGGTCGGAACAGCTCGCACTGCAGCGAGTGCCGGGTCGCCGCCATCGCTGCCATTGCCGCCGCGCCGAGCCGGTCTTGTCCGCCGTCGTTTTCGTTCGCCGGAGTGCGATTACCGACTCCGAAAGTATTGTCGCTTCGTTGACAGAATCAAAAGAGTCGAGAAGGCGGGCGTGTTCCGAAACTCTGACCGCATTCGGTGGGCGAGACTTGCCCGACTCAACGACGAGCCCTGAGTACGTGAAAATTATACGATATCAATTGTGACGTCTATGCTGTGTGGGACCTGAGAATATTATAAGTGCAATTACGACGTCTGCATTTCAGCTTTCGCTTTTCTTTTCCAGCGGCAAACTTGAAATTTAGTTTGATGCGGGGAGAACAAATATTGTTGTTTCAACAGGATGAGGCAAGTGTCTGATGCAGCAAAATCCAGAGACGACTCGTAATAGAATGCTAGTTAATGCGTTTATTCACCCTGCAATATCTCTAGGCAACGTCCACCTTCTAGAAACCCTAGGATTCAAAGCGAATGGAAGCAATAACTGGTAAACTAAGTGGTAAGGATAAGTAAATAAGAGACGTTTAATGTGTTGGGGGAAAAGAATCAAGAAAGATTCATGGAGCCGGAGTCGTTACTGCTATATGCAACGGCACAATATGGACATATAGATGTTTTCATGAAGAAATAAATAAAAGAGCTAGGGGAGATAGGCAAAATATGCTAGGCTACAATAGATGCGTATAACATCTTAGCTCAGGCAGACTAGAGGGCTATTAGTCGACGCCCCGTTTCAAATGGAATGTCAATATAGATCATCATCAGACCCAAGTCAGTGAGTAAGTATAAACAACAGTAAAAATAACTATCCTGTGCACTGAATAACTTTCCTCTGCCAAAGCTAGAAGTAACTGCTGCATGTGTAAGGTGTAAGTGTTTAAACTGCTTTTTACGTATATCCCTAAATACAGGTAATTACAAGTTTCAATTTACAACAGTTCATTGCATGTGTAGAATTAGCCTTCCTTTTCTTCATAGTAGGACTGAAAAAATAGATATAAAGACTGGAAACAAGGCATACTGTGCTAGCTTCTGCATTAAATAGCAGTAGCAAACTACTTTATTTCGGAAGACCGTCGGTTTCCTACGTAGCTGTCAAGGCCGTACCCTAGTCGCCACCTCCTCTGCGCGCTTGCCCTTAGCTGGGTGTCCAGGCTTGTAGCCGTTAGGGTCCTGTCCCAGGCTTCGCTCGCCGGTGACTGTCCTATAGGAGGTCTGGTGGGGGAGGTGCCTGGCTGCATCCTCAGATGATGTGGTTCAGGGTCGCGGACTGTGTCTTGCAGAGGGTGTATGTCGATGTGAAGAGCGGTTATTCCCTTCCCTGTATTAAATAGAGACTGCAGGGACGCGTGCATGATCTGTGCAGCGTGTAAAACTGTTTTGAATGAAGTGATTTCTGTGCATCACTCTACACGTGTGAGATTTTTAAAAAAATCTATCAGTTTACTGCTCAGAGTTGCGACGCACACAAAATTGTAGAAATAAAGTTCGTACCGATGTGCTGATTTAGTAACTTCAGCGGAGATCTAGAGACCAGAGGTAGTAGCTGCATGGTAGATGGCGTTGTGAGATTAAACCGTAGAGTTAGATTTCTAGTGGTTCCACGCGGAAACTTCCTGTTAAAACTGAAGGGGCATCATTTTTCGCAGGCTCTGTGAAAAGTCATCACTTTAATGACGCGCAGCCTCTCCGCCAACAAGCTAGCTGCTAAATCGCTAGATATTACTCAGATTTATGCGACGACGTCAGCTGCAAGAAAAAAGTCTTAGAAACGTGAGCATCGTAATCCACACACACACGCATATATATATATATATATATATATATATATATATATATATATATATATGCACAGTCCTATATATAATTATATATATGCATATATAAGTACACCGAACGCTTATAATTTCTTTCGGAGAACTGTGATTTGTAGTTAAAATCAAGAGAATTTTAGCTACAAATCACAGTTCTCCGAAATAAATTATAAGCGTTCGGTGTACTTATATAAAAGTCGTACTTGTTCCACCAAAATCTTTCATACATTTTCTTTATTGGCGAAGCCACAGTGGATTCTAAATGCTATACTGAAAAATACCACTGAAGAAAGTAGTCCGAGGACGGGGTTTGCTTGAGATAACACTAGCCATGATCTGTTAAACGCGCGCTCCACAAACAATACAGCTATAAAAATGAGGACGAATGAGTGAGGACTCCGACACTACTTTGCAAACCGTGTCATGTATACAATGTTGCGTACTTTGGATGCGCACATATAGGAATTAGGGCGAATGATCGTGTGTATATATTATAAACAATGCAGGTATAAAAATGAGGACGAATGAGTGAGGACTCGGACACTACTTTGCAAGTGTGTCATGTATGCAATGTTGCGTAGTTTGGATGCGCACGTATAGAAATTACGGCGAATGATTGTGTGCATATATTCTTAGTGAGAGAGGACTCGGACACTAATTTGAATATGTGCCGTACGTGTATACAATGTTTCGTACTTTGTATATGCAGGTATAGGAATTAGGGCGAATGATCGTGTGTATATATTGTTAGACAGTGAGGACTCGGGCAATACTTTGAAAACGTGCCGCGTATACAACACTTCGTACTTTGTATATGATATAGCCCTGGTAGAATTGTGCCGTGATTGTGACTCAGTGTTCGTATCGTCTCTTGTTGAAATAAACTTTTTCTAAACACATGTTGTCACAATTGGTCTATGTGTAGCTGTGCGTTTCGGAATTGTGCAATCATTGTCACTCATTGTCTTTTGTTGAAATAAACTTTCTTCTAAACACACGAATGACTGAGTGCTGTTGTTCGGATTAGGTGTCATTATTTCTGCAGATACTTCGCTTTAACAGGGACCGACCGAAACATATGCTGCGACGGCGAAGAGCAGTTTTTTTTTTTTTTTTTTTTTTTGTAGCGAAGTGGTTAAAGGCTAGTTCCCCCAGGATCGTACCCGTGTGTAGACACAAAAACTCCCCATACGTGGGCCAATTCCGAAGATAGTGCAATGCCGGGCCGACCCGCGGCGGAGGTGAAGCAGGCGTTAAATGGTGTTGCGGAGACTCCGTATGGGGGCGGTGCTCACCCCATCGGTCCCTTATGTTTGGCCACAAAACCTCCGTGGACCATTCGGGGATACTTACCCATGTTAACGCAGAACCGTTATGGGCTCCGTATCGCAGAAAATCCGACATCGGCGTCCGGTGTCGGACATCGCTTCGACAAAAGAATTTCGATCTACGCATACCCAACCATTCTTCTACCATCAATGTTACTCACACCTGTCTTTTATTCTTTACAGAGTTATTCGTCGGAATTTTGAGAACGACAGCCCAAAAACAAATGTAATGGGGAAAAAAACGCCGACAGCGCACATCTTTTATGTTAGCTCTTCTCAGATTGAAGTATTAAAAGTGAGAAACAATAACAGAAGATAGGTCCACACGAGAGGCCCCGTTTCTGCATAGATTTCGCCGCCAGCGTTTCAGGGTGAGAAGTAGTGAGGAATCTTTCAACGCTATCGCGCTCCACTTAAAGCTTAAGCGTCCTCCAAATTTCTTCCACCAAACTTCCGGTCGCCCTTTACTAATCTCCCCTCCTCTCGCGCAACCGCAAGGTACGCTATAAGCAAGGGTTTCAAGGAGGCCCCTGCTTGGGTAGTGTCCCTGTCACGACCTACTGTATAAGGGACCACCACCTACTGTACAGTAGGTCGTGGTCCCTGTATATAGTCCCCCTGACCCTGCTTGGGATGCTTGGAAACACGCCAGCGCCATCTGTTAGGATGCGCCAGAAACCGCATGTTTCCTCCTCGACCGGCGTGACACCATCGCGCTTCCCGAGCACGTTGGCGCGGGCGAAGATGTTCTTCTCCTGAATATTTATTGCTCCGTGGCTCCTTTGTCTACATGCTGTGTTTGTACAACCACTATTTTCTCCGTCCCACCACGCAACAATGGTCAGGCAATCTCGGAGGCTACGCTACACTGTCGAGCATTTTAGCTGTCGAACGCGAGGTAGCAGCACAGACTCAATAAGTTCTTGATTCGTTTGAAGAATTTATTCGGCTACGCGAGGACCATCGATCCCGACTGTTGGGCTTAATAGACCTCATCCGAGAGGCCAGTATACTTCATCTCACCTGAAATGGACTTGCCTTTACGCCACCTTAAGCCATATGCACTTCTATTTTAATAAATCTTTTTGACTTACGGTCTGATTCCGTAACTGCGTCGTAGCACTGGTATAGTAGCGCTGGATGCACCATAGCTACTTGCGATCTTAGTGGGGTTGGGGAGCGTGTACAGATACACTAGATGTTGAGGTCACATTTTGTAGGTTCTTTTTTTTTTTAATTTTCCTTCCCGTATTATTCTGCTAGCATGTCACCCGCCATCTCAAGTTGCCAATCTCGACAATAACGGTGGCATGGCATACGGGAAACGGAAAAAAAAAAGGCCTTGAAATAAGGGCAGCTGCGATGATCTGCTATGTAGAAAATTAACAAGTTTGCCGATGAAAGCGACTGGGATGTCGATCCGTGTGCAGGTCGAAATTCACTATGCACTATCAGCACTTCCGCTATTTGGTGCAATAAATATATTTTACAGCAAAAGGATACGTTTATTATGCGTGTTTGTCACTGTAGTTTACGACACGTCCGTACTGGCACCAATAAAATTCTTCTGGTGCAAATATTGTTGAGACGCGAAGTGATAAATATTTCTGTTTTGTGCTTTCAGTCTTTGTATCCCCCGTTGAAAGGAGTAGCTGGCGCCAATAATGGTGCCAACCGCTCCTTTAACTTCGTGTTAATACAAAATTGGGGTGGGGGGGGGGCATCCATCTTTACAAATGATTGACGGCTTTAATGCTATTCGCAATCTATCTTGCGGTACGTGGGTAATTGTTGAGATCATATATGTTTTTTTTTATAGTGATCATTGTGCAAGAGGACTCAGACACTAATTTGAAAACGTGCCGTACGTGTATAAATGTTTCGTACTTTGTATCATCGTGTGTATATATTGTTGGTCAGTGAGTACTCGGACACTACATTGAAAACGTAGTGACACGTAGCCAGTGGCCTAAGCTGGCATCAGAGACGTGTATTGAAGAGCGGAACAAGGCCCATCGCGCCTAGTTAGCGTGAAAAGAGGGTCAAAGAGGAACACATACTCATTGGCACATACCAAGTCTCCCAACTTGGCATCAAAGAGGTTTATTGAGCGGCGCCATATGCCATGAATCACTAACCCGCTGACTCAAGCTGGCGTGAATGAGGTTCACTACAGAGCGGCTCATACCAAGTGGCGCATAGCCAATGACCGAACTTGACGTCAGAGAGCCATGGAAAAGCACCGTACACATACCCGGAGTTATGTACCAAGTGACACAAATTGGTCCGACGGTTGGCTTTGACCACGGACTACCTAGTGACCCAGGTTGAATGGAAATATGTGTGGGAAAAGATACATTAGAGACACACCGCAAACATGGGGTAAGTTCCCAAATAATGCTAATAGCATTAAAACACGGATGCTTCCTCCAAGGTATTTCTCCACGTTACGTCTCAACGATATTTGTGCCAGGAAAATTTTATCGGCTCCAGTGCAGTATGTCGTAAGCCTTGGTAACGCGCACGGGTAAATGCTTTCACGAACACCGTGTTCATGACAAAGGTCATCGCTTACGCGTCACATGTATGCTGCATTGCAGACATGTGCTTGCATTATGGTGCATTACACTGCATTATTGCTTGCGGCAAATTGTGACTGTTAAACTGCTTATCAGCTTCTTTTTTAGCTATGTTTTTTTGGAGGGGGGAGGAGGAAGATGCTTCTGTGCACGTTTCCACCATTCTAAAATTCTATGTGCAAACTGAAACGTATATGCTTAAACGAAATGAATATGCCATATCCAGCAAATATCTAGGCTTAATTACAATATCTACCTCATCAATAGATCAATATCAATCAATATCTGTAGCAAATATCTCATTTACAGACCTATAAAAAGTGGTTGGAGAGTGTACGGCAGGCATTACCAACTCATGACTGCTGTCATATATGTGTGGGAAGAGCAATGGAACGAAAAATTTTAGGCGTAACGTTAGGGACAGAGCGGGGTGGATTATAGAGCAAGCAGGAGTGGCCGATGTTCAAGTTGAGATTGGGAGGAAGAAATGGAACCTACGTATAGGCCATGTGATCAGTAGAACAGACAACTGGTGTTCTGCTGTAGTTACAGCACGTATGCCAAGGGGAGGGAAGCGCAGTCGAGGACAGCTGAAAATTAGGTGGAGTGGCCAAGTGAGGAAATTCACAAGCATAAGAGGCAACCAGCTGTCACAAGACGCGGGCGATTGCAGATAGCGGAAGGGGGGGGGGGGGGGGGGGGGGGAAGGCCTTCGTCCTGGTTGATGATGATGATCTAGTGCGTTTAAATTTCACATAAGTTCGTACAGTATCGGTATCGGTTGCATCAAGCATTCGTGGCAGTGCGGACGAAAAAAAAAATTGGTTTTGCAGGAACAACGGTTTATTCCTTCCTCCACTTTTCTATATACGCTGTATTTCACTTCTTGCCGCTCGCTTATGGCTCAACTGGTCACTAATTGGAGAACAGCAGTAGGTTTGTTAAGACTAGCGAAAGACCCGATCAGCACTGATTTGACTGAAATAGCGTTTATATATAAAGCACATAAGATCATTTGATGGCCAACGTTAACTATATTTGAATATCACGCTCAAGACGCGGCGTCGCTATAGTTCAACGTGACTTCGCGAATTTCAGGACATTTCTTTTGGCCCTTAGAAACTTACGAAGCTCTCAGTTTATGACACGGCTATTAATTTGCCTCAGAAATGCCGCAGCACTTATATTGTCACGTATTAGTAACGGCGAAGAAGGCAGCAAAACTGTGATTAATGAAACTAGCGTTTTATTTGGCGAACTTGTGCCCTCAGAAGCAGGCTACTCTCAAAGAACAACGATAGCGGCGAACACACTCGGCGATCGTCGAAAATCTTACGAGCGGGTCAAGCACGTCGGCTTTTATATATCACTCATCGAATGTTCCAGAGTAACCGCTGGGACCCGCATATCTACCACAAAGTTCTACACTATTCGTGTCGCACATACATGCAATCGGTTTAGACAAGGTTCGGTAACAGACAGCGGATGGAACCATCGATAACATTCCAGAAACTTCCGACACATGCACGCGCATCCTGCGCCATGCGATAACATTTGTTAGGCGGTGAAATGTGGTCGCCCGATAAAGATGAACAAGTGCAAGTGTTAATATGACCTCTGAGAATTCCGTCACAGTATCATGACAACGTATCGAGGACCACCTTTTCAGGCCACAACAGTTCGAAACTATTGAGCTGTAGAGACTACAGCCCAAGGTGGTGTTTGCGAAGCCTCCCCCAGACGCACACCCCAGAAGGAAAGCCTGGCGCCAGGCCGGGGTTGCGTCTGTACCCGTTTTCTTGACCGCGGTTGGGCCTGCGGCGGTGAGTTTCGAGCGAACCACCTCCCGCAGTGCCGGGCACCCTTGGCCCCCCCCCCCTTGGGTACGTGCCTGGCTGTCGGGATTGGAACACAGCCACTGTTGTGGTGCTGATGATTATGGCGGTGGTGATGGTGGTGGTGCTGGTGGTGCTGGTAAAAGATGTTTTGGCTGCGCTTGCATATAGCAGTAGTGTCGCGCGTGTCGAAGGAATGGAACGAACTACATGATGTCATGACGGATCCACTCCTAATTAACCGAAACTGCTTCGTATAGAAGTAAGTATTGTCGCAACTTATTTAGGGTTCTCTGACGTTTATCAGCGTATTCTTGAAGGCTTTAGATTATTTGAACCTTTATTTAATGAAAAACAAACATTGCAAATAGCTTAGTACGCCTTATTACTCTTATAACCGGAGTGTCGAACCAACAAGGTTTGGGAATTGATTCGGGTTCGGTTCGGATACAGGTTCGGGCTTTCGGATATTTACTTGTTCGGTTCAGCTTCAAAGCAAGCACATAATGGTTCGAACCCGTATGAGCCGGTTCATGCGGCTTCATAACGATTCAGAATTAAGAAGTAAATGTTGTAGAAAACTATATTTTCCAGCCTTACTCAAGAATGTATTTGATTGAAAGATAATTTATTTCTACTTTTACCTGACGCGGACGATGGACGAAGCCCGTCTCGAAAGTTCATGCAGGGAGTCTGCAAAAGAAGAAGGAAGATTCGAATAGTAAAAAACATGCGGCGATGGCAGCAGCTGCAGCAAGAGAGAAAAAAAAGTTAAAGAACCAAAGAAACAAACAAGCAAGTAAGCAATTTGGGGTCTCCGTATCATAAGTGCGAAGGTTGTGATCTTACAGCGAAGGTGTCTATGCTAAAGAATCTCGGTATTTCTTCGTCCTGTAACGTCAACAGAAAACTATCATAATCTATAGCTCATACCCACAAATTCAATGGTTCATACCCCCGTAAGACAGAGGTTGCAAGCACTCAGTAATGTGAAGCGAACAGTGCATACATACAACATGCAGAACAGCATACATTTTAATAAAGAACAAGCTCAAAACAAGCAACCGAACCGCGCAATTGTTGATAAGGCGCTCTTGCGTCTGCATGCAAAACGAAGCATGTCGCGCTGCCTGCTGCGCAAGTCGCCGCGACGACGTCAGCTTGACTTAAGCTTATGAAGCAGGGAGTGACGTAACTACACTTTCGTACGTAAAAGAGGATTGCGCCTAGGAAGTGACATGTGGCAGTGTGATATGGGAAGGCAACGTGTAGTAACGACTCCCGAAGAGCAGCGTGCGTACGAGGAGTGACGAGTTTCTTCTCTCTCTGGTCCGCCCTTTGTAGGTGCCCGAAGCAGCGGCGCAAGCGAAGTAGTCGCAGGCCATCGAAACGTGTTGGGATAATAATTAGGTAAAGTGCATGAGGATGCCGCCACGTGAATAATGTTAGCCTACGTCGCAATGGGTAATCGTCCTTGTTATCGTTGAGAGCTCCGCTGTGCAACCACCTTCACAGCGTGGATTGGAGACCATATTTTTAACTCAAACCAAAGTTTCTTGAAAGAAAATGATAAGCTTTCAGCGCATTTATATAAAAGACTTATTGGTTCCGCGAAACGTTTAGCATGTTTTTTTTATTGGCAAGTCTGCTCTGCATCTTGAATGTTATTACTAGAAAATATCATTTAAAAAAGCAGTCCAAGGACGGTGTTTGCTTGTGATAACATAAGCCATAAGATGTAAGGCTCTGGCTCGAGCATAAGTCTAACGATTGTTTGTCTTGTTGTCTTTTGGTGCTATAACTTCTGCAACGCCTTCCCAAACCATTACAGTACTTCAGCATACGTGCAAGGTCTGTCCTAAAAGTTAATGCAGTAACAGAAAAAGAAGTGGGAGAGGATGCAGCGGCGTCGCACTCTCCGCTAGAAAAAACCCGGCTGTCTTCTACTACATGACGGACTGCTGTATGACAAGGCACAATACTACGGCCGCCTATAAAACCAGAGTGGTTAAAGGAGAATAAATTATGGGTGTTAAGAAAGCGAAGCATAACTAGTCTAACATGTCATTTTGACACTCAAAACAATAGTTAAAGGTGTTGATATTGCGCGGCAGTTCTCAAATCTGTCTTTGGCGGCCATTTCCATCAAGTGCATTTACTAAGTCCAGTTTTTTTGTGCGTCCGACCGGCGTTACTCATCGTGCCAGCGTTGTGAGACGCCTGGTATCTGTCAGGGTGCTGTCTCTGCTACAGACACAGACTTACGTGCTGCGTCGCGGAGACATGCCGCCCTCGCGTATTCTTAGAACACTGTCCGAGGAGCTCTAGCGCAAAGCTAAACTTGCGCTGCCCCTTGGGCGAAACTGCCATTTTTTTTAAAGCGTGAAGTGCTTTCGGCTCCCGTTGTCGGCGACTTTGAAGTGACCTTGCGCCGCCCCGCCACTGGAGAAGCGTGTGTTCCCGTGTTCCCGCTTTCTTTCTGAACAATGAGCGACCCAACCGGTCGTAATGCCTCGTCTGCCGCTGCTGCTCAGTGAGCGGCCCGAGCATGAAGCTCAGGACCGCCGCCGAGAGGACCCTGTCGGCCACAGTATATCGCGAATTGAAAACGCCTAAACAGTTGCGCTCAAAATTTGCACGAGGTAGTATCGTAATTGTCGGTGCATTTTTTACAAAACACATCCGTTTGTAAATTAACTGGAATTCTTAGTGGAATGATGGCGACGTGAAATTAGCATGTAATTTGCATTTCTTGGGGGAATCTGAAGAATTGCAACTGCTAACGGCCACGAATTGAGTTTGATCAGCCAAGAAGTTTTGATCCATGCGAGTGCATTCTGATCATGCTTTAGTTTGCTTAGCTTGGAACAGTTATTGATGAGAAACAAGATTCAAAATAAGCTTCGGGAAATTGAAAAAATATGCAATTTTTAAACAGACCATTCTCTAATGCTGCGAAAAGCAAATGCGTAGAGAAAGTAAGCCATTTTTCCCCATCAGAAATGTCTACAAAATCTATGTTAATAAGGGGGAAGGATGAAGTAGGGTTGAAAAATAATTGTGCAGATCCCGCGCAATGTGGGAATCGATGTGAGCTACCTGTGAAACGCGAAGCATTTCACAGGTAGCTAGCTGTCTGGAGTGCTAGTTGTGCACTGTGATTTCGCATCGGCTTCGTGATCGGCCCAGGTTGATCACGCTTTATCAATTCTTCGCCGGAGTACAAACGCGCTTGTCGTTTTCACGTAAACCACATGATATATAAATGTATGTGCGCACGAGTTTATAACAATTCGTTGCTATAGACGTCGCAACTCGCGTTTCTCTCACGAACGGCCGTTCAGCATAGCTATGCGGAACCCAACAATCGTCATGTATAAATTCGTGTCGAACGCTCGGACTATAAATCATGCCGTACCCGTCATACCTTCGTTGTGAGCGTGGTCATCGTCTTGTTTCTATCGTCACCGTACCCACGTGGCGTTGGCTGCTACGAAGACCGTACTGAAGGATGTACATGGGCTGATCCCGCAGGGATTGCGAAGCCTAATGGAGCCCCTAAATCGCGAGCCATCCCAAGGAAGGAACACGAGAAAGGGGCACTGGACACAAGTGCCAAATGTAGCCAAGAGCTGTAGTCGGGTTTGGCACGAGAGGGGTCAGATAATTTGGCTGCTTGCTCGAAGGCCAAGGTTCGATTCCTCCGTCAGCCACGCATTTTAGTGCGAAGAATTTCTTGCCTCCTGCTCGGCACTTTGCGGCAGAAAGGTAGGTTATATAGCTAAGTAGGTTGCTATTGCAATTCGCTTTAATAACAATATCGTGTGACCGACGGTGGCATCGAACTTCTGCCGTTGAGTACAGCAGTCGGCTGTTCTATCCATTATAGGACACGATAACTTTTTTTTATTTCAATGTTATACATTGTCAACCAGCTGTAATGATAATCGTTTTTACAACTGTTTCATATGTAACAAAGATTCCATGCCGGGTACCCAATCGGATACACACTTTCACATTTTATGCCATTTCTAGGAGCGAAATGTGCGACTCGTGAAAGTGCTCATAGCAGCACGAGCATCGTAGTCAGCTTGGCGAACGACCATACGTGATGTGCAAGTACTGTCATCATCCTCATCATCAGACTATTTTATGTTTACTGCAGAACGAAGGCTTCTCCTAGCGATATACAATTACCCCGGTTTTGCATTATAGCTGATTCGATCACATGCCAATGCCCTAACTTCATCACCTCACCGAATTTACTGCCGTCCTCGATTGCGCATACCTTTCCTTGGCTCCATTCTGTAAGAGACATTACAGGCTCGGGCGATCATGAATGTTTGCTCTTTTGGCAGGCTCTTGAACATTACCTTTGTGTTCTGCGTATTAATCTTCAACCCGACTCTTACACTTTCTCGGTTAAGGGCCTCATTCTTTTGTTGCAATTCATCCCCAGGGCTGCTGAACAGAAAAATGAATTTGCAAACCGAAGGTTGCGGAAATATTCACCATTGATCCTCACTCCTAAACCTTCCAACTCTAATAGCCTGAATATGCATGCAGTGAATATGAATAAGCATGCAGTGAATATCAGTGGAGATATTATGTCTCCATGCCTAACCCCTTTCTCGATAGGCTATTTTCTATCTTTCTTGTGGAGGACTAAGGTAGCTGTAGAATGTTTGTGGATAATTTCCAAGATATTCGCGTATACCTCCTTTGCTCATTGATTACGCAATGCAGAAATACTATGCAGAGCCAATAACATTGTAATATGTGGAAAGTCATTCTCGGCATCAACCATTAGTTACCTTATTCCCTGTTAGGCGACGATTGCCCTTTGCTCACTGATTACGCAATGCAGAGATACTATGCAGACCCAATAACATTGTAATATGTGGAAAGTCATTCTCGGTATCAACCATTAGTTACATTATGCCCTGTTAGGCGACGATTGCACGCATGGCAGCATCTTTTAAACACTCGTTGCTTGCGCCCTGTGCCACTTCCTCGCCTTCTTCCTTTGGGACAGCTCCCGCTCCGTAACCCCGTATTGGATGCTTTATCAGCGGGACCGGCCCACTTTCCTCGGTAGTTTCTTCGTAGTAGGCTGCGTTGAAATTGTGCGTCGTTGCACCGACGTCATGATCGGCCAAGTTACTCACGCTTTAACAATTCTTTGCTAGAGTACAAACGCCCGTCGTCGTTTTACATATATGCACCACATAGCCATAGATACATACGATTGCGTAACACGTACTCGCCGATGACGTCAATATTTCTGATTTCCCTCGTTTACGCTCGTCCGCTATACCTATGCAGAAACCAGCGAACGCACGTCGCAAGCACGCATCGAACAGCTGGCATAGAAATCGTGCCGTTGCCGACGCACGACTGTCTTCGACTCAGTGATGGTCGAGCTGCTGTCGTCAGAGACGCGGCCGCCCGCGACCCACACACACAGCTACTCAATTTACGCAAACACGTCAGTCTACCTTGTATTGTTTAGTGAAACCCCATGCAATGCTATACAGCAAGGTATCTGCAGAATGCTTCGCGCAACATTGATCTCCACAGTCAGTGGGATCTGCTACCATAATAAGCCGACAAGCAACGACACCCAGGACAGCATAGGGGAAATTACACACACTTATTAACTGAATTAAATAAGTGATAAATGGATGGAAACGAAAGCGGATGAAAAAAAATAGACAACTGGCCGCAGGTGGGCCACGAACCCACGCCTTCGCATTACACGTAATCTTACTAACTGAGCTACCGCGGAGCCGTTTTCCGATCCACTTTCCATGTGCATTTATGTTTACCTGCTAGAACTAAACCTGGGAATGTTAGCCGGCGCCACACCTCACGGCCTTGACGGCGCATGTGGAACATCCTTTTTCTTTTCTTTTTTTGTCGCAGGCGTCACGTGTACGTGATCTTTCTGGGTGAAAGCAGCTGGTTAATAAACCCACACATGCCACCTAAAGGCACCAATGCTGCCGGATTCGAGGCCCCGCTATATGCAATGAACGAGAACAAAGGAAACCGAGGGCCTGATTTTTCTTAGTCATATCATAAGACGCCAACAAACAACGACACAAAGGACAGCTAACATAGGGAAAATTAAACGTACTTATTAATTGAATTAAATAAATGATGAATAAATGGAAATGAATGAGTTCTAGAGGATCGGAAAACGGCACCGCGGTAGCTGAATAAGTAAGAGCATCGCACGCGTAATCCGATGACGTAGGTACGAACCTACCTGCGGCCAGTTGTTTCTCATACACTATATATATATATATATATATATATATATATATATATATATATATATATATATATATATATATATATATATATATATATATATATATATACAAGCGAGAGAAAAGGCGAGCCAAGGGGCTTGATTGTGTTAATCCTTACCATATAAACTCAACAGACAATAAAGCCAAGAAAGCATCGGGAAAATTAGCTGTAGTTGAAATTTAAATGTAGAAAATAACAAAGGGAAAGGCGAAATGAAAGTGGACGAGTAGATAACGTGTCGCCAGTGGGAGCCTAACCCAGAACCTCCGCATTGTACGTGCGTTGCACATACAAATTGTGCAACAGCGAAGGCTATGAAAAAAACCGACCACTATACTTGGGCATTCATATTCACTAGATCTAGCCCTATAGGAGTGTTAGCCAGCGCCATTCAGAGCCGAAATGGGCGGATGGGTAGAATCCTTTTCTTTTGCCCGATGGCGTCACGTAACACGTGCTCTTAGGAGAGTATATAGACACGTGCCTAATAAACCCTCGCACGCTCGCTGATCACATCAAGGCTGCCAGATTCAAGATTTTCGCAATGAATAACCGAAAGCAAATGTAAAGGGGGAACCAAGGAGCACGATTGTGTTACAATCATTATTGATTTCGGGACGATATATATATATATATATATATATATATATATATATATATATATATATATATATATATATATATATATATATAGAGAGAGAGAGAGAGAGAGAGAGAGAGAGAGAGAGAGAGGAAGGAGGGAGGGAGGGAGGGAGGGAGAGAGATAGTTCTGTCCACAGTATTACGTGTATTTACGCAGTGCCCACCCTGTGCAAGAGTCCCCGTGCTGTGTTTGTTAGCCACACGTTTCTTCGCTGTACGTCGCTCGGGCCAGCTGCCGAAGAGAGCGCGCGCGGTCACGCACCGACGTGCGATGCATGGGTCGAAGGCGCTCGTCTCCGCTGAATTCGTGCCTTATCAGAAGCGGGCCGGGCGGCGGCTCGGAGAAAGCCGTCCCGAACCGACGCTTATCGGAGACGCCGGGTATACGTCGTGTAATGTAGGAGTGCGTTTGCAACCGCCCCCCCCCCTCCCCTTGATACTTTGTATGTGGAAGCCGCGCTCAGCTCTTTCAATCACCGCGGCGCGTCAATTCTCTGTTGCCGTCGTTGCAGCGGCGCTGGGCGCCACGCGTTACACAGCCGTGCGCTTTCTGTATTTTCCTCGCGGCTGCAAAGCGAATGCCTTTGTTTTGCTTTTTCGCCTGTTCTCGCGGTTATTGGTGGACGGACGGCGGTGGTCGGACTCTGACCGCCGATGCAAGGGGGCGCGTTCCACAACGAACGCATCGTAGCCTTCGAGACGCGCGTGCTGTTGCCCGCAAGCTTTGGGCCGTCAGAATGTATAGACGCTGCTTCTGTGACACAGCGGCGTCGCTTCCTGCGAGCGGTGATGGCGGCGTTTTTTTTAAAGCTGAGCTCTCAGGCACCCGTTATTGCGGCGAGCGTTGGCGGCATCAGCGTAACCGAGTGAACGAGCACGGCGAAGAATGAAAGAGCGAACGCGGAGCGCAGGGGGGGATGAAAGCCGCGAGGAGGAAAGCGGAGGAGGAGGGTTCAGCGGAACTATGAGGCGAAAAGTGGAGCAGGAGGAGGGTTTGGTGAGAGGGCGAGAATAAAAGCGTAGTGTGGCGACGGTGGCTACGAGATGGCGCCAAAGTAGCACGCTCCGTCTGGTAGGCCCGTCGGCAGCGGCTCCTGTAAATCGCACCCTCGCGTCACCCACGTGCTAGCTCTCGCGATCTCCAGATTAGCGAGGCAGTGGCGCCGCACTTCGCTCCGTCTGCAACGTGACGCACGAGGCAGATTGTCCGCGCCAGCCAATATACCGCGAAAGGAAAACACGTGTATAGAGCTGTGCTCAAATTTCGCATTAGGGAGTATCGTAATCGTCGGTGAACGTTTCTCTGTTTCGGCATCAAGAACAACTACGTTTGTGAGCTGTTCCTGGCGCTTGCATTCGTATTTCAAACGACAAATTTTGCACGGAGGTAATTCCTTCATATTTGCACTGTTCGCTTAACTTGAGCCAAATGAAACCAATGGCATATGGTTTGACGTGATTTGGCACTTATTGGAATATATTTTATATGCTATTTAATTGGTTAAATAACTAACATCAGTTATGCACAGTTTTTAGTATTTACTTCAGGGCCAAGGGCGTTTCGTTACGTTCTAGAATGGATTGAGAAACGACCGATCCAATTTTCTGCGGCAACGCACATGCTGTGTGGAGATTTTTTCGGCATTTAAAGAAAGCCCACGAGATATGAAATAAAACCACGTGACTGCGCTCATGCGCTGTGGTACTGAATCACTCAATCGTGCTTCAAGCGAAAGAACCGTGCGCGCGGACCGTGGCGAAGAAGCGGCCGCGGCTCTAGAGGTCGCTTTCACAGTGCGTTAAGATTTTTGATGGTGGCAGACGGAAAGAAAGCGCCGTCATCATTGATAAGCGATATACTTATCACTCTTAACAAAACGTTGTTTTGTGCATTCAAACACAAGAGTAACTAGAACGCCAATGCATTTCTCCGCAAATTTTCGGAATTAATGTCTCGAAACTGGTGTCATCCTGAGAATTCGTTCCAAGCGGATGCGCCTTGCAAACTCCACGGCTAGAATTTGTAAATTGCAATATGGGCTATAAGGTAATTAGTTAAAAGGCTAATTGGTGCGTTTTTGTGAATTAGTCGAGTATGCATTTCATTTTTTTTGCAAGCAGTGTCTACCGCTTCGAGTCGACCACCTCATGAACAAGAATTGTGCTATCTGTCACAGACAACCTTTAAGAATTTTTGAAAGTGTTCACTCAAATAACCGGCTTGTACGTTAAGAGACTGTTAACTTTAAGAGACAGGAATACGAGCAAACGGGGGTATCCTTTATTCTACTTGAAAGTAGGAGGGGAAAAAATGGAGCTGTGCAGCCCGTGAAATGCGGAGAGTAGGCAACCGGAGGTCTATTAGAGTTACAGAATTGGTACCAAGAAAATGGAAGCGCAGTCGAGGACGGCAGACAATTCGGTGGGCCGATGAAACTAGAAAATTTGCAGGCATAATTTGGAATTAGCTACCGTAATACAAGGGTAATCGGAAATCGCTGGATAGGCCTTTGTCCTGGCAGTTGGAAATAGAAATATGATGATGATGATGATGATGATGATGATGATAGTGGTGGTGGGGGTGGTGGTGGTGGTGGTGGTGGTGGTGGTGGTGGTGGTGGTGTCGGTGTGTTGTTCATGGATATGTCTAATCTTTGTGCATGTGGTTTCAGACAAACTAGAAATGTTACATCGTAACACTATATGTTATGCCTACCTGAAAAGGCCTGCAAGGCCTGCATCATCGCAGGTTGGTAAAAAATTATACAGCAGAAAAACGCCTTGTATATCAGATTTACGAAAACTAGAGATCCTGTGTTAGATGCATTAAAATCTATAGAAATTCAGCATACTTCTAAGTGATAAGGGTATCAAAGGATTCTTATTACCCTTATTTTTATTATTTAGTGAATACTTTGCGGGCTCGTAGACATTACGTAAGGAGATATGCCGATGAAATGTCAAGGCACTAATATACAGAAAATTAATAACACCACCAGCAGCAATAAGTATATACATATATGAAGAAGCATAACAAGAAAGGGCAACTATAACGGACAATACATGCCAACGGCTAACATAAAACTGTGTAACAAAAAAGCAAAAAAAACTTCAAAAATCAATAGAATTGTTTTTTTTTAATTAGGGGCATCAAGCACATACTTGTTGGACAACGTTAATCACATACATTCGAAACGTAATTTTCGCAAGGTCATTTTGTCGAAAGGTGTTTTTCCTAAAGCGTTGCGGTTTGCGCGACCATATATGAGAAGGATGACAAAACTATTCCGAATAATTAACCTCCAATATCAGTCCTGCCGGCAATCTCAAAAAAGGCGTGATAGAAAAAATAGTGCACTTTCGAATTTTGTCGCAATTAAGTTGACATAATATTCTTCAGAATTTCCAGCCCATTTTCAGAAACATCGTTCCACGGAAAGGATAGTATAGCTACGCAACAATAAATCATCATAAAAGCTTTCAATAATCAGGAGATCATAATAAGTGTGTGCATCGACTTTTGAGAAGCTTTTTTTACCATTTTAGTCGCCACATTCTTCTTCCAAAGCTCCGGAAATACGGCGTCCGATGGACGGCTCAAGTGATAGTCAAGGCACACTGTGCCCACATATCAGCACTGCAAAATCTTCCACACAGTCTGTTAAAGAGGGAGATGCCCAAGGGAATGTATCAGGGCCACTATTGTTTTGTATATAGGTGAATGATTTCGTAAGCATCTAAATAAAGCGCAGTTTGCCCCGTACGCCCGTGAGAACACAGCATTTGTTTCGAACAGTAGCGAGCAAATTAGAGCGAAGAGCCAATGAAGTTCTCAGAAGTATATAGACATGGCAAACCTCAATCTCCTAATGATAAACTCAGAGCAAACACAGGTGATCTTATACCTTACCCAAACGAAAAAAAATATCGCAGCCAATTAGCGTTCCCTTGGGTAATGATGGCATAAAGTTTCTCAGCCATGTGCAAAGTCTTTTCCAGTTGTTCTTTTCAAAGCGTCTAACCTAATGAGCTTACTGAGCACATTCGATCGATCTAAAATATGTCTTGTGCTTTTGGCACTGTATCACGACCGAGGTACCATTTCATATAAAAAAGTTGAAATTCTGCCATGTAATTCATTTGTCGCCTCACTTCTACAATACTACAGCATTGTCTGGTGCGCAACCGGCGTAACAAATATAAAAAAAACAGCATGTGTTTCAAAAGAGGGCTATTCGGTGCATAGCAAACGTCCCTTACCTCTATATCCTACAAGTGTGACTTTCTTTCCTGAATATGGTATTTTACCTGTGTTTTGTTTGTTTGATTAAACAATAACACAATGATTATACAATGACGGGCAAGTGATTCCTTCGTAATAACGAAACCTCTTTAGCCAACCTGAAAAAATGTCCATGCATCAAGAATGCGACAGTCAAGGAATCCTGAATAGTTCCCACCCCCCTGCTTCCTTCGTACTAACGAAACCTCTTTAGGAAACCTGAAAGGATATCCATGCATAAAGAATGCGAGAGTCAAGGAATCGTGAATAGTTCCCACCTCCAGAGCGCATACGGTTTCAAGCAGTCATTACGTTACGCGATGTCTGTACTAATAAGTGAACTATTCAAATAGAATTATGATAATCTACGTGCTTCTACCAAAGCTGTTACGTGTTTTTGTCGAGCCTTATAAACACGAGGTTGACCCTGTGTCAACTCCTATATACATTTTTAAAGCCTTTATGTGACAGATAGCGAATGTAAGGTAATATATCCACGACCCTCTTCCAACTCTCAATGCTTTCTGCTACGATGTGCGAACTGGGAGGCTCATTTAACCATTCATTTCTGGCCCGAATTTTCTTGAAAAGTAAAAATTGAAGTTAAAATTTGTTATTGCGTGCATCTGAGCAAAAATATATACAGGGAAAACAGCATATAGTCCTATTGTATGTTGTTGCACATGAATCAAAGGTTTTTCTGATAAGCGATATACCAACAGCTCAATGTCTTCCCAGCAACTTGTGGTTAATCAGACTTTTCAATTCACAATCATAAGAGAGTCAAATATGGCCACAGATTATTTGAAGATCATTTTTGTGTGACCGAAGGCAGGTGGTATGCAACACAGCGCCTGCGTTGTGTTCTTCCTTCATTCCTCGTTTTGCACTGTGCAAACATGTCGATGCTTATGCGTTCTTACCGAAGAAAAAAATGTAAATTTTAAAGTGAGCGATTTGGCCTTGTTTACACTTGTTTACACCTTATATATCTTAGTTCTCATTGAGAAATCGTCAGCACGTCCCTTGACAACAGGCGGGTTTTCATGGTCTTCAAAATTTCCGGCTGAATTGCCGGCAGTCCTTTTTTTTCGAGAAACAAAACCAGCTTCCTTGTTCTATATTACGGGTCTGAGCTCCTTGGCCGTATAAGTTATGAACCATTCAACTGGGCACGGCGGAGGCCATGATGCTGTCGATTCATTCTGAAGCAAAACGAATGCGTTCTTCTTTCTTCTTCGGGAACAAATCTAGTAATACAGCGTGGTAGGCTTAACACGTGTACGGGCATCAAGCGCGCTTTCAAGTATTTAGGATCTAGAGGCGAAGTTCTGCTAAGCCTGTCATCAGCGACGGCGTGCCCGACAACTATAGCGAGTGTCTACACCGGGTGCAGAAGTTTATAAAAAAATATTTCCTCTTACATGGCAGGAGCTCCCGTAACTTCATTATCGAAAGAAACTTGGTGTGGCAGTCAGGGATCTTGCACCATTTGGCGTATATAAACTGCTGCATAGGTGGCGAACGTCTTTCACTTAGCTTTACAATAAACTCCCAAGCGCTCCTTGTAGAATCCATATAACTGGTTGCCACAGTTCTTAGGACAAAATTGCGAATATTCTTCTAGCAGGACCAGTCGATGGTTGCAGAAAGCCGCACAAGGTACACATACGAACTTCATGCAAACTACACAGTTCCGAGCAAACCAGGGCAAATTCCTGGCAATGCACATGCAAACGGCAGTGGAAGAAGCCACGGTTGAAGAATTGCACAGGTTAGTTGAGGAAGTACAGGCATTTAGCAGAAAATGTACTAGTACTCAGTGCACTAGAAATGAACTAAAAGTTCATCAAGTTGGTACGGAATCAAGTTACTGAAAGGCCGGCGTGAAAATACGCGCAAACACAAATAGGAAGGGAAACGACCCGAACGACGAATATTGATTGAAAGGTCTCAAAGTAGCGGAAAAAAGAAGGAAGACGCAAAACTTATCGGCGCATGCTCAGAGGAAGCTATCACCAGCCCGTCATTCATGGGCACGTGCGGACACTCGCGAGAGGTAACTGCTTAGGCATGACAATTTCTCTTTGTGTGAGATAATCGAAGGCTGACTTATACAGATGCACTGCCGCTATCAGTGATATATGACATATGCCTCGACCATAAGGCACGCGTCTTCGTTTACATGTCTTCGCAGGACTAAACTGTAAGCCGATTTTGCTGACAACAAAAGAAATATACTGTCGACCAAGGTGCGTTCTATCTCGGGCTTCTTATAGGTGACTGTGCCAAGAAAATCGTTTTTTTTTACGGGGACAATTACTTGGTGTTACGCTCCAGTGATCCCTTTTAGAGTGTCATTGCCATTGCGACTGAAGAATTCGAAGTAAAATAAAAGGCTCCACTTAAAAAAATATACGTCGAAAAGAAACCTGGAAAATTTCGACTATATTGCTACAGAAAATATCTTTCCGCGAGAAAAAGAAAAACATCCATGATCACCGACTTTCCTTCTCTACTTATGCGGAAAGAGCGTTTCTCTGGATTTCAACAGGGTTGGTCCCTGTACGGTAAAATGAGAAAAATTGTCATCGCTATTGTGAGTCAAATTATATTTGTTCGTTTCCTTACTATCCGCAATTAATAGTTTTCTGAAGTTTCACCAGTAGCGTACATATAGGCAGATAATTCCATACGCGTAAGGCAATAGATCTTAATTAATGAAAAAGATGCAGCTGCTTCATATGTGAGTCATGTCATTACGAGCATAGCTATATACTATACGATATATACTGCTACAGTTGATGCTTGGATGTATTGCGTAGTGATGTGGGTGCCTTGTTGCCGGGTGTCGTGTAAATCACATATGTTCAATGTAGCCTGCTTATTCGTACTTCTATGGTCTGGTGCAGCTGCGTTCCAGCATTTGACTTCTTCATGAGGGGCGTAAAAGGGACTTCTAGAAGGGAGTAATCATGTATCAAATCCTTCTTTTTGTAAACTGGCGGAAAAATCCAGCAACAGAATAAGTAATTCAAACTACAGAAACAATGAGAAACAGATAACAGACGAAAATAGGATGTATGGTAATTAAATTGCCAGTAATGTTTCTGCTTTTTTTCTTGCGCACGAAAAGAATTACAGTGCAAGTTGATTAAAAGATCGCCTCTGCAACACAGCACCCAATTTCTGTAGTTACTTTCAGGACATTACTCAAGTAGCTGGCGTTACTTCGAATTTTCAGGACAATAGTGAGTCTTGGGAAGACTGTCTGAGATTAACTTTGCTGAACCATTACCTTAAGCATTGAAAACCATTAATAATGGAATAGTGCGCGGTGCCTTAAGTCCGCCCTCGCCAAGACAAGTCGAGTGTACACAAGACGAGCATCAGATTCAGTGCGCAGATTACTCGTTTATTAGAAGAAAGGTTTCCTTCTTTGTGTATAGGCACTGTTTCGGAATGTTTAAAAAGGTAAATCATGTTGTACAGTTCGCACATGGTTGCAGAAAGCATTGAGAGTAAGAAAAAGAGGGTCGTGGGCAGGGACACGTGGTCAAGGGGGGGGGGGGTGCCCCCTTCCCCGAAATTTTTGTGTACCAGGGATACCTGGCATAAAGCGGAGTGCGAAAACACGCACCTGCCCCGCACCCCTCTCTTGGTCAAGTGTGTCCTCCCGACCACCCTCAAAAAAAAAAAAAAAATCCTGGCTACGCCACTGGTATACCTTGCACTGACTTTCTGTCACACAGGCTTAAGAAAGTATTGTATACAGTTGACAATAAGTTTGGAAAGGTGTGCGCCGCTGTGTAAAGAAAGGCCCAAATAACTGCGAGAAAATATCTGGCAGGTGTTATGTAAAGACCGCCAACAAGTTCGCAGAATGCCCCGTTTGGGCAAAGTTTATAAAGATCCTTTCAGCTCTGGTCACCTTATTTAGGCCAGACAGGGCGTTTCACCAGTCAGATACTAATTGGGCATAAATGGTCGTTGATCAGTAGAACACCGTCTGACCTATCATTAAATTGCCGTGAATGCAATCTTGCTGCATTTTTGCTAACAATATAGTTCTGTTCAGATATAAGAACGAAGAAGTGGTCGAGACATGATATGCCAATAATGCTGGTAGCTCATGCGTAAGTCAGCCATCTATTATCTTGCATAAAGAAGTCATGCCTAAGCAGTTATCTTACGCGTGTGCCCGCACATGTCCGTGATTGACGGGCTGACGTTGTCTTCATTTGAGCATGCGCAGATAAGTTGTGCATCTTCCTCCTTTATGCCCCCACTCTACGACCTTTCACTTTAAAGTCAGCGTTTGTGTTCTCCTTTCCGTCCCTCTTTATGTACCGTGTCTGTGCGCCTACCTTTCATTGCAATGAATTCCTACCAACTTGCTCAACATCTAATGGAATATAGAAGGTTTTACTTGATGTAGTCATGAACAGCACCTCTGGTGGCGCCATATCGTGATGTTCAGTTCAACAAGAGAGTATACAAAGCTAGTATTACAATGACGGGCTATGTGCTGCTCAAGTCTGGTCTCAAAAGAGTCACGGATGTATCACGGACATATAGTAGCCGTATTCTTGCATTTTTTAAAGCTTTCGTTCGACAAGGAAAGCACGAAAACGTATCTGACACTTCTTGGTTGAGCGGACGGCCGCAAGGCGACGCTGCCAACGCTTCTGCTGCCCCATCCACACTCGGGTACAGCCTAAATAGCAACACAAGATATATATTTTTTATATCTGTTCTTCAGTTTCATTTGTTACTTTACTTTCATAAGTTTGAATGTTTAAATTAATTATGGGGTTTTACGTGCCAAAACCACTTTCTGATTATGAGGCACGCCGTAGTGGAGGACTCCGGAAATTTCGACCACCTGGGGTTCTTTAACGTGCACCTAAATCTAAGTACACGGGTGTTTTCGCCCTCATCGAAATGCGGCCGCCATGGCCGGGATTCGATCCCGCGACCTCGTGCTCAGCAGCCTAACACCATAGCCACTGAACAACCACGGCGGGTATTTGGAATGTTTGAATCGCCAAGTGTTGTATATATTAGTTACAACGAGAAGAAAGGGGGTTAACCGAGGGGCCCGATTTTTATTAGTCGTATCATAATCAATTAGTCATGCATTAGTTACGTACTTTCTTTACGCACTTTCGCCTTTTGAGCTGTTACTGTTATAGCAGTTTGATCTAATTTCGCTTTTCTTTTTGCTGCGTGTTACTGTTTGACCCCTTTTTGGAGATATAATGCCCCAGTTGCTCCCACAGCCTACCCAGAAGCTAGTAGAGCATGTCTAAAAATATTAAAGGATATTAAGTCAGAACTCTGTTAGCAAATGCCTCTCCTGCGATAACATTTTACCACGGTAGTCTGAAAAGAAGCAATAACAAAAGTCGGGTGCCATTCCTCCCTCCCCCACCCCGCCGCCATCTTTAAGTTCCCTTACCGGCTCACTGGGGTTGAGGTTTAGGCGAGCTGGTATTGCGTTCTAAAACTGCTACAACATGGCCTTTCCATGTTGCGCTGTAAAAGTTTTAGAATAGCTTACCGGCTCGCTATGACGCCATGTATATTCAGAGCGTCCGTTCGGATTCCGTGGAAGCTTATCGACAAATAAAGACAACAACGCTTTCTTAAGGAACCGCGGGATAGGATAATATAGGCAAACTTTAACGAAAGAACAATCAGAATAAACGCTAATGGTCGGGGCCCCTAGTCCAGGGCTCCACTGGCTCTTGCCATCTTCTCAGCTCTCTAGATAAGCTTGAGCTGGTCATCGAACGCCGAGCTGGACAGCAGTGCCTCTCATTGCTCCCTCGTGGTGTTCGTGCCCGCAGATACAACCAAGCAAGATTTCAGAGCTAGCTCTTGTATCCTGGAGGGGTACTCCGTAAGTGCATACTTAGTGCATAAGTCTATTTCGTCTGCTGCTGAAGCGCTGATTGCCTGGCGGCGCCTGTCTCCTTCTCACGCATACCCCAGTCCAGCCAATCAGAACTTCAGCAGCAGACCAAATGGATATTCCCACCAAGTGAAGGCTTACAGAATACACTCGCCCCCTCCACCCCTGTCTCGAATGGGCTCAGATATGAAAATATGTTTTGATTGGAAACCGTATCGCCCCACTGACGTGCAAAATTTGAGGTTTCGCAAAAGTTTTCCGAACACGGAATACGAAGAAGGGCTATGAGGAAACGCAATTGTGCAGCCAATGTACAGGCTCGCGACTGTGAATGTGTAGCGTATGTAGCCCGGCACGACCACCACGTTACTTATGTAAATTCCAGGCTGAATGGCGAAGACGCGAACAAATACAAGTTTATTGCACATGCTGCGATCCGGAAAGTTATGCAGTCGGCTTTGCGCTATATTTTCTATGTCGAAGCTCTAGCTGTGACACCTTTGTTGATTGCGTCTGCGGACGCTGTGTGCGTTTAACGAAAGCTCGCTGAGCCAGCACCACCAAGATAGCGCAAGGTCTGTTCACTCCGATCCATGACGTCATGCTAGTGGCCCGAAATTTCCATTGTCAAGGCTGGCATGACGAAAGCGGTGACGTCAAATCAGCGCGGCTTTCTCGGGAGCATTCCCATTGGATTCTGTGGCAGTCGGGCCTGTAGCATGACGTCATGGATGCGAGTGAACAGGCCTAGTGCTATCTAGGTGGTATTGGCTGAGCCAAGGTCTACGAGACAGTGGGCCTGTGCGCTCTGCTTTATGATGTCATGCTACTTGTACCTAAATTTCCATTGCCAAGCTCAGCGTGACGAAAGCGGTTACGTCAAAATCACCGCGGTTTACTTGGGAGCGTACCCATTAGATTCTATGGCAGTCGGACAAGGTAGCATGACGTCATGGATCGAAGTGCACAGGCCTTGCGCACAGTGCACGATATGGGAATGTTACTACGACGCAAAAACAATGGCGAAGATGTTCGTCCCGGATTTTGGGCCTCGATGATGCGTGTCAGCGCGTCCCTCTCACCCTCAACTAACTCAGGCGAGCGAAGCTTAGCGGCAACTGTGGCTCCGCTCATCGGAAAACTTACCAACAAAGTTTTTTCTTGACGGCCATCGTAAGATTCTCCGTACTCTTTCAAGCAAGCCTACAATCGCAGGGCTTCATGACCCACGTTCTGCACCTGCATGGTCGTAACAGTTCACAACGCGTGCGTACTCTGGAGACACAGTGTTTGCTGTTCAACGCTCCAGTTTACTTGGAACAACATCGCTTCGCCATATACTACCCCGTTCGAGCATTCCACATTCCAAGACCGCTCGACGCCACCGAGGTGTTTGACGCACCGTGCCGTTCCGTGACCATTGCCCCCCTTGCTTGGAACTGACCAGGGGTGCCGTAAAGAAGGCACAAAAGGACGATTTACCGTCACGGCGGAGACTATAGGCCGGCGCGCGATGCGGCAAGTCAACGACTTTAGGGCGGCTTCGGGGAGACCTGGCTTCCCCACCACCACAAATCCCGTCTCGCTGAGAGCCCGTCCCCTTCTGAAGCTGCGGCGGCGGCGGAATGCGCGACGCGAACACAGGACGACAGTCTGAGTGGACGAACAAAGGTTTCGAGGCGCCTGTCTTTAGACAGCGAACGCGTGCCAACGACTCAGTCGCGTGTAAATTGTCTCCGCACGTTCGGCGAGGGCATAGATACAGTAGTGGCGCTTGTCCGTCAGTTGGTCATATAGACTGACTGGAAAATAAGTCCCCAAAACGGAACGGAGGAACCGAGATCCGAGCTGTGAATAGTGTATACAGGAACACTACCTGTGAAAAACAACCGGCGCCGTCTGCGGGCAAAGGCTGTGACATGCAGTGACCGGCGTGGTATGCCGCCGGCGTCCTTGCATTCATCCTGGATGGCAGGTGAACAGCAAAGTGATGGATGGCCTGACTGTATTACTGCCTCCTTTGAAAGGGAACGGCAGCTGCCATCACCAAGGTCACTACTTTTACCTGTCTGCGGTGTTTGTAGGAGAGTACTTAACCTGTTCGTATGCGCCTTATTATTTGCGGAGTACCTTATCATTAAGAAGGAAAGTGTACAATCAGTGAATTTTACCAGTGCTGACATATGGGGCAGAGACTTGGAGACTGACAAAGGTTGAGAACAAGTTAAGGACTGCGCAAAGAGCGATGGAACGAAGGATGCTAGGCATAACGTTAACAGACAGAAAGGGAGTGGTTTGGATCAGAGAGCAAACGGATGTAGTGGATATTCCAATTGACTTTAAGAGAAAAAAAATGGAGCTGGGCAGGTCATGTAATGCGCCGGTTAGATAACCGTTTGGCCATTAGGGTTACAGAATGGGCACCAAAAGAAGGGAAACGCAGTCGAAGATGGCAGAAGACTATAGGCGGAACGATGAAATTAGGAAATCCCCGGGTGCTAGTTGGAATCGGTTGGCGCTGGACACGGGTAATTGGAGATCGCAGGGAGAGGCCTTCAAAAATAACGTACAGCGCGAAGGACAAGGACTGCGATAGACGACATACACAGCGCTGACTTCCAACAATATTGTATTGCGTTACCACATCGTGTGTATATATACAAGAAGAGGCATGCGCAGAAAATGTACGGCAGTCACATGGGGTGTTCTAACAGCAAGTCATTGAACTAAGAACATGGTCACCTGAAAAAATAAAAAAAATATAAAAAAATATAAGCATTACGATTTCTATCTTTTTAGAAACGAGACTTCACCAGGGGTCAGCGCGATTGAGGGCGCACTAACGCAAATACTACCAAGTTTTCTGATGGAATCAGCTTCCACAATTTCCCGGGTGAGCTGAGAGCTATGTGTCGCTAAAACTTCAGTATCTTCAAAGAATGGCACGCAGCCGCAGTCCCGGCAATGGATGCCCAAGTGGCCTTGTACAGTGCTGCGGACGTTGTTACAATGCTCTCTTAGTCGATCATTTAAGCACCTGCCTGTCTGTCCTACATATTTACTGCCGCAAGCCAGGGGAATTTGGTGGGCTACATTCGTTGTGCACGTCACAAACCGTTTTCTATGCCCGACAGAACAACAACTCTGATGCGATTTAGGCGCGTTTACACGCTTACAGAGCCTTGCCAATTTTTCCGGGGCTGAGAAAACGACTGTGATTCCTGCGCGCGGCCCAAATTTCTTTAGCCTATGGGATACATCATGCACATATGGCAGCACTGCAAACCTACGTCTTTCAGCCCGCTGGTTCCCTGATTGAGCGGGATTATAACGTTTTGTGCGCCTCAGAAGCTGTTCCACTATGGCTGAAATTAAGGACAAAGGGTAACCAGCCCAAGAAAGGCGATCAACCTGAGCAGCAAGACTATGTTGCATCTGGTGCGGGCACGATTTATTGAGGCTGTTAGCGAGACATAACTTTATAATACCTCGTTTAACGAGTTTTGAGTGTGCAGAGTGGCTTCTTACTTCTCGCTTCGAAACGCCAGCACACATGTTTGTTAGCAAGGCTCAGCCTGAGACCTAGAAAGCGCAAGGAATCATCCATGGGGACCTCATGCGTAAGTTCTAGAGGCTCCAGCTCTTTCTTAAAGATCTCCAAGACTTCAGAAACAGCAGGCTCAAAAGCGGGATTAGTGCAATCAATAAATATCAGGTAGTCGTGCACAAACCTGCACACCTTGACAACAGGGGACGCGGCTAGGTGACCATGAATATTGCGATCATGATGAGCTAGATAAATATCACTTAGTACGGGCGCCAGACATGATCCTATACAAACACCATTCCTTTGTATGTAATTTTGTTCATTCCATGAGATGTAAGTTGATTTCAAGTAGAAGGTGACAAATTCAAGAAAGCCGCTAACAGAAACACCTACAGCATTCTGAAAGCCAACTGATCCAAAGTCATCAATGCATTCTTCAACAACCAGAAGCAACTTGTCATGCGGAAGTGAATAGTACAGATCTTTAACGTCGATCGAGAACATCTTGAGTCCCTTTTCATTCCCTTTTAAAAGACTAATAACTTCACCAGAATGTCTAACGAGAAAAGGATCGTCAGTGATTAGAAGGTTTAGTTTATCTTGCAAAAACAAGCCAACAGCTTACAAAACGTTATGATCCCGCTCAATCAGGGAACCAGCGGGCTGAAAGACGCAGGTTTTCAGTGCTGCCATATGTGCATGATGTATCTCATAGGCTAAAGAAAATTGGGCAGCGTGAAGGAATCAGTCGTTTTCTCAGCCCCGGAAAAATTGGCAAGGCTCTGTAAGCGTGTAAATGCGCCTAAATCGCATCAGAGTTGTTGTTCTGTCGGGCATAGAAAACGGTTTGTGACGTGCACAACGAATGTAGTCTACCAAATTCCCCTGTCTTGCGGCAGTAAATATGTAGGACAGACAGGCAGGTGCTTAAATGATCGACTAAGAGAGCATTGTAACAACGTCCGCAGCACTGTACAAGGCCACTTGGGCATCCATTGACGGGACTGCGGCTGCGTGCCATTCTTTGAAGATACTGAAGTTTTAGCGAGACATAGCTCTCAGCTCACCCGGGAAATTGTGAAAGCTGATTTCATCAGAAAACTTGGTAGTATTTGCGTTAGTGCGCCCTCAATCGCGCTGACCCCTGGTGTAGTCTCGTTTCTAAACAGATAGAAATCGTAATGCTTATATTTTTTATATTTTTATTTTTTCAGGTGACCATGTTCTTAGTTCAATGACTTGCTGTTAGAACACCTCATGTGACTGTCGTACATTTTCTGCGCATGCCTCTTCTTGTATATATATACACGATGTGGCAACTCAATACAATATTGTTGGCACTCAGCGCTGGGTATGTCGTCTATCGCTGTCCTTCTCCTTCGCGCTGTACGTTATTTTTGATCATGAATTACCAACTAGCCCAAGCAACCACCCTAGAGAGGCCTTCGTCCTACAGTGGACATAAAACAGGCTGCTGCTGCTGCTTCTGATTATTATTATTATTATTATTATTATTATTATTATTATTATTATTATTATTATTATTATTATTATTATTATTATTATTATTATTATAAATACAGAAGACGAAGAAGGGGAGCAAGCAAAGCAACCGCATATTGTCACTGCACCTGTTACCAAAGGGAGGCGAGTTACGTAACTGATGTCCCTGCGCCGCTCACGCCGCTACTCGCCGAGCGTCATCACGTGGTCCAAAATTACGTCAAATGATCCGCCGCGCTGAAGAGAAGCCGGCTTTAGGATGTGATGCGGACTTGTAAAGCGAAAGCATTTCCCAAGACGCAGAAAAGCCCGCATTTTCCGCAATGAGGGGTGACAAAGATCATAATCATCAGTTACGTCATCAGCATCTTGTGTGACGTCAGTAGTGATGCAGAATTAAAGTTAGAAAAGTTAGAGTAAGGTGTCTCAAGGCGGAGCAAAGTGTCGTAAGGTGGAGCAAAGTGAATTAAGGTGAAGTAAAGTGAACGAAGGTTAATTAAGGTGGGTTAAGGCTGGTAAAAATAAGATCAAATTAGATTAAGGTATAATTGTGAAGGACGCGCGACAACGGATGCCGCCACTTATCATGGACGTAGGCAATTAATTAAAGAAGTCATAATGCATTCGCATTCAAAGCACGTAAGGATGCCTAAGTGGCTGTCAATTTATTTTCCTTCTGTGCCATCGACATCGCAATCCGGCGTCGGTGAGAAAAGCGATCGTGCGTATCACCCACCAGGTATGCTGTGTCTGAGGACATGGCTTTTTCAGTTGACATTGAAGACCTCTTCTACAGCATTCCTCACAATGAAGTGTTTGTAGCTGTGCGTGAACTTATTGATCACTGCAGTCCTGTAAACTTCCAGAACGCATGTGGTATGTCGGTGGATGCCTTTCTAGAGCTGTAATCCTTTTATCTTTCATCCACTATTGTTAAATTCAAAAGCTCCTTGTTTCTTCAGAAAAAAGGAATGTGTATTGGCTCTAGTGTTGCTCCAGTGCCTTCCCAGATTTTTTAGCAAAATTTGACAGGACACTTCAAGGCTTCCTTCAAGACAAGCGTGACCCGCTGTGGTTGCTCAGTAGCTATGGTGTTAGGCTGCTGAGCACGAGGTCGCGGAATCGAATCCCGGCCACGGCGGCCGCCTATCGACGGGGGCGAAATGCGAAAACACCCGTGTACTTAGGTTTAGGTGCACGTTAAAGAACCCCAGGTGGTCTAAATTTCCGGAGTCCTCCACTACGGCATGCCTCATAATCAGAAAGTGGTTTTGGCACGTAAAACCCCAAAATTAAAAAAAGACAGGCGTGTGTGCGAAGTTTTTAGCTATGTGGTCGATTTTTTAGTACTTTTAGAGCTTTTACCTAATTACACTCTGCCCGCAGCGGTAGGCGATGTATTGACTGCGATGTATTGACGGGTTGTGCATAAGTTCCCTCTCACGTGCGAGAGAGTTTTCATGGGCCGAACCGGTCGATGTATTAATGACCGCCTGCAGGAGCACCACTACTCCCTGGGGTCCGATAACGGTGCAATCTTGCCTGGCCATTGCATTGAATGTGGCTGTTACTCGCTGTTCAGCAATGTAACGATTCTTAGTATAGGCAAGGGCAAAGAAGAGCGAGAAATCCTGGAAGCGTACTACATCAGTTTATTAGGTGACGACTGCATTAGTACAACATCGGTGCGCTTACTTGAATAAGAATGTACTTCTTTAGGTCGGTCACGATAGATGTGATAACTTGTCTTTTCATGCTCTTTGATTAGTGATGCTGTTGTTGCGCATGCTCTGCTGGCCTTGCTGGGACTACGCCGTTTCTAATAAAGTTCAGTTGATAGTCCAGTCGTTGTGGTTGGAAACTCTCTTCTTGTCTTTTGTCTTTTGTGACTAGTTTTTTCTTTGAACTATGTACCAACTGGGCCCGGATTTCAACTCTTCTACGTTTCAATATATGAATCTATGAATATGAACCACACAGTTCAGCGGATGTAACCTATATACGGTCAGCAATAACTGACGCTCCACCAACGGTCTTTTTTTTTATTGAAATGAAAATAAAAGAAAGAGACGTAGTCACCTTATAATGGTAACGGCTACTCCTTTTCACATATCAGAAACAACAATATAAAAAGAATATGTAGGGAAATGAAAAAATATATATAAAGAAATCACTTCATACGGTGAGAACGCCAGTGCACAGTCCTATACGCCTATGAACATAATAGTGTAAAAGTGACATGCAAGTTGCACCACAATAAGTTCGTAAACGAAGTCACAAACACACACAAACGGCCGTGATATACACTTCGATGAGCATATAAACACATGAGGAATTACAGCGTTAAAATAATTCACGCACAAAAAAACTTATAACACGTAATATACAAGCACTAATAACTACAAATAATAGAAGAATGTTTTAGTGACATCGTGTGATTATTCAATGCAATACCTAGTATTTGTTGGGATGCCTGTGTCTTCATAAAAATTTTGAATTGCGTTCAATGCTTTTCGCTAGCTGTGTTATTTTCGGTGGCCATGGGCCCAGCAATGTTGCGAGTGAGAAAGGCCGGTGAGGATCGATGGAGTGTAGCTCTTGTTCTAGCTGCTGTCTTTGTATCTCGTATATGGGGCATTCGAGGAGTAGATGGCGAACATCCTCATCGTCGTGGCCACAGGAGCAAGCCGAGGAAGGAGCCCGTTTGATGCGATGCACGAAATGTTTGGTGTATGCTGTCCCAAGGCGCAGTCGGGGAATTAGTGTCTCGGTACTTTTAGAAAGTTGTACATCCAGCTGGTATTCGAATTGAGGGTCTACTTCGTAAAGCATTGATTCCTTAGTGTTTTCGTTAAACCATGTTGACATACACAAGTCTTTCTTTAGTACTCTCAATAACCGTTTTGTGTCCATTGGCCACCAACCGTCGCGTACCTTCAGGCCAGAATAGTCCTCTTGACGGTGATCCTTAGTCGGCTTGTTGAAGCGGCCAAAATGCGTGCGCGCATTTTTTATAGCACAACGTATCCGCGTCGACAGTGATTATGCGGAGCAAACACGCTGAAATCGTCAACGCTGCAGGGTCTGTGAACGTTTGCTTAAAAGCTTAATGGCTGATAGTCCTGCATGTGATGTTTGCGGATGCAGGGAGAACAGTGACCACTTATTGCGCCACTGTCCTCAATTTCAAGCGCAAATACAATCTTTGTCCAACACATTGAGGAAACTATAGATGATCGTCCTCCGAGTAAACAGACCGTACTAGAGCATCGTCCCCACCGATCATCGTCTCGGGAGCATGTGAAGGCACATTTGTACTTTCTGAGAACGTCTGGTTTGCAAGAGCGGCTTCGACTCAAGCACTGTCTGTGCACGTCTCTGTACCCTCTCTCTCTCTCCCCTCTCTCTCATCCACTTTTCCCTTCCCCCAGCGTAGGGTAGCCAACCAGACTCTTGACTGGTTAACATCCCTGCCTTCCTTATATCCCCCCTCTCTCTCTTTAAAGCAAATATCCCGCGCATTCCGGTGACTCCCAAGAAACCTCGTATGCATGCTGGATAAAAATATTCCCCTCTATACAGCTACCATGGCAACCTACTGTGCGGAGCACGCCAAGTTTCGAGCTTTTTCCGGCTTACCTTGCATGCTTAACTGGCTGCTAACTTCAACAATGCATGCAAACAAGTGATTCGCATGTTTTCAATCGCGACTAGCAGAGGGGAAAAATAAATGGAACAGCGTTATACATTTCTGCCCCCGTGCTAAATTTGGCTTCCGCGAGCGCGAGGAGTGGCTTTACCGCATAGCTCTGGAACAAAATGATGGACATTTTGGGAAACTGTGTTCCCTTTGGGAGCATATATGAATGAAAACCTTCGCCTTTAGATTTTGATGCATTAGTTTATAACTGGATATGTAGCCTCCAAACTAACCGCCAGCGATTTGCGTTCGCGAATAGCCGCTGCTCTCTTAAAGGGACACTAAAGGTTAATATTAAGTCAACGTGGACTGTTGAAATACCATCCCAGAAACCTTGAAACGCTTATTTCGTGCGAAGAAGAGACTTATTTTAAGAGAAAATCCGTTCTAAAGCGTCCGCGTACCTCTAGCGCAGTTCAAATCACCCGCCCTCCGATCGAGGAGTATTGACGTCATGGGCTCATAGTGACGTTGCGCCGTCGGTGGGTAAAACGGCTCCCGCAGACGGCGCTACGGATTTTCTGCACAAAACGCAAATGCGCGGCCAGAAAGAGCCAAGACAGAGCCGACAGCAGCGCGAAAGCGGAACTATGGTGGCTAGCGGAAGGGAAAGCGCACGACGATAAGCTGGTTCTTTATTTTATGACGCCAACTTCGACGCTCGTTGCAATAGATGACCCTGACAACGACACATCAGCTCCCTAAACTGGGCTCGAGTTCAGCGATTTAAGCACTGATGAACGTGACCTGCTGTTGAGGGCTCGCGCTGCCGGCGTCGTTGCGTACGACGACGGCCTGCTTTGAAAGGCATTTCACGCGACTTCAGTAAGTCGGCGTTGAACTCGTAATCCTCTGGACGAAAGTGCAGCGAGTACACTACGTGATTTTTCGGCTCTTTTCCAGCACGCTGTGGCAGAGGTACGGCATTTAACCGCTTCGAACGGAGAGGTTCACTCGTTGGCACACAGTGATAAGTAACGTTGGATTCGCCGCTGCAACTGCCCTTGGCCAAGCTCCGCGGACCGTTCGCGCATCCCATGACATCGCATAGACGTGTCATTCTCGCTGCTTGTTCCAAATGCAAGTTCCGCGAGCCAGCAGGACCACTGCAGCACGACGCGATGAAGAAACAACTGAAACTCGAAAGCGCGCGCGGCGCAAAGTCGAGCGCGCAGAGTCGAGCGAAAACGAAACCTTTCGACCAGCCATACTACTCAAGGGTAACGTCAAAATGTTACTTTTTTCTTAGAATCGAATAGAAGGAGACAAGTAGCATTTTCTTCCGTCTTATAATCTAATGAAATGATCTTTTTAATACGAGTAGTTGAGTACTAGTGACATAAATTCTGATGAGGAGTGTTTTCGTCATCGGGCTAGTACCGGAATGTCGCTGGGGGGTCTCAAATCGTGTCGTGCATTTACCTCAATTTCTTGGTTACTAAAGCTCTGTTCGCGATTATATTGACGCTTTAGACGTTCTAGAGCATTGCTTTATCACTTTAACTTGACTTTCTGGTAACCTTTAGTGTCCGTTTAATTCTCCTGTACTTTCCGGTGTCCCACAGGGCACCGTTATCCGCTCGCTTATGTTTTCAATATATGTATAAATGATATCCCCGCCGGAATTTCCTTTACCATGCGTCTGTTGGCCGACGATTGTATTATCTACCGACCTATTGATAACACCTCCAATGTTAATACTCTTCAGTAGGATTTAGACATAATAAAAGAATTGCGTTATACGCGCCTAATGACTCTTAATACTAACAAAACTTCTCTATAGTCTCTTTTCATCGACGCAAGTTCTACCCTACTTCTAAATACGTTATTAGCGACACACTAATTACCCAAGTTGATTATTTTAAATACTTAGGCATCAGCCTAAAGCATGAGCTTTCTTGGTCAAAGCATATAACGAAAACAAGTAACGAAGCTAACCGCGTTGTCGGTTACTTACGTCACTCTTTCAGACTGGCTACTCCTTCTGTAAAACTACTAGCACACTTCACAACAGTACGACTGCAACTAGAATATGCATGCCCAATTTGGGACCTTCATCTATCTAACCCTTCTACCTCACTGGAATGCATTCAAAACCATGCAGCCAGATTTATTTATAACCATTACTCCTACTACAGTAGCGTGTCCCAAATAAAACTTCCTCCATGATTTAGAACTAAGACAAAAAATCAATATGCTATGCCTATATTATAAATTCTATCACTCATCCACCAGTTAATGCGCATCTTACCCGTTCATCATCACTCTTCACGCGCACACCGCGAGAAAGAAGCCCGCGAGTACAAAAAAAAAAAAAAGAAAAAGAAAAAGCCGCGGGACTGCACGCTTGCGGAACTTAAGATCCGTGTATAAGTGGGCTTCCCTGATGCTTGCAAAAACATTTCTATGTACTACTGAGCAATACAAATCTGGATCGCAATTTTTTTTATGTTGCTCTACAATATTTTCGTTGACACTTTTCACATAACTCTAATATTTGAGAAGTTTATAAATTAATTAATTATAGTTGTGTAATAAGGCGGAATACAAGAAAATAATCTGAGTATGTCCAATTCTACGGCCAACAACATTTCCTTGTTTCTGTCCAGCTACGTGCATGTTGCAGGTTTTTCAAGCTTGGCTCAAGTTATGTGGGACAACCGGTATATAAGCACATTTGTCCAGTGAACAAAGGGCTTTGTTGGGAATCGCACCGCTGGCACGAGTTGTTGGGAACTCGGCGCTGACGCCCGTTGTTGCACCTGGGTCGCAAGCCCCAAGGGTAGCGTTGGCCTGGCGGCCTGGGGTACAACTGGAAGCATCCGAAGGTCCCGGCAAAGCATGAGTCGACTGGTAACAACAAAACAACTTGTTTATTCTAACATCGCAAAGAGTTGGCGGTCAGGTTGACCGAAGTAGAGAGACGGGAGTGCACGTTACTCAACAGAAGAAATCAAAGCCTCTTGGCGTCCGGGGGCAGCTGCTTTTATACTCTCGCAGTTGAGGGCAAGAAGGAACCCCTCTATAGACGAGCACGTGACTGTGCCGCTCGGGCACAATGGGATAAGGTGGCGCAGCCGTCGTGTCGGCGCCACTCGGGCACAATGGGAAGAGAAGGTGGCGCATACGTCGTGTCGGCGCCGGTCAGACCCCCTCGCTTCACAGTTGGGGGAGCTCCTCTCTCCGGCTGCCGCGCTTCGACAAGCGTGGGCACCAACATGCACATACACACACACACGCACATGAAGACACGTGGCATTGGAACATGCCTGGACGCGCTTGGCGGGGAGGCGTAGCGGCGGCGCCGAACGGGCCAAAATGTCTGCCGCTTTGAACGAAGCCCCGGCGTCCGTTGCATCCGCGCCGGCTTTACCGCGCGTCGTAGGCGAAACGTAACAGACCGCCCCGCCGGGGGAAGGAGATCCCGATGGTCAGGGGACTGCATCCGCTGTCCGGAGGGATGTCGCTCGATGATGCTCATAACCGAAGTCGGGCGTCCCTCGACGTTTCTTGAGCGCAGCGCACAGAGAAGGCCTCGTTCTCTCGTTCAGGTTCGCACGGGACACTGCAAAGTGACTTCGGGAGAGTTCACATTTTTGTTCTCGTTCCCGGCAAGCGTTAGAACTACGCTGAAACTCAACCGCTTAGTCAGCAAGCACGGCACAACCCTCACTAAGCCCTGCCAGGCTCTTTCCCCTTCTATACCACTGCCTAGTTCCTTACAGTAGTCTAGCAGCACTCAGAACGCGTCCACAAATTGGAAAATTGCACTAGAAAGCATGTCATCACTTTGAAACACTAAACAAAAGCAATATGTTAAAAATCCTGCCTCAGGAAGAAAAACATCAGTAACAAACAATTTTGAGGCTGATTCCTACGTTAGGGGCTTCGACTTAAGCCATCGGCGTTACCGTTGAGACTCCCCTTTTTGTAACGCACCTCAAAGGAATATTGTTGCAAAGCGAGGCTCCAGCGCAGGAGGCGGCCATTTTTGGGAGAGATGGTCTGCAGCCATTGGAGAGGGCAGTGATCCGTCTCAATGATAAACCTCGAGCCGGCTAGATAGCATGACAATTTCTGAACGGCCCACACGAGACACGCACACTCTTTCTCGGTGGCGCTATACGCCTGCTCACGACTGGTCAGCTTACGACTAGCATACAGGACGGGGTGTTCTACTTCTCCATTTTCCCGTTGGCACAGTACAACGCCCATGCCTCGCTCACTAGCATCGCACAGAACAACGAACCCTTTTGTATAGTCTGGTGATCGTAGCACCGGCTGGCTTGTTAGGGCACTCTTTAGGGCGCTAAAAGCTCTTTCCTTTGTCTCGTCCCATACGACTGTTTGGGGCTCTGTCTTTCTTAGAGCATCCGTCAGGGGAGCCGCGATATCAGAGTACCTGGGGATGTACCTCTGATAGTAGCCGGCGACACCTAAGAACGACCGAATATCGGTCTTCGTGCGCGGTTGCGGGAAGTCTCGCACAGCGGCCACCTTTATTTCAGAGGGGCGGCGACGACCCCGACCAATCACGTGACCGAGGTAGACAACCTCGGCCTGTGCTAACTGGCACTTAGGAGCCTTGACTGTCAAGCCCGCTTCGTGCAGGCGGGTTAGCACTGCCCGCAAGTGTGCCATATGCTCAGACCAGGATGCGGAGAATATCGCTACGTCGTCTAGATACGGTAAAGCGAATTCTTGCTGTCCCCGCAACACTTTATCCATGAGGCTTGAAAAGCAGTATGGCGCGTTCTTCAAACCAAAACTCAACACTTTAGGACGGAATGTTCCCATTGGTGAAATGAACGCCGCATACCTACTAGCCTCTTCTGTAAGTGGAACCTGCCAATAACCCCTGACAAGATCTAGGGTGGAAATAAACTGAGCGCTACTAACTTTCTCAAGGCGCTCCTCGATGTTAGGGATCGGATAAATTTGATCCTTAGTGATGGAATTAAGCCTGCGGTAGTCGACGCAAGGACGAGGTTCCTTGCCCGGTACCTCTACTAAAATCAAAGGGGAGGTATAATCACTCTCACCTGCCTCAATAACACCGAGCTGTAGCATTTTCTTTACCTCAGCCTCCATAATATCGCTCTGGCGGGGTGACACCCGACACGCCTTGGATCGTACTGGCTCTGGGGAGGTAAGTTCTATATCATGAGTAAGTACAGAAGTCCTACCAGGCCTCTCAGAGAACAGACCTTGAAACTCTTGTAAGAGCTGGTGTAGTTCGGTTTTCTGCTCAGGCGACAGCGATGCTCCACTGACTAAGTCACTAATGACCTGATCGGTGTCTTTCCTGTTCGTCACTGAGCTTAGTCCCGGAAGCTCGACCGGAAGCTCTTCAGGAACGTTTACCATCATGCACACCACTGCTTCCCTTTGTCTATAAGGTTTGAGCAGATTACAGTGGTAAACTTGCTGTGCTTTCCGCTTTCCTGGCAGACTCACCACGTAGTTAACGTCCGACAGTTTCTGAACAATTCGTGCTTGGGCCCTCCCACTGCACGTCTAGTTTGTTCTTTAGCGATGTGCGCAATATCATGACCTCATCGCCCACCTCAAAACGACGGGCCCTGGCGGTCCGATCATAATAAACCTTGGCCCTCTGCTGGGCCTTTGCCATTGCTTCACCTGACAACTCCTGTGCCCTTCTTAAGCGTTCGAGGAGCTTAAGCACGTACTCCACCACGACTGGGTCGTCGCCCTATCCTTCCCATGATTCTCGAAGCATGCGAAGCGGAGATCGCAGCGAGCGACCGTACACCAGCTCAGCTGGCGAAAACCCCGTAGCCGCATGCGGCGCGGTCCGTAATGCAAACATCACCCCAGGCAGACACAGCTCCCAGTCAGTTTGATGTTCAAAACACAATGCTCTCAACACGCGCTTCATGACGGAGTGGAGGTTCTCAACGGAATTCGACTGTGGGTGGTACACTGAGCTGTGTAACAGCTTTACCCCACACCTTTCGAGAAAAGTTGTCATCAAAGCGCTAGTAAACACTGTGCCCTGATCTGATTGGATTTCCGCAGGAAAACCAACTCGCGCAAATATGGACAGTAGTGCATTGACTATCTCAACTGAGCTGAGTTCTTTAAGCGGCACTGCTTCAGGGAACTTTGTCGCTGGGCAGATCACAGTCAAAATGTGTCTGTACCCCGTGGCTGTTACCGGCAGAGGTCCCACTGTATCAATAACGAGCCGTCTAAAAGGCTCCGTAATGATAGGTACCAATCTCAACGGCGCCCTCGATTTGTCCCCTGGTTTGCCCACCCGCTGACAGGTGTCACATGTCCTCACGAAATGGTCTGCGTCCCGAAAACATCCTGGCCAATAGTACTCTTGCAAGAGACGGTCCTTAGTTTTCTTAACTCCTAGGTGTCCGGACCACGAACCCCCGTGCGACAAGCGCAACAGATCCTGACGATAGCATTGAGGCACGATCAGCTGATCGAACTCCACTCCCCTGCGGTCTAGATACTTCCGGTACAGGACTCCACCTCTTTCCACAAAACGCGCATTTTTCCTGGCGATACCTTCCTTGACATTGCAGCGCACGTTTTCTAGGCTGCCATCCTTCTTTTGCTCGGCTATCAAAGCCGACCGGCTGACTTTTAGCAACCTATTAAGTCCATCTGACGTAGGCGCGATGAGCAAATCTGCAGATGGCTCTTCTAACTTTCCCGCATCGGGAATTTCCTCTCTAGTATTTGGTGCCTTTAACGTTATAGACTCAATTTTATTCAGTTCGGGCGTGCTCTGAATATCGGCTTGCTGCGCCTCTGACCCTTTCTCATTGTTCGATAACGTCGGCCCCGCAACTACCGCCTTTGCAGCGAGCTCCCGAACCTTCGATCTGGTTAAGGCCTGAACGCTAGCCTCACCAAACAAAAGCCCCTTCTCGCGCAGGAGGTGATCGGACCTGTTCGAAAATAGGTACGGGTACTGGGGGGGGCAGCATAGATGACACTGCCGCCTCCGTCTCAAGCGCTCCGAAAGGTCCTTCAATAAGCACTTTTGCTACGGGCAGACACACGCTATGAGCTTCCACGGCTTGCTTGATCCATGCGCACTCGCCCGTGAACATATCGGGTTCTACGTAGGAGGGGTGAACTACATCCATCGTAGCTGCGGAATCGCGAAGCACTCGGCACTCTTTCCCGTTCACGAGGAGGTCTCGCATGTAAGGCTCGAGAAGCTTCATGTTCTCGTCAGTGCTGCATATTGACAAAAACACAACTTTTGGTTTTGTTTCCGGACACTGCGCCGAAAAGTGACCCGGCTTCTGGCACGTATAACAAACGCGCGCTTGCCTCGTCTCGAACCGCTGTCTGCGTTCGGCTTCGGCTGCCGCCGTCTCCTTAGGTTCGGTCGCACTGCTTTCACTCGCATCCGCACTACGTGTGTTCCCCTTGGCTCTCATGGGTGTGAACTTTGGCCTCTCAAACTTGGAGCCAAATTCACCCTTTTGACCGTCCTTAGCTCCGCGAGCCCGACGCGTCACAAACTCCTCGGCTAGCTCAGCGGCTTTAGCCACCGTACAAACGTCTGGCCTATCCAAGACCCAGTACCGCACGTTCTCAGGTAACCGACTATAAAACTGTTCCAGCCCGAAGCACTGTAGAACTTTATCGTGGTCACCAAACGCTTTCTCTTCTTTGAGCCACTCCTGCATGTTTTACATAAGCCTGTAGGCAAACTCTGTATATGACTCACTTCTGCCTTTCTCATTTTCCCGAAACTTCCGACGGAACGCCTCCGCTGACAGCCTGCACTTTTTTAGCAGACTCGATTTCACTTTGTCGAAATCCTCTGCCTCCTCTCTATCCAAGCGAGCGACTACGTCGGCCGCCTCGCCGGGTAACAAAGTGAGCAAGCGCTGTGGCCACGTTTCCCGAGAGAACCCCTGCTTCTCGCACGTTCCCTCAAAGTTAACCAGGAACAAACCAATGTCCTCTCCAAGCTTAAACGGCCGCATCAGGTCAGTCATTTTGAGCAATACTCGTTCTCCTGCACCGTGTGCCTGACTTTCATTACGAGCGCGTTCCATCTCTATCTCGAGACGCTTCATTTCCAAAGCGTGTTGACGCTCTTCTTTTTCTTTCTCTTCTTTACGTTCACGCTCTTCTTTCTCTTTCTGTTCTTTAAGTTCGCGCTCCTGTCTTTTTGCAGTCTCCCTCTCCTCAATGGTCTCAAGGCATTCCGACAGCTCGTCATCCTCAGCTTCTAACTCAAGAATAGCCCTTAGCAGTTCTGGTTTTCTGAGTTTGTCCGAGACATCCAGACCCAACTCTCTTGCAAGCTCCAACAATTTCGGTTTGCGCAACGACTTCAAATCCATGGCTGCTCTGAATGCTGCTTTCTCTACTGCCTACTATTGTCTTGCCGCAAACTAACCCGGCAGCAACGACAACCACAATTACCAGCTCTGTTTCTGACACTAACAAAAGCCTGGCAAAGCTCAGAAGAAGAAAGTCCCGCACTCACCAAACCTCGCAGCCAAGAATTCAGCGCAGTCGTTCCGCTGCAGGCAACCAGTCATCACACAGGGCTCGTTGCACTGCTCCCGGATGGTCGTTGAGCTGCTCAGCATACAGTCAACTGCATATCTTCGCTGCTGGCCTCCGTTGTCGCGATCTCACCGCTGGCAGACAGTTGTTGGGAATCGCACCGCTGGCACGAGTTGTTGGGAACTCGGCGCTGACGCCCGTTGTTGCACCTGGGTCGCAAGCCCCAAGGGTAGCGTTGGCCTGGCGGCCTGGGGTACAACTGGAAGCATCCGAAGGTCCCGGCAAAGCATGAGTCGACTGGTAACAACAAAACAACTTGTTTATTCTAACATCGCAAAGAGTTGGCGGTCAGGTCGACCGAAGTAGAGAGACGGGAGTGCACGTTACTCAACAGAAGAAATCAAAGCCTCTTGGCGTCCGGGGGCAGCTGCTTTTATACTCTCGCAGTTGAGGGCAAGAAGGAACCCCTCTATAGACGAGCACGTGACTGTGCCGCTCGGGCACAATGGGATAAGGTGGCGCAGCCGTCGTGTCGGCGCCACTCGGGCACAATGGGAAGAGAAGGTGGCGCATACGTCGTGTCGGCGCCGGTCAGACCCCCTCGCTTCACAGTTGGGGGAGCTCCTCTCTCCGGCTGCCGCGCTTCGACAAGCGTGGGCACCAACATGCACATACACACACACACGCACATGAAGACACGTGGCATTGGAACATGCCTGGACGCGCTTGGCGGGGAGGCGTAGCGGCGGCGCCGAACGGGCCAAAATGTCTGCCGCTTTGAACGAAGCCCCGGCGTCCGTTGCATCCGCGCCGGCTTTACCGCGCGTCGTAGGCGAAACGTAACAGCTTCTAGGAAAGGCTCTGGCGGCCAAAAGAGAAATAAATTGGCCTTTTACGTGGATGTCTCGCGGTAAGGTCCTGATGCTAAAGGCCGAACAAACTAAAATGCTACATGTGACGAGCGCAGAGAACGTGATACAGGCTGTGTCAGCTCTTGGCGTATCTAGTGTATCGCAAACTGAACAAGCAAAACTAGGACGCGATAATTTATCCATATCTCATATAAACGTAGGAAGCACCTGAAAATTTTGAGGTAAGCGTCTCGTTTACTGGTAACAGCACCCTTTTCGTTAGGACATGATTGCCGTCACGGTAATGTCGCAAAAAGAAAGTGAATCTGCCCTTATACCGGGTGCGAAGACATGTGGCTGCTGAAGTGCCGCTTTTCATGTGGTGACGACGTTGCGTTATGTGCCAAATGCGATCTGGGATGTTGCGATGTCCAAAAACACAAAAAGAAAAGCGGTTGAAATACCTTTGGCTCGTTTAAGTTGTGGTCTTTCAATAAAGGTTGCTACCCCGGTGCTACCCCAGTGCTACCCCAGTGCTATAAGGGGCCATTTATTGCAGAAATTCAGGGTGTTTGATGTGGCTCTAAGTACGAAGTGGTCCCGTTGTTATCTGTAGTGATTTCATTATTAATTTTTTGGCCAATAATTGCAGTAATTATGTATTTATTCTTAGTCATTCAAACTTAGAAATGTTATCTCTCCCCCAGACGAACGACCTGTCAATCTACGTCTTTAATTGACCATATATTGTGAAATACGAACATGAATTTATTAGATTAGATTATGAGGTTTTACGTGCCAAAACCACTTTCTGATTATGAGGCACGCCGTAGTGGAGGACTCCTAAAATTTCGAGCGCCTGGGGTTCTTTAACGTGCACCTAAAGGTAAGTACACGGGTGTTTTCGCATTTCGCCTCCATCGAAAAGCGGCCGCCGGGGCCGGGATTCGATCCAGCGACCTCGTGCTCCGCAGCCCAACAGCACAGCCACTGAGCAACCATGGCGGGTCACATGAATTTATGGGCAGGCGTTTGTGAAGTTCTCATTGTTGACCATTGTCCTATATTTCTGCTGTTGCTCTAGGCGTGTATGTTACCGGTGTATCAAATACGTCTCGAAGCATTTTATCCACGTAGACAATGAGAGCGTTAAAGCACTGCTTTATTGTGCAGATTCAGCAGCACTAGCAAAATGGAGATGTAAACGTTGAGTTCAAATTCGCTAATAATAAAAACGTATCAGCCCAAAGTACACATACTGAAAGCATAATTATGAAGTTTAGCAGCACTGGTAAAATTGCGATGTAAACGTTGAGTTCAAATCCTTCAGCCATTCAACCTTAGGATTGTTATTACGTCCCCCAGGCGAATTACCGGTCAATCTACGTATTTTATAACCATATATGGTGCAATACAGACATGAAGTTATGTGCAGGCGTTTGTGATGTCATTGTTGACCATTGTACTATAATTCTTCTGTTGCCCCGGGCGTGTATGTTACCGGTGTATCAAATACGCCTTGAAGCAGTTTAACCGCGTTGAAAATAAGAGCGTTAAAGCACTGCTGGAATGTACGTATTGAGCAGCACTGGTAAAATGGTGATGTAAACGTTAAGTTCAGATCCTTCAGCCATACAACCTTAGAAATGCTATTAGGTCTCCCATACGAATTACCGGTCAATCTACGTCTTTTATAACCATATATGGTGCAATACAGACATGAATTTATGTGCAGGCGTTTGTGATGTCATAGTTGACCATTGCCCTATAATTCTGCTGTTGCCCCGGGCGTCTATGTTACCCGTGCATCAAATACGCCTCGAAGCAGTTTAACCACGTTGAAAATAAGAGCGTTAAAGCACTGCTTGAATGTACGTATTGAGCAGCACTGGTAAAATGGTGATGTAAACGTTGTGTTCAAATTCACTAATAATAAAAATGTATCAACCCAAAGTACACATGCTGAAAGCATAATTATGAAGTTTAGCAGCACTGGTAAAATTGTGATGTAAACGTTGAGTTCAAATCCTTCAGCCATTCAACCTTAGAAATGTTATTACGTCCCCCAGACGAATTACCGGTCAATCTACGTCTCTTATAACCATATAATGTGCAATAGAGACATGAATTTATGTGCAGGTGCTTGTGATGTCATTGTTGACCTTTGTCCTATATTTCTGTTGTTGCCCCGGGCTTGTGTGTTGCCGGTGTATCAAATACGCCTCGAAGCAGTTTATCGGTGTAGACAATGAAAGTTTTAAAGGACTGCTTTATTGTGCAGATTGAGCAGCACTAGCAAAATGGAGATGTAAACGTTGAGTTCAAATTCACTAATAATAAAAATGTATCAACCCAAAGTACACATGCTGAAAGCATAATTATGAAGTTTAGCAGCACTGGTAAAATTGTGATGTAAACGTTGAGTTCAAATCCTTCAGCCATTCAACCTTAGGATTGTTATTACGTCCCCCAGGCGAATTACCGGTCAATCTACGTATTTTATAACCATATATGGTGCAATACAGACATGAATTTATGTGCAGGCGTTTGTGATGTCATTGTTGACCATTGTCCTATAGTTCTGCTGTTGCCCCGGGTGTGTGTTACCGGTGTATCAAATACGCCTCGAAGCAGTTTATCTGCGTAGACAATGAGAGCGTTAAAGCACTGCTTGAATGTACAGCTTGAGCAGCACTAGTAAAATGGTGATGTAAACGTTGAGTTCAGGTTTACTCATAATAAAATTGTATTAGCCCAATGTGCATATACTGAAAGCACAATTATGAAGCACCCATATGTTGGTGGATGACAAAAGATACTCTTTGGCATGCAACAAAGAAAGGAGTGGTAATACAATGAATGGGAAATAAACAGGACAAATAATTGCTCTAAATTCCAATTTACGTTTTACAGGAATAAATATATTGCCATGGTGATAAAATCAAACAAATGATACCTTACTAGGCTTATCACTGGAAGCAAATGAGATACAACAGTGGAAGATTGTGAGGAATACAACTGGTCTAAACCATGTAACCCTTAATATCATACTCCCGCAGGTGACCAATGAAATTAATAATTTTACTAAATGTTGACCCAAACTTCAGTACTAAAATTCCATTGTGTTACCACCTACCGCGATTGTACGCATTGCATTCAGTTCCACGAGATTTCAGTTTCATGAAATTACGGTAGAAGAGATAAAACTTGTCGGCACGACGTCGGTGAATAAAGAAGCCGACCATGATTTTATTCCGAGAAGAGTGCTTAAGCAAAATGTTGATATTCTTTCTACGCACCTAGGCTACTTGTTCAAATATTCCCAAGAGTATAGTTGCTGCCCAGATATACTCAGCAGTGCTTAAGTTGTTCCCATCTACAAATCTAGAGATCCTAACAAACCAAGTAGCTATAGGCCAATATCGGTATTACCCTGTCATTAACACTCTTTTCGAAAAACTAGTTCCACAATAGTTCAATATAGTTATTTAGGAGAACAGTGTTAAATATCCCCAACAACATGGATTTGTCTTCAACAAGTGTTCACCTAAAGCCGTATTAGGCCTTTCACAGCACATTCATTCCGCCGTACATCAAAATGACATTACAGTTGTGCTGTTTCTCGATGTACCTGTAAACTTTGCCACACTACTACTAAGAAAATTAGAGAACCACGGTTTTAGTGATAACACTAAAATTATTTTCGAATTACTTAGCCATGTTGCGAACTATAACAATAATTAATGATTCCGTTTCGGTAGTTAAAATATGTTGTGCGGTGTTCCATTGGGATCCATTATGGGTCATACGTTATTTTCTTTTTACTTAATTGATATTCTCCAGGCACTGAGGCACTGTACTTTTTGGAGGTTCCAGTGTATGCAGATGGCGCGACACTTACTTACGTTACGACACATAACACTGCAGAACAGGATACTAATCCAGCTGTCAGATTTGTCTTTTTGGTTTCCAGGTAATGTGATCGTGTTGAACGTCGCAAAAACCAAATATGCTACTTTTCATTCTAGACACGACACTGAGCCACAGTTTAATTTCTCTTTCACCAGACGTTACTTTAATTTCATTACTTAGGGGTTCTTTTCTGCAGTCGTTTATACAGGAAGGACCGCTTGAATAACGGTGCAGGATTTTCACGTTTGGGCTCCACATTCTCATAAAATAAAAAAATATATTTTCCCTCTTCCGTGCTCGAGGCTTTACTTTTGTCTCACACTCTTTCCTGCACCCAGCTACAGTTATCTGACTTTGATGCTGTACCAACGTAAAATAATAAATACAATCGTATCATTACCTAAGTTCAAACACTTAACTGCACGACTGCTATAAACGTAACCTACCATTATTGCACAACCGCATTGCATTTCGTCTTATTAGAAAGTTGTGAGTATTGAGGATTTAACGCGCCGCTTTAAACACGTCATAAAATATGAATCCTTTCTTTCGTGACATAAGTTAAATCTCGTGCCTATGTACCAATCACATGGACCACAGTTGTAATTCATCACGTAAAAGAGGCATATAAATCTTGAAGTTGGACAAAAATGTTGTACCCGTATATTTTAGCATGCATCGCTTCGTACCCACCATATGCTACGCGCAGTAGACCAAACGTTGCAGATCTAGTATTCGTAATGCAATGCAAACTTGTCGTGTTTTATAATGTGTCGTAACGGCGAAATGCTCTCACATTCTCATGGATGATCGGGAGACACGATTTCTGGAATATTTTTTAACATACGGTTTCATTGAACTCGAAAGTGTCAACACCTTTATTTTGTGTGCGGTCCCCGTTTCTAAACGGATCTTGCCAAAAAATTTGCATCCTTAATATTGTTCATACTCGGTTAAAAGTGTCCAAACATTTAAAGATGTAAGATCGGCAACTGTGCCATGCATGCGAGAAGCATGCCTTAGGGAACTATTGCTTTATAGAACAGTGTTAAATATTATTGTATATTATAAAGGGTGCTCATTCTTTAAACCTTTACTGAATCTTTAAAAATAGCCTGTTGCAGATAACATAATTCCAGTCCTTGAGCTGTATTATACAGAGAGGCGGACCGTTACGAGAAATCGAAAGACATAATAAACTAATTACGGAAAACCAGCCAATCATCTTTTGCATTAATTACTTTACTGGACATATTGCAATTTACGAATTGTAGCCCGTGAATTAGGAAGGTGTATCCACTTGGAATGAAATTCCGGAATGACTCAAGGTTGGAGTTATCTGCCATCAAACTTTCCCTTAAAATGCGCTGTTATTCCGCTTTTTTTAACAAAACACTCTTTAATGCATCGAAGCACAAAAATAACTGGAACGCCCATGCATTTCGTCCCGCACTTTGGGAAATAATATCTTGAAACTCGTGCGATCCAGGGAATTTATTTCAAGTGGATGTGTCTTGCAAGCTAACCGGCTACCATATTTAAATTGCAACAAGTTCCGAACAAAATTAAGAAGGTAATTGGTGAATTGTTGTCAATTATTTGAATGTGTGTTTCAATTTCTGGTGCTGTTAAAGTCTGCCTCTTGGTATAGTTCAGCTCAAGGACAAGAGTTATGCGGTCAGGCGACTTTTAAAAATTACGTAACACTTAAAAATGATCACCCTGCATTTTATATTATAGAATACGGAAACTATACATGTACTTTATCATTGGAGAAGTTACAATGACGACACGGTAGTACGCGTTCGAAGTCCTATGGGAGTGTGTTTGAAGTGCTCCTTGCAAGCTTCACACAAGAAAAGCGTTCAAGATCCCGTAGAACCTGCTGAATATTTTCTTGAATCAGTGCGAACTCGGGCAAGAAAAATGTAGACGTTAAATGCGATAGGTTGGGCTCACAAGACGCATTGAATCATCAGCCCCTACAAGATCGGCAGAGCAAACAGTATAACATGATACATTTGCGAGGTACTATAAGTATTTATTGTGCGCCCCTTAATAAAGGAGCAGTATAATTAGCTAGCATGCAGCTGATGCGAACTTCATTTGAGAAGTTCCTAATAGCCGTTCCCCGACCTAAGGAACTACACCGTGCTGAAACTCAAAGCGGAAGAGCACGGCGGGGTTGAACAGCGAGATAGACGAGTCGCAGACCGGAAGTATATCTATATCCCACAATATCGATTCATCATTATTATTGCAATAGCATTAGGAGTGTCAAAGTGGGAAAAAGGATGTGTGTGAAGTGTGCCAATCCAGTCACGTGGTAGAGATAGAGAGGCGGTGGGAGAGCTTAGAAGAGCGTGTGTATACATTTATATATTTATATAAGTGCAAGCGACGGTGGTCTGCTCCGGACCCCTCGTCAGCCGCACTGAAGAGGCAAGACTCGAGTCGAATGAGCTCCTGAACCACACTTTGCAATGTGGTGAACGCTGTTTAAATCGTGGATCCGGGACCTGGGAGAGGTGCGACGTAATGTTATGAACATAACGCATTTCGGTCGCATTCACCGCTATATATAGCCACTGGACTTGTTCATCTGGCTTTATGGAGGAAGTTACCTCGCATTGGAACAGCATGTATTGTTTTTGATTCTTGTAATTCGACATCTGGTGTAATGCCACCTAGATGATTATTTAGGTAATGTTGAGAAAAATGAGACACGAAGCATAATACTTGAACTGGCAAGCTGACTGAGAAAGACCTGACCTAGAACGTTTTTATTGCTTTATTTCTTCTTGATATTGTTCAAATACATACCAAATGAAATATGAAAGGGTTTCTCTGAAAACTAAGTGACACACAGCGGGTCAAAAATATTGACCAGCTGATTGGAGGCCAACGTATGGTCCAAAACCTGTGTTTGGTACTTGCTTTGGCAAGGTAAATGCGAGTTCTTGAGATCCACATCAAAGGAGACAAAAAAAGGAAAAAGCTTCCTTAAAGGGAAACAAATTCGCATTAGCGATACTACGACCACCACGTCCGCGTAGGCGATACCGACGAGGTCTTCGAGTTTTGTCACCAAAACATCTGCTGCTGCTTACGGTCGACATCTTTGCGATTACCACTGTTTAGGAGGCACACATTAATGTAACTTGACAGGCAAATTCTAATATTTGATTTCGTATAACTTTTGCAGTTCTTTTTGTAATGTCGACAATATAGCTGAGCTGCCAGTTAAAGGGTTAACCAATGGGTACCCCCTTCGCTGGGCGACTTCACGAAGCCTATAGTATCTGTAATGAAGGGTATGCGTCTTCGTTGTGAACGTTGCGGGCGATAAGAAAGTGCTTCCTGATTTAGCCACGCCCACGTTATTCTACATCTCCATGCTTCCGTTGCAGCCCCCGGAAAGCCGGGAGACGGCACTCGCATGCACATCAGTACGGCGTCAGACGCAACATGCATGGCCGCTGCAAAGTGACTCGAGTCCAGCACAATTTTCCATCCGACTCGCTCTTTTGTGTTTTCTTTCGATTTTTATTTACAGCTTAAATAAGAGCTTAGCTGAAAGTCGAGCGTCCTCGGTAGCGACACAAGACGAAGCGCTTGCTTGCTTTGCGCACAACACACGGCTGTCTCCGAAAAACAGGCCAACCCTCGCGGCGCCTTGCCGATGCCGATGTCAATGCTGCTCGCGATGCTGTTGTGGCCGCAGCTGGTTTCCGCTGCTAGTTGGTGGTTGCTGACGTATTTTAGTGGTGGCTGATGGAGATAAAAAGATGGAAAGGAGAGACGGGAAAAAGGTTCGGGAGCCCATCTCCCATTTTTTCCCTCTTCCCCTACTTCTCCTCCTGCTCCTTTCTGCTCGCGGCAAACTGTCCGCGCCACGCGAGGTCCACACGAGACGCGCCCATCGCATGCGGGAGCTTCGACGTCACGGTCGACGGTGGCGCCCTCTACAAAATGTTCCTTATGTACACGCACACACACACACACACACAGGAGATGTGACGAAGCGATGCGATTGTCCCGGGCGTATCACAAGAGGGCGCGCACATTCTGCAGGCGAGACGTGAACGGAACACGCGCGCGCGCACCCACAACACGTGTACGACGCGCACCGCGGGCTTCCTTCTTTTTGTTGTCTCCTTTTTCTTGGCCCTCAGAGAACTTGGAACTTCCAGGGAGCACCGCCGCTTCCTTTGTCCCCAGCCGACGACACGCCGTACTCCAGGCAGTCGCCCGCAGGCGGCGTCCTCGTACTCAGCGTCCCGGGCCGGTCCTGGTGGTGGGACGTCGGGTGCGGGCCTTGGAGCGACGACGGATGGGGTGGGGGCGGCGTCTGGTGCATGGGCCCGCTCAGGTAGTCCATGCCGCCGTAGTAGGGCGACGCGTAATGTCCCGCGGGGGCGTAGCAACCTCCCGACTGGAGCGAGTGAGGCGGGCCGTGCTGAGGCCCTCCGCCGGAGAGGGCCGCCTGGCTCGCCGACACGGCGGGTCCCTGGACGACGTGAGTGGAGGCGGACGAGGTGCCCGTGTGGTAGGGAGACCGCTGGTGGGCCGCGGCTCCGGCCATGAGCTCGGCCACGGCCGGCCCGATGGCCGCGGGACTCCAGATGGAGCTGGCCTGTTGGTGGAGCGGCGACGCCGCCGCGCTGGCCAGCGGGGAGGCGGCGACCAGCGCCGAGGGCTTGTACGGCGACTCGCCGCGACTCGAAGATGTCGGGCTCGAGGAGGGCGCGGGACTCTTGGCCTTCTTTGGGCGAGGCTTGGAGGAGGCCGAGCCGTTCTGCTGCTGTTGCTGCTGCTGGCGGCACTTGGCCCGCCGGTTCTTGAACCAGACCTGCGTACATCAAGGAATCTTTTATGTATGCTGAGGCGACTAGTGTTCAGACTTGGAAGTGATTCAACACTGGCCTGACAAGGGACGGTCCAGGAGACAACCGTTTTCTGACTTGTCCTCGTCAGGGCAACAGTCCTGCTCATGACGGTCAGGACAAATACTCCTAGTCGAAACGTTGCCCAGATACATCCCTTGTATTGGACAACTGTTCAGCAATTACGGACGATAGTCACATTTCAGGAACGTTAAACAACACCGCCGTTGATGAATGTTATTCAAAGGTGTAGAAGCCACTCGGGCATCAATTGAAGAGGAAAGAAATGAATACGTATGCAAATATTCTACATTTCAAAGTAACCTAAAGGGATAGCAAATGTTGGTTCGGCGTTATCAAAGAGCAGGAAGAATTTGTCGAGTAAACACAGCACGAACTGACTTTCATGCAGCGTATAATCCGTATATATGTAGTGGTGTGCGACCTGAGATGCCATTTAACACCGAGAGTCCTATAGACACGGGGTCGATTGCGCGCATACCTTCACCGTTCCATCGTACACTCTTCCGTTGCATCCACTTCGTTAATGTGCAGTGATAGTGTGCGTCTGCGCATTGTGTTCTTCATTTAAATATCATTTAATTCTTTTTTATACATCAGACTGCTGCTACAGCTCTCTTTTTGTGTATTCCGTGATCTTTCGCAGATTACTGTGGCAGGCCCACTGTGATGTACGTATCACAGTAAAAGGTATAATCGGCACCTTTTGTGCGGTTAATATTTCCCTTAATTATCGACATTCTTCTCTGCCTGGTGATAATTACACTCGGTACACTTAAATTTAAATGATAAAAAAATACAGACATTAGTTCAATCAACTTGTGATCTTCCTTCCAGTCTCATTGTAATTCTACATTTTGGAATAAAAAGGAGCAGCGCTCACTACAATGTCATTTTTTAATGCAACACTAATATAATAAAATGTTACCATGCAGTATGACGAGCCATCCACGCCGTGCTTTTCGTTAGCTGTTAAAAAACCGTCAACCGGTATTCACAATTATTTCGCAATACGACGGTCGGAGTGCGACCAACCGATATGCAGAAACCCGACCTTTGAGCATATGTAATAAAACACAGGTCCCGAAACGACGTCCATCTGAAATCAGCATCTGTTTTATTATATCTTGGAAACACGCACGCACAACCATTCGGTGATGTCATAGCTTTCTGTAGTGTTCTCCAGCCGGCGTTGCCAGGTGAAGGCGAACGGAAATGTGTGATGTCACTTGGCCGCTCTGTTAATTGAGATAGACCGTGCACCTGCCTTTTTTTACCGCCTGTTTCTGCAACGATTGCCTCTTATAATTTAAAAAAAAATGAAGGGGAACGGGGATTCGAGACAAAGGATATTTTTTACTGACCAAATTTCGTAGCAGCGGCAGACGTCAGAATTTGCGCGATAATCACCAATACGGTTATGAACTATCACCATTGCACTAATCATCGTTTAAATTATTGCTTCTACTAGAGTATACATGTTCTAACTGCATAAGTGAACTCGGTCAATGCTTAATGGATAAGCTTTTTACAGAAATGATTTGCCTTGCCCAAAATTTCAAGACATTGCCAGTAAAATGTCCCGCGAAATACGCTGCTCAGTCATTTAGTATGTATCCGCACCATGATAGTATATAGTACAGAAAAACTGCTGCCTGGAACAGCAACGCATTACAAGGCACATCTTGAGTAATGTTTTGTAATGTAATGTACATCTGTAGCTTTGGGACGATAAGCTACACGTGAAAGCCCATACAGGTATATTAAACCATAGGTAAGATCCCAAGTCAATCCCACAGCAAGCAGCGCCAAAGAACACTTTGGGTCAAGCAACGAAGCCAAGATCGTCATCTGCTCGAGTCTCCTTGCTTGTTCCTACATAGCGTTCTCTGGCGCCGTTTGCTGCCTCAATCCCTTAACTGCCGATGACGAGATAACTGGATGGATGGACGGACGAATGGATGGATGGATTGATGTTATGAACGTCCCCTTTGAAACGGAGTGGTGGGCTGCGCCACCAAGCTCTTGTGCTCGCCACACAACGAGCGTCCTCTGGTGTCTGTGCCGAAATAACTCGTCGTTAATTTTCGAAAATTCTTGCACATGCGTATGTTTCCAGGTTCTTGTAATTTTTGACAAGAAACTAACACACAATGACTTCCGCCGATCGCGTCTGCACTTGAAAAAAAAAATGTTTTTGGAATTTTAAACGGCAGTTAAGGGACTAACGAAACAACTAGCCCAACAACACATTTTTCACCACTCCGACAAGCGTCTGGTAAGGCACAGAACTTCAATTTCGTGCAAGACGGTGTCGGAAAACGAAGACGCAACATCCGACAACGCCCGGGTGGCGGAGCGCCGGTTAATTCGCTTCGAAGTGCATGCCGCGACCTCAAAAGCATACACGCCCATAACACTCAGCCCACGAACGAGACTCGCGCTTCATCGCGCGCAAAGCATCGACCAAACGGAAACCGCGCCGACCGACACTGCGGGAGACACGCCCACTGTAGTGAATACCTTTCGCCATGTACTGCCCGCCGCAAAGTGGGTACTACACCGACAATCGCGCCGCGGTGGGCTCTTCTTATATGCCTTCCGGCGCGGTGCGATGCGGGCGTTAAAAGGTTTATTCCGGGCCCGCTCGCGACCTCAGGCGTAGAGGCACCACCGCCACACATCGGTCACGCACACACCCACAAGCGCGCGCAAACTCACAGACACATGCATTTGCCCAGTCTCTTGAACTTCGCCGCCAAACTCCTCGCGGACAGCACAGTTCACGGAGCACAGAATAAGCGGCGGTACATAGCCTGTTCTGCGGTGAAGTGAAGTGAAACCGAGCCGGCCGACGAATGGATATCTTTTGCTCGGCGTTAACCAGTGCGGCTTCGCCGGCAACGGGCACAAGACCTTAGAGGGACGTGAGGAAGGGCAATTCCCTGCCGGCCTTGTAGCACACGATGTGCATAGATGCGCGGCCACGCAGAAAGCCTGCCTGCAGGGCTTGCCGCAAAGGGTGGAGGGATTGGGGGGGGGGGACAATGGAAGGAGACGCAGCCAGCTCTCTCTCTCTCCATGTTTCACTCCCCCTCGCTTCAGCGAGTAGCAACAGCGGTAGCTGTTCCAGCTGACGCCCCCTTTCCTCCGGCTCCTGTCCTCGCTTAGCACACGTCGTGGGAGGATGCCGATAACGCCCCGCAAATAGCCCCGGCGCGCAAATGCAGGCGGCGATGGGACCACGGCCGTGGGATCAGCGAGGGACACGCGATACAGTGGCTGGCCACCGAGGCGCGCAGAGAAAGAAGGCATCACCGTGCGTGCGTGCACACGTGAGCAGCGCGAACAAGGAGGCCGAGGCGTACAGTAGAACTCCGCGCTAGTCCCGCTCCCGTTCTGCGCTTTCTTGTACGGAGAGAAAAATAAAAAGAGGGGGACGGAGGAAGAGGTGTTCTTGTCGGCAAGCTCACGCTTCTTGAATAAACAGAAAAAGAGGTTTTTTTTTTTTTTTTTTCGAAAAGAGAAGCGGCGGCTCCGCTCCTCTTCGTCATCCCGCACACCTCGCCGTGACGACTGTCTCGCACGTCGCGGTGCGTATACTATGGAGGAGGCTGCTCTATGGCTGCACGCGGGAGATAGTAGGTGTCTCTGTGCAAACAAGCCAGGGAGGTTTCGGTCGCAGCGATGGCGGCGGTCTTTTGCCGCTCAGGGTCCGGCGAAAGTGTGTGGAAGTAGGGGAGGGGAGGGGGGTTCGGATGGGGGGAACCAGGGGCTGTATTCGGCGTGCAGGCGTTCTTTAGAAAGTCGTGCCTTTCCGGTTAACGCCGGTAGGCGCTGTCCTTTCTTACACAATTTTTTTTTAGATTTAGCGGAAGACTAGAGCGTGCTGCGGCAGCGAGATAGAGGCGCGAATGATGGGTGCGGCCCGTGCACGCTGTGTTGGCCTAAATTTCCTGTGGATGGATTAAGTTAATTTCTAACCATTGCCCCCAGTTACGCGTTCGTGTAGGGTAGCAAAGAGCACGTCCGTCTGGTTAACTTCCCTGCCTTTCCTTCTCTCGCTCTTTCTCCCTCTCTCTCTATCTATCTCTGTATCATATATATCTGCAAGTCGGTGAGAATGCAGTGGCAAATACACCGCTGTCCCACACGAAGAAAATTTGCATACATGCGTCAGCCAATTATGTCCGCTTATATCCAGGACGTCATGGCGGAGGCGATCTCCTTTCAGCACCGGTGTGTCTCCGGAACTACGTTTTGGAGCGCGGAGGAATACAGAGGGCAGATGCAGTGCGATTTTGTGAGCGGAGTTCGAACTTAATTCTTAGGCTTTCATATAGTGTCGATCTTGTAGCGCATCCCATATTTCTCTGGCATATGTTATCCGGTAATGACATCCGTTCTGAGCTGAATCCATGAAATCGAGCTTTCTGACAAGCTGGATACTCGCTACAGCATTTCCTGCTGACGAGACGGTCAGTCACTCTTATAGAGCATTTGTGGACCATATTGCACTCCATCCGCTAAATAAGTGCACATTCCGGAGTCGCATTGCAATCCATACATGACTGAAATCGTGAACAAATACAACATCCAACCCTAGACGGAGTGCAATCCGACTGTGGACTATGGAACGTAGCCTTTGAAGTGCAATACGGTATACTGCGAAAATTTCAATGGCTGCATCAATGTGGCATGGTGATCGACTGTGCGTTACTACCGGAGCGTACAAGATACCTGTGGAGTCTTCTCGACAGATTATATGGAAGCTGCTATGAGCGACTGAAACTGACGTTGGAAGCACAGGGTGTAGGCGGCCGCCTTAAAATGATTAATTTTGCCCTGCAAGCCACTCATATTCCACAAGGATAAATGCCCTGCAGCTCAGTGACTCCGCGTATCACGAGACGGACAATTAAGACACAACGCTATATTCTAGCACAAAAAAAAAGGACGCCGAGAAGGGAAAGGAGCACCACCGGCGGTTCCTGTATATTTCCGCTCGCACACAGTCAAAACGTCGGTTCAACACAACCCGATTCAACGAAATTTTCAATTTAACGTGATGATTTCCAAATATTGGCGCATGTTCATGAAGCCTATAATGCTTTGGAAAGCACGAGGCTAAACTTCACGACTTTCTCGATTTACCGAAGTGTACTCTAGGCTATTGTTCAGGCAACGGGCGTCATCGTTCTGTTAAGAAGGCTCCCGCGAAAGAACATTTATAGGAAGCGCTCGACAGGCTCTGTACATAAGCGAGCTAAGGGTGTATGCAGGCAAAGATTTAGTCATACGTCGTAAGCTAGCCAAAGATGATACAAGAAAGTAAGTCCTGATGAGGAAGAAGCGGAATATTGGTGGACAGATATAAACAGTCAAAGCCGTCATGATGGCCTGATCACTTCTAATTGACAGAAATTTGGCGCAGTCCACAGGATACGCTACAGTCAGACCGGGAAAGTCGCAAGAACACGCGACGTCTGCGTCGCTGAGAATTAGTTATGTCAATTTTGAAAATCTTCGCAAGCGTTCCACTTCAGGGAGTCAAGCTTATAATAGTGAGAGTTGAATATGATCACGGCTCACTCGAGCAGGACCGCTTTTCGCCGTAGACGCACTATACAACGCCCACCGGCTTAATTACATCCTCACGGGCCGCCGTAATGTTCACGCCCACTGTACACCGAAAATCGGAGCGACTCAGGCGTGCACCATGACCCTGTATTCAACTGTGCCAAATTTGTAACGTAGGTTTACTCTTTTTGTCCCGAATAAATAGCCATTCGCGTAAGGTTTGCTACAGTTTCTGATTCAACCAAGGAATTTATTTATCGAAGCAGTTCTCGAAAACGTAGCACATCGACTCTGTCAACTTCATGCTTAAACAAACATACAACGTTTAACCCCCACCAGAGGCAACGAGCTCAGCATGTGATCGCTTACTGTGAGACAGATACACTCAACCCCGGGAACTGACAGGTGGTCGTCCCGGATGGCCACTGAGCGATACGGTCAGGCCCGCGTCTTCGGAAAGAATAGACAGGCGACCTTGTCTTTTCTGGCGACGTCTCTTTCCGTGCTTTCAGTATAGAGCATACCCTGCTTCGAGGAAGAAAACCAACTCCCACTCCCCAGGCATACAACGAGCAATACACTGATCGCGGTCGCGACCATACGCGCGAACACCACCGCCGTCAAGAGGGTGCCCCGACGGCGCTTCCGAAAAGATATCGCAGGCGCACGCGAGATTGCATCTGGCTCGCGGTGCCCTGTGTGTGCGGTTACAAGGACTGCCCACGACCGCATTCAAGCGACCTGCCTTGCGTGCAGCATTTTTTTTCTCTCCCGTTTCTGTTGCGAGTCTCCGCCGCGGCGGGGCGCCACTGCGGCCGGCCGCGCTTCCACAACCGTGCACCGAGAGTGGCATGCGGCTGCGCTCGTCGTGTTCGCACGGGCGTTCGTTCTCTAGAGTGAGTGAGTGCAGGATCGGGTGTCTCTCGACGAGCCCGCGACGCATTGTGTCGAGTACAGCAGCATCACGCGCCTACGACAACCCCCCATCCACCAACCCTACATTTTACTCGGCGTTCTCCCATGCCGCGTGTCGACAAGACGCGACGGGGGCGGCCATTTGCATGACAGAGAGCGCGAGCGAGCCGGGACACTGCCACCCTCAACGCAGCACCATCGCGTGTGCCGAAGGGAGTCGTCGTCCCCGCGTGTAATTGAAACCGGGAGTTGTCCGTGCGTGCGTGTCCTTGCATCTGTGAGCGTGCGTGCACGAAAACGAGCTGTTACAGCTGACGACAAACCGCCGCGTTCCCGGGCACTTTCACGCTCATACATGGCCAGCTAGGTCGGCTGGCTGCACCTCGCAGCTCTGTGGGACAACGGTTCGGCGACCGTGCGGACGCAGGCGTTCCTACCGCTCGGGGTTTGAGCCTGGTTTCACGGCTCTCCCAGCGCGCGCGCGGAGCCCTCCGCGGAACGCCGCGCGAAGGGTCACGTGCGTTGGTGCTGCTTCGCGCGATGCGAGCGCCTCCCCCCGCCCAGCTGGTCGGGTGGGTGGGTGGGCGCGGAGTCTGTGGCTCGTGTCGCCCCCTCTCATGAATAGCCGATTAGGATTTCCGCGGACTGTTTTGGCCGCCAACCGCCGCGGAAAATTTCGGGGTGTGATTTCGGGGGAGACGCTCTGGCTTCCAAACGAGACCGCGAGTGCATGGGAAGAGACGCAGCTGACCGGCTGTATCTCCGAGACTACATGGAACGCAGAATACAAAAGCCGTTAAGTTTCCGCTTACAGCCATGCTTGCTTAATGTCATCAAAACCACAGCTCAGGACAAGCCGAGTTCTTCGTTTGTGTCTTCCTTTTCTGGCCCACGAATCTGGGTACACAACAAAAAAAAAATTTTTTTTGTTTCGCAGAGTACTTCAACTTTTCTTCAACCTAAGATTGCACCAATGAGCAAAGACAGAGGTCCGAGTGTGCGCGGACATCGCTGTGCTCGCTTGCTCGCTCAGATTCCAAGAAAGATGGTGCGGGAACTAAGGTCCGTCGCGGGCTTCGTAGTGTTCTTTCGTTTGTTTGTTTTTCAGATGTAATACGTGGAAACAGCAACGACGCACGAAATGTGCAGCTGGAATTGTGAAGCATGGTATTGCCTCAGATAGCCATCGCCTAGCCAGCCGACCCTACGACTCGGAAAGCAGATGCTTGACACAGCCATCCGTTTCAAGTAAACAACGATATATACTGAAACATGAATCAATTACAAGAGCGCCGGAGCAAGAGTAACAGACGACTCGAACACTGAAGACATATAGAATGGTGTGCTACATATGCAGCGCACAACTTCACACAGTTACTGAATTGAAACGAAATCTCCAGTTTCCTTAAAAAACGAACCAGACGATAGTCGTTTAATTTCTTTCGCATAGCAAGCTGCGAATCTTCGTAGTTTCTGTCATGCGTGCCTTTGTGTAACAACTACGAATAAATGGGAAGAACCAAATGATATACTAGATTGCTTCCTTTCGCATGACAAGTTGCGAGTCTTTCTCACTTTGTGTCGTGTGTGCTTTTGTGTAATAACTACGACACAATGAGAAGCGTGGCTACCGAAGAATACACTATCCAGAACCGTAGCTAAGAACTCAATGTGTTGCCTGTGGCTTTCTTGTGCATTGCACTTCTGTAGCGTAGTCAGCCAATAATGTCTCTTACAAGGACGGCAAGTCGGCTTTCCCGCGGACTCTTAACTGCATTGCGGCCAATACACTGTTGAAGCGTTTTTAAATGCTTGTAGTGCGAGGATTTGTCTATAGACAGTGCTCGTCCGCTGCACTTAAGACTAGCTCAATATTCAATTTTCGCTTTAGTTCAGCCCATTTCGTGTTTAACCTGAACATGGAAGGGTCCAGGAGCTTCAAAACTAAAGGCAAACAAGAACGCTTGAAGGGGTCCTGTGACGCCCTCAGCACGGTATTGCACAAAAAGACACAAAGCTACAGCATTTCAGGCATAAGAATCAATGTGACTATGTACTGCATAGTAGCAACTAAGAAGCAGCACCATTTCAAAAAGATGAAGCGCCAACATTGACGGCACACTAGCAAGGAACAAAGACAGGACAAGCCTATTCCAAGGCTTGTCCTGTCTTTGTTCCTTCCTAGTGTGCCGTCACTGTTGGCGCTTCATCTTTTTGAAAGCTATGCACCAACTAGCCTCACAGCGTGTTTTATTGCAAAAGCAGCACCATCAAGCATCCGAGAGTGCGCTATGCTGGAAAGCCAACTAACGTTTCCTAATAGCTAACGTTTCATAATCCCCCTCCCCCCCATGTCAGGGAATCTCTACATTCGCACCTGCTCGTTACCATGGATACCTACTTACGTCCATCGAAAATAGCCGTCAAATATCGGCTGCAGAGCGCTGCCGCTAAAAAAAAAAAAAAGACTTGTTTAACAATTTATAAAAAGACGTGGACAATCTCACATAGCCCACGCATATGGTCTTGCTCTTTTATTGACTTTTGTTACAAACGACAATATCACAGCACGCTTGAAGTCAATTTAGAGCGCACAGACCGACATAAATATAGTTAGTTGCGACTATACGAGACGGCTTATAAATGCTATATCGAGGACAGGGATTAGTGGGAGTACTTCATACGCAAACTGTAAATGCGTGGCTGTATGGGCGTATCGGCTCCATGAACGCCACGATCACTAACACCTTTCATTTCAAGTGGTGCACGAACTTTAAAATAAAGTTTACCTTGAGGGCGTCACATTACACACAAAGTCTACGCGACCAAAGCAATGACCCGAGATTATGCCAAACGTATTACCACTAAATACATAAACGAGTCATGTAAAGTCTCTAAATTCGAACGATGACAATATACAGATGAGGGGAAGGGTGCACATATCCCAGTTAGTTCTGCAATATCACGTTTGCCCCTGTCCCCATAAATAACTGCAAGGACTCTATTCAGCCATGTCACGTTTACCCCTGTTCCCACATATGAGAGTTGAAAGAAGCTGCGCTTACCTGCACCCTCGACTCCGGAAGGTTGATCTTGAGGGCTACCTCTTCACGCATGAAAATGTCCGGGTAGCGCGTCTTGCTGAACAGCGCCTCGAGCACATCCAACTGGGCCCGCGTGAACGTGGTCCGTTCTCGCCGTTGCTTGCGAGGAGCTGGTCCTGTCGCTGCAAAGACAGACAGAGATGGACGACAAAGTCAGTCTCGATGGGTACATGCGGACTGCTGGCACAGATTTGTCGAGATGCATATAGTTATTCGCGAAAGCGTGTGGGGGCAGGAGACCAACTGTGTGCAATTCGAGATGCGATCCACCGCGCGACCTGCCGTGGACCGGACTACAACCGAACAGCGTCCAGCAACGTTTTATCGAGTTCCAAAAGCCGCAGCGGCTATGTTTCAGGCACGTCGCGCATGGTAAATCAGCCGCCTGGAAGTACGCAGTGTTCCGCTTTAAGTCGTCAACAATTGACTAATCAACTGTAATGAAATAAATTCTTAAGTTTTACGTGCCAAACCACTACATGATAGCGAGGTTCAAGCCGTTGTGGAGGACTCCGGATTAATTTTGACCACATGCATATGGGCACCTAAATCTAAATACACGAGTGTTTTCCTTTTTTTTCCTCTCTGAATTTCGCCTCCATCGAAATACGGCCGCCGTATGGCCGCGGCATCGAACCCGCGACCTCAAATAGAGCAGCGCAACGACATAGCTACTGGACTATACCATGGTGAGTGACGAAGAGTTCGCATTTCATCAACATAATTATATATTGTTGCAATATGTATTTCTGTGTCCTCTTTAAGTGTATATCCTACGACATTCCTGCACTTATATTTCTTCGCGTACCTTTTGCATACCCAACCACAATACCTTAAAGACCACAGAATCCGTGAAAACGTTGAATTTCGAGCAGTTTGCGAACGTTGCGAGCAAAACACAGTACAAAACTGTTCACACACCCACGCACACGCACACACAGATATATATCACTGTAGTCCATCTTTATGAATTAGGGACCTCTGCATTACAAGGCGGAATAGTTTGAAGTCAAGCTGATTAATGCCGTAGTATTTACCCTCGAGCAAAATGTTACTGTCAAATAGAATGAAACTCCATTTTACAAGCTGCGCCATGCCTTTACTATAGCACTGTCGGTTTATTTGCAACGCAGCGCAAACGTCACGAGTCTTCAGAAATGTTTTGTGTCTTAATGCCCCCGTTCGTCGTAACGACCATCATCATAGTTTCCTCATCCTGCCGCTTTCACTTGCATGTATGGTGAGTATAGCTTTCCAGAGTGCGGTGCCAAATCTAGGATAATTTCGCAACTTTCCTCGATCAATACGTCGCTATTACTACCACTTGCAGTGCCTCGCCTAGCACTTGGCATTATAACTTGGACCATATGCCTGCAGTTCGGTCTTTTTCTAATGCTTGTGGGATCCGCACTTGTAAAATATCGGCGTTCTGTTGGAAGTCCTCTACACACGCAAAAAATGAAACAGTCAACAAACCGGCGTGTAGGACAGCCGCGCCTACAAGGTTTTTAACTCTTCAGACCCGCATTAGCATCAATTTTCATTTCGTGACCTATAGGAATACCAATACGCAGGATGCAAGGTATCTGTATACAATGATGCGTCACAGAGATCTGTCGCAACAGCCCGTGTCATGAACAAGTGAATGTGATACCCTGCGCTTCGTGGGTACGTGGCGAGTATCAAGAGATTGCTACGTGATTCGCTTTATGACAGGATCAAAATATGACGACCAGTAGGCAACGTAAGATCAGGAGCTACGCATTCGGAGCTTACTGTTAGCTTAACGGCTAACAAGTTTTGTGTGTGTGTGCGTGCGCGTACGTGTGTGTGTGTGTGTGTGTGTGTGATAGAGAGAAAGAGATAAAAGAGATGAGAAAGGCAGGGAGGTTAATCGGAAGATAGATATCCAGTTTACTACCCTGCACTGGGGAAGGGGAGACAGAAAGGTCTCAAAAGAAAAGAAGTGCACACACATGAAAACAATGGGAGATGAGAAAGAAACACACACACACACAAAGGAACGCAGGTGTGTCAGAGTCGTTCAAGCAGGCCGCTTGGCCGGAGAAACCTCAGTAGCGCCTTCACCGCCTTCTGGTGTGAAGGTCGCATCAACCAACCAGCACTCCAACATCGTCTGCTCAGAAAGCGGTCGGTCATCGAGGCGCGCCAACGCCATCACGAGCGACTACGTCCGGGAGCTGTAGCGAGGACAAGGACAGAGGATATGTTCGATTGTTTCCTCGCTACCGCAACTGTCACACGCAGCGCTTTCAGTCATTTCGATGCGGCAAGCAAGTGCATTCGTGAAAGAAACTGTTAGCCATAGTCGGCAAAGAGCAGTTGTCTCGATTCGGGTAGTCCAGATGGAATGCGTCGCAATTGAGTATGTCAGAAACCTGGCGTGTTCCACATGGATCGTGTGGCATCACGCGCTAGTATGCGAAGCTTGGTTGCTGCATCGGTTCTCAATAGGGGGATGGGTCCCTTCATGGTATCTACGTGAGCCTTCCTAGCAGCTTCATCGGCGTTTTCGTTGGCCTTGATGTTGCAGTGGCCTCGGAGCCGCTGAAAAGTAATGTCATGTCCTTTCTCTGCTAGCTGGTGATATAGCTGCCTTATCTCTAGCATAAGTAGGTCTTGTGGTCCATGACGTAGAACGGATAGCAAACAATGCAGGGCTGCCTTCGAGTAGGTGGATATGCTCTATCTTCGTGGTAGATCTTCACTAATCTACCAGGATCTTCAGGATCTACGCTGCGAAGTGCAGCAAGCTCCGCAGCGGTCGACGTTGTCCAGTGAGATGTTTTAAACTGAATGGTCACGGCTTTTTCGGCAAAATCACAGCTCCTCTAGATCCGTCAACAGTTGTCGAGCCATCAGTGTAAATCTGGAGATGGTCCTTGCATGTCTCGTGCAGCATGAGTAGAGATAGCTGCTTGAGGGCTGGCGACGAAAGTCCTGCTTTCGTTCGGAATCTCGGTACTGAGAATCGAACTTGTGGGCGAGGCAAACTCCAAGGAGGTGCCAGGAGCCTCTCGGCAGGCGTATAATCTCAAGGGAGGCAGTCACAGTACACCGATATCTCCTGGCAAAAAGAGGCACTGGGCTGGTATTTCGGCAGCGCGGTGAGGTAATGGAAAAGACGGCGGGCAACGTGCCTGATGTGTGCTTTGAGCACTTCCAATGTCATATGAGTTGTGACTGGGTAATCTTGAGTTATGGCACTTTACTCTAAGAGCAGTTTACACCCTTTGGAGTGCCCCTTCTGCCACACAACGATAATCGTCATCTGCCTTGATGCGTTTCCTTTCTTTAACGCTGCGAGCCCGGTACTTTCCAGTAACAAAAGGCACGCGCGTTATCAGCATGGTAGCATTTCCTGTCGGCAATGCTATCATGCTGATAACGCGCGTGCCTTTCGTTACTGGAAAGTACCGGGCTCGCAGCGTTAAAGAAAGGAAACGCATCAAGACAGAGGACGATTATCGTTATGTGGCAGAAGGGGCACTCCAAAGGGTGTAAACTGCTCTTAGAGTGTTGTCTCCGTTATTGATGTGCAGCGCAGCTATCCAAGACAAACCCTGAGTGCCTGCGCTTGTGCACTCTCGATTGTTCGGATGCTACTTCTGCAGGTATTGTTCAGTGTAGGTAAGCTGTATCCGAGATACCCCAGGAACAACGTCCTGTAGAGTTGTAACATCGCGTGTACTGACATACCCCACGTTTTCCCTCCAAGAAATTTGAAAAGGTGTGAATTAGCCGTTAGGGGTTTGTTCGGGTAGGCCACTGGGGAAACCAGCTGAGGTCTCGATCAATGATCACTCCTAAGAATCTGTGCGTCGTGGCGTAACATAGATTTTTGTCATTGATAAATACGGCGTAGGACGGCGTTAGCTTCCGCGAAAACCAACCAGCGCACATTATTTCTCAGGTGAAATCTGGAGACCTTGTCCGCTAAGATACGCCGACATAGAAGTCGCGGCTTTTTGAAGCCTCTCGCGCACCTGATGTCCACACGCATATGTCATCGGCGTACACTGATATCTGGACAGCACTTGGTATGCGTTCCACGAGACCAACAATAACAAGACTGAATAGTATGGCCAGCAAGTTGTAAGGCAACAAATGAAAACGAGCAAGAAACACTGCCTTCTTATCATCTTCTGTGGCAAAGCAACCACATTACGTTCAGGTCACCATCATAATCAAATCACTAAAGCTGTCCTCTGCGACCTGTACCTTGTCCCTTGAGTTCATTATGATAGCGCAATCGCGGAGTGATGAAACATCAGCTGAAGATTTCATCGCGGCATCCGTCTATTTCTTTTACGTTCTAGCGCTAATTTCCAACATTTACGCTCCATAATAAATTCGAGCTTAAACGACCCGCTGTAGCCTGGCTTTGTACTTTACCATCCCAAAAGCACATCTACACACGTTCTCCTTTAGCTACGTGTTCCGTCCCTCTCGTCACGTGTCCGCACCCCCCAAATATCAACCGGGCCGGCGCAGCAGCCTCCAGCAGTTCGCGCCGCCCACGTTGCCGTCCATCCCCACGTTAGGACGCCAGGCGCTGGGGTCTCCGTCTCCCATGCCAAAGTTTCCCAAAAGCGCCAATAGGTGGCGTCAGGCGCGCGCCCGCGAACAATGCGCCGCAGCAGCCGCGCTCAGCGTCGCGCAGCGCCACGCATCGGCGATAGCGGGCGAAGCGCGCGTGCGCGTCCTCGCATACAGCCACAAGCCCAGCTAGGCTAGGCCAGGCCGCGGCAGGCAGGCAGGCAGCCAGCTGTGAGGACAGCGCCGCTACGCTGCGGCGCCGTCTGTCTCCGCTGCAGCCGCGGGGTTCCTTTCATCTCGGCCGCCATCTCGAACTCGCGCGTGCAGTAGGTTGCGTAAACTACGCGACACTGCGGCGGCGGCGTTGGACGCTCGCTCGCCCTAGCGCTCCCACAGCAAGACCGCGCGGGCGACCAGTCTTCTTCCGCGGAAAACAAGAAAGACAAGGAACTGTACAAAAAAATGAAAAAGACGGAAAAAAAGAAACTCGCTTGCACTGTCCTCGTCTTCTCTTTGCGAAAAAAAAAAAGAAGATAGGAGAGGACCTTGCCTTCCTCGATTCCTGCGCTGCTACGAGTCTTTCAGAGCGGCGGATTCCCGAGAGCCTGCCTTACAGCACGAACGAGCGGCGGTGCAAAGCGGGGCGATAGCGAGAAAGAAAATGCGAAGACGATCCTATTAGAGCCGAAGAGTTACGGTGCCCACTGAAGAGCGTGTAGATGAAGTAAAAGAAGAACAAATAATTGCGCACTGTGTTTGCGCTTCCGATTGTGTTCTTCTTCTTCTTCTTCTTGATATTCTTTTTTTTGTGTGTGTGGAAGCGTTTCTTTTTGCACGAGCGTGTCGGAAACGTTCTTGCGCGATGCGTTTCGGTTCGCTGCAGTGTGTACACCCGCGGCTCGCTGCAGCTTCCGCAGTTTTGCCCACCTTGTTTCTGTCTTCTCTCGGTAGGCAAATAAATGACGCTGTTACTCGCGCTGGGTGTTACAGCGGCGTTTTTTTAGGTCGAACAAACGTGGCTTCTCGTTATTCTTCTTCGCCAACTCGAGAACTGCACAATTCTTCAATGCAAATCAATACAAGCTGCACTTTGTCAGGCCGCCTTGTTCTTTTTTTCTTGCTTTCACGAGCATGGCAGTATCGAACGGAATATTTAGCAGTTCTTCGTCGAGATGTGCTATTATATTGTATACACCTCCAGCGAGGCAATATAGCGGTAATCACCTAGACCTCAAGTGAAAGTACAGCGCGCGGCTAAAGTGCTATAGGATTGGCTGGAGCCGCTTATTTGGGTGGACTGGATAGAGCCGCTGGTAGATCCACACGAGTAAAACATCCCCCCCCCTCTCACGAAATCCTCACGAATAATAATATTGCATGTATTGTAAGGCTGCGTATAATTATAGGCTACGCAGCGCCAAAGCGCATTCCAACTCGGCTCACCACACTGCGAAACAGACCATGTTGCACAGTTTATGACTAGTCGTATGGCATTGACCAACTGCTTTGCCTTCACCATTGGGACGGCCAAGTTCCATCGGTCAGTGTTCTCAAAGCAAGTCCACGCAGAAGGCTGTATTCGTGCTGCTGAAGTTCCTGAGGTACGCGGGTCTACATGAGAGACCTTGAGGACACTATGTCCTACCGATGCTACGCGAGGACGCTGTATACGTGCTACCGTCTTGTTTTTCTCGTCTATGTCTTCGTCCATTCGCTCTTTAACCAAATGGATTGTGCACGTGCGTTGTGTTGTTTGTGCTCCTTAATATTTATGTACATCCCCTTACCCACACCACGGGTGCATGGTGACCAAACGGAACTATACCACTATAGTTAACCTCCCTGCCTTTTACATGCATTCATTCGCTCTCTTCCCGCTCGGCTGCAATTTTTTTCGTGCCACATAGCAAAACGCGGAAATGCACAGTTTGGTTCCTCTTTTGTTTCCGCTTGCTCGCGCCCTGTGATCAGTTGCCGGTCTTCCGACCAATCACGGAAGCCAGCGCCGGCAGGTGAAATTCGTGCTATATATCCCCGTCTTGTCTTCAGCAGATAGCTGCTTAACCAGGTAGCCTGATTTGCTACCCTGCGCTCGGAAAGGGGACACTTGAAGAAACGTATAGAAAAGGACAAGGGAACGGACGCTTGGTTAACTGTCACAGCTGAACAGTTCCACTGTCGCACTAGAGCGGCTCACTGAAGCCAACAGCTCTAAAAACTAGTAGCAGCTACGCGTGGAGGCGTTACCATGGACAGTTTCGGGGTTTATTACAGTGCAAATGTAGAGCAAAGGCGCAGTGGCAGGTGGGAAAGTGCGTGCAAAATCATTTTAACAGACTAAATCTTCGCACTGTAGCATTATAGAAAACTCTCGGCGAACAGCAAACACATCTCAAAACAGCATACTACACAGCTGTATACGGTGTGAGCTGTTTCCCCATGCGTGCACGTATGATGGTCTTCACTGTAAAGCTGCAAGGGGCTGCAACGCTACAGCGGCAAGGAGGTAGGTGCATGTCAAAATGTACGCCAAAGCCTCGCAATGTCGCACTATCAGAGACTTGTTAGTCGCATTCGGTCGTAGCCTCAGTGCGATTACCTTCACGTCGTTTCAGACTGAACAGCCACCTCGCGTCCTGAACTCATGTAAATGAGCAGCACGCCACGGCAACGTGCCTCCTCGCCGGTTCATCCGGGGTGCATCAGCGGAGGGGATGGAGCGAGTATACGGTATGTCGCGCGCTTCCACCCGCCGGCAGAGTGCGCGCCGGTCCTCGATAGGATCTGCGGCTCGGCTCGTATCTCTTCGCGACAGGCGCGATCCGGATAATCCGCTCCTGAGCCAATCGGCTTTGGGGGAGGATTCTGTTGCGCGGAATCAACTTGCGCTTTTGGGCACGCGTTTCCGAAGTCGGAAGACGACAACGAGATGCTCTCGCGCGGGCTATAATCGAATCTGATCTCGCGGATAACGCGTATATACGCGCGTGGCTCGAAAGCTGTTGAACGAATGGCGTTAACCGTGCAGTGGAGCCGTTTCGGTGGGAGTCGAGTGATTCGGCGCTGGTTTTCTGATTACACGTTTAGGAGCTTTCAAGGCGGGTAGTTCTGGAGTATAACTGATTGGTCTGTGGGCGTGCTTGTGAGCAGAAAGTGTAAATGAGCATTGAATGGGTATTTCCGCATGGTAATGTTCAGCGATCGCGAGCAATTTGTAAAGCATTAATTGTTCGTAAATACTTCGTCAAACGACAGACCAGATATTCGATCTACGACTGTAATTTTATGCTACCTCTCGACTTATCATTTATCTGCGCCTCTTGTCTTAGAACGAACAATATTAATTATCTCATCTCTGTGGCATCATAGTTCTATCGCAATTACTTTTGCGCTCAACTCACCACAGCAGGGACCATTCCTGCCATTGTAACAATAAATAATAAAATAATACATCCGCTAAATAACGTCACTCAAGACATGAACATTCAAGAGGAGAACAAGGCATAAAAAAAACCTTATAGATAATAAGTGCTCATATCCATATATTGGCGGGATGGCAACATACTGAATTATTGTCTTTTCACATTCGCACGCTCCCTATTTCTTTAATCGAAAGCAGAGTTTTAGACAACGCTGCGACCGCAAAGTCGCAAGTTCCGAACGTTCCCTTACTACTTTCTGTAGGGAGTATTAGATTAGCAAGAGCACGCATTAAGCAAGAACCCAAACTCTTGCGTATGCAAGTCGCTTATTTCTCTAAGCTTAAAACTCATGCTAGCTCGAACTTAACACATTTCAAGGTATTCTGGTGGCCTGCATGTGAGGTCCTGAGCTTCTCATGGCGATATTTGCCCCTGGTCCGCGCGCAGCTCTGTAGGACCCGCGGACACCTGTTGGTTTCCTCGGCCGCGATCGCCAGGGCATCGGCAGCCCTGCCGAGAACGCACGCGGTGCCCCGAGCTTCTCCATCGCATCGCCAGGGCGCGCTACCGTCCGCGATCCGCGCGCCGGGCCGGGACCGCAAGCGTAGCGGCCGCAAAAGGTACCGTGCGGCCAACGCCATCTGTCGGGGATGGCGCAGCGCGGCATACTTCCGGCCGCCCACCACGAGCGAAGGGGGGGAGAGGAGGCAAGAGGGGGCGCCACTGCCTTGTTATCGAGCGCCGCCGGTAATCCTCCGGCGACGGCGACGAGGCAAAAAAAGGGGGCCTTCCCTCCCTGCTGCTGGATTATAACCCCACCCCGGGCGGATTAAAAATCAGCCGCGTCGCGGGAAAGACGCCGCAGCGGCGGCGACACAGCCCAGGCCGTTCTCCCTCGGCCGTTCTCCGGTCCCCTCCTCCTCCTCACCGTACCTTTGCCGGAGCACAAGGAAAAAGCAGGCGAGAAAGAGGCCGGCGCGAAACCGAAACTATTCATGGCGACCCATCGGCATGTATGATATAATGAAGGCGGTTGGCCGACGCAAATCCCGGGAGCGCCCCCGAAAAATTGTTCCTTTGTGTTCCATATCGGTATCCAACGACTCCCCTCCCTCGCCGGACTCGCTAATCCGCCGGGGGTTCCCGTAATAATCCGCGCTTTTGTCCAAGTGAGCAGCGCATCTGCGCGCGCCGCGCCGCGCCTCGCCATTCACGGGCGCCGCCAAACAGGGAGGCGGTGGGCGCAGGAGAGAAGGTGGTGCCTGAGCGAAGCCGAAGCCGCGTCTCGCGGGTCGCGCGGCCACCGTCGCTACAGTGAGCAACGGGGGTGGAGGAGGAGGAGAGGGGGCTTGCGCCCTTGCTTACCCCCCGCCGAACCCCAATTAGGAGCCCCGGAACCCCCGGCCGCGAAAAAAATGTATCTTGCTTTCTTTATTTCTCTCTTTCATTCTTACCTTCTCCGGGCAATGGGGAACACCCGAGCGCAAAGAGGACACAATACGCGTCTTAGGCCTATCGCCGTGGTGCAAGCAAGCACGGCACGTCGCTTTCACGGCAACACGCCTGACATTGGTTGATCTCGCCGACGGCGCTTCGTGCCCGTTCGGTGCGTCTAAATACACACGCAGTCGCTACGCTGTAGCCCCGCACGCAGAAGACGCCTGGGTGGCATAGGCTACCGCCCCTATAATAGCCTCCTAGCATTCTTTTCACAGAGCGCCGTGGCAAGTCGTCGTCTGCTACGGCGTCTGCAGACTTGCGTCGCGTATATAGCCTCGCCGCATGTGTGGACACAGTGTGCGTTGCTCCTTCTCGCTGCGTCTGCAAGCCCCGACAGCTCCTTTGTGTGCCCACAGCACTTGCTTAGTTCAACACGCTCAGAGACAGACGCACACGGTGCTGAAAGACGTCGCAGCATATATATACATACACACTCTCGCAACCAGGGACGACGACAATGCGCGTCTTTTCTCCGGTTTTAAGCAGGCTTTTGTACATGGCACTTGCTCAAACAGACGAAGCAACAGACGTACAGATGGCATATGGTACGGTAGCAGCAATGGAGGCTGCATGCGAGCGTGTTTCTTTACCTTCTTTTCGACGCGGCCTTGAAGGTAACCCCCTAACAGTTCATGTTTGGTTACACCCGAAAACGAGCTCACTATATATATACGTGCCGCGTGTAGGAAGAGTCACAGAATCCTCTTAGGCTTAGCAGAACCGCAAATATGTTGGCTCAGATTACGACGCGCGGAAGGCGATGTCACTGGCACGTGCGCTGGCTAGAACTCGATTCGCACTTTTTGTAGGAGTTGTTTGCGCTCTTAATGCCACTGCCCTCACGACAAAGCCAAAGTGCTTAATGCGATTTCCGACGCGTGCGACTTAAACCGCCTTCTGTGTGGACCCGTATCTTCGCCGGAGTTCATCTTAAACCCTTCCCAGCCCTAATCCCTTCTTAACTGGAGAATGTGTGTATATGTGCTTCCGTTTCTTACATGTAATGCCTTTGAGTACATGTGCTGGCTTCGAATACCCTGGCCTGGCCCTTTGCTCATGTCACGTATAGCTGTGTACAGCAATCTCATCCGACTGACTTCCTTGGGCTGTTTTGCGGGTTAAACGTTTCTACGTCTCGCTTTGTACGCAATAACTGAAATAATGAAGGTCTGAATAAACAATTCCATAAAATTTCGCAAAAGTGCAATCAAAAGAAAATTAAGCGTTAATATATGCGGAATCCGCCATTATGGAAACTAATCTAGCGCGACAACAAGTAATGCATAAAATTTCCGTGAAGTTCATCGCCATAGCTTTCAGTCTCTAGATTTTTGTCCTCAGGAATCCGTGGTTATATATGCTGTTTTCAGAGCACCGATTAGAAAAAGAAAGAAAAACTATCGAGAACGTGATTTCCCGCTGCATCAAAATATTGCATAGGCTTATTTAGTATACATGCTATACACTAATAATTCTTCATTCATCAGATGCGCTGTATTTTCCACAGGAAATCGATTTGGTTTCAAATGTCAAACATCTGATAACTACAAAAGCCTAATCTCAGATGATTAAAAAAAAAGCCTGAATGAAGCTTATTTTCTGGTCGAAAGAAAATTACTGGCTTCTTTGATTATTGAAAGAAACGAATTTTACTGGTTACGCCATCGCAGTGAAAAGCTACCCCCTTGCAATCTTCTAAAGCGATTCGCCATACGACAGATGGCATGCGTACGTTTGGCTTCAGCAGAAAGTTAGACAAGATGCAGTTCCTTACGGATTCACGTTTTACTTGCCAATTCAAAATGCACGGCTGCCGCAAACAGCGGTTCCCGTGCATTTTGCCGGCAACCGCTGTTGCCGGCAAAATGGTTCTATACAGTGGACGCGACTTCTATGCATACGCTTGCGTACTATACAGTGGACGTATGAAAGCGGAAAATGACATTTCAAATTAGAACAGTGAAATCAAAAGGTTGCTTTTGACGCATCTTAATGGCACATCCGTGTACCACACTTCGATGTAACATCGATATCCATACGCCGTTATTTGCTCGGGAAAAGAGCTTCATCCTTTTACGGAACCTATAAGTATTGGCTTTGTATTGATGTTTGACTACACCCGCGATTGCATTCCACTTGTCCATAGAGCAAATATCCGCCCTTGACGTGGAACGCTGATAACTCCTTTTTTATGCTGGAGCTGCTGCTTGTTCTATGTTTAACAATATATGCTAGAGGGTTGTGCTTTCTGATAAAGTAGGTAACTCCGCTTGCACCCAAATAGACTGTGCGGAACACGATTAAAGTGTACGATCACTTTAAGAAATGCCACCAAGCATGGGGCACGCAGTTACATACGCGTAACAAGAAAGTAGCCAGTCTCACTTCTGTCTTCGGTATACACACGTCAGATCTGGCTTTGGTGCGCACTAAACATTCACAGACTGCCGGACAGCGACGGGCTTCAAAGAAGGCTCCCTCCACCTTGGGAAACTCCATATCGCTGATCACGTGACATGCGATGCGCGCCCATAGAAACCAGAGGGCTAACGTAAGATCGTTATCGCTTCGGAAACATGACAGAACCCGTCGACAAGCGGAGGGGGAATCCCCGCGAGTCATCAAAACTTTCATTGTGCGAGCCCACTCTCTTCTCTCGAACGTATACGGGGAGACAGAGAGCAAAAAAAAAAGAAAGTGAAAATACCGAACAGAGGTTACGCACGAAATGTGAACAGTATCAATACGTCGGCGCCGTCGGTTCAACCTAGTTACAGAGCGGCACACAGCAACAAAACGTTATACATGCCTTTTGGGACATCATCGAGCAGGCCATCGGGCGAAGCCGTACATATACGCATTTCAGCGGCAGCTGGTTTGTGGCACCACGACAAAAGGTTAGGCTATACACCGAGGCTCGATGGGAACGCGTGCAACGTACGGGAGATCGGTAAGTCGATTACAAGCGCACTAGCCGAGGTCGCCGCAGAGTATACATATGCGCATAATTTATATTTTTGGCACATAAGGTGCATCTGCGCTGAATTGCCAATTATGCGCTCGCAAGGAACGGAAGTCAAGCTGCCTAAATTAATGCTAAAGCGTTTCGCTGCGCCATATGTAATATTTGCGCCTTTTTTGACACTATCGCCAATCGCGAACGCAGCAGGCGACGATAAGAGCTTTATTGTGGTTTTTTTCTCGCTACAGATGTGTTTATCTGAATGACAGACAATAAATATAACGCGCCGTCGCCTTCCCCCTTCTTGATTCCAAATTTACAATTCGACCACTTGGGTGTTGACTTTTGGCGCCACATGGACTAAGTGGAGTGCCCGCGACTCCTTCACAAGGGAGTAAAACTGCTTGTCCCGCATTTAACTCCAATTTTCAAGGCTTAACCAATACTTCCCAAAAAGGGGTGCGCGAACGCTCGAAAATGGAGTGAAATATAAAGCAACTCCCCCATAAAGGTAGTCAAATATAGGAGGCGCACTTGCGCCTGCATTAGGGGGCTGCCCGTATACAATTTTCGAGAGTTTAGTGTTTTCTCCGAAAAACTGCATGCATGTTCACCCTGTTTGGATAGTTTCCGCCACTCTGAGCGATCGTGCTCTGTTAGGGCTGCACAGGAACTACAGAAAAAGGAGCCAAATATAACTCGCGCGAAATGAATTGTCAGCACACAACTTGTAAGAGTTCTCCTACACCCCCGGGAGTGTACGCTTAATCTATACTTGTGCCAGATCTTAGCGAACATGTAGAACGCTCAACTGAGGAACATGCAGGTAATCCCTGCAACGCAAGTAGTCATTAGTACTATTGCTTTCAGGATATACGTGAACATCAACAACGGTTAAAATAGAGGCAGAGAAAAAAGCATGTTTGTATTTGGGAGGGATATGGGCATTACGTAGAATTGTGCCCAAAGCGATTTAGAATCTTCTTTCGTCGTCTTGATGAGGTTTGGCATCGAGCTAAATACCTTAGTATTGTTTTGTTACATGGTATGAATAGAGCTACATAAAAGGCCCGAGGAGGTTCCAAAGCATAAACTGTCCGTGAGACATCTCATACATATAGCCTAAAAAGAACGCGCGGTTGCCAACAGAAGCTCAAAGTGGCATAATAGACAAGTGTGCACGTACTCGAAGTAAACATTGTGCAAGCAAAACCACATATACTACAGCAATGTTACGCGAGAATATACAAGTTCGTGCGTTTAGTTTTACGATATCGCTAAAACATTTACACGCAACATGCCGCGCATACGCGTTGCGCCAGCGAAGGCAAAGCTGAGCGCCATTTTACTACCGAGCAGCGCACTTGTATACAAGTTCAAAGCCTGCAGTGCAGACAACTGGTATCTCTATAGCCACAACGTGTAATCCTGCATTCACGTCGACGAGATGCGACGCGAGAATTTACATTGCAGTCTTCACTATAGAGGAGCAGCCGTCCACATGTTACAGGACAATGTTTTACTGCTTCAAGTGCCCAAGACTTTGATCACAGCTGCATTGGGTGATCGTAAGTCGCTGGTTGGCACGGCATTGGCGCCAGATGCTGAGGCGATTGCAAGGCTGTAAAAATTCGGCAAGGCGTATATGTACTACGAAGCTTTCCAAGTCCACCGCCAAGCTGCACCAACGACGTTTTGAGGCCAAGCAAAGCGATGGTTCGTGCCCCCTTGGTCTTTAACTGTTCGCAGCAATGTTGATCGACCTTGATCGCACTGATCAGTTATGCGGTGCAAGTCGTTCGCTTGACGCCTTACCGCGGTAATAATACGGGTTTGGTGGCTACTACCTATTTTTGTCTTTGGTCTGATATACCTCGGTGCCTTGTCGGTGAGTGCATGACTCTGGATAGATACTATGAATTCTAACTTATTTTTAGTTATTTTCGTTTGGTCCACCTAATTTCTAGGCGGCAAGGCTGCTTAGGTTGAAAGTGCCCTTTGTGTAAATGCAAAGGAACGATCCTAAAGGGACGCTAATGAATTTTCAACAAATTTCCATGAGTTCGCTTACCTGGTCTATACGGAAACGCTCAATATCGTCCCCGACAAGGGTTGCTCCCAACCTCGTTATCTAATATTTTCCTCACGAAAACGTTTTCAGCGCAGAAATACAGCATTATCTCTGGCCACTTGACCACATAATTAGTGCCCTATGGTCACGTCAGCAAACCGAGAACAATACGTTCAAGTGTTAACCGTAAGAATGTATGACGCATTCTTGCGGCACGATTAGGCTGAAGCTGGCTGGGCGTCACAGGTTCACCTCAGATATAGCCCTTATGATGTAAACCGGTTTACTTGCTTGGAGTTCACAACAGTTAACGCATACTGAGTCAGTGACAAAGGAACGACATTCTGAGTCGGTGACAGTCACGTGCCTGTGATGCTTCGACACCGTTCCGCGTCTTCACGGATTGACTGATTTGTTTGGGATTGGAAACGTTGGCCGCTGCAGTACATTATACATTTAAGTGTATGCCGCCAGCTTCTCCACGACGTTCAATTGTTAAATGATTGGTAGGTGATGATACGTGAAGTGGAACCTTTCAGTTACTACGCTAACTTCAGCATTGAACTGAGGTCGCGTGGCAACAAATTGGTGACTGCGAAACTATAGCTTTGTAGCTGAAGTCAAATCCACCACGTCATACCGTCGACCGCACACAATAAGCAGTAGACGCGCTCACAACGCAGATGTAAGAATTCACACGCGCTGAGTCAAGCGAACCGACAACAAATGGGCAACGTTGCGCGTAGAGCTCAACGTCGACTCCACTTCGGTTGCACCCATACGCAGGCGATCTCGGACTTTCTCTGTATAGTTAAGCCGAGCCCGCGCAACGCTAAGAACGGAAACCGTTCGCAACAGCGAGCAATGCTGGCATCGGAGACTAACCACCGCGTACTGTCTTTCCTCGTGACATTCTTCCAACTAAACCGTGGCGAGAGCCCCCTCCGCCCATATCCTACGCCCCCCCCCCCCCTTTCTTCTTCTTCTACCTTGTAGCCCGCGCTGAACAAGCGTCTCCCGTCTCTTGCGCCGATGAACAGACTCGTCGGACACACAGGCAGGCGGCTCGGTACAGGCGCGTAAGCCATGCAAAGTGTCTCACTCGGCGCGCTTCGGCGCTCTGTCATCAATGCATGGCGGATTCTGGGCATCCATCATTGCTCGGGGATGTTGCCGCTTGCCGCCAACTCTCGTCGGGCGGCCGCGGTGCGGTACGCGCACGTCACGGGGCGGTAAGGGGACGTTCGTCTTCGACAGGAGCGCCTCGGCCGCGCCGCTCATGCATCAATGACAGTGCTAGGAAGGTCCGCGCGCTCGGCTCGTCGCCCTCCCGCCCGCCGCCGAGCTTCCCTCCGGGAAAACAAGAACTCGGGAGGAAAGCGCGGGAAATAAAAGAAACAATGCCGGATGTTGCCAGGCGCGAGCCCGTCGACGACGAAGTCGGCGGAGGGAGGGCGAGGAGCTCTCTTTTCGGCGGCGAGAGCTGCGGGCGTTATTGCGTCAGGCGCGGTTTACAACTGCGTCGTGAGCTGCGGCCGCGTCGGTCGGTCGTCGTCGGCGGCGCCGTTTCTTTTATGGTGCGGCGGTGGCCGCCGCTGCGAGGCGCTGGAAGCGCGCGCGCGGCGCGCGAGTCGTAAATGGGCGCCCGCTGTTTTTACGCGGCTTCCGAGCCATCGAGATGCACATGCATGCGCGAGCATCAGAGAGCGGCAACGATTTCTTTTTTGTTACGAGGACCTCGCCGAAAGAAACCACCGCCACCACCACCCTCGGTGTTGGCTGGTGCATACCTGTAGGACCCGGACAGGTCACAACAGGACCCCGCCGTTGCCTCTGCTTCGTCGTGAAGTGCGCCGCAGTTGTGCGGTGGTAGTCTAGGCAGCATAGTGACGGTGTTGGGGCGAGCAGTATATCGCTGCAGGTGTACGGCTGCGGCCCTCTGCGCGAAACCCCTAACGCTTATTGCGGTCATGAAAAGCGAGCACCAGAAGAAGACGTATGGGTTTTTTCTTCTTTACTTCTTTTTTTCTCTCTCCCTCTTCTGGTTCTTCTCAAGGAACTTCGAAAATTGAATGCGCCAGGTCACGCTCCACCATCAGATCGAGTGCCATTGTTCCAACTTTCGAAGCCTTGACTTCAAACGCCGGAATAATTTGTTGCCTCAACACAGTGGCACACGCAAACATACGTGCCTGATCAAGGAGCATTAAGTTCGGAATGCAACAACGAATTTGTGGCGAGCAGGCAGAACGACCCTGTGGTTGGCACACAGTTATGTACTAAACGACCACAGACTTGAGGCCGACTATGGTGAACCGGCTGTAAGGGGCCCACTGGAGTTGGCGGGCAAACTTCTTGATTTTCTTTGTCCTAGATACGACGAGCTAACGTGAAGAGGAGGTTGAGGAAATGGTCTGAGGTGGTGACCTCACTGAATCCAATTGATTATTCTAATAGAGTAATTTTTCTTATTTCGTTTGTTTCTACTACTTTTACTAAATGTTTCGTTTTGATCCTGTTCTTATTCCTATACTTATTTTCCTACCACCTAGAATATTTATCGCTAAGTGGCAACAACGAGAACGACGGCATAGCGCACGTACCAGAGCGGAAAGACACAGAAAAAACAGTGTTGAGTTTGTCACACGCTGTCGCACGCAGTAACAGAATCGCGTTCAAAACAAACAATCAAACGGGTGCCGAAATCAATCCTGCCATATACTTGCTGTCGTTCTGTAGTCAACCAGGCAAACTTTTTATGCACATTCAACGGAGTAAAGCTTTATAATTCGAGGAGCCAGAACATCGCCATCTTCCTGTTCCCATAAGGCTGTGCGAATGAACGTGTGAACAAATGTCTGTGGATCGCGCAACAAAATAGAATACATTCTCGTTTCCTGGGGCCGCCGGAGAATTGGGAATCCAAATACGAATCTGAAATTGTGTTTTAAATTGGCATGCTCGGTTCAAATACCTGATATTTTATCGATTCGAATATACGGTAACGACTGAATCTGCCGGGCTACCATATATAGGGAGGCCTGTCTATAATGCAAAAGATAACATAATTTATGCGGACCCAACACACACGTTGCAATCTATGTGAAGCGAAGTTTTCGTGAAACGGTTAATGAAATGCTATAAAATTTGAATTTCTTCATTTCATTCCTGCTTCTTTGGCGTAAAAGAAGCAAGCTTGCGCATGTGGTCTCACGCACCCGTGCTACGCAATGTTACAAATCTTATATAGGCTTGTGTTCCTTTGTTGCTTCTTATTTATTTAAATGCCTGCTACACAGTCACGGTAATGAATTCTTTCTTTTTCTTTCATGGGGGTACAGTCGTAAAGAAGTTTAAGAAAGTGAAGTGTTATTTTACTAAAAGCTTAATTCGTATATAAATAAGTGATTAGGAACTGACCTGCGATTGTACCAAACACTGACATCTCGCTTCAGCGTAACAATAATGCTGATATCGTACGTCCGTGTGTAAAGATTCCCGTGCCTAAAACAGAATTTCTACATATTTATATGATGGGCATTACAGTGTTAACCTCCCCGCTTTTTCTTCTCTCCATATCTAGAGCCTAAAGATATTCGGCATTCAATTCGATATTCGAAATTCCTATTCGTGCTATATACTCGCACTTTCACAACGTATCTTTCACTACTTGGACCACCCCCCCTCCAAACCAACTCAGCTTCCACACGCAACCCTAAAGGTCTCGGTAGCTCCCTTATCCACGCCGGCGAGTCCGTAGCCGCCAGATGTGCGGGTCGGATGGCGGGGGAGCTGAAAGCGCATGCCGACGCAGCGCCACGGCGGGCGAAGAGGCGGTCGATACACGATGACCCCGCGTTGCGCCGCTGGGGCTGCGGCGACAGCTAGAACCCCGGGCCTCCGGACACAAGCGGGATCCCTGGGAGGCAGGGTATGCGCGCAACGCACCGCGGGCCCGTATAGGCTTAGCGCGCGGAGCCAACGTCCCCGGCAGCGCCCTCTCCCGACGAGAGGGCTGCCGGCATCCAGCGGCTCCCGCCCAGAAGCCCGGTCGATACCGCGTCGCCCAATGGAATCGAGACGACAGTCAATCCCCCTCCCCCTCACTTCGCCCCCACCCTTCTCTCCACACCGCACTGACGCCGCGGCGCAGACCCTTGGCGCAGCGTGTGGTCCCGGCGCTGTTGATCGCAAGGCACGATGGGACCTCTCGACGCCTCCCTGAGAGGCGTCGGCCATCTACGAGGGCCGTCCAGCCAGGCACTAGAAGCACGCCACTTGGGTACCCGGTGTGTGTATATGGATACGGCTTGTCACTGGCGCACTGCGCGCCTTGTCGCTTATGCACCCCCTGCCAGAAACGCAATGCCGGTCAAAGGAAACGAGATGCCGAGTGCGTCTCGAGGGCATATTCCTTTCGAAGGTGTCGATTCTGTCATATACGCGTACGTACAAAAGGTCTCGCCAGGAACACGGGCCTGGCGGGCTAGACAGGGGTGCGGAGTGCGCGCCCGATTGTGCGAGAAGATTTAACACGCCGTCGGGATGTATACCGCGCCCGTATACGGGAGGGGTTGCAACCTCTGTGTACGACAGATGGCACCAGCGAAGAGATTTGCGAAAGTCCTGCAGAACTTAGTCGAACTCTGCGTGAGTTCATGTATGCGTGGCGTTCGATTCTAGAAAAGCGAGTATGAGATGTTCTCCTCGATGAGGCTCGCCATGCATACAAGCAAGGGTGCATGCAGCTCACGGAAGAACAACTATGAGAAGGCGAGATACCACGCCATGTCTGTACGCTAGCTCATATATCACCGTAGTTAGCTGAGCTGATGAGTTTCTCTTTAACACGACACGTACTGCAGTGTGATAGAAGTGACGCAGGACGAAGGTGACTGAAAGACGAAGCGCTGGAGACATGCGCAACCGTGGTCAGCGCAACCAAGTCGATCGCGCGATAATTCCCGCCAAGAAGCATTGTGTGATCCAGACGAGCTAATGAAGCACGTGTTACGACGATGCAGTGGTGAATAAATAAGAATTCGTGTGGTTCAAGTCATTCTATACATCGCTAAATTCTGGCTACTTTTAAGCAAACTAACGAAATTGAACGACAACGTTCACCTTTAAATAGATCGACAAGCAATTTTTATGGTATATCCGTTTTTCCTTTAGTGCAACGGTAAGCTTACCGGTCATATGGTCCAATCATAGAGCGGTAACGCGGAATACGCCATGGAACATTTTTTATAAGAACTTTTTTATCAGCAGATAGGACGCAGTAGTACGATGGAAACATGTTGGAAGCAGTGATAGGTGAGTGAGCACGACAGCGACTGCACGCCGGCGTTGCTGGCGTTGGACGTATCATTGATGGGTCGCTTGCCTATGCAGCCGGAACGTCTCAAAACGGGAAGTTGGCATGCGCTTCCGAGGCGTTGCACTATAGCTGATTAAGCGGACCCCTGTCGTTGTCCGTACCCATAGCCGAGAGTTGCTTGCCGGTGAGGAGATGAGGGCGGGAAGTTGAAGTCGAGAAACGGCTTTCTTCACATTTACAGCTAGCATTACAGCACAAAGCTCAACGATTATTGGAGCACACTAAATGTCAAATACCTGAGCACACTCTTGAAGGAGTCTTCTTAAAGCGATTGGTTTTCCTGTGTCCCTAGGCAAGCGACTCTTATATCATGACCTCGTTCCGACCAATCGAAGTATAGTCGAACTTTGTGCGACATTCCACCCGTGATGTCACATCTCGCAAAACTCCGCCCCTGATACCTTCGTATTCGTCTACAATGCCATCGAGAGGCAATGGGGAAGCGAAGCTACACTCCATTTCCACAGTGGTCGTCGGACGTGGGAGCCTTGTAGCACAATCAGCTGGCTCTCTGTGGCTATTAGTTTGGGCTGGTTGCAGCGTCTGCGGTTTCAGACCAACACAGCCGCTTGGCAAGCACGTAGGCTTCGGCAGACAAGTTCCACAATCGCAGCTGCGTCGACCTGCCTGAGTATAGGCTCTTCATGGCTTCGCAAAGCTGACGCACACTCCCGCTGGAATGCTGGGCTTGTCAGCAGTTTCACGATCCCGGCGTCCAATCGTAAATGTGATAAGAGCTCGCAACCAATGAAGCCATTCTCCAAGCTCTTGCAGCTGCCGAACTTGGAGGCAACATCTTTAGGTGGATTAGGAGCTATCTCTCACGGAGATTTGTGTTTATCCTTACAGAATATTGCCCGACAAATAGGTATACGACTCCAACACTATCTGTCTTAAAGCCTGCGAAACAACCAATATCGGCATTAGGTGTCTCTGGCAAATTCACATGTGCCATTCAATTCCTGGACAGCTGTAACGGAGCAGTACTTGTTCCGTTGGAAGCAGTCTCTTTGTAATTTAAATATTCGTACAATACCACGTATACAGCAGCAGAACTTGCTGCTCTTCAAGGTGCACTCGATTATATGCCCCAGCAGCCACCATATCGTTGGGCCATTTTCTGCGATCCTAAAGCACTCCTACAAACTCTGCAGTTTGCTCTACGTCATGGGTTACACGAGTAGGTAATGTACGAAGTAAGTCACGCTCGTCATCACGCGTTCGAGAAAGGCTACAACACCGTATTTCAACGGTTGCCGAGGCATGGCGGAATTGTCGGTGATGACAGCGCAGATGAAGCTGCGAGTTTTGCTCATCAAAAACATCATCGGGTTCCTATAACACTTTCATGAACAGATGCTGCGCGACAACTTCAATCACTTGCTCGCCACATCTCACTTATACGATGGAATTCACCGGGTTTCACCAACTCACGCTTGCACTCTCTCGACCCTACCTTGCAACTTCGCCTCCCACCTGGAGCCTCCCGTCGCGAAACTTTATTGTGTCGCATGTGGTTGGGCGTCGCATTTACCAATGCATATTCATTCCTAATAGGGATTGCCACCAGTGCGGCGTGCAACTTGTGCGGGTGCGATGACTCTATAGAGCACCTTCTGTGTCGCTGCCAATCTTTTGACACTCAACGACTTACTCTACAAGCTAAAATCAACCTGCTAGATAATAGAGCACTCTCGGAAGAAAAGATGCCTATGCATTCTTGCATGCAAAAACCAGAAACCCTTCTGCACTTCGTGAAGGATTTTAAATTGTATGAACGCTTGTGGCAGTGGAGATTCCTCTGCGATTGACTGTGAATGGCTGACTTATTTTTCTTTTCTTCAGCGTGAACTTCTTTCTAGCCCGAAAGAACGCGTAAAACAAAACGCGTGGCGTCTATCCAATATAAAGACTGCGATGTTAAACTAAATATTTTGCACTTCATGACAGCAGCCTTACGTACATATACAGAAATTTCAATGCATAGATCTCAAGTATAAGGAGGTTTGACCGCCATTTCGCACCGTTTGCCTTTCTTTTTCGGCTTTCTTTGCCAATTTAATCTAACAACTCCTACTCAAATTGCGAACAGCATGCATGCATGCTCGTTTCTGCCACAACACATCGTGGTCTTTTCTGGAGGGTTGTTGAAGCTGCACCGCAACCCGACAATTGTGGAGCAAAGCTGGGTATTTGGGGGCCTATACAACTTCGTTACGCTTGTGAATTGCGCAACTAGACACATATTCGGAGATAGTGAACAGGTCTAGCGCTATATGCACTCTCACCGCGAGTATGTATACTCTGTAGCAGTTGGTATACAGCATGCTCTCTTCCTCTACATGCGTCCTTACGTGCGGAGAACCGCATCTGCACAAATCCACAAGGTGCTGGATGTTTCGCGAGCGGCAGAAGTTGTCCTAGGAGTTTTACCTGTTGGGCTAGTTGGATAAACACACAACGCTTAGAAGAAAGCTGGAAATTGAAACGTGTACACCGAGAAAAAAGCGCTTATTTATAACGGATCCAACTGGATGCAACACATTTCCAGGGCGGTCCCTATACCAGACCAGGAAACCCTGCAAATTACCAGCAGGAGGTTGTTCAGATGCACAGTTGATTTTGTTAACGCTAATGCACCAATGATCAGCAGCACACCAATCTGTTTTGTAGTCAACTAGCGTATATAGTTTGGACAGATGGTGATCGCAATTGGAAAAGTGCATCGTTTCGACAACATTTGCTCACGCAAAATTGGCTGTCTGTGATGATAACGACTGCTCGAAAAATCGTTCGTTAACTGGCGTCGACCTCGCCCTATGCGTAGGCAGGAGATTAGATAGATAGATAGATAGATAGATAGATAGATAGATAGATAGATAGATAGATAGATAGATAGATAGATAGATAGATAGATAGATAGATAGATAGATAGATAGATAGATAGATAGATAGATAGATAGATAGATAGATAGATAGATAGATAGATAGATAGATAGATAGATAGTAAGCGAGTGAGTGGTTGGGAGAATGATGAGGGGAATCTACTGCCACTGACACCCACACAGTATCTTGATATTGCACGGCTTACGTCTGAGTGAACAAAACAGCGCAACATTGCACGAATTCACGAAGAAATAACTTCTTGCTAAGCAATGTTGCCGTCATATGCAATATGGGTTGCAGCAGATCACGTGGTGGTGTCGCTACTTTCCGCGAAAGGGCACAACTGTCGGCGGGCCGACACGCCACACACACACACGTGTCCACCGGCGCACCAGACGCATTGGACACAGTCCTCAGTCCGGTCACCCCTCTTCCTCCTCCCCCTCCTCCCCAAACACACACACACACAAACACACACACGGGCCGTGCGCGGATTCCCGCACACAGTCGCAGTGTTCGCGCCTCCACCATCACAACAGACCCATGGTTGCAAACAACCGCCCCGTGCTATTGCTTTCCATTTTTGCGCGCTGCTGCCACGCTGTACCGAGAGCCACAGCTGAGGAGGTATACGTTTCTCCTGAAGGAATTTTGACAGACAAGGCGGCCACAAGCGTCGCCCGTGACAATGAGACCCCGTCTTGTCGTACGCTTTCTTCCAGTACACCCTCCCCGTTTCTTACTGCATTTTTCCCGAGCTCGCCGTTTCCGAGTCTCACTGGATACACACACACACACGCAGTGCAGACACACCAGCCACCCACGCGCCCGTGCAATTTCAAACTCTGCTGTGGTGCCCACCGGGAAGCGATCGCACAATGCACGGTGGTGGGGAACCCGTCGCACCAGTGGGCCGATGATCACTGGTAGAACTGTGCTGCCGCTGGGGATGCCGTGCGCCGACGCATACAAACAGCGTTGCTCCCGCGGGCGAGACGCGAGAAATGTCCACCCCCGCCAGGCCGAGACAGGTCGAAGAAAAGGAGAAGGGGGAGGGGGCTGCCACGCTTGTGCGCGCGCGCATAGGCACGCTTGTCAAGTCTCAATCAGCGTGTCTAAATATCCTGTGGAGGCCAGCCCCGCGCGCTATACTTCGATAGCTCCGCTTGGCTTCGCCTCGCGTCCCGCGCCGACGGTTTGCAGAAACTGCGGGCCTGCAGTTCCGCGGAGCCTTGCCACGTGCGCGCGAGTCCAGACAGTTCGTCGCCGTCGTTGCGCGACTAAGGAGGACCTGCGAGTTCTTGGTAGGCGAACGCCCTTTGTTGAGACTTAAGAGGTGCCGCGCTAATGGAGAGCTTCAGCTTTAACGCAAACACCGCAAAACGCTTAAGCTTTTGTGGTTTATCGAGTACGCTGCAACGCTGGCAGCGACTTCTTGCGAAGCAGAGTTCAACCAGCGAGCACACTGCACCAACCTGTCGCACAATCTTGGCAAGAAAACCGCGCAAGGGAAACGAGACAAGAAAGGACCAGCCCTGACAAATTGACCCGTTTTTCTCGCGCCGTTTCTTTTTTTCGTCCGTGAAGTAGTACCATCAAGCTCACGGTTCAGACCAATTTTAAGCTACACCATATCACACTACACCGCACGGTGTAAAGCGTTGGTATAGCGACATCATAGTTAACGTGCAGTCCATTGATTATTTTCCTTCGACGACAACACTCGCGCCACACCAAATATTTTCAAACTCGTCGTACTTCCAGAACCGCATCACAACATGTCGTTACCGGCAGTGCTACCGCCTCCCACGGGGGTGCCGGGTAACGCGGTAAACCGTTAGTGGTAAGAAGTTTCCGGACGGGCTAAAACTCGCTGTGGTCACTCACTCAGGTGACGCAACCGTGCATCACGAGAGCCGAATTGCACAAGAAGAAGAAGAAGATGATGATGATCGTGAAGAAGAAGCCCTCCGAAAGTGGTGCACTTACTCCGGAGCAATTACCAGAGGCAACAACGTCATTTCTTTAAGTGGTAGCACCGGCTAAACGCAACTACTCCGTATAAAAATTGTTCAACGAGACATGCTACATGGAAAGCATACGGCAGGGCCGATATAATGTAAGGATTCTTTTGTCGCGATTCTGTTCCTGTCTCATCATCCACCGCTCTCGATAGGCTGATCGCGTGCAGCACCGCTCGCACCACTGAAAAAAAAACGCGAAAAGAAATGGCGTATTGGAATATAATTACGTTAGCCACGAGGGCCCTGAACTGTATATTAACGCGCCTTAATATACGCAGCTGGAAGACGTTGCAAACATCTATCACACACTTCAGTGTGGCTTATACGTTACTCGTTTTTTTAGAATTTTGCCCGCGACGAACTTTCGTCCTTCTTGTGGGCCCTTCCTTGCTCTAACGTTGTGTGCGACCTGCTTTCCTGTCAAGAGATAGGGGGAGACAGCAAGGAGAGGAAGGGCAGAGAGGTCAACGAAAGGAGTGGCCGTTTACTACCCTACACTGCGGGTAAGGAAAAGGGGGGAATAGAAAGAGGAGAAGATGGGAGACAGTGAGCACCGAGCGCACATGGGATGATGCACAGGGACACTGTAAGTGGTCCCGTACACCGGTACACTTCAAGTAGTGGACTATAGTGCACGAATCGCTTTCAAGTTGTGTCTGACAGAAGGGTAGCGGAACCGATGCGTTAAAGGAACTTCGAAACTATTGACGACGACGACAATTGTTGTAGAACGAAATTATTTCGCGAAGGATGCGACTTTTGCAACAGTGAGTGTTTGCTACGTTACACTCGAATCAATACGTGCAGCGTCCACAAGCCGTTAGCGAGAGGTTCAAGACCTCCCCCATGTCCAGACAATATCACGGGTACAATACAAAACAGCCCAAACAGCAATGTACAGTCCATGCAGTACATAATCCACAGAGTATAATTCAAGTATATAACGCAGTTCGGCATATATATATATATATATATATATATGTGTGTGTGTGTGTGTGTGTGTGTGTGTGTGTGTGTGTGTGTGTGTGTGTGTGTGTGTGTGTGTGTGTGTGTGTGAAAGCAACCGCACGCTAAATCTTGGCGTGATGTTGATGTAAATAGCAACGAAGCCTTATACCGCAGGCCAGCATGCCGAACATTATAATAATATACTTTAAGAACACTGAACCACTGGCTTTTTCCTTTTCAATCTTTTCCTCTCTCTTTGTCCTCTTTCCAACCCCTATGTAGTTCCCCCTCCCTAGTGCAGGGTTGAAATTGACCGAAAGGTCGCAGCTGATTAAATTCTCTGCCTTCTCTCTGTCTCCCGTATCTTTCTTCGCAGCATACTACACAGTTGAATGAACCTGAGACGGCTGAAGCCCGGTGTACAATATGTCGGCGAGTACAACCGAAAGTACAACTAGTGGTACAGGGTACCACTACGTTCTAATGGGTTACCAAAAAAATGAGTTTCCGAGTGGTTTCGGCATCTTCCAACAATCGGAGCAACCACCTCTTGGCCACGCGGTATACTCTTGGTGTCAGTTGCTTCTATGTGCTCGCAAATATTCGTCAAACCGGCCATCTGGTTTGACCAGAGGGTAGTTAATCCAGTCTCGAAAACCGGTTATTTGGTTATTCTGATTTCAAGAAACGGATGTTCAGGATATCCGGTTTAAAGAACCGGTTAGCCGGATATTCGGACACGAATATTTGGTGTCGCTGATAGCTCATCCACACTTTCGGTTCTATTGCACGTATAAATATTACAAATGCATTGCAAATATATTAAACAAAGATTACAAAGATACGAAGTGTTCTTTTTCGAAGTTGTAACCCCCCCCCCTGCTTGCACACCCCCGGGCAAAGCGGGGTATCTCTGAATAAAGAATAAGGAATACAAGAAATAAAGGCAGGTAATTTCGGTAGAAATAGAGCAGAACAAATATCAGGCTATCCGAATGTCCGAATACTATTAAACGAAGAGCCAACCGAATAACCGGTGACTCCAGTTATCCGATTTTCAAATTCGAATAACCGTATAACTGGCTCCTGCGCAAAACCGGTTTGATGTTGCTGCACTAGTTGCCTCATCGTGTCATTTTCCGCGTCCTATACACAGGCGCGTGGTATCGGTCGCGGCTTCGCACTTTGGGAAACCATTCGATCGGACGTATCCGACTAATCGCACCAGCAACCGTATCCAGAAAGTTTCCACGAGGTTGTAGCAACGATTTTTGTTTTTAGCCGCCGCCCAAATTCAATAAAAGAAATGACTTCTCAGACTGATGGTACACACCCACTGGAATTTGGTGAAAAATCTAACGAAAATTTGCTGGAAGCTTGCTGGGTGCGTTGTCGGTACGGCTTTTTGTCGCGTATACGGCAATTCCTCCGCGTAAACCTCGCGCACATCTCCTTGTTTCGAGCTTCACTTCTCGGGGTCGGAACGCGCGCGAGACAACACAATACGGGAAGACCACGAGTGGACTCGAAGTCGGGGGCCGCACCGCCATCAAGAGGCACTCTGCAAGAGGGACACCACGCCGAAAGAATCGCACGGCCGTCCTCTCCAATACACAGTAGGGCCAGGCCAGGCGAAATCTCAAAGGCGGTCCCGTTCTCGCCACCCGCACGAGGCGGCAGCAGCCCAGGGCGTCCCCGCTCGCCTGTTTGCCCAAGGGCTGATCCCGGATTAACTCGCGCGTTTCTCGCGCGATTAACGGTTTCCGCCATAACCGCCGACGTCACTGCTGCGAGCGCGCTGCAGACACGCGGAGCGGTTAGGTGGGAAAGACAGGACGCGCAGGAGGAGGAGGCAGTGTTGTACAGCTTTCACCCCGTAAGAAAACAGCCACGCGCACACGGCTGGCCGAGATTTCCGAAAACTCTCAGCGGCCCCGCGGGCTGCTTGACTGTCGACGCAATGCGACGTTGATACAGGCGCGCTTGCACAAGCACACACACGCGCACACACGCACAGAGCACGCCGCGGGCGTTGGCCGGGGAGCGCGCCGGGTGCCCGCGCGATCTCAGTGGGGGGCGAACGCAGCGCCGCTGCTGGATGCTTCGCGCACTTTTGGTTGGTGCGGGCGGGCGTGCCGTAGCTGGCCGCTGGCTGATAGAGCGCGGGAGACGCTGCCGCAGGGTTTGTTGGTCCTGACTCATCATCCACAACAGTTGGCGAACAACTCTTAAAGTGCTTTACCATGGAGCAGCGCGTACCGCCGAGTGCCGCGCAGAGATTAGGAGCGTGTCTTTCTTTCCTTCTTTCTTTTTTTTTTTTACAGCTGTTCGTGCACTTACGCCCGGGCTCCGCTGTCAGTGTCTATCGCCAAGCGTTCGTCGCAGCTCGCACCGTTAAATTATAGTGACTATACTAGAGAGAATGGCGAGTTTTGTGAGTAATGTGCTGCCTTTACGTGCGCCTAACGTGTCGACGACTTTTGATCACCCCAGAAACGAAACGCGAGCATGCTCGCACGTGGAGCTTGCGCGGATCTACATGGGGGATGTTCTCACCCCCCCTCCCATAAAATTTATTATTATTATTATTATTATTATTATTATTATTATTATTATTATTATTATGACTATGTGCTGTGTTGTGGCGCAAGGGCCAGATGAAGCCAAAGAGAGCCAAGCGAGTGGTCATAATTTGTCAAGATAAAAAAGAATCGCTAATGACGATGTGACATGGCTGTAAAAGAGCCTAAAATCATTCGCTATATAATGCGTAATATACATATGCATTAAAGACTGCAATGCGCGTGAACTATCAGTCCGCGATGCATTACCAGCGTAATAATTGCAGAGTTGCAATTAGTGTGATAGTTTTCAAGCGACGGTGTCCTGCAGCGTGTGGCAACATGGTCGGTACCGAATCTTAGCCAGAGAAACGTCAGCAACGTATAGTCTGGATCGCAGCCCCAGAAGCGGCCGCACGACCAAGCCGTCGGAAGGCGTAGCCGGACGCCGGCAGAGCCGGTACAGCGTCCGGATATAGCGAAGTATATAGCGATATAGCGAAGTAGTAGGATATACTCGGATATAGCGAAGTATTCGACAGTGCTCGGGCAAAACAAAGGCAATGCAGCGGATATATATAGGTGAAGCGATAGCAAACTCTACAGTCGATATCGGCCATTACCCCACTATGACGCATCGGACTTTCACGGGCTGTATTCTATGATTATTGCGACAGCAATTATATGGATACTCCAAGCTCATTTCTGGCGTCGGCGTGAGCTTCCGTATAAAGTCCAAGGGCGATAACACCGTCTTCGCGCACCGCTTTATGTGCGAGTGAAACGTGCGAGGAGAGATGACGATCGCGGCTCCATTTTGCCCGCGTGAAAGGGACGAAAGCGGTGAGGAAGCTCGCCGTCTCCTGTGACGCGCGAGCTGCCGACGTTGCGAGGTGCAGGGGGCGAGGGGGGGGGGGGCGTTATACTCCAGCTGCAACTGCGCATGTGACAGCTGCGCGCGGTAGTGCGGCCTATCTTGAGAGCGATCTGCGTTCGGGGCCGAGTCTAGGTGCGTCGGCGGCTCGTAGCTTTGCGTGTGCTGTGCTCTCGGCGCTCACTTCGCGTTGAAGCGATAGAAAGCACGAAGATCACTTCGCTCGCTGCTGCTGCCGCGTTTCCCCAGGCCAGCGTATTAACAGCGCGCGTCCGCGGTGATCGAGTGTGGTGTGTTCGTGTTTGCTGTGCGCGTTGACACCATGCTTGTTAATTTAGCTAGCAAACGAATGTTTGCAAGTTGATACGGCCGATTAAACTACTAGCCTTACTTCGTACGGCTGTCTTCTAATTTGCTATCGTAATCGATGCTTCACATTTCTGGCGGAACTCACTTTTTTCTGTAGTTTGCATACATCTGCAACGCTTTTGTCTCTCTCTCCCTCTCTTTGCATAAATTCGTTCTCTCTATCGCGGGATGCGCCTGCTGTCGCTTTCTGACTTGCAGCGACGGCTAGACAACATTATGCGAACACTGTCATGATGCGCCAGAAAATCATACGATTTGTGCGCTGGGCATCAAATATGGGACAGTGCCTGCGCGCTATGTTCAGAGGGCGCTTCTACTATCAAGGGAAAAGAGAATGCAGTGTGCGTTTCACTAACCCGACCAAGTGTTGTCACGTTTTTGGTTAAAAGGATCATCCGACGTACCATACCACGACCAATCGTAGACGTCATGTGCCTCATGTCCTCCTGCATGTAAAAAAAAAGAATGTCCTAGAGGTTCTTTTCTTCAAAACAAGGCCGACAATAAAAAAAAAACTTTTCATAGCACGCTTACTTTTGCAGCTTTGTTTTCATTATGAAAACGTGACAGCACATGGTTTTAGATAAAACATTATGACATCATAAGCAACGCGTCTCCTCCGTGATTACTGCGAGATTATACCGGCTGCGGCGGTCGGGAATCGAACCTGCTACCTCGATGCTTAACAGTAGAACGCATATATAGCCACTGAGCCGTTCACGGTGAGTGTTTTCTTCGCTCGGCACACACACTGTTACTCTGAAAGAACCACTGAAACCAAGATTTCAGACTCGAGATGTTTGTGTTGGGTTCTCCTGTATACATTGGTACATCTGACGGAGGATTAATGGCGAACGAGGCGTAGAACATATATTTATCATATGGTTTTAAAGCAAGCGGGAATGCTCATCTGAGTTGGCAGCACCTCGCGACATCGTCATCAACATGACGCGTTTAGTGACTGCTCGGCCCCTCTGTGACGTCAGGGCTTGTTCGTCTGCTCGCAGGAGACACTGCGGCACGACCATCCGGGGTCCCACTTGTACCAACTACAGCGTGCAACCGATTTACAAGTTTCGACAGGATGTGACTTTGGATCGTACGACGCACGAACAACAAACTCGCTCAGACTGATTGACATCTGCAATATGGAGCGACGCCGGCAGCGGGCAGCTACAGCCGAGACTTTCGCATCTATCGCCGCTCAGAGAGGCATAAAAAATACTAAAAATAGAATGCAGTTTAATTGTTTCATGCACAAATTAGTATCTAATAGAAAAAGTTATATTGAAAGTGCACCTGTTCTGCAAATCAGTGCCCAGTATTAAAACATGGGCATGATCGCCTCGCAGACGGGCAGCACATGACCACCGTGTCTCAGCGAGGCTCGGCTTCTGCAGCTGCAGACGAATTCTGCAACTGCGAGCTGCTCAACGTCCCCGGTTTTTGAGCGCACGAGATCACGTGTCCGATCAGCTTCTTATGGTTCTGGCGCGCGTTTTGAACTGGCGTTAAAATTCATCATAATTAACGACGCTAGCATTAATTACATGCCACGTATGAACATTTATGGTTGCATTACCTGGTTATCAGATGCAGAGCTACAGATATGCACTCATCAAAACATAAAAGTCACAAACAAAAAGGCTGACTGTCAGTGGTCCTCTAACGGCCCACAAGGCAAACATATTGCACCAGATAATGAAAGAAACATTTGCTTGTGATAGATCGCTTTGCGAAGGTCTAATTTAATTTAGCGTTGTAATTTAGCTACTCTCTAAAGGCCACTTATGGTCAGAAAGGCGTTAATATGCACTCCTGCGGGTAATACGAAACGCGTGGCTCCGAGTCGTCACGGCGCAACAACCACCCAGCGGTCCGCGATGGGCTGCCAGTTCTCGGTTGGGATAGGGGGTGACGCGAGTATACCAAAAGGGCGTCCGGACGACTTGAAAGGAAAGTTTGGAAAGAAAGGGCATCCCCCCCCGACAAAAAAAAGAGGAAAAAGAAGAAGGGGAGATTGGCAAACACGCGGGTCCGCTCAACGCACAGCTGCATGCAAACGACCCCCTTCCTGTCACCGAACCCCCAACCCTCCTCGCCGCATCTTTCGCTGTTTTCTTTTCTGCTTCTATGCTTGCTTGTTTAGCTCTGCACGTGTTGGAGGCGAATGATCGCCCATCGCGGTTTAGAAGAGGACTCGCTTTATACGACGCGCTGTTTCGGATAAGGGGATATTGGCAGGTTGTAGTTGGCTGACCACTGTCGCAGTACAAATAGTGGCCCTTCTGTAGACCTAAAAAAAACTTTTGCCGAATCTAGTTAGCAAGACGTCATTCGGTTTCCTGCGCTGGTTTCTGCGCGAAAGGTAGCATAAAGATGGAGTCGCTCGTTCTTGTTGTGTGCGTTGGCTTGGGTAAGGTAACGACGCACAGTAAATCCGAATGACTTCTGTAGACACGCTGATCAACACAGAGACAAACGCACACGCTTGTCTTTGTTCTATGTTTGTCGCTGTGTCTAGATGATGTGCTGCATCCATGTGTACAAGAGCTGTTTCGGCGATTCGATGTGTTGTACCGGCGCCAGAATCGTAGCCAATGACAACTGTGACATGTGCTGCATGAGCTGTGTGTGGGAGACGCTTGAGCTGAACCGGTGGGAGGGGAGGGGAAAATAATAACAGTCTTTCTTCGTTAAATTTGTTAATATCAACGTGAACCACGATAAAGAGGGGGGGGGAAAGGCTAGAAAAGGAAGAAATTGATGAAGTCTGTCCGCGGCCGAAACGGTAACAGCAGCGCTTAAGGAATTCAGCGAACATTGGATTCATACGGATCAGCGAACATCGAAAGACGATATCTGTGGAAATGGAAAAGGCACCAGATCGGCCGTGGTACACGCCACAGGGAACGTGGTTGCCGGAAACGTTATTGGGGAACCAACGGCGGCCCGTTTCGAGCAGAGGGAGGCGGTAAGCGGACGCAAAAGCACCGCTCCACGGAGTGAAACGCAGCAAACTCTCTGTATAACCATTCCACAATTGGGAAGTGGCTGGTTAGAAGGCGTGTTTAGGCTAAGATTGTTGGAGACAATGGAGAAGCGCACAATAAATAAAGTGCAGTTCATCACGGTGCAATGGACCGATAAATCGGAACGCATGGGCAACAAGCCCAGGAGGTCTCCCTTGACGCGCTCCAGATGAACGCTCCGCACTGATCATGCGAATGGTTCACAGTCAACGTTTTGAGAACAGTCTCAAGCGCTCTGGAAAGCTGTTTCAAAGCCGGTTTCGCAAAGCCCGAAATCTCAATCCCGTTGTCACAAGTGCGGTATCGCAAGCTTGGCAACATAGTTTCACAAGCTCCGGTTCCGCCAAATCGGCGTCACAAACCCATTTTCCCATCTTCACAAGGTCATCTCGTCCGGAAAACAACATGTTGCTGGGCTAGTTGATGCACGATGGTAAGTAACTATATAGATTCAAGCACTAAACATAAAACCATAAACTAATGAACACATAAACTGGACGGGCACTATTCTCCAGCTCCAGAAGCTTAATTTCGCAAATCCGGTTCCAAATCTTCAGTACCAAAAGTCCATTTCCAAAAGTCAATTTCCAGAAGTCCAGTTCCAAAAGTCCAGTTCCAAAAGTCCAGTTCCAAAAGTCCAGTTCCAAAAGTCCAGTTCCAGAAGTCCAGTTCCAAAAGTCCAGTTCCAAAAGTCCAGTTCCAAAAGTCATATTCCAAAAGTCATATTCCTAAAGTCCAATGCCAAAAGTCCAGTTTCAAAAGCCAAGTTTCAAAAGTCAAGTTTCAAAAGCCCGACATCACAAACCCAGTATCCCGAATCCATTTAGAAAGGCATTCAAGCACATCAGTGCTCAACAATATATGGCGACGCAGACGCTCACTTTGATGGCTAAATGCATTCGCGGTTTCAACATCAAACTGGTTTATCACGCGACGAACGACAACTTGCATACAAACTCGCGAACCGGAGAACAACGCCGCGAAGAAATGTAGCGTGCATATATCATACATAATCGTTATCTCCAAGAGCCACGGTATACGGCTCTTGCACTCGAACGCAGCGAGTTGTAAGCATGTAACAACATCGAGCAACTTTCCCACACTGTTCCCGTGCCTCTCCCCCCCATCCCCCCATACTACACATACTCCGGCAGCCACACTGCTCGCATTATCCGCGAATAATAAGTATGAATAACCAAATAAGCGCGAAGCGGCGTGCTAGCTAGTCCTGCAGCAAGGGTCGCAGAATGCCCCCCCTCTTTGCTGCGGGCAATAGAATTTCATGCGCGGGTATCGTGTTTCGCGCAGCGAAGTTTGTGTGTGCATTTCAATGAGGCTGCAAAAAAAGAGAAAGAAAGTGGACAGGAAGGGGGAGGGAGGATTGTTAAAGGGCGCCATTTTGACGCCACGCGGTCACGTGCAAGCTCTTTTCAACGCGACCCGATGGAGCTCATCCTCGCACGGCGTGAATCGAGAGCCCAGGGTGACATACACAGTATAACACGCAGGTTTTATACGAACTAGTTTAAAATATGGCTTGGCGCATTGCCGCTGCTTCATTGTCGCTCAAATTTCGCAAATACATCGTATTTCTTCGTTCTCCCCATAGTTTAATTAAATGTTGCATCCTGGCTTGCTTGTTTCCAAGTTTCTATTTATTGGCGCGATAAAAAGGTACTGTTGAGGCAGCTATAGGCATTGTTTCAGGCAGAGGTTAGCGTTTTATCCATATGCTGGTATACACGCTTACACATGATTGATGCTCTTGGAAGCGTTATCGGAAGTGGCTCTGACAGTGAGCAAATCATCTGCCTGTTTTTCCTTATCTATCTTTACGCCTTTATCTTTTCCCAAGCGCAGGGTAGCCAACCGGGCTGTCATGGTTGAGACTTTGCTTCTTCACAGCCTCTCACTTTTGTACTGTTGTACAATTAACGTGTACTGTACATGTAACATACTGTGCCCATATAACATACCCATTTGACATGCTTGGAATAGATAGTATATAACATACATACATGCTGCCTTATATATATTTATATGACATGCACTCTTCTAATAACGGATTACACAGCATGTTCTAGTTCAATCACACACACACACAAAAAGAAATTCCAAGCCACCGTTGCATGGGTTTCCCGCCACGCGAAGTAACTGCTACAGCAGAGAGATCAGCTGGTTTCGATCGCACGTCGGTGATATAAAAATCGGACGAATTTGACAAGCAATGATGTCAAATGTACAGAATACGCTGCATGCATAGTGGTAATGGAATGGACTAAATCCGGCACAGAAGAAGCTATTTGACGTGCGGACGAAGCATCGCTGCCCAGCTGATTTTGCATTGCACATCCATCACCGCGCGACAGCCAGGGTGTCAATACCGACGAGGTTTTTAAACCTCCTTACATTTGATCGACACCCCGGCTGCTGCGGATGTTTGACCAAGGAGCCACTTTAGTAATTAAACCTCCTGGGGCAAACTCGCAATCTCGTGTTCTGTGATGCACGGGGGATCTCAATTGCGGCCCAGTACAACGCGAGGGCTGTGAAAAGTGGACGGCTTTGGTTGACAAATTTCGACCGCGCGGCGTTCTACATCGCGCACCCAAAGTTTTACGCACGAACATTTCTTGCATTCTACTCCAACTGGAACGCAGCCGCCGATGTCGGGAACTCAACCCGCGACCTCGTGACCAGCATCTCACGTTCAGTAGCGTACAACAGATCAGCCGAGCCACAGCGGTGAACGGTCACTAAAAAAACATTGTCAGATATAGAGTGAAAAAAATGGAAAACACAATGGCAAAGGGGAATCCCCGGACGGTTGGACGCCCGGTGGGACATAGCCGACCGCTGGCGAAACAATCGGCAACCCCACCGAGCACCCCCCGCTCGCGCGCGCCCACACATCCCGTTGCGGTGCGAATGCTAATTGTCCGATCGCGCGCCGCGCCGCGTCCAGCGAGCTAGTTTGACCGTAGCTGCGTCATGGCTGCAGCCTCGTGCGAGGCGCGCGCCACGACCGGCAGCCACTACTACGCCGGGACGCACTCTTGGCAAGGGGGGGGGGGGGATGCACCGGACATGCCTGCAGCAACCAGCGAGTGGATCGTCGGACGTTCCCACATGACGCCGATCTCCTGCCTGCCTGCTCCTACAGATGCAACGGCAACGGGCTCGCGGAGCGCAACCAGATTGGGAAGGAGACCCACTTCGGTCAGTTGCGAGCGTTGGAAGGACGCCCAACCGAGCCCTCCCCCCCCTTCTGTCCCTCCTTTCCGCATCGACAGGAGGACCCGCTGAGCCGCCGTGCTCTCTTTATTTTCTTCGGTGTGCGTGCGTTGGCTTCTTGTTCGCGAAGCAGGGGTAACCCCGGAATGACGGGCGTTTTGCGTTTCGTAATGCATTGCCCCCGCCGAGCGGCGGTTATTTACGGCGTCCTCCTCTCCCGCGCTCCGTCGCTTCTCGTTGCTTCATGCCTGTTGCGTGCATCACGCGGCGTTTCGTCGACGTTCCTTGCCTTCGCTGCTCGAGCGAGATTGCGCGAAGCCGCTTGCGGGGCTACTGATATGGAAAACAAACGATACCGTTGCACCCATTTGCGGGCGCCACAGCGTCTCCTAACAACAATGCTAGATGGAGCTCCGGCGCTGCGATTGGCGCTGGTACCGCCTGGGCATAGCGGTGCAAGGTAAATATAGAAGTTCGAAAATAGACAAGAAATATTAACAATATTCATGCAAAATACTATAGAATGAAACACACACGCGCACACACATGTATAACATGATTAACTCAAGCAGGATAGGCGACTACTTGTAACCACGCCATTTCAGTGAGGATGCCAATAAATCAACGTCACCATCGGTCAGCTACCTTATCTATAGGGACTTCATCGGGAACTCACCTAGGGACCTTATCTACCTTATCTAGGGACTTCATCAGGAACAGCGGGAATTATAGCCATTACATGTATCTGTCTAATCTTACATCGGCGACTCAAGTGCACACTCTCGTCCTTCTCCCACTCTCACTCTTTTCCCTTCCGTTTTCAGATCCCCCAGTGCACGCAGGGTCCTTACCTACCTTATCTAGGGACTTTATCAGGAACAACGGGAATTATAGCCATTACATGTATCTGTCTAATCTTACATCGGCGATTCAAGTGCACATTCTCGACCTTCTCCCACTCTCACTCTTTTTCCTTCCGTTTTCAGATCCCCCAGTGCACGCAGGGTCGCCAACCGGGATCAGTTTTGGTTAACCTCCCTACCTTTCATTTATATCATTATGTCTACTATACTGTCTAATCTTCGTACTCGTGGCATTAGACGTTATTGTGGCGTCCTTTATTACGCTTTATCTTTCTAAATTTCAGAGTAGTCATGTATAGTTTTCTAAACGCAGCGATAAGGCAATACGTTTGTGCGCACATTGCATGACCATCGCGAATTGGCGCATTTAGAAGGCAATTTTTTTTTCAAGCTTTACCAAAATGTAAAATCACAAAGCCGTTACAAGCCAAAAAGGACGAGGTCCAGGGAAACCTCCGTATACTGTATAAGCATTGTTCCCACACTCAAAATATTATAGCCTTAAAAGCGAAAAAAAGGTGTAAATTCATCTATACCAAATACCTAAACTCTTAAAAAATTTTACAGACTTTGGGGCTTATCTCGTCGAACAATGATAACCGTCATCTGTCTTGCCCGTATTTCCTTTCTTCAACGCTGCGAGCCCGGTACTTCCAGGTCACGAACGGCTTGCGCGTTATCAGCGTGACACAGCATTCTCGACAGGGAAATTATACGGAGTACGCACGTGACGTCACCGAATGCCATTTTGTTGTCCTGTTCATAGCCTCCACTGTGCTGCTGGAGACAAGCACATGGAGCCAAAGCTAAGCTTTGCGCCGTGCTGGCTGTGCAACAATATGGCGGCTTCGATGACGTCAGTGAATAACCCCTATAGCGAGCGACGAGTTTTCAAGAAAGTAGACGCAAGCAAGACTGATGACGATTATCGTTGTTCGGCAAGGTACGACCCAAGGGGTATACAGATTTGTTTAAGAGCGTACACTTTCAAAAAAGTTTACACCTTCTGGAGTGTATATTTGCCACACAACGATAATCGTCATCTGTCTTGCCCGTATTTCCTTTCCATAAAACGCTGCGCTCTTTACTTTCCTATCGAGAATGCTCTGTCATGCTGATAACGCGCATCCGTTCGTGACTTGGAAGTACCGGGCTGGAAGCGTTAAAAAAGGAAATGCGGACAACACAGATGACCATTATCGTTGTGTGGTAAATATACACCCCAAAGGATGCAACTGTTTCTAGAGTGTATGAGTGTATACACCCAAAGGGTGTAAGGATGAGAGTTGTACACCGATTTACCGCGTTATTCACGTTTAAGGGTGTAAATTATTTAAGAGTGTGTGCTGGCGATGTAAACACTATCGTCAGAGTTCTCTCTACTCGTAATTTTTGTGCGAAACCCTGTGGCAGGAGCGAGGGAGCGATCACTCGAGTCTCGCCTGATCTCGATGCCGACGATACCCAGCTTGAAAAAGGGGAGATGGCGAGCCGGTGGCGGTGGTGACGTCGAGTGGGGCGACATTCGCGACAAGGCGACGCAGCCGCCGAGGGGGATACTGCCTTCGCAGCGAGAAATTATGACCGGGTAGGGGTCAGACAGCCGCACAATCGTTATTATTCATTTTTATAACCTTTATTCTCACTGCCTCACGTGATTTATCCTCCCGTACTTTGTTCTTAGTTTATATGCTGTGTTTTTGGTTTCATGTTACGAGGTTTTTCTTTGTAGTGCCTTCTCTCTCCTTTTCTCCCCTCTCGCATCCTTTTTAGCCTGGCGTGTTAGGTAATGTTCAGCGCCTTTCTATCCTGCTCTTTTTTTTCCTCCTAGGGTCTCGTTTGCTACTGCCCCTAAGTATTGTTGTTCAACCCATTCCTGTTGTTGCTGTTATAACTCTCTTCAGAGCAATCGTACCTCCCCCTCCCCCTTCCTTTCCTTTTCTTTAGCACGTGTTAGCAAATGGTCATGACGGCGGAACATTCCAGTGAATTAGAAGTGACGAAATGCAGACACCATAAATTGTTATGGCGCGCCGACGAAAAGTCAGTTGCGACCGTACAGCGTGAACAAAAGAGGTTGAAACAACCGTTTGAAGAAAAAAAAGCGAGAAAGAAGAGTGACATGTGTTTCAACATGTACGATCTTCATTCATAATACGGAAGCAGAAGGCAACCCCGAGAGAACGGCACTGAGTAAGCCTGATTAGCATATAACGCTAGGGGGAAATGTTTCTGTGGCTCGTGCAGTTGTCAGCGTCCAGAACACAATGGGCGACAGCTTTGTTAAGTGCGGCAACCTAGCTGAGTGTAGAAACGACGGCGCGTTTCGTAATGTGCGACACCCGTCACGTGAATAACCAAGTTCCGGGTCAAATGCGTTCGCCCCCTCCGCGGCGTATGCACAGCCTTATTGCATGTCGGCTGAACGTTTCTTGCGCGATACAAAGGCGATTTCCAAAGGCAACCAGAAGAAAAAAAATAATGAGAGCATCGGTCAGCGCAACCGTCGTCCCGCATGCAGCAGTAGTTCCACTTCTTTGCATTGCTCTTATGGTTGTGCGTCCATGGGTGTCGAAAAGGTGCGCATTGGAAACGTAAAATATCATTGGCCTTCACTGCACGTGTATAGAGTACGCAGCGTTCCAAAAAAAGAGAAACGCCAACGCTGAACGCTCATGGATTTCTTATATATAATTTTTAAGCTCGGAATTCTTAAAAATCGCCTGTGACCCAGGTCGACAGCGTAATTCTTGTCCTTGAGCTCGATTTTTCGAAGAGGAGGGCATTACTTCCACTTCAAAATCGAAACACATTTTCAACTACTAAAAAAAATTCAGTAACTGCCTAGTTGATTACTTTCCGTCAGCACATATTGCAATTTACGAATTCTGCGACGGGCGATTCCTAAAAATTCCGTAAAACTTAAACATGATCACCCCGTACATACGATGCCCTTATGATTATGTATAGCGCAAGGTCTTCGTTTCTTTAAGGCCAAGCAGTGATCCATAGACTTCCTATATTGGGTTCTTTATATATAAGGTGGATATATATATAGGCATAAATATACATTGCTAAGCGGACTATATATAGCGATATTGCGCATCAGAGAAAATCGCGAAGCATTCGCGGGAGCTTGCGCAGCATTTGCGCAACACTGGAGGAAACTGGTAAAAGACCGAAGCGATTCAAAAAAGATTCGCACAGCATACTGCGCAGCGCAGGCGGAATTTCATTTCTCTCCGCCGCAAATATAAACGAGTCGGATGGAATCATCGGAGTCTGCTCGTTCGTTTGCTCGTTACTTTTTTTTTTCTCGCGAGGGCTACACGCGGGTATATACCGAGCAGCACTGACAACACGATCGCTTGCAGGGAGCGTGTTGTTACCTCCCCCCCCCCCCCCCCCCTCTGCTAGGACCGTCGAAGAATAATGCTCGACCGGCCTGCACGGCCGAGGAAAACGTGACAAATAATGTCCACCTGGCCGAATGTGTCGTCGCCGACCGGTACACAGGGACCGCGGCGAGGGCTCTCCCGCTGGGGCGAAGAACCCCGAAAAAGAAAGGCCCGGCTGCTCCCGCGCTTGACTAATGTGTCGGCAGTCCCTATTAGAGTGGCTTATAGCTCGCCGCCACTGCCGACGACGACGATATATATGCGAGGAGCAGTTCGGCGCGGTGTGGGTCCGGCGGCGGAACGATTCTTCTCGGGGCGTATCAAGCATCGCGATGGCAAGCACGCAGAAGGCGACGCGTTGGTCTTGAGCGGGTGCACTCTTATACGCGGGGACGGCCGCTTGCTTTCTCTGCGCGTGCAAGGCGCGTGTTCGTGCGAGAGTGCGGGCATGCCTAAGTGTCGCAGGTTCGTATAGGTTGCCTACAACGTATTATCTGTAACCTCTACGGTTATACGGTGGGTGCGCCTTGGAACCTCTGGTCGCTAAAGCCATACGGCCTTCCCGTTTGTTGGGAACCTTCTGTTATGAGTACACTGAATGTTTGTGTCTGCGGTGTGTATCTGTGTGTGTGTCTCAGTCTGTAGCGTGCGTCTGCGTGCGTCTGTATAGTGAACGCATGTGTGTGCGCATGCGCGTATTTTTTTTCTGTCGCCAGTAGCGATTACACATTTCTTGCGATGCCCCTAAGCACCAAAAGTGCGACCAAAAATTTATGCAAGCCTGCTTCCCGTCGAAACCACTTCCTTAACGCGGGACACGCACAGTTGCAGCAACTGCGCATATCGGCAAAGAACGTGTTGCGTAACGCCTTTCATGGACAGAACTCGTTTACATAAATGTGCGCCACTGAAAGGTCGAGCACGAAAAAGAATCAGAAAACATGCAAACCAACAAACATGCGTCTCCATTCGAAGCCGTGTGTCATTTTCAGTCCTTACTCAATTTGGCAAACAATGCCTCACTTTTCTCTCCCCCCTCCCAAAAGAAAACGAGAGAGAAAGAGGACCCAGAGAAGATGAAATGCCACGAAATTGAGTAACTTAGAAACAATAACGGCAGTAAAAGAAAGGAGGAAAAAAGGAACTGAGTCACCGAGGTTACAACTGCGTAACTATGGAAAGTAAATAACACGATTATCTAAACTTAATCTGCTACATTACCTGAAGCGGCAAATATGATGCGTTGCTTTGCAGCTTCCTTTAAATGGCTAGTTCGCCTCGGCGAGGCTTGCGTAAGTTCCGCTCACAAATCAGCGGTATAATTCAGAGTGGTTTAATATGTCTGCTTCGGGAGTAATTAATTCCCTCGACAGTATTGTAGCGTCTGACTTCATTGAGAAGCTATAGATTTGTAAACTCGTTACTTATTCTTGCTTTCTTCTTTACTTGTGCACTGCTAACACTCTTACCGTTAGGGCCTTACAAAATTTTATAGAGGACGACAACGGAGCTCTAACTAGACGTGCGATGACAAAAGACGTAGTTGAAAACTATGTAATCATTCCGACAGCCTTGGGCGCACAGAAATATCCGACAGGAGAGTTTCACATCTCTGCCTGTGAAATTCTCTTATCGGATATTACTGTGCGCCCTAGGTTGTCAGAATAATTACATAATTTTCAACTACGTCTCTTGTCCTCGCACGTCTAGTTGGAGCTCCGTTGTCGTCCTCTATAAACTTTTGTAATGCCCTAAAGGTAAGGGTGTAATGCCCTAACGGTAAGGGTAACAGTGCGACAAGAAAGCACCCTTAAGGGTGTAAACGTTTTCCCAGGGTGAGGAGAAATATGGGAAAATTTCGTGAGGAAGAAACAATGTTGAGGGCGTATTAGTAGAAGAACTGCTCCCGACAGCTTGTGGAGTATTTTTTTAACGCAGCTACCATAGTTAAAATCGGCCACGTAACCGCCAAGCAAAACGTTTTACTCCTTTGTTTGCACGTATTTAGGTAGAAGCTACGCAGGACATGTTTCGCTCGAGATAGTGAACGGGAACTTCAGCGCATACAGATCCGGCATACCAACTACACTGTAACATAATTTACACCCTTAAAACAGAGTGAAGGTGAAAATCGGTGTTTAACTCCCACCCTTACACACCAAAAAGGAGTGTAATGATGAGAGTTGCTGGCCAGCTTACACCCTTATTCAATTTAGGGTGCAAACTGCCCTACAGTGTAGGCGTGATTTACCCTGTTTACCCGACGAACGTACAGTAGACCCTTTTGGAAAATGCAAGCTTGCTTGCGCGCAATTGCACGTTGCCCAAAATATGGCCGCATCGCAGGAATATAAAAGGTATTGTCAGGTTGGCCGAATTGGAAAGCACAGCAATTGTTAGGCTAAAGTAGCGCTTAAATTAGCACAGGTAACCACGTCTTCGGAACACGGTCATCTATTTATTAGCATCTGTCTCAAGTGGAGGTGTATGCCCAAACTTCAAAACCGCGGTGCTTGACACAAAGGAAAGCCCACCCCGCGTGCAGGTCAACAAACGTCTCGGGTGCGTTGAATCTAATTTTCTTCCCTATAGTACAGCTTCGACAGAGCGGAAAGAATCGACTCCTACCGTCCACTTTTTTTTTTCTGCCCGAATAATAACAGTTCGAACTAAACAAAAGGGAGAGAGAGAGAGAGAAGAGCGCGCTAAACATTCCGCGGAATGCGACTGTACGAGCGCGCAGAATGGAAACGGGGGCAACGGCCCGGAATTCTTGCTCCAAAGCACGTGGAATTCGGCGATGTACACCCACCCAAACACAACCAGCGCGGTCGTCCTCATCCCCCCCCCTCCCCACCTTTACGCCTCCGCGCGGTTGAATCGGACGCACACGGTCGCAGGTGGAGGATCTTCCTTCGCATACCGCGCCCATGCAAGCGCGGCAAGCACCCCACCGCCACGTGTTCGAACAGCAGCAGCAAAAAGACCCGTGACGCGCGGCGGTCGCGCCGCTGTTGACCAGAACGAACGCCGTCGTACCGTCGTCGTTCTAGGTCCCGTTGTTGCGTCCGCCCCCCTCTCTCTTCCCTCCTCCTCCTCGGTAAACCCAGCACGCCCCCTCATCACAACCATCTCCCACCCCTCTCCCCCTCCCTATGCCCCTGGTCCGCGCAGCACCTGCGTTACACGACACACTGGGGCGGCCCCCCTGCAGCGAGCTGGGGGTGGCGGTGGTGGTGGGGGGGTGCGTGCGACCAGTACCAACTTCGAAGCAGAGATGTCCCCTAGCTATGCTTAGGGCCGTGATGGCGGTGGCGGCACGCGGGGCAATCTTGCGCATCCACGCAAGCGCCTGACAACTGCGGCGCGATGCCCCTCTGCCTCCCCCTGCTCCCCCCCCCCTCCTCCACCGACCAACATCTCGCTGCCGGCAGCGAATGTAGCGGTGGAGCGGCATTGTCTCGCGCGACTGGCGGTGCCTTTGAGGTGGCCTTATCGCGGGACCCACTGCCGCGCCGGACCGGCTCTCTCCGGCGGCGACGGCGCGCGGGGCCCTGATGGAAGATCCGCGCGCCAAGCCAAGCCCGGCCGCGGCGGCGGCTGCATCGATCGGCCTTCTTGCCTCCCCCCCCCCCCCCCCCTCGAAGTGGCTGGCCGCGATGCCGAGCAGGCGCGCCCCTTCCGAGAGAGTTGCGTCGCCGCAGCGACGTACGACCGAGGCAGGGGGCGAGCGCGTACGACTTGCGTATTGCCGTGTCGCTTGGCTTGGCCCGACGCCTGCTGCATCGCATCGCATCGGCGGCCGACCGAACGACGACGACCACGCGAAGCGAAGCCGCCGCACCGTTTTCACTCGAAGCGAGAGTCGGCGACCTTCGCGACTCGGGGGCTCCTCACCGCACAGGCTGTGGGACTGGCAGTGAACAAACACGGTGCGGCCGTGGACGCATTCGACGCACCCTGACAAAAAGTTTGCTCAATAGATAGACCGGAATAAGCGAGAGCTGGGCGGGGTGGCCGGCGAAGAAAGTCGATCCTATATATATATATATATATATATATTTATTTCTCGTGTGTCCTATATGTATTTCTTTCTCTTGTGTCTTTCACGTGTTTGGTTTATTAGCGCGGGAAATACTAATTTAAAAAATTATCTAGAACGGTACTACGCGGAGACGAGAGCCTGTGAACTACGGTCTAACACTTTGTCAAGACTTCCCACAAAAAAAGAAGAGAAAAAATAAAGAAAAACCGTTCCGAAAGTGAACGGACCACAATAAGCGAAATCGATTAAGACACACTTCGTAAACACTTTTGCACACGAACTATACCTTAGACTTTATATAGCCCCGAACACATTTCTACAGGAAGCCAAGCTATAGTCCACAAGTAGTCCAGAGACTGTATATATAAATTCATATTTTATATGGGATCGGCAACTTGGTGCGCACCGGCTTCGGCCAAGGCACTGACTGCTTGCTTTTTTTTTTTTGGGAAGTCCGGCTTGTGTGACAGCGGTGTGTGTACTGCGCAACTTTCGGAGTGTGAGCGAACGAGTGTAAACAACATTTTCTTGATTTCTTTTCTTTTTTACTATTTTCCCACCGTGGACGCGTGGGTGCCTGCAGCACGTGATGTGCAATTAAACGAGGCTTACGCTGCCGCCGCCGCTGCAACAGAGTTGGGAGCAAGGTCGTTGGGTGCGAGATCCGGCCGCGACGACGTTGCGCTCGAACGGCCGCATGCGCCGGTAAGTGACATCGTTTACAAATGCGTTAGAAGGCGGTTGTGCTTTCGGTTGCGCCTGATTCGCGCGACTCTCCAGAGAACCGTTTTCTTTATTTTATTGTCAAAGAGAGGCAGGTCCAGCGGACTCGTCGGAATCTAAGCGAGGCTTTCTTGTATTGCTTCAGTAAAATGTTCTGCAAAGAGTCAAGTGATGCGCGCAACTGTCGATTATTTCGGACTTAACTCGTTTGCCTGCGCCAAAGCTGCTGTGTGGGATTTCCACTACATATACGTCAACATCAGCATAAGGTTAGAATTGGTGCATGTAACACGAGATATTCTATATGATTATTTTTGCCATGTACGTCAAAAGATTGGAATGAACTTCCGTCTGACATTGTTTCTATTAATAACAATGATAATTTTCGAAAAGCACAACTAACACTGCATAATAGCAAACATTTGTACGAACTACTTTTGGCATTTTCTTTTTTTCTTGTTTAATGTTACTTTTATAAGTCATGTTCTATTACTGTATTTATCATACTTTAAGCTAGCATTGTATAATTAGCAAATACTCTGTATAAGCTCGTAATTTATTTCCTTCTTACTTGTTGTATATCCCACTCCCTTCGTTAATGCCGACAGGCCCTGAAGGTAAATAAATAAATAAATAAATAAATCTATTATGCTCGGCGAGACGCCGACGCCAAGCCCGACGTGGTCGTCGTCAGCAGCTGTATAGGTGCAAATGCTGCACCTGAGCGATTGTAATGCGATAGCATTATCAGGATTACACTGCCTCCAGTATTGGCCCGCGTTGAAAACCCACTCTAATAAACGCTCGCGAGCACACACATCCTGGTGTCAAGATCGGCCCACCAAGTCACCAGGTTTGCTTACGCGGCCGCCGGGATCGGTTATTGTTATGCTGCCTCGGGGATCGGTCCAATTTACCCAACTAGAAACCGAACCCGAACGAGCCAGCTCCGACCACGGAGAATTAGGAAATTGAACTTCCGCATTAAAGAAAAACAAAAAAGCGGGGGGGGGGGGGAACCTACGTCTGCCTTCACGCTAGTCCTGGACGAATTGTATACTGGCAAAGCCGGCGGACGCTGCTTCGTCACTACATCTTCCACATTAAAGTAAAACAAAAAAGGGAGGGGGCGGAGACCATACGTCTGCCTTCACGCTAGTCCTGGACGAATTGTATACTGGCAAAGCCGGCGGACGCTGCTTCGTCACTACATCTTCCACATTAAAGTAAAACAAAAAAGGGAGGGGGCGGAGACCATACGTCTGCCTTCACGCTAGTCCTGGACGAATTGTATACTGGAAAAGCCGGCGAACCCTGCTTCGTAACTACATGTACGACGCTATGAAACCATACATAACGCTGTGTAAGTTTATCCAAAGTTCTGAAACTGCATTACGACGCTATGCACTCACTGCCATGCAAAGAACGACGCGCAACAGCATAATTCATGGTGCAAGGTGTTGAAATGGGACTTGCAGGTAAGTCTGCATCAAACGGATCCTGCAAGCGTGAAAGTTGAACGCGGCGCGTAACACCGGACGCCCCCCGCAACGCAACGACCCAAAACTGCCACCAGCCGTTGTCGTGGATACAGGTCCAACGTGCATCAGTGATGAAACAGAGTTTTATCTATAAAACATAGTTTCATACAAAAGTAACTAGAGGGAGCTCTGGCGCTAGTGTCTACGGGAGCTGCAACGGGAGCGGTTGTGCCAGCATGGGAATTATGGGAAGTACATGGATTTACCTAAACTTCGTCCTTCTGGATTCGAACGGCTTCGTGACTTCATCATTTTCGACGAAGCACTGCTTAATAAATAATAAACTCTACATTATTAAAGTTATCCGAGGGCAGGATTCGAACATAGCAGCTCTAGCACATAAGTCCGATATTGAAACCATTAGGCCACGGACGCATGCTTCGACAAGCAACTAAAACACCCTTATGAATTTATCGCGGGCAAGCCAGTGCCTTGAAACGCTTGGCGCGTGTCGATTTGGCCACCTCAACAAGCTGAACAGTGGCAATTAGTAGCGATTAGGCGTGTTCGCCGTGTTTTCGGACCTTCAAAAGGAATATAGATTGCTCTAGCCTCCGTATTCAGAAATGCAACTTAAGCTGAAGCCCATGCTTGACTTGATCTAAGCGACGCCTATCGTGAACGCGCCGAAGGAAACGCAGTGAGCATCTGTGGGCACGTTAACGCCAGGCGTCATCTAAATCAAGTCAAGCATGGGTTTCGAGTTATGTTTCATTTCTGAATACGGGGGTAAGTGTCCTTAGTAGCTCCGTTCTACAGTCGAGTGGGCGACAACTTTTTTTATATTTACGACAATGAAGGCATATGAAGCGTGAGAAACAACGCCACAAGAACGTCTGAATCCACAAGCACGAAGATCAGACAAATCCATGTACTTCCTATCATTCCCATGGTGGCTGAACGATCGTAGCGCCAAGGTTCCCTCTAGCTGTTATTGTAGGAAACTTCATGGGATAAGTATTCGGACCAGGGCTACTGCGACAAGAAAACACAAATTTCTCCGCTGATTTGACACGTCTATAACCTGTAGACGAAGACAGCAGTTTGGACTTGGCCTTGCACACATCGCAATGCATTCGTCAGTTTCAGATTGACAGTGAGTTGCCAAGAAATTAGGCTCTTTCGCAGAATCCGTGATCCGCCTACTCTTGATCACCGGTGTAAATGGGGTCATTGCCGGAGTCAGTGTAGCACCGGAGCATGGGCCAACCCCTAAGCCAGTGCAACACCGGTACACGGACGAATCCCGCAGCCAGAGCAATGCCAGTGCATGAGCCAATCGTGAAGGCAGTATAGAACGACAGAAAGCCGCGCTAGTTGGTAAGGATTCATAATGGCACAAACACGGACACAAGAGGTTGTCCGTGCTGTCCCCTTCTCTCCTTTTGTGTCCGTATCTGCACGCCTTACCTCTTCTTTGCATTGTGAAGGCAGTGCAAATCGTGTGGCATACGGAATCGCTCCCCGATCCTTCCGATGAACGCCCTGCATAATGGTTCCACCGATAAAATGTATCGCACGTGTGTTTGGTATCGCTCGGTAGACACATAGCCACGACACGGTTTGTTCTCAGCCATGGATAACCGGAAATTGCACCTCCATCGGCTTCTCAAGGCGAGGCTCAATGAACTAACTGCACGGCTGGTCTAAAGATAGCGAAAAACACAGGGGTGCACCTTTCATCAGAAGTAACTGTGCCACCTTGCACTTGTCAGGTTACATGGTTACAGCAGCCATCTTCCGTGACGGCTTAGTTTCATAAGAAGCATAACGGTGAAAACGATGAGCAATACGAGAACAAGGTGAAAGCAGCAGCCAACGTTTCTACAAGTGGACTTGTCTTCCTCAAGACGAAACGGTGAAAACTCACTTGACAACACATTGACGAATAGCGCTAGGCAAGAATAGCAGCAAACTTTGTATAGATCGTGTTTAACGAGAGCTGTGGTTCTAATTAATTAACGCCAGGGTTCAAGCTCACATTGAACGTCTGTCACGTCGAATGATAACCGAGGTCGAATTCACAGACTTTTCGGTCGTAAGTGCTCTTCCCATTGGTCACCAGCGTTCGCTATTGATGTGTCCAGTATCGCGATTGGCTATCACCTGCTCTTACGAATACTTATACAGCGTAATAACTTCCTTGTGAATGCGTGCCCTAGCTCGTTCTACGGTGCAACGATTACTCGAGTGTTACTGAGAATGTGTTCCGCAGCAGACACTTCGTCAAACGGCGCGAGTAGTACAGAGCGTAATGATGCACTGGCCCGCGATTTGGGCAGATAATGGAACCTTTTCCTCAGTTTTTGAGTCCCGGGCTTGCGAAGTGAGTTACATCGCAATGGAGATGCCGCTTGAATATTGGACCGCATGCAGGGCAAGGGCAGCACGGGCGCGTTGTTTGCTGTGCGCACATATCTCAGACTTCGGGAATGGCAAGTACGCAGCTGGTTCGAAGGATACCGCAAAGTCCCGGCGAACAGAAGAACAGCTGATAAGAAAGGTGAGACAAGAAAAATAAAAAAAAGTACTGAAAAGTCACGGCGCGCATGCCTTCGAAGGCGAAAGAATGCGAACGGGGCATGCAGAAAGAAGGTCTACGGAATTCTGAGCAAAGAGAAAAACCACATCGATCCTGCTTTCGCTTTGCTTTTTCTCTTCCTTCCTTCCTTTCTTTCTTTCCCCACCCTTTATAAAGCATAATCCGTTTCTCCCACCAAAGCCAACAACCTGGTTGCATTGGAAGGGCGCAGGGACCCAAGCGTGCCAGCGCGCAGTGCCGTGGGATGTGCCGCCGATATGCCTGCCTGCCTTCCTTAGCTTCTGCTCCGATAAAGAACGCTCGCAGAATCAAAGCGAGAAAGAAAACGCATCGAAAGAAGAGGCAGAGAAAGAGAGAGAGAGAGAAAGGGGGGAGGCAGAAGGATAAACAGCATGGTTGCATGCACAGCCCAGACATTGCCGCACGCCCTTCGACCGCAGAAGGTTTCGCCGGTGAGCAGGTAGGTAAGGAGACAGGAAGGCCGGTGTGCGAGAGGAAATTAGGGATCTCGTTTCTGTTGACATGTATACAGGGGGAAGGGGAGGGGAAGCAGTGCTGCTTGCCTACCTGCGGCAGGCACAGAACGCGCTGCGAAGGAGAGCGTAAGGACAGGGGATTGTAGAACCAAAGGCAACACCCCCGCGCTCGCGCCCCAGAACCTAGCCGCGATCCCTCAGCACAAGCAACAACAAGAACTCCTGCTTCCACGGACGGGCAGCAGTGCGGCGGAGGGAGGGAGCAACAAGCGGGAGGAGGGCTTAAGCCCGTGCGCAAACAGCCGGACACGCAGCTGGCGCACCTGCGTGTCCCAATATTTGCGATCGCTTTCTTCGCACGTGCGGCCTGGCCGGCCGGCTCTTTGTGACGCCAGCAGCAGAAGCAACGGCGGTGCAGGAAGGGAGGGGAGAGACGGCAACCAGCGGCGGCCGAAGTCGAAACCCTCGGGGCTGCCTCCCAGAGCGATGCAACGCGGTGATGCCACTGCCGATGCGACTGCCGCGGCTTGTCGCGGCGGAATGCCGGGCGTTCCTTTGTGGGCCATTCCCGCAGGTTCGGCAGCGGCGCGCTTAACCGCAGCGAGAGACACCGCGACGGCGAGCGCTGCCGATGTCCGCTGCTCACGTCGGGCGCGGCCGTTTCGCCCGATGGCGCCTGCCGCCGCCGCGGAGGAGACCGGGCGCGCGCGCGGCCCTCACGACACCGGCTCGGCGGCGGCAAGCTGAAGCGGGGGAAGAAGGCTGGGACAGCGGCCCCCCGCCAACTCCTGCCGCGCGCTGCCCTGCCGGGGGCCTTATTTACGGCCGCCAGACACGCAGCAGCCCGGCCAGCTTCGGCGGCACGGACTCCCTTCTCGGTGCGCTTCCTATAGCGCGATTAAAGGTCTCCCCCGGCGCGCGATATACGCCCCCCCCATCCCCCCCTCCACACACACACACCAACCGTTCGCCCAACTCCGCGGATACCTGCCGACCAGCCAGCACAGAACCACACGAACACACAGAGAACGAGCACTGTGCTTCTGCTGCAAGCGGTGATCCTTCTCGACCGCTGCCCGAAGCCGCAACAGGTCCCTTTCGCGTGCAGTGCTACGCAAGAGAAGGTTGGGGTGGGCTGGAAGAGATGCCCTTCGCCAGCGAGCGAGCGAGGGGCCGACGCCACCGTCGTCCCGCCGTGGACATCTGCGATATCGAAGCTGATATCAGTGTTTTTTGCAAGTTGCGTACAACGTGAACGCGAGCAATGCCTTTTTGCGAGGTGCTGGGATTCGTCTTATCTTTCACCCGCTGAGAAGTCCAGATTAGAGGGCTGTGTTCGCTCGGCTGTGCCAGCTTCGAGGTTTGGTCGACCGCGATATCGATGTTTGTAAGTTGTACGACATAAACATGAGCAATGCCCCCTCTCGCGAGGTGTTATTCGGCTTATCTCTACCTGCTTGGCAGTCCTGATTAGATTATATTCGACTAGATTAGAGCGCTGTCCGCTCGACCGGGCCACACTTTCAAGTTACGTTTGATGTTCGCGCCACAAAGTTCTTGGATTTTGGCAGAGTTTGTCACTATATTACCTAGAGGGAAATCTGGCGCTGCTGCGTTGTGGTATGTACGGGAATGACGGTATATTGTGACTTCGGATTGGCATCGTTCTCAGAGCGCCAGGCAAGCACCATTGCATCTGTCACAGTAATTCATTTTCTACTAAAACAGCACGTAAAAAGCGGTTTTAGCTTTATTATTGCACGAAACTATGTTTTGTTTAACTATGAGAACTTGTTATTGCATGTACAATTATATGATACGTAAAAAAGTATCAGAGGGCCGATAAAGTTGGAGGACAGACGGCAAGATTCGTGCTCGCTTTGAAAGAGTTTGTTGTCTGTTCTTGTTTTTCTTCCCTCCGTCATGCCTTGTAATAAGTAAAGATGCAATTTGCGTGCATGAAAACACTTTATGAAGATTTTACTTTAAGAACGCGTTATTTGTGTAGCCATATCCACGTTTTAAACGAAGGCTCTTACAATACCAGCCAACACAAGCCCCGCACACACATATACCGCCATTCCCATGACGGCACAGCGCTCCTTAAGAAACTCCCATAGACGGTGGCGCCAGATTTCCCTCTAAGTGCTATAGTGAGAAACTCTATGGAGTTTGGCTCCTTTTATGCGAAGCATATCACTAGAGCTCAACCCAGCTCCTCAGGCGCGGCGGTGTCGCCTTCAAGGCTGACCACGTGACACCGTGACGTCACGACAGAGGAGAAACGGGGCTCCAACTCGCGCCGTCGCTCGAGGCGTCGCGGCGGTATATAAGCAGCTGCGCTTGTTTCTGGGTGGCTTTGGCTCAACTCTTGCAAGATGGGCTGGGTGGGAATCGAACCAGGGTCTTCGGAGTGTGAGACGGAGACGCTACCACTGAGCCACGAGTACGATGCTTCAAAGCGGTACAAAAGCGCCTATAGTGAATGCGGTGTTGCCTTAGAAACGAGCTGTTTCTAAAGCTCAGGCGTGCGTCGCTTGCTCAGGCGCACATTTCGTTGCCGCGCCGAACGCAGCGTTGCTCGACGCTCACCGCGTCCAATGCGGGGCGCGTAGTCACTGCGCCGTAGCCCATTGTCTTACACCCCTTGGCGGGTCGATGGGAACGCTGTCGCGTTCCGCTCTTGAAGGCGAAGCAGAGTAACGCATGAGTTGTTTCTTCGTCTAGCCGAACCAAATATAGCCAAGCAACAGCAGTTCACCAGGCTAAACAGTGGTTCAACAACTAAAATAAAGGCTAGTATGCTTCGCATCCTGGGCTTAACCTTAGCTAAGCCACAGCCATTTTTTTCAAGCTTCGTGGCCGCTGCCGACAGAAAAGCACGAAGCGGTGCGGCCTTAATTTTGCCGACAGTATATATACGTGGTATCCCAATAACCAATCGAGTGTTTCTTGCGACTTATCTGGCGACAATGGCCAACGGCTCCTAGATAGCACAAGGCCGGTGCCCTTCGATCCGTGACTCCATACTATACCTTGCCTGACTGCCATAGAACCTAACGGGGACGCTCCCGAGTAAGCCGCAGTGATTTTGACGTCACCGCTTCCATCCCGCCGGGCTTATTGGCAATGGAAATTTCGGTCCAAGTATCATGATATCATAAAGCAGAGTGCGCAGGCCTGTTGTCTAGGAAGCGCTGCTATGGCGCAATAAGGGAAATGAAACTTTGAAACGAGGTGCTCACTGCAGATTACTTGCTGCTTAAATATAGTCCTGAATTAGGGAAGCGTGACTCAGCATCAACCATGCCCGTATTATAGATACGTATAGTTAGTACGGCGTGACAATGGGAAGCGATTCAAATCACTGTCAAGCCAAGGATCAATGCCACAAGCCAAGCAAGCTATAGGACCATCCTGTATAAGTACACGCGAAGCCTGTCGCACGAATTAGTTCAAAAATACTAAATGTCTCGTAGAGCGATTGTGAAACAGAAACAGCACACGAAAGGATGGCGTGTGCTAGCAGTAACGTTATACTCCCGTTGGTATAGATGGTCATAACGGCACGTCACATAATAACGACCGAATGTGTACGGCCGGTCTTCATACGCATCGCACTTGTCCAGATGTGACGGCACGGGTCCTAGTGTTGGAATGCTCGATGGAAGGGACATATGACAGGTGGATTTCGTAACAGAACTCAGAAATTTATGCGGATACGCCAGGCAATGCTACAGGCGCTGCAGTGCAAACCTGCTGCATGAGAATGCAAAACGTCTGCAGTGCGCCACTTTTCGAAGAATGATCAGGACGACTGGTAATATCACTGTAAAATAATTTACACCCTTAAAAGTGAAAAAAGGGTGTAGATGTGCCTAACTCCCACCCTTAGAGTGTCGCTTATATAAAGCACGCCCTAAGGGTGCTTGTTATAGACACATTTACACCCTCTTTCATTTTAAGGGTTAAACTATTTTACAGTGTACTGTTGTATGAACTGAAAATTTGGCGATGACGCCCATATGCGCGTTACGTGATGAAAATAGTGCAGAAGCCACAGGACATAATTTGTAAGAACGTCGTAGCCGCCACGCAGCGGTAAATGAAGACGTAGTTATCTTGCCCAATACCTTGGTTTCCTATAAGAATTGGTACTGAATCCCCTGTCTAGACTAATAATAAACGGCGGAAGCACATTCGCTGCGCACAGGCAGAGAGCAGACCCAATGAAAATACGCACATCAATCTTTTAGAGCAGTAACTTTCCATCGTGTTCGACGATTTGTTAACACGAAGCATGGGTCGAATAAGAGGCGAAAATAAGAGCAGAATAAACGCAAGAATAATGAACTTGGTCGCATAGGGCCACAACTCCCGTTACAAATGGTAAACTAACAATATCCATACGTGCAGACAGCCGATAATTCCACGCACGCTTAGTGAAGTCCTATAGTGCACACGATTATACGTCAACAAATGTTTAAGCGTAGACACAGCAGGGTTTCCGAGACCGGATAACAGAGATGCAGGTTAAGGGATTAAACAGGATAGCCGATATTCAAGTTGAGATTAAGGAGGAACAAATAGACTTCGGCAGGTAACCTGATGGCTCAGAGCAGATAATCGGAAGTCAGTTATTATTGAGCAACAGAGCGTTGGACGCCAAGTTAAGAGGAGCGCAGTACCCCAAGACCACAGGTAGTGTGGTGAAATTAGGAAAATTTTCGTGCGTATTATGGATCCAGCTGACGGAATGCGGGAGTAATCAGAGATCGCTGGTAGAAGCCTTCCTCCTGCAGTGGATAAACAATCTGGCTCATCAAGCTGATATACGGGCAAGCGAAGAACTCTCCACAAATTTTGTTTCTGCTTAAAAAACGAAAATGTCCGAGTTACCCTTTGAAAAATAGCCCAAGCTTACCTTGTTCAGGACGAGCCTGGAACCCATAGCAGTTACGTATTAAAAAAAGAAACGAAAAGAAAAGAAAACAAGAAAAGGGAAGAAAAAAAGAAACAGGTGTCAGTCTGTTGACGGAAGCGACTTCTAAAAGACTCGACGCACGCCACATGCGCGCGCTTTTCTTTCCCACGGGAAAATAAGAAAACAAACGACCCCACCTCTCGTTTTCTTGCTTATTCGTTTCAGTCCGCCACCACCGTGCGCCTGTCACAAAGCACTCGCAGCCGGTTTCAGAGCTGGCGTGCGACTATCGCTCCAAGTACGTTTGTGCTCTAAAGTTCAGCACTGGCCAAGCCGAGATCACTAAAAGGGTTTGCATCAACACAGATATCGGAAACCATGTTTTATCGGAAACCGTGTGAAGCGAAACCTTCGGGAAGCGGTAAATTAAGTGCTATATAAGTGTTCATCCCTTGCAACGGGTTTTGATGAACGCTCCTGTTATACACTATGAACTAATTTACACCCTTAAGGTTGTAAATGTCTAGACTAACACCATTACGCCCTTTCGGGCGTGATGACGAGAGTTGTAGACCGCATTACCCCGCTCGTACACCCTTATTGGTGTTATTACCCTGTAATACGATGGCATTCATGCAATATATACAAGTTTGATTCTGCGTGTATTTGTTCCAGTTATAGTTTCGATTTTAATTGATCTTTTGTATTGACTTTTGACGTGGCGTGCTATTGCGTTGTACGAATAGTGCTTTTGCTACGCACTTCTTTGTTGTTTTGAATAACGTCTCTCTTTCACACTTACCCAATTCCTTCCCAAAGGCCTGTAAGGTATTCCTAAATAAAAAAAATATTGTTTACAGTGTAGGGGGCAACACAAAGCCCAAGGGGCGTGAAACATTTACAGTGTGGAAACCACTTCATATAAACCGGCAATATAATTTACGCCGCGGTGTATACATTCCTACAGAAACGTCGTCAATAATATCAAGCGACTTGTAGAAGGACTTGAGCTAGCTGGTTAGACGTTTCCGGCTAAGCACGCGAACGAGAGCGGTGCAAGGTTGATTTCGAGCGTTCCCTTCCTGGCCGCTGTGATCTAATGAAACCAGTGGAGCGATGCCATGCACTCTCGCTATTTCATACACATTATTGCTATATGTTGATGCCTACGTCAATCATTATTAAGAGGTGGTTGGTGCTGGCAAAAAAGAAGTGTGTGAATGTGTCTGTCGCGTAATGAGTATAGAGCATCATGCTCTTGAGTTCGTTCTTACCATCGTAAAAATATTATTGTTGGATTGATTGATTGATTGATTGATTGATTGATTGATTGATTCATTCATTCATTCATTCATTCATTTAAGATGTCCCAAGCGTGCCGAGAGGGACCCTATTAACCTACCAACCGACCCCACAAAGTGCCTGGTAAGAGGCAAAGAATGATTCGCATTGAATAGCGCCATCCGGCGTAGAATGCGTGCGCAGCGCTAAGCTGCAGACGCGCCATCTGGTGTATACGAGACGAGAAAGCGCATGACGTCACAGTGAAACATCAGTTCGCAACACAACCGACGGCGGCGTGGAGATTACGCCGACGACGTCGAAAAATACCCGGCGAGACGGCCGAAGAACGCTTCGCGCTAAAAAACTATTTCGACCAATGAACATCAGAATTTTACGATCCAAGCACGACGATGTCACAGTGCCAGCGACTCTACTTACATTGCCAGCATCAGTTCCCAGATGTGTTCGAGTCCATGAGTTATATATTTCGATATAGTTAGACAAATAACACCGAACCGCGACTGTGACACGGAAACAAATAAGGATAGTTGCTTAAAGGGGTAGCTTGTTGCATCTCGTAAGATATTTATACAATTTACATGTTATTTATTGTTTGCGACGTTTTATCAACATTGCGTAATTTACACACTTATATACAGCCTTATACAACCATATAACATTAGCTGCGCTCTCTTTGCAAATTACCCCATCTTTTGTCAACGTTTGTCGAGTCTTGTCCTGTTGTGCCAGAGTTTTAGGAGGAACGTGCCCGAGAGCTCTAGCGTGCCCGACAATAGCACCAGTCGTATTGCGCATGGGCAGAAACCATAATCCGCCAGTTAAAATTTGCTCTACTTTTTTATTTTTGTGCAATGCTCGTGCTTAGCTTTAGGTGCACTTAGCTTACTTAGCTTAGCTTTAGGTGCACGTTAAAAAACCTCTGGTTAGTCAGAATTATTCCGGGGTCCCCCGCTACGACGCTCAAAAATCATATCGTGGATTTGGCATTCAAGACACCGGAATTATTATTTTCAGGCGTAATCCGTCTCCTTGTAAGATGCGTGTGGTCGACACGTTTCAACAACCTCCGAAACGTCTGTCGGAACTAAATTTGGGCAGCTGGGGTCTATAGACCATGCGTGCACTGTGTCACACCTCGCGTGCTCAGACTTGCTTTACGGGGCCGTTTATCCGGCGATCCGTTTAGCCGGCGTGCAAATGTAGCGTTGCAGAGTCACATATCGTGTACGTATAATATTATATGCAAATGATAAAACGTGCAGTTATGCGCGTACGCACGTGCCAGGGTCTCCGGAACCGTGCAGCTGCTCTCGATATGAGCGGAACAGACCTGCCTCGGCAGCTGCAAGCACGCGACAGACAAACGGCTTGTTTGCGTTCACCAATCGCTCACTTTCGCTCCTGCAAACGCGAATATTTTATTCGCCGTCTCTCTCCCATATCCCTCATTGAAATCACTATGGGTGCATTGTTGTGTTTTTGTTGACTTTCCGTTGATTTCAGTACAATGTCTGTTGACATGCATTTGAGCACGATGCAGTATTTCTGTAAGGGTATGCTCGGCTTGCAGGTATATCTCATGTTGGAGGAAGAACTATAGGCAGCTGTACGCTGAATATGCACTTCGAGTTGAATCGCTGAAGCGCTTTACGCTTTCAAGGCGAATTAGCCCCGAAACGTCTGGTTTAGTAAAAGCCAATTCTTCGTTTGGAGACGTTTCTGACTTCATAAATAATAAGCCCGACCGAAATTTCATTTCCGTCAAAACATTTAGCTTCCACGTTCAAGGGGGGGGGGCGCACCGGAACACTACAAGGCCATAAACAGCAGCGCCGGTGGCGACATCTCCTGTGACTGTGATTATCTTCAACGTGCTACGAACACTTGCGTTGGAAGACTGCTTTTTGCACTACTATGAATCTTTTGGTGATATCTTCGTAGGACAGAAAGATCTCACAACGCAAGAACGTCTTCGACGCATACAGTCTTGTTGCACACGGCGCGAAAAGATGTCGCCACCGCTTCGGCTCCCAGCACATATGGGGGCATACCGAGGAAGTCACGTTCTGTCAAAGGCACAATAAATACTATAAAAAAAGCAAAATCACTATCGCGCCTAATGTTCAGTTAAGAAGCATAATGTACCTCAACCGAGGAGCAGCCCCACCAGTATTTTGGATGAAAATGTAATTAAAGAATGATAAATGTTCGTTTAACAAGAGAGCCTGTGTGCTGTTCCTTTTTCGTTCTTTTTGTCGGCATGGAAGCGGCACGCGACGCGTTATCTTGAGCTTCATAACACGCGACGCAGTTTTTGTTTTGTTCAGTAATCGTCGCAGCGTTATACCGCGAGTGACGCAAGTCGCAGCTGGATTTTATATGGAGTGCAAAAAAATAAAAATAAAAGCGTAACACGCTGAATAATGTGTACACCAGCGGAAATGTAGTAATAAATCAGCGTTACATGTACACCGGGCCTTATCATGACAGTCCTCACTGCACATGGCGCAGCCGCCTTGTTACTGCGCCAGTGCGAATGCCACAAAGCGAAATGATAAAGAGGAATATCTGCAATCGGGGCTCGCAATGCCAGCAAGGAAAGTATAGCCCATGACTGCGACGCTATGTGCTGGCAGGTGAAATAGGTGAACAACGACGTTGGCATTCAGATAGAAGATAGCTTGGTTACCAACTGCGTTATTATACGTGTGCTTCCTGCATGCGGTGTTCCTGCGAGGCATTTGTCCCTCGTATAACAGCGCAGCGCTCTGAACTTCTTGTTTTCCCGCATCGATGCAAAATGCTTTTTCTCGAAACCGACTCACCCTCCTGTTATCCCTAAGACTTCTGTGTTGTGTGCGTGGGTGCGTGCGTGTGATGCACGCTTCCAATTTATTTATAACAGTGAAGATTACAAGTTACGTGCTATAAACACATGACTTTACCACCCTGAACATATTTACGGGTTAACACTTAAGGTAACGCTGAATGCACCTATTCTAACCCCCAGGTTATTTCTTGCTATTTTCTTAGCCGCCTCTTTCTTGGTGCCTTCTTCCCCTTCGTGTCATTCCTTGCAGACCATATAGCACACAGGTGAATGTGCGCATGATAAACACAGCTTTTCAATGAAGATATCTCTATCTTTGTCTTGAGCCCTTAATACCGGAACGTCATGCTTTCTACAACTTGGGTTTCTTTAACGTTCACCTGTAATTACAAAGTAGTTTTCACATTCCGTCGTCATTAAAATACAGCCGGGTAAATAGAAACCGCCTTACCTCGTGTTCAATAGCAGAACGCGTAACAAACACTTCGCCACTGCGGAGGCGAGAGTCGGTGTTTGTTAGACGTAAAAATCGATTAAGGTAACGCTTTCCACGCAAGTTCTACCGACATTTAGAATCAATAGAGCAACGAATATATAATCAATCTACCCATCCATCCACCTTAAATCTATATATGCGGTTCATACCTGCGGTTAGAGAACTACCGTGCGAATATATAGATATTTTCCCGCCGCGGTCCATGTATTCGAAGCATTTCTCCGAAATCAGCTGCGAAACCTGCTGGTTCCTCTACAACGCTATACGCATACTCCAATCTCCAAGCTTGATCACGACTGCCCCTTCTCCGAAGGCCGCTTCACGCGCTAATTTTCACTCACATGCATGCTCCGCTCTTTTATAGAGAGGTCGACAAAGAGTGCGCGAGCAATAAGGACGGCGACTACACTCGGGGACAAGCCGCACAAAGACCCCTGACACGCGCTCAGCGCATGCGCGCAAGTTAGCCCTATAAGCGTCGGCGATGAGGCCTTAAGCGTCGAACACACACACATCAGCGAGGGGCCAGGATGACGGACGGCTCATCTGCGCCGGCATGTCGGGGCCTTTTGGGCCCCATGTTGCATGCGCGTGCGTTAGTGCATGCACGAGTGGTGTGCGTATTCGCGTGTACGCACGCTTGGACGGATGGATGGATGGATATACGTGGCGGCGGCGAAGGCGCGAGTAGAGAAGCCGCGCGCGGGCGTTATATGGAGTCGCGGAGGTAGTAGCGTGGGCGGCATGGCGGCACACAGCAGCAGCTGCTGATGACGACCATAGAGCTTACAAAAAAGAAAGAAAGAAAGAAAGAGCGAAAGAGAATAAATAAATAAAGAAAGAAAGAAAGAAAGAAAGAAAGAAAGAAAGAAAGAAAGAAAGAAAGAAAGAAAGAAAGAAAGAAAGAAAGAAAGTTGCTTTTCTATAGAGGTGACTGTGGTGCTAATGTCTGTATAGGAGATGCATGCACCACAGTCAATATTAGACACGGTGGTTATAGCGCATGACTTCGCCTAAGCTCCGCCGTCCAGGCATCAACATTAAGGCCTCGTGACTTTTGCAAATGGATCCTTTGTCGACAAGATATCACATTATAAAAGCAATATTGAAACTGAAACTGGCCTCTTGAAATATGGTGATACAGCAAATATTCAAAACATTCTCACGCTTCTCAATAACACGTACATAACATTCCAAAAACAGAAAAGGACGAACGTTGTGGCATATATTTTTAGTAACGTTTCGGCCGGACGAAGGCCGGTCGAAGACTCCGACGAAGGCCGGTCCTCCGGCCGAAACGTCAGTGAAAATACATGCCACAACGTTCGTTCTTTTTTCTTTTTTGAATGTTATACTTTCGGGTCTGGCGCGATACCTTTCCTATATATATATATATATATATATATATATATATATATATATATATATATATATATATATATATATATATATATATATATACTGTTTATATATACTGTTTAGAGCTTCGCTCAACGCCAAAAAGTGGGGATTAGAAAATGCCATGCCATTACTCTTTGATGTATGAGCTGCGCGCACGAAGTCGGATATACGTCCCGGCAAGAAGGCCGTCATTCAACTTAAAGCAGACGTGCGAAAATAACCTGACAGCTTGATTAATAGACAATTCGGTGGCATTGAAAATCCAGGTATCACGGGATATAGTCTTCCTCGGCATTTCGTCGCGATATAAGAAGACACAAACGACGCTAGATGCGGAGATGCGGAGAGAAAACAACAATGGCGAATTTCAGAGCTGACGCGCTTGGAGATACATAGGGGTAACCACATTGACTTTTTGTCAAGCGCGTTGCTGGCGCGTCGCGTCGTCCGGCGTCGACGAGTTCATCTCACGACATGTGGTATAAAACCGTTTTTAAACTTATGTGTCGCATCGGCTGTCCGATTTAACCGACAATGACACGAGAAACAAGATGGCCGAAAATTTCAGCACAGTTATCGCACTGACACTGACGTTGCCCACAGCTGAAGACCGACGCGCATACATATACGCCGGGCAGCGAAACATCGAAAGTACGCCGGAAATGCGCTCAATGTGGTTGCCGCTCAGTGCACTTTCGTACAGGAAGCGTGCACAGCGTATAGACACTCTACAATAAACGTCGGCGGATCCATCTAACAATACGGTTCTCAAATCGGAACACTATAATATACGCAAAATGCTTAGAACTATTTGATTTCTGAACCAAATTGTATAGGTGGCCGCGGAAGCCGAGACCGGCGATCGCTGCAGGAACAATGGAAGTAACAACGAATAAGTGTACAAATAAGCACGTGGTTGCGGATAATCCCAGTCTGCGTGACTATATAGCACGGCCACGGTGTTTCTTGCTCGTTTCGAAATTCAGAGGCCCTCCCCTCCACCTGCACTTCATCCGGTGGTGATATATATCTAACCCGCTCCATTGAACTCTGACGTTGACGCAGGGCTTTTTTTGTTTCACGAAGAACACATGACGTGTTCTCGTAAAACGTTGATAAACAGGGGATGCTAATTGTGGACATCATCAAATACCGTCATTTTGTCAAATTCCGTAATGACGGCATAGCAGCCCTCTGGGCCAATCAGAGTTGACGAAAGATCCTCCATAAGGATGTGCCAAGTGGTCTGCGGATTTTTGCTGCAGCGTACACATGCCTCACCTTGTTGCGAATATTCGCTCCGATATGTTTTCTTTTCTTCTTTTTTATCCGTAGGCAACGAGCTCAAGCCTCAAATGGCAAAGCCCATAAGGACGAGTACATAGCACAAATACGGCCCAGAACGTGGGAATGTGCAAGCCCATGACGACGATGGTGGTTTTATGTATGCCCACGCCATTTCTGCCCAATATCTACTTTCTTGCCATGTAAGAGAACTACCAAAATTTTCGAGTTTTTCCTTGAAGGCGAGGCGTTTTATCTAAATAGAAGAACAGCTAAGGCTCTTAATTATTATTCTTCGCACAAAAGAGGGAGAGAGAGAGCACTGAGTTCATGTGGGAGGATGCATAGGGACACTAAAAGCGGTCTCTTAAGCCGTGCACTTCAAGGAGTGTACTATTGCAAGAATCGCTTTTCGTGCCAGTGTCGTGTGACAGATGGTACACGAATCAGGACACCTGGACAGCACCTATTCAATTCAACGCTCGCAACACCTTTATGCTGTCCTGACGAGTGTATATATCACATGAGGGATGCCATGGCAGCACAGTAGCCAGTTCCATCCTCGAGTACGTCTCTGACATTGGCCTCTTTTTCGACGCGCATAACATGTAGGTAAAGCTCAGGCCAGTTACATTGAAAAGCACGCTTTCTAAAGAAAGACATGAGCTACGAGCTTAAATCGTGCAAATGATTAAAAAATAAACATTTATTTTACACTCGCAATGAACATCAATACCGAGATACTACGTCTTAACTAGTAGCACCGATTACGGTTGAATTAGCTTACATCCAAACGTCAACCACGCTAAGGTTTGTCGAGTTTACAGCTTACACGGAAAATCAGGTGACCATGCATGCATAAAGCAACACGTACAATAAATGATAATGCGCTCGCGGTCTCTGACGCAAAGAATCATCGGCAGTGCCGAATTACTGGCAGCTTGCGATAATAAGTGCTCGCGAATCACCGGATGACCATTCGGCGTTTCCACTAGCACATACGCCTGCACTTCGTAACAAGATATCGAAGTCAATGAGTTTACAAACAGTGATCAGTCGTCTGACTTCGTTGCTTGACAAGTCAATTAGCCTCATTTTTATGCTTGCGTGTTTAATTACTGCCTTGAATAGTTTAAAAATATATTTCACCGTGGTTACAAAACGCCGAGGAAGTCGCCTAATTTTCTAGGCGACTTTCAAGCATCTTTCCAAATTTTAAGGATTTTCGAACGTATTTTCTGAAATTAGCGCTACCAAGTAGGTTTACTGTAGAACGACGACCTGGCCTACTGATCTCCAATTAGTCCTACCTATACTAGCCGACACTATTTTTTTTGTCTACAAATTTCCTCATTTAAGCACGCCACGTAGTTCGCTCAAATACCATGTACGTTCTGCGGAAACATACGAGGAGACTGAAGGCTGCATTCGTAAGAGCGTAAACCGCGGACCACCAATTACTGTTCTGACTATATATATATATATATATATATATATATATATATATATATATATATATATATATATATATATATATATATGGAGAGAGAGAGAGAAAGAGAGCTCAATTTGAGCATCGGCGGAGTCCTGAGTTCAGTCGCCATTTTACTCGACGGTGGCGCCCCCTCCAGGTCGTGAAAATCGCGAACATAACGCGCAATGTGCCATCGTTCGTTTTGCGCCATTTCGTATATTGAAATCGGAACATTCTGACGCGCGAGTCTGTGTTATGCCGTAAGCTATATGCCTTTTCCCTCGATATCGAGAAGCAATCTCACAAAGATCTCTCGAGATAATGCCGAAACATTGCTGCCGAAGTGAGACGAAGGGTACAGCGGAAGTCTAGAATACCCTTCATTTCCCATGAAGGAGGCTAACATAGGTTAAGGAAGCTTTGTTCTCCCTTCCGCTTAAAGCTGGCAGGCCTGGTGTCGTCATGTCGGGCGATTACGTATACAGTTTCCGTGTAACGGGAGTGTCTGCAGGTGGGTAGCTCCTGCTGGCTGGGCGCATACCGTAACATTGCATGACAACGTGTGTTCTTCTGTTTTCGGTAACAGACACATGCGTCACGCCATTGTGAATATTTGCTGGGGCCACATACACGTACAGTACTAATGTTCCTTCTTTTTGTATTCCTTCATACTAAACTGCTTTATTGCCGCAATTCCATGTATGACACTGTTGCAAACGTTAGCTGTTATAGATGGCTTTTTTGTTGGTTACAATTACACCGTGTATTATTATTTGTTTTTTATCGCATTGTATGAGAATAAATAAATTAGGTGGGGCTATTCAAAGGCCTGGCTGGCTGCCTGGGGACTAGAAACATACCGGAGAAAATATTCGACACAGCCTGAAGCATGTGTTCGCTGCAGCAAGAGACCGGAGACGACTTTGCACAATGCAATGGAGTATCAAGATATTCACCCAGCAAGGCTCGTAGGGAACGTCCACCTTCCAGAAGCGCTGCGCTTCAGAGAGGATGGAAATGTTAGCTGGTCAGCGGTCGAGATAAACAAGGGACACTTAGAGTACTGATGGAAATAGGTCAGGGAAGAGATTGTTATAGTTGGAGCCGTGAAACGCACAGGTAAGTGTACAATATAGAGATATAGGTTTCAATGAAGAGAAAGAATCAACGAGAGATAGGCAGAACGCTGGACTGCAATAGATGTATATAATATTTTATTAGCTCAAGCAGGTCTGGTGACTATATGCGCCGTCCCGTGACAGAAGAGATGGCAATATATAACGCGATCGTCATCATGGTTACCCCCACCCCGCAAGGTCTCGTGCTTTAGAGCTGATATACGAAAAAAAGGTGAATGAATCATCATGGTTACCCCCACCCCGCAAGGTCTCGTGCTTTAGAGATGATATACGAAAAAAGGTGAATGAATTTGTCTTGCCATCAAAGACGGCTGAAGTATATCGCTGGTGCACAGGCGAGGAGTATGCAGCATGAACATAGATTACTTCTTTAGGGCAATGTACCTCTTTACCGTCTCTGTGGTTTTCTTTCATGAACCCCGATCTTAAGAGCCGATAAGAAGCGCACAAGAGAGCTAAAAATAACGAGTTTCTTGGAGCGAGCCACCCCACCGCTTCAAATGTGTTGTCTATAATATCCCTTCCATCCATCCATCCATCCATCCGTCCGTCTATCTATCTATCTATCTATCTATCTATCTATCTATCTATCTATCTATCTATCTATCTATCTATCTATCTATCTATCTATCTATCATGCATCTACCCATGGAATCACGGGGCCGCTTCGAGTCGACGTTCGTTTGCGTCTATACAGGTGGCGCGGCGGTTTATACCTAAGTCACCTGTAGATGTGCTTTCCTCTTCAAAAAGCTGTGCAAGAGCACATAACCGCGATCGCTGTTTTCTGCAGAAAACAGAAGGAGAAAAAAAGATAAAGACATCTGTGGCCGACAGTGCGGATGTCTACAGAATCGATCGCGAAAGAGTCGCGTCGCCACTGCGGAATCAGATAAGGGCGGTGCGCTCCGTCGCGCTTCCTTCCTTTCGTCCGTCCTCGCTTTCGAGCGGAGCGATATCACGGTTCTCTCTCTCTCTCTCTTCCCGTCGATCGAGGCGGCAGTTCGCGTCGAGCTGCACGCCGCTCGGATCGGAAGGAGACAACGCGCGCTTGCACGAGGTGTCACGTCGCACGAGCTTCGCCTTGGGAAGTTGCGGCAGGAATGCATATTCGATGCGTCGCCCTGCAGAGCTGCTCTGCGCATTGTGCAGGCCGGTCACGCTTTCGTATACGGAATGACGCGGATGAAAGAAAAGTGGGTGCGGGGGGGAGAGAGAAAACTGGGCAGGGGGTTCCTTCTTTTTCGCCACAGCCTCCCTTACGCACCGCTGTCAAAAAAAACAAAAAAAAAACGAGTGGAGTGAAAACAAAGAAGACGGGGGAATTAGAAGAGAGGTTCATTATCGAAAACGGTCGTCGTTTCTTTATTTGTATTTTTGCTTAGTTTCGTTACCTTGATCTAGCAAGGGTGGCCCTTAAAATACCGCCACGAGCTCCTTGAAACGCGCAAACGAGTCACCGGCCCCAGAGGCGTTCGAATTCATACGGCAGCCACGGTCATTACCACATTGTCATTTTCTTTCTTCCTTTCCTTCTTTCTTTGCTCGCGCGCCCGGAAAGATGACGTCATGTCATGCCTGCAGCGTCCTACACCACACGCACAAACCAGCTCAAGCCCAGTTTTGCTGCCAAACGTACATAAACGAAAACCGCGCGACCTCCCGAAATGAGTGTATGTGTGTGTGTGCGTGTGTGTGTGTGTGTGCGTGCGTGCGTGTGTGTGTGTAGGGGGAGAGAGGAAGGAGGTGGATTATTCCCTGACCGTGGGAACTGAAAATGAAGCTCGGGCACAGACGCGCACACGGAACAATTGCAAGGTCGCACCGGTCGGTTTATCGGAGTCGCACCGCGACTGTAAACCAAAACAACGAAATAAGGCAGGGAACAATGACATCGGACGAAATTCGGAATCCTCCACGGAACGCGCACTCGGCTGACCCCCTGCTGCACCCGTGGTTGACCATCCGAAACCGTCGCATATACCGCGACGCATTCCCACGAGCTGCTACAGCGGTAGAAACCGCTGCGCTTTGCGTGCACAGTATAACATGCCTGAGCGGATGAATCTTCGGCACACACACACAGACAGGAGGAACGGTTGCCGAACCGCGGTCGATCTTCTCGCTCCTGCGGCATATACCATGTATCGTCTTCACCCCGAACAAATTCACGGTTCATGGATGCGCGAAGAAGGGCGCGCTGCCAAAGACGAAAGCAAAGAGAAATAAAACAACGACAACAAACGCGTCTCTGTTGTCCTCCTCGTTCTTGAGGCGTACCGCGTTCGCCGTTGCTAGGCCTGCCGCCTGGCGCGTACACCAGGGATCCCGTAAACACAAACGCGGCTCGGCTTTCTAAGAATTCACGGTTGGTCGATCGGTGCGCGAAGGAGCCGCTTGTGCGCGCACCTGCCTGCAGGCTATATTCCGCGGTGTGTGCGTGTGTGTGTCAACGCAGGTTTGCATCGCAAAACCTCCGAAAGGAAGAAGAAGGCCGCTCAGCGCGATGCCTATCGACACCGCCGCCGCCGCCACGGTCTTGCGGTGCACTACCACCCTTCGGCAGCGGCGGCGACATCCGAGCGAAGGAAACGCGAAGCGGCGAAGCTGGGCCGTTCGGCCGGCACCGCGACCGTCGAGAAAGTGGGGCCTGGCCCCCCTTCGCCGCCGCGTCTCCCCTCTCCGGACGGCGTACGCAACGGCGGCGGAAGCTTATCAGCGAGGCCGTCTCTCTCCGTGTAGCGCAGCGCCGCGGTTCACATACGTGCGATCCATGCGCGATGCGCTGCAGTCTCGCCGCAGATCCGTATACTCAAAGCGAGGCGGTCGCCGCCGCGGTCGGTGGGTGCGTTTTGAAGTGCAGTGAAGAAGTGATCGTGCAAGCCGCTGGCAGAGCGGAACGCCGCGTCTTCGATCCCTCCCTGCCCCCCCCCCCCCACACACACACACTACAAGCACCACCGGCAACTTCTCCTTTCGCTTTCTCCCTCTCCCTCTCACCCATGGTTCGATGCGTTGTTGATGTTCCCTTGGGTGTTGGGCACGTGCAGGGTTTGCACGCACTGCAGGTGACGCGCGCGCCCGCCGGATCGATTGTGCGTACGGGCGCTCTTCGTTACCTAGCGCACAGTGGGGGTCTCCTCACGTGTAAAAGACGCGGCAACCTATACGGAGAGTCCGTTTGTTGGGGAGCTCGAGAAGAAAGCTTTGTTTGTCGATGTCCCTGATATAAATAAGGAAACTCTTACAACCGAAATGGAGTTGGGAGTTTCCAACCTGTCCAGTTGCATCTAGTCGAGCTCTATTACTATGCAGGAACGCGGAACGAGCCGAGCAACGAGAAATGATGGGTGTAACGTTACAAGACAGGTAGACAGCAGCGGTAATTAAAGCATGGTGAGCCGGTGCAGCTGATATCCTAACTGAGCTTAGGATTAAGGAAACGGAGTTAGGCTGGTCATGCAACGGCGCGCAGAGAGGATAACCAGTGGTCTGTCGGGTGAATCAATGGGCGCCAGAGGAAGGGAAGCGCAGCTGAAGAATTAGATCGTGTGATGAGATTAGGACATTTTGCAGCCATAGGGTGAAGTCCGCTGATGTAATTGGAGGGCGCTGGGAGAGGCGCGCTCTTCCTGTACGGGACATAGTATAGCATGATGGGGAGCATGTAGAATATGGCAAAGTTTAAATGCTTGTCTGTGAGCTCTTGAGAGAAAGAGAAAGCAAGTCTTGAGAGAAAGAGAAAGCAAGTAGAGGAAAGGCCGGGAAGTAACCGAATGGCAGGGAAATAACCCAATGATGTGACAGGTCATCGTAATGCTATGGGATTATAGTCGCTCATGTGAAGAATGAGGAGCTAGTTATCAGGAATGCGCGTGTACAGTATACATGGAAGTGTCTAATCCCGCACGTCTATATATATATATATATATATATATATATATATATATATATATATATGTGTGTGTGTGTGTGTGTGTGTGTGTGTGTGTGTGCGCGCGCCCAGGAGCAGGACCACGTGTGTCTTCGTTCAGTCGACGAAGGGGCGGACAGAGGCATTTGCCCTGTGAAGATGGTGGGCGCGATAAGCGTGCGTCGAAGGGTGCGCGAAACACCAAAGTCGATCAGAACGGACGCGATGAAAAATAAATATAAAGGAACCTGGGTTGTTGAACACGAACTTGTCAAGCACAGGCGAAACCGGCCACAACACCGGCGGACTCGCTAAACAAACGGCGTGCCACCAATGATACACGTTCGCCGAAACATAACACTTGTTTGTGTTCAGACACCACGCAGATAAGCGAGACCAATGAGTGCGGCGAAGATTAGGACTAGTCGATACGTTGATATACGCAACACACACGACCCACGCCTATATATACACCCTAATTTGGTAGTTCGTCTAAAAAAACGGTCGTCTAACAAAAATAAGATAAGCAATCTATAAGTGTCAAAAAGTATACGTGGGAATGAGATGCATTAGATAGTTGAAATTGTAAGCAGAAATTGACAGCATGTCGGAGAATAAGGGTGTCATAGGTGGGCTTTTTATAGATATATTTCATATCAGTTGAACGAGATCATCTGTGCGCTGTATGTATGCATGTATGTATGTATGTATGTATGTATGTATGTATGTATGTATGTATGTATGTATGTATGTATGTATGTATGTATGTATGTATGAAAGAGAGAGAGACTTGTGAGCAATGTGGATTCAGATTTGCCACTGCGAACAGGTCCTTCGTTTTACTGCCATGATTTTCACAACGTAGCTGCCACATTCTAATAGAGTCTGCTAAACACCAACAGATTTCCTAAAACACAAATGGACTTGCTAAACACATAGTGCGATAGCTACACGTCAATAAACTGCTAGACACCAGCGTACGTAACCGCTAGCAACCGCACTATAAGAATGTTCACACCCATAAGGGTGTTATCGCTTGTAAAAAAATTATAGTGGACGAGAACGGAGCTCTTACTATACATGCGATGACAAATGACATAGTTGAAATCGTAATCATTCTGACAGCTTTGGGCACACAGAAGTACCCGGCAGGAGAGTTTCAAATCTCTCCCTGAAATTTTTTGCGCGCCCGACTGTCGAATGATTACATTGGTTTCAACTACGTCTTTTGTCATAGTACGTCTAATTAGAACTCCGTTGTCGGCCTCTATAAATTTTTGTATGACCCTACGGATAAGTGCGTTGCCAGTGTGACGAGAAAACGCGCTTAAGTGTGTAAACATTTTTACAGTGACTCCTATACACTTTCCACACTTGTAGGCCCTCTGGGCAACATTTGCGTGTATTCGAGGCCCAACGCATGTGTACGATCGTTACCATTCCTATATGCAACTGATATTTTTAGCTTCTCTTCGCTTGCCTGTGAGCAAATGAGCAGTCTAGTGAAGTTTTATCTCAGGCTGACTCCTCTAATATGTTTTTTTTTCGGTTTCACTCTCTCTCTCTCTCTCTCTCTCTATATATATATATATATATATATATATATATATATATATATATATATATATATATATATATATATATATATATTTGCTGATACGGAATACTCGCCGGCCCTCTGATTAGATGGTCTCTTCCTTTCTTCTTTTCCTAGGTTGATATCGGCAGAACGTTATGTCTTGGGACGTTCACGCCGTATTTTCGTAACGATTCATTTGAATATTTCATTTTTTGTCATCCTTCGTGATTAACTCGGACATGGAAGCACCACCGTTGTATAAGAGATTGGAGGCTCAGGACTACGGATGATAAGAGATAAATGCAGCTAGGAAAATGAAATGCATCGTTACAAAATGCCGTCCCTGGACAGTCCTTATTTCTCTGCACGACCCAAAGGCCCCTCTCCGAGAGGATTCAAGTGCATTGTACTTTTGCCGAACTGTGCACACCACTAATGATTGCAACGTCACGCGCAGATATATATATATATATATATATATATATATATATATATATATATATATATATATATATATATATATATATATATATATTCAGCTGCACCACATCTTTAAATATTGCCTGTGACAGATAGCAGAATTGTAACGCTTGATCTAGTTCACTCAATGAGACGGCCATTACTATCACGAGAAATCAAAAATGCTTAATTCAATAATTCCTACATTTGCATACACTAACTTTTTGATTAATTACTCTACGGCACATGTTAAAATCTACGAATTGTAGCCAGTGAGTATGCAAGCTATATTGACTTGGAACGAATTCTCAGGACTACACCAGTTTCGAAATATACGCCGTCCAAATTGTGGCAAAAATGCACTGTTCCGCTTACTTTTTAAGGAAAACACTGTTTTATGCATTGAAGCACAAAAGTAACTAGATCCCCAACCCATTTCGTCCTGACACTTTGAAAATTAATACGAGTTCAAGTGTGCGAATAAGCTGATTGTTTGCTCCTAAATCTTCTATATGTGCTTTCAATGAACAACGCATCCTATAACGCGCAGTGTAATGACAAAAATCTGATGACGTTGTTGATAGACTGGGGACGTGAAGATCAACGGTGGGAAAGGCTGCTCAATATTCCAAAGTCATTCTAAAAGTATTCGATCATCCATTCGATCCGCTTCTGGCACTATTCGATTCGTAATTTCGGTCTCGAAAATTATTGTTCACGCACCTTTACATGTTAACTTGACACGTTGTACGCTTCGCGTGGAATGAACTCTATAACAAGCGTAGTTCAATGGCAGAAAACTAGGCGTTCCGTTCTCATTTCTGTGTTTAGGCAAAGAAAATATACTTTTGTTTATCGTAACAAAACAATACCAGACAATTATGTACACGTACATAAAGACACAGCTTTCGGCATCTAACCGTGCTTAGTTTACATTTTAAAAAGAAGGGAGGGACAGGAGGATATTTACGTTCGCAGCATACCATTTGGTAACAAGAAACAACTTGAAAAGCGGTTGCACCAGCCACTGACTGACATTTAGCGGCTTGAGCACGAGGTGACGTGATCGAATTTCGTCCCGCGGCAGTCACGTTCCGGCGGAGAGGGTTCGCAAGAACACTTTTGAAGCGCGCTTTGGGTGCACGTTAAAGAACCCCTGATTGTCAAAATTAAACAGAAGGCTCTTACCCCCCCCCCGCCCCCTCCCCGCAGCCATGCAGTTTCGGGAAGCTAAACCCCACAGTTGTTTAAAAATCGATTTTGCCCCTGATCTGTCTCCGAGTACCACGAGTATATTGGGGAAACACATTGCCATTGTAATTACGTGGATTACATTCTAACGTTCTTTTCCCCCGCAGCAAACTACCCAACCGGTATGAATACTGCGACTACCTCCGTACAGCACTGTCGCGGTGCGTTACCACGTGTAGTATGCGGCCTATTGTTAAAGGGAACACTCTAATGGAAGGCATTTACTTTGCTGGCACTCTACAGCTTCAAGTGGCCTGGCTGCTAGCTATGCCAATTGCACGGTACAGGTGCGCATACAAGTGTGCAGGCGCCATCCGACCATACGTCATCATTCTGCAAAGTCGTGGGATTGCACACTTTCTAGAAGGGAAAAAAGAATTTGCACGGGCTCCACGCTCAAGCGTTCCCTTTAGCAGTGGGCCACACTACGTATACGTCCCCGGACTCGACTGCCACGGGGTGCATTGGAGTAATAAAGCAATATTCCGCGCGCCATTAGGGCTGGCAGAGGCATGCACGCAAGGCCATGCGAAGCAGCGATATATCCATGGGCGTGAACACGTAACATCGCACATATCCGCCGAGGTCGTGGTCAAGGGCTCCTTGGTGCTCGGCCATTGGCAGTTCGCTTGCAGACACCACACACTCCGGGCCCGTCCCAACCGGCGAGGGGAACCGGTTCAACCGCGGCCGGTCCCGTCTAGCTCGGCCCAAGAGTGTGTGTGCGTATGTGCATGTGTACACACACACACACATACACAGGCGCACGCGTTTACACACTCCAGACGCACGCACAAGAACTCGAACGAACTCGGTGAATGCGCTTCGGTTGACGGTGGGTTCGACCCCGTCTGTTCAAGCAACGACGTGTACGGGCACACCCACAGCCGTCGTCGGAGACAATGCGCGTCGACCACGCAGCATCTCGGAGCAATAGCCGCGTCATCGAGTTGCATGCATAAATAGACGGATCCTCGAACCGAGAATGCGTATGTACACGCACGTGTACACACGCGTATACATATACGAGCACGCACGAGAACTGGGACGAACGAGGGCGCATGCATGCGTATGCGCTGCCGATGACAGGAGTTCGAGTGCCTGTTTTTAGAACGCGAAACGAAGAACACACCCACTACGCACGAGGACGCGATACATGGACCAGTCACATACATGCAGGGAGGCTATATCCTTGACTTATAGTCAGCCCCTCACAGCAGTAGCCACGTCATCGAGTTGTATACGCGGGTGTAGACGAAGGAGCATCGGCTGTCAGATCGAAAGATCCAGCGAGCGAGAGTTCCAGGAAAGAACTTCAAGGGGCGCGCTGCTCCTTGGATGCTTTTGCAGAACGAGCGTCAAGCATAGCGTTATGACGAACCGAAGGCTTCTCTGCAGACGCGCTGCTCTCATGCGTCGTGGTTATGACTCGAACGAACGGCAGCAAATTAAGGGTGAACAGTGTGTACGGCGCACTCTGAGGCGTTGTTTTCTGACGTTCCATTTCGTTTTGCGCACTTTTCCTCCTTGGGCGATGGTCTCGGACGTACGGCCGCGCGTCGTTATCGGCCCGAGCCCGGACAATCGTTGCGGCTCGCGATGGGAAAAGGATGGAGAATGGATATGAACCGTTATGCAAAATACAGACCCGGGGCCTGCATTCTGTAGCAATACACTTCGTAATTCAGTTGTCACCCGAACGCGATTGCATATGGCCGACCTTCGACAAGAAAAGCCGCATTCGAGCGATTGAGGAGATTTTAAAAAAAATAAGACAGTAAAATTGAATGAATTTCGAGAAAATGAGGTCCCTGTTTTTTCTCATTTAGCGTTATGGGTGATTTCTTTCACAGCGGTGTAAAATCGACTTCTGAGTAACAAAGGCGACTCCTAAAGGATAATACAACGACGCAACATGACTCGTCAAATTAGTTTTGCAAAAATGCGCATGGTATAGAGGAAGCTTCATGAATGGAAAAGATCGTCATCCACACGACTACAGCACGAAAACTATGTACATTAGCAAAAAAGGAATAAGCATGGTAGTCATGTTGTGATGCTCAAGTTACGCAATAGGGTGTGTTTGCAATAAAGTGGGATTCGGTTTGCTATACAATTTGAACTTTCTCAACGTAACTTGTACATAAAACGGATTCACTCTCGTATGTAACGGCAAAATGAGGTGATATCCTGAGCGAAAATCGCGTGCGCACAAAATCAGAGGTCTCTTCAGAAGTGTATATCGACAGTATACGCTAAACACCTCACACGAAAAGAGATTTTACTAGACACGTCGCTTTAATTGAGCGACCTGCGCATCCCGCCATGACTAACGCGTCTTATACATTTCGTCAGTCTGTCAAAGCGTCAGCCCTTGGTGACAGCGCTAAACCTCTCCCCACCCCCTCTCTTGCATCTGGTTGGTCACTCGAAAAAGAAAAAAAAAACGCAAATCATCTTACTTAAACCATCTTCTGTGTGCGCTTCGCACTCGTTTGCTGCAACCGCGGCGAATCACCGCGATTGTCTCAATGTGGTGCACACAATATGTCGTCTTCATCTGGCACTGCATACATACTGAATGTTCCGCCCTCAGAGATAAACATGCAAGGAATTCGACAAGAAGAACGACGTCGTAACGACGAGGCTCCTGATCAAATCACTAGTGATACACGCAAGCTCAACCACATTGGTCTGCGCAGTGCACCAAGCCGCACGCCCAAGGCGAGAACGAATGTTGGACGATATACGCACAGCCGCCTTTGTGATGTACCTCAAACTATGCAGAGCCTTGCTGCATGTTTTCTAAGGACGTGATATTGCCTTAGGACGTGCTGCAATGGAACTTGACGGAAGTCTATTTTCAATCGGCATACCTCTGATATTTGATGGCACCCCGTAAAGATGGCGTGCCATTTGATGCTCTTTTTTTCCCTGACTGGACTGCATGCATCTTATGCAGTTGACACGCATGCTGCATCGCAGTGCGGCCCGTTTGATGTCTTTTTTTTTCTGGCTGGACTGGATACTTTATGCAAACCGCGCATGTTGGACCACACTATTGTTTCTACAAAGTTTCAGTTTAGTCAAATGAATGTACACTTGAAGGACAATATAACTTAAGAGCTTCGACAAAACTGGTGCCATATTTTGATCAGTTACCTGTCGTCGCTCCTAGGTCCAAAAAAAGTGATCTTCTGCTGCAAGTTGTTCGCATCGTGTTTTCTATATGTGTATTTTCAGAGTACCGATCTGTGATGGGCTGGCCATAGTGATTGCATAGTTCTCGCATATACGGTGTTATACTCCACACAGTACACATACATACCACGTAAGAAAAAAAAAACATTGCCCTATATATCTCTGTGATTAGCACACCCGACCTCCAACAGCACATCGCCGCAGACGGACGTGGGTTCGATCCCCAGCGACGACTGTGGGACAAGTTTCGCTTTGTTCTTCGCCATAAGATAAGGGTGAGAATGCGGAGAATAGCAAACGAAGACGGCGTTAAAGAAAGAATCGAACGGTTGGTCACAGCCAAGACATGGCCTCGAGCTCCTATATGAAAAGATGTAGCAGTAAGAAGAGACGCAGCTTCATCCAAGGTATAGACCGTAATCACAAGCGTTAACTTCTGAAAGACGAACAAGAAAGTGGACGAGCTGATTCGTGCACGAAGTGTAAACAAAGTAATCTGAGATGCAATGACCATCAATTCAGGACGGAAAGAACCAGTCCTAGCTGCAAACGCCCACAAAATCCTTCACAGAATCTTACATACGACAAGGTGATGCACTTAGAAGCCTACAGTGCTCCACACTGGACAAACTTACGATGTCCTGCACAAATTCCACAGTTTTACACTGGGCCATGCGAGACGAACCTACACTTGCCTACACGCAGGATCCAACACAGGTTCCGACACAGGAAAAGCATACGGAGCTCTACAACGACCTATATACTGCACATGCAGGAACAACCTATACGAAGTCCTACATTCGACAGATCTACAAAGTCCTACAGAGGTCAAACTGATAAAGCCTTGTATAATATCCGAGGACAAGGCTACGAAGTCCTACATACACAAAGTGCCACATTCCTGCACCCAGAACCCAGCACGTCCAACCTGCAACTTCCTGTGCGAATTACAGAAGGACACTCTGTCGTTATATGATTACAGCAATTCAGAGAACAGTTCCGAGTCTTCATCTTAATTTTTGTTCCAGGAGAGAACGCAGAGTACAGAGATTCAACCTGTCAAACTTGCGGTCACGGCGAGGCAATATGGTAGTCTGCTATCCAGGTTTTAGATCCCGAAAGGAAACTCAAATCCTTCACAAAGTCCAATACTATGGTATTTTATCACAGCGGGGCCAGTCTGCAACCGAGGGTTTAGATCCAGAAAAGAAAATTAAGTCCATCACAAAGTCCAACACTATGGTAGTTTATCACACGGTGGCGAGTCTGCAACCCAGGTTTTAGATCCAGAAAGTAGAACTAAGTCCTTCACAAAGTCCAACAATTAATATGGTAGCTTATCACACGGCGGCGAGTCTGCAACCCAGGGTTTAGATCCAGAAAGGAGAATTAAGTCCTTCACCAAGTCCAACAATATGATAGTTTATCACATGATAGCGAGTCTGCAAACCAGGGTTTAGATCCAGAAAGGAGAATTAAGTCCTTCACCAAGTCCAACAATATGGTAGTTTATCACACGGTGGCGAGTCTGCAACCCAGGGTTCAGATCCAGAAAGGAGAGTTAAGTCCTTCACAAAGTCCAACACAGCTCTATATATGCTATATCCTGAAGAAGATGGAGAGGAAGCATGTCGTGTGCTGATCACAGCAGGACGTGCAGAACATGAAAAAGTCCTGCGTCTTCAATACTGTTCCAGCACAGAATGGAGATTCCGAAGATTCAGCCTGTGAAAGGCGCGGTCACAGCAAGGCAGTATGTTGCGTTATGTGCGTGTCAACAGCCCAGAATTCTAGATGCAGAAAGCCCTACATACCAATTCCTACACAATGACCCCTACATAGCCATCTCTAACTAAACGACGGACAGAAGCCATGCCGTGGGCTGATCCCAGCAAGCCAGCGCGAAAGCTCTGCGACTTCAGGACTTTCCAGGATAGACCGCAGAAATTGATGCTTTTCAAAAGAGCGGTCAAAGCGAGGCATGCAGTAGTCACACAGCGCCGCGTCTGCATACAGCCCCATGTTTCGACCCGGAGGGGAGAGAAAGACCTGAAAGGTCGCACGTAAAATCCATGGTCATCACAAAGCCTGGCCCTATACTATCGTAACGACGACACACAGAAGCAGCCAGTCAGAGCAACAGTTTTGAGTCTTCACGGACATTTCCGGGAGAAAACGCAGACTGCGTATATAGATTAACGTTTGTCAAATTTAGACGCGGCCAGTGCGAGTCAGTAGGCATCACGTTTTGCGATGGCTGCGATCCTGAAAGGACTTGGTACCTACGAGGTCCGAGCCCGCAGTACGGAGAACAGGAAGGAAGGACAAAGAATGAGCAAGAAAAGAAGAAGAAAAACAAAAAGAAAAAGGAAGACGGCTAAATAGGAGAAAAGTGGAGCGGCAGTCGGAGGTTGAGTGCGCGCGCTGTGTGCAAATGCGGTTGCAAAAGGCGATCGGCACGGAACGCGGCCAAGGCGGAAGAAACGACTTCGGAGCAGTCCGTGCTGCGTCGTATACATGCACTCTATACGGATACGGTGGTGAGAAAGGGTAAGGGGAAGGAGACGGCGATACTGCTGCGAGTTGCACTGCCGACTGCGTAGGAATACACACAACAACGCGAGCTTGGCTTGCAGCTATAATGCCCGCGTACATCGCGAAGCTGCAGGCAATGCGCACGTCGCCGCCGAAGAGGGAAGCAGACGAAAAACTTGGACCGGGATGTAAAAAAAGCTTGCGGTGGTCTCTTTTTGACGGTTTTGTTTTGTTTTAGTTTACTTAATTCTCCGCCGAATCTGCACGTGCCCGACTATTTTAGGTATATTGTGCTTCGTAACGTTTATTGCAAAAATTACGAGAGGGTGTCTACAACATGCGAGCTGCATGGAATGGCGCGGTTCTGTCCCGACGGGTTCTAGTACATGGGATTTGTCTCAGCTTAATTCGTTCTTGTGGCTTCGAACGCCTTCGTGGCTTCGCGAATTGATCGTTTTCAACAGAATATTGTGTTATAAATGCAAAGTTTCCGAATCAATGTATGCATGCGCGCATAGCGTTATTGGCTAAACATGCATTTGAAAAAGTATACGAGTGCTTGGAAATTTAGAAAGATAAAGTGAAATTTAAAAAAAAAAGGAAACGCCACATTAACGTTTGAAGCCAGCACGCTGATTAGCAAAATTCATGTACTAGACATCATTTCAATGATAGCTTAGCGATCGCAGCGCCAGAGTTCCCCCGGGTAATTTTCTTAGAAAACTGAGTTTCCAGGCTGTCGTTCTTCGTCAGTGACGCCTACGCTACAGTTATATACATCATCTCCCTTCCCCATTGCTTCTTTTTTTCTCTCTCAATGCCTCTGCGGCAGAGATCGATGAAGCACTGGCGAACGACTTCCCACCGTTGTAAATCTAGTTATCGTTTTCTTCGTATACGGAACGGTAAATAGCTGCGCCGGTCATAAGAAACCACCAAAAGAACACTCTGAAGTCTCCGCTCATGCATGATTCGATCCTGCAGGCCTGAGACCCAGTTGTGGTCTTTGTTGTCTGTACTGGACCAGCGATCGGTGTTTGAAAAGCAGCTATAATGTTTTCTTACAGAGTGCCTGCCGCCTGCATGTCGTGCACCACATGCGTTCTTTTTTTTTACATCGCACCACCAGCGGCAAGCATACTTCATACTCTCCTAAATATGCCAAAAAGGTCGCTCGAAGTGTAATTACGACCCCCCCCCCCCAGAAAGGGATAAAGCCTCTCGCATCTCGGGAAGCGTTGTATTACTAAAGAATGAGCTTCGGATGTTCGAAGTCGCGCCCTCGTCTGTATTTACTACCGATCGGAAACGCCACTCGCCAGGTGCATTCCTGCAAGCTTCTGAATCGGGTGGTGGGACATTTCCTGGAAACGAAACACCGCTACACCGAAAAAAACGTCCGGCTGTCTGCCTCGTGCCACGGTGGCGCCCGAACACCCCCTGACGCATCCACGACAACGTGTCATTCGAACGCAGGGGGGATGGAGCTTTCCTCCCGCTCGGCACTAGTGACTCAAGATGGCAAGCGCGCGGTGTTCCACACGCGCGCAGGAACCGGCATCACCACCACAACCCCCATCATTATCATCATCATGGTCGTCGTCATCATCATCCGGAGCTGGCACCCAACGGCCAAAGGGACGGAGTTTGCTCGAGGTGGAGGAGGCGGCTGCGGACGGCCCCAACGCCGGCTCGGTGTTCGCGTCCACGCCCACTCTTGCCGCTGATAAGCCAGCGGGAGCGAGTTAGTGAGCCGGCGTCTCGGAGCGTAGATTGACAGCAGCCGTCCGTTACGCGTAGGGACAAGCACACCGCCCGCCCAGCAGACTCGGCAAAGAAAAAAAAAATGTGCACAACGATCAAACAACCGGAGCAGAAAAAAGGTCTCGCCGCCACCGACCCTTTCCCCGAAAAATAAAAAAAGGACAAAGCTATCTCTGGGGGGGTCACGTCAGGGCCAGAAACCGGAAAGCAGCAGCAGCGGCGGCGGCAACGGCAACAGCACCCACGGCTTTCGGACTGGCTTCTTCTGGCTTGTCGGCAACCAATTTGCTCGCCATGCCGGCGCCGGGGGCCCGACCACGACGAGGCGGCGGCTCGCCAAGGGCACGCGCTGAGGCCCCGTCCGCTGCAGCAGGGGGGAAGCTCACGCCATCACCCGTCATGCTATTTTCTCTCGGGGGAGCAACCCCGAGCCCGCGCAGAGCTCGACCAACGGGAGCCGCATATTTCTTTTCTTTTTTTTTGTCGGTAGGCGGGGCGGCGTGCGGCCCCGCCCTGGGAAAAGCGAAGGAACCCCGCGATCGTGGATCCAGAATCCGCAGCCGCCCTGCCGCGGCTGTTGCGAGGGTGGTCATTTCGGCGAGGGTTGCGAAGACGCACGCAATCCTCCTCCATGTACTTCATCTTCTTCTTGACGCAAACCAGAAACCTCCTCTCCCTCGCCCTTTCCCCCCACCGCACGCACAGACACGGACACGCACAATCGCCGAAACGCGGAGACATCGAAAACAGCAGGTTCCTTGCGGCGCCCGATCGAAAACTGCGCCCTGCGAAGCGTCTTTCGCTCTGCTCTGCGTTTTTTTGTGGCAATCCTGAAGGATCCCGACCATCGAGGATGGAAGGAGGCCCGTGGAAAACCGACAGGCACGCGAGGAGCGGCAAGCTGGGAACTCTAACGTCGAACGCGCGAAGCTTCTGCGGACCCGAGGAAACGAACGCATGCGGCGCGCAACCGAGCGACGACTCCACGCATCCGAGGTTCCTCGCGCACACGAGTGAGTACATACACGCATCGCACGAGAGAAGTCGGGAAGTGAAAAAAAGAGATGGTCGCATCGCTACTCACTGGGGCAGCCCGGCGAGCCGTACCAGACTTCCTCGATCATCGGCGACTCCCAATCCTCGCGGTACTTGTCCAGCCGTATCGGCCCGTGCGCTGTTTTGAGAAAAAGGAAAACCGAAGTCGTTGGTGGTGTTGGTGGTGGGTTTTCGCAAGGCGGGGACCCGGGCCCGCACCACGAGAGGGCGAGCGAGCCAAGGCGCATTACCACCCCTCCCTCCCCCCTCCTCCCATACATGCGCGGCACACAATTAGGCATCCGTCAAAGCCGTAATCGGCTTTAGGGCTCTCAAGCCCCCTCTCCCCCCGCAGCCCTCCACTCCGCGTGCTCCTCTTCTTCCGATAGATACGAGAAAAGCCGCTCTCGCGAGCCGCTAATCCAGCTTACCGGGATAGCCAGGGTGCAGCAGATCGACGCCCGCCGAGGTGTGCAGTCCGATGCCGTTCATGGAGTACGCTGCCGCCGCGGGGCCTTTGAGGTGGTGGTACGCGGCCGCCATGGCTGCGCCGCCAGCGGACGCCTGGCAGCTGCCGAAAGGCCCCGGTCCTGCCGCAGCCGCCGGTTGAAACGCCAGCTTGCTCGCCGTCGGTCGCAGGGCAGCCTGCGCAACGCCGCACGACCGGGCGCACTGGGCGCCTCCACGAGCGCGGCTCGCGCGCACACGCCCCGCCCCAGGGAAGGACCCCGTAGGCCCCGCCCACCCCGCCGCCGCAACGCGCCGTGGCGCGCGCGCGCGCCCCCACTCCGTCCGATTCTCGCTAGGCCCCGACCACACGACTCCGCGTCAACGCGGCACGCCCCGCCCCCTCCGCGTAGCTGCTCTCTCCTCGCCTTTTATCCCTCTCTCACCCTTATCGTTTGGTTTTTGAATAACTTCAAAGCGCGCCGGCGGCGGTGGGAGGTCCAGTGCCGCGAGGAGGCTCCGCCCACGCCCTTTTCCGCACTTTTTTTTGTCTCGCCGCAGGAGAGAAAGCTCCTGCCTGCTCACGGCGCGTCCGCGCGCGCGCGCCGCGCTCGCGTCATCGGTGAGCGCGCGCAGCACGCCTGCCAGCGCGCGGCTTCGTTCACCGAGCCGACGACGAACGGGAGCAAAAAAAGAAAAACAAAAAAGAGGGCGCTTGTTTGGGGATCAATGGAAACGGGCACGAGAGAGGATCAGACGGGAATTATCTCCTTAAAGGGAATTTGATCCCCCCCACACCCCCCTCGCGTTCCTTTTTGGTTGCGGCGAAAGGATAATAAGGCGCTCAATTGGATTACAACACCATGGCCGCCAAAAGCTAATCAGGTGGTGGCGGCGGATGAGCGACGCGCGTGCTAGAAGCGACGGAAGTGGGAGATAAAGAAAGAAAGATGGTGACCGCGGCGACGAGGCTTACGGAAATGAAAAAAAAAAAGAGGGAGAAGAAATGCGGAAGGAAACACGGACGGACGAAAAGAAAAATAGGAGGGAAACTGCATTTTCCGACACGCTGGCGCAAACTGAAGTGGGGCGGGGAGTCAAGTAACGCTGCGCGGATCGTAGCACCGTTCCGCAGACGGCGACAAAAGGACGGAGTTTGTTTATTCCCCGAGATAAGCCTCAGATAAGGAAAAGCTCCGGTGGTTGGTCTACGCCACAGTGCTTGGAGGTACATTTGTCGAGCAATGGAGCCAGCCACTCGACGGTTGGTACCTGTGTCACCAAGCGACTGCCGGAGCGAGAGGCGCGCTTTCTTTTTGGGCGTATAGACGCAGAACAACGAAATCCTGAACACGAAGCAGTGAATTGCGGTGTTCGAAACGATCAAGTTTGCCATTGAAGTGCAGTACTCGGCGAAAGGCTCAAGGACTGCGATATTTGTGCTCTGGCGCAGTACGTGTTGTCGCCGAATCTTCGTCACGGCTTCGTTTGCGCCATGTGCACGGGCGAAGAATCTGGATATCGTTGGAACTCTTGTAAGGTCGCGTGCCCAACGTTACCTTTAGTGTGTGGCAGTAACATGCAAAATGGAATTTCACAGAGCTTAGCAAACGTTTTAATCAAGCGACTTAGCTTGCAGCTGCCTGAAAGAGGGCTTTTCTTTACTAATAATTCTGCCGTGAAGCCAACTTCTTTTGTGCTTCGGGAGAATTGGTTGTGCGCAGATAGGCACGCGGGTATTCTTTAAAAATATAGGTAAAAAAAGAACTGCGGTGTTTGTTGATGCCATAGGTTAGTTCTAGCTGCGCAAGACTGATGGAGTGTTGTTCGTTCGGCAATCAGAACACATTCTGCGCCATTTTACAATTCGTGGTTCTATTATTCGCTGCGCGAATACGTAGAAATGGAATAATAGAAATGGATGACTAGGCTGAACACACGTGGTCTATGTGACAAGTGACTTGAAACGTCACGACTTTGGCTAACCTAACCAATGAACGCGCGGCACGAGATAAAAGCTGTTTGTTCTGTAGCTAGCGCGGTATACTTCTATCCACTCCTATCACAGTTCACACCGAAACCACTCTCATCACCTGTAGTGTGCGCCACCTTGCACATCAGCCCTTACAAAGGTCAGCATAAAAGTTATATTTTTCTATTTACTTTTTGTTCCGTACAGGTTTTCTTTTTTACTGCGTAATTAAACATGATGCACAATCCTTCCATGGTACGCGTATACAAGGAACGGGCTCACTATATTTACGGGATTCGGTTAGGATTCCTAGCCGCAAGCGCTTCTGGTATCTTTCAAAGATTAAAGTTTTCCTTATACAACAGAAGCAGTCACCCAGGCGACCTCAGGGCTTTTACAGCCACAAGAATACCGAAAACGAGATAAAAAAGGCAGGTGCAATAGGGTATAAGAGGTGGAATTATTCACAAAAGCGAAACGCGGCAAGCGACAGCGCAGAAATTCGAAAACCGGCCGCAAACGTTTCTATGGCCGCGAATGTGGGCTATTTCTATGCATATTTCCGACTAACGACTTCGGTTACGCGGGCAGAGTGTTTTGTGATACAGTTTGTGCCTCACGTTGCTGCCAAATACTATAATCTGTCAAACGTCGGCCGATGTCGTCACAGCTTCATCACACTGTCTCCGCACAACCGTCGCAATGTCATCAAATCTTGGCTGATGCCAGCCTACATGGAGCGCCCCCCCCCCCGCACTTTAGTGCGAAGAACAGAACAATTTTTATTACAAAGCGGCAGTTCGCGAGCTTTCTCCCGTCTATTTTTCTCGCCTCGATTTTTCCCCGTCATCGGGCTTCCTCGCATTGCAGCAAAGAGCGTTTTATAACGCTCAACAGCGCATTGCGGCAAAGAACGTGCGTCATCGACGTTTCTGTATATAGAGCGTGTAAGCCCTTCATGACGGAGCTACTAATGGCTGCTGTGGGATTAAAATGGGCCATTAAACAGACTCGCCACGTTGTCTATACAGTACAAGTTCGTTATACCACTCGCGTCATCTCTGGATCGAATAAAGTTCTTTCACTCACTCACCACTCGTGTCGAATACTGCGGAAATGTACTGCCAACGTGAACAAACAGCACGATTGGTTGAGCACCAACCCGCGTATACCGTTAACTATTGATGATGTTAAGAGGATATTATTGCGAATAACCGCACGAAACTGCAGCAGACGATGAAATCAGCGAAAGCGGGGGAAATGTATAACTGGCACCGTCACGACCGCGAGTGGCACGGGTTAACACTCCCACTCTGTATACCTGGGGTATATAGAGTGGGGTATTTGAGTGCACGCACTCAAATACCCCGGAAAGTCTATACATGGAATTGCAGCCGCAGTTGTAGGTCAATGGATAAAGCATTTCCCGCGTATAGCGTGGCATATGTGTGGCTTCGGCTTTCGAAGCCCTCATCGTCGTCTTTTCGGAAGACGCGAGTTGTCGGCTGACGTATAATAAGCTAACAAGATACCAAGACCATCGCTTTCCCTTATTCTTGTAGATCATTATTTAAGCAGGATGTGAAATTGCAATTCGGGGAAAGCAAAGAAGCAACTGCTGTCCAACGAGGTATTTGTGGTAATGAGATCAAATTCATCTGTTGAGCTATATCACGTTCCTTGGCCCGTTCATTAATGCTGCATGGTAGGTCGCGCAACTAATGAACTTCTAAACTTCCTCCGTGACCCGGTGTCTTCCTCTCACGATTCCGTCAGCACTCGTCGTGTAGAACCTCGCAAGCAAAGAGAGGGAGAGGTCTCATTAAAATACCTTAGAATTTGTTGAGTGCTATGGTGTGTTTACTTTAGATTGCGCATCTGCCGTGTGCCATGCATACCATGTAATTATATATATATATATATATATATATATATATATATATATATATATATATATATATATATATATATATATATATATATATATATATATATATATACCTCATTTCGAGTAGCATGGTAGGTGTGCCGCCTAGCAAACATTTCCAAGGTTCATAAAGAACCTCTTTCTCACACTGGTATATCCATTTATCCATTTTCTATACCTATATTCATACATTGAACATCATTATTGTCATTAAAAGTGATTATCACAAAGGACAAAATGTAGAACGACCACTTTTTTTTCATCATCTATCGGATGAAGACTGATCCAGTTATATACGGAGGCAGGTGGAAAAGACAACGCCAATCTATACCAATATCGCGCTAACTGATATTTTAATACAGCATGAACCAAATTAACTACCCCAACAACGAGTAATTGCTGTCCTTATTTGATGTAATTTCTCCCGCCCCTTACCGGCAACAAGATCCGAGTGCAAAAAGTCGCCAACTGCTGCTTTGTGAATATTCAATATTTAATGCGTGATCATTCCACCCATATTCCACGGAACGCTGAAAGACGTTTAATTTAATACAACTTATAGGTTTTATTTGGGCCGAAGTAACTTCCACTCCATATCCTTATTGGCTTGTGCAAGGCTGGCCAGTAATCGCTTCAGAAGCAATTGCCTAAACTGTGTAACATGGTGCACACAGCCATGCAAGAACATATCACATGACCCGTTAACACGGTACATGCTCCAGGTACGGCGCTTGTGGCGCCATCGGTGGCCACTGGAGGCACCAAGTTGGTGCATTCAATGTGACTGCACTGGCACCCAGTGATCAACCGCGGCTCCCCGGTGGCGCGCAAAAAGCGCCAGCTGCCGTGCGGTATGATTGAAGTGTTTCAATCGTTTGAGCGTTGTACGTTAATGCTGACGTACATGCGCTTAATATATATGTTTTTTTCACCACACAAATGAAATGCTGTACCCGTAGTCCACAATTCCGATGCATTGCTGGACATATATAGCGTGTGCAAGAGCGAATGCTCCGACGTCTTGTTGGGCTTGCCGGTGTCAGCTTTGGTAAAGGAACTCGCCGTGTAAACTACCGCGACACCTGCAGGCACATGCACATGGCGAGCGTTCGTGCTTTAGCAGAACACAGCTTCTCTATCTGTACTCGTAACGTAAGAGATAATATATCGGTCAGCTTCATATCAGTGACATCGTTATGCTGAGACGGTTTGAACATTCATGGCCATATATTCCAAGGCGAAGGCCTTATACGTCCATGAAGCGAGAAATCAAGCTTCCGTCCAGCGTTAACATCCTAGCTATGGTACCGAAATCCACGTGACTAAGTGATGACATCACGTTCCCAGCACTGCACCTGCTGTGGCTCGCACTGCGTTTTCCCGCGGTGAGGTAAAGTGAACGAAGGAGAATTAATTAAGGTGGATTAAAGTGGAATAAGGTGGGTTAAGGTTGGCACAAATTAGAGCAAGGTGGATTATGGTAGAGCTTTAATTTAAGGTGATAACACAGAAAAGTCCTCATGCTTTCTCCTTCAAATCACGTAAGGATTCTTAAGTGACTCAACTCTTTTTACCTCCGAAACAGGATTATTAGCTATTGAAAACGTTCGAGCTATAGTGAATTGACAAAATTTCATACCATTTAGCAACTCTTGAACGCTTTGCACTTTGCACGTGACACGAGCAGCAGCGTGTTGAAATCGTGTTGGTATAATGATGAATCATCCCTATACCGTGCTCGTTGTTCATTGGTATATATTTTTTATAGATAATACAGCTTGATATACCTTTTCCTTTGCTTACGCTATTCGTTATTATTGAATAACATAAGCAAAAGGAAAGAAAAAGAAAACTTGCGACAAAGTTAATACCATGCGAGCTCAATCTTGGACTTCAATAAACATCTGGAGTACATACACAAACGAGCAATACAGTGCAGGGGTTAAGCGCGTTTTTGTAGCTCGAAATAACGGATGATGTAAGGCAAGCGTATTATATATATATATATATATATATATATATATATATATATATATATATATATATATATATATATATATATATATATACATACATGCATACATACGCATACATAAAAGAACGCATTAAGATAAGCGAGTGATGCGCTGACTTTCCTATTCTTATATTTTATTACGTCATAATGATTACTCTTATAGAACCCGTAACTTGAAGCTGCGTGAGCTTCATAGACGAAGTGATATGCCTGTATAAAAAAATGATATACACATGACCAGATAAACGCTTTGTATATATGTATGCGCAAATCCGAGCAATTCATACAAATGACAGCGAAGCTTTGTGTGTATATATTATATATATATATATATATACGAGGGCGAACCATAAAGTCTAAGCCTCTTTTTTTAGCCAAATTACGGCTGTAAACGCGAAGCCAACACATCCATTCCCAGCGGTGGACCTTTCTTGGACCGGCTCGGCCTTATCTTCCGTTAGCTCCACAGCAATGCACTACTGTCAGTTATTGAAGATGGCGGTTGTGCTTCACACCGTTCTCGTCGTACGAGCAACAAAGTATGATTCGTTTTTTATCGAGCAAGGGACGAACACCCATCGAAGTCCACAAGGAAATGCAGCCCACGTATACGGGCAAAGGTGTCTCGCTTTGAGAAGTGTGAGGTGGTGGTGTTGTGAGTTCGCAAGAGGCCGTGAAGACTTACATGGCAATGAGCGTTCGGGAAAGCCGCATGCGTCGCTGACTGACGCCAACATTTCTGAACTTTATTGCTGCGATGGGACAAATATCTGAACCGGTGTGCGGACTATGAGGGAAAATAGAAATATGCGGTTTTACGTACCAAAACCACTTTCTGATTATGAGGTGCACGCCGTAGTGGGGGACCCCGGAAATTTGGACCACCTGGGGTTCTTTAACGTGCACCTAAATCTAAGTATGCGGGTGTTTTCGCATCTTACCCCCATCAAAATGCGGCCGCCGTGGCCGGGATTCGATCCCGCGACCTCGTGCTCAGCAGCCCAACACCATACCCACTAAACAACCACGGCAGGTATGTGGAAAAATAGGGCAAGGTACATAGAATAGTACGTATAGTTGTAATTTCCTGTATGTAGCTTATTTTGACTAATAAAAAATAGGGGCAATGACTTATCTGATTCGCGCTCGCATATATATATATATATATATATATATATATATATATATATCTCGAGAGAGAGAGAGATCCGAGGACGAAATGACGTGTATATATGTCACCTATGCAAAGTTCCGTGTAATAGCTTAAAGAACGATAGCTGCTGGCGCTCTCGTCTTAAGATGTATGCTTGCATTCTTTCGTCGGTTGTTATTGTGTGCGGCCTCATTCTTCACCCTTTTCCTATCTAGAGCGGCATGCAAGTCCTGCGGTTCGGATAACGTCTACAGGGTTGCATGCATTAAAGGGACCGACAGTCGAAGTTTATATGAAACCCATTCTTTTTCCTCCCCCATGCAATGCAAAACGTGCGCGGGTCAGTATAGGCATTACTGAAGCGTGGACAACGGCATGAAACGTTTTTAATAAGGATTCTTTTTTCTATCTATATTGACGATCATGGAAAAACGTGATAAGTGAGCGCCATTGCATGCTGTCTCTCTAGAGAAAAGCCGACAACTGTGGTCCCGTGGCCGTGAGAAATCATTCTTTCGCTTATCAAGAATACTTGAATTATTTACGCGATAATACGTATTTTCTTTCTTGTTGTTTTCCTGTTTCTTTTCGAGCTGTTTCCTGTTTCCTTCTCCTGGCAATGGTGGTTGGATGGTTATGGCGTTGCCTTAGTGGGCATGGAGGTCGGCAGGTTCGACTGCCGGCCATCAAAATGGTCAAAAGAAATTTTCGTACCTCTGCTACAGCGTCTCTCGCATACGTTATGATCAAATGTGCCAGTTTTGGGATGTTAAACTTCCTAATTTAATTTTAACTTGACTGTTTTTTTTACGCTCCAGAAGGTTCAAAGCCTAAGCCAAGTTGGGTTAGGATATAGCCTACTTATATATACTACATCTGCATGCTTTAACAATCCTAGTGTACGGACGAATTGTGGTACTAAACTACTGAGCTATATAATCCCGAACTTTTTAAACGAAAGTGCAAAAAAAAACACGATTGATATAATAAAGAAACGCAAATCGTCTGCTGATTTAAAAAGCCTATTACATTGCACCTAGCATCACCTTTAGAATGTCAGTGTGTCAACGTAATTTAAAGTACTGCTCTGGCAATATTTTTTGCACATTCATGTACCTTAAATTCAGATATTCTTGTTTTTGTTATCTCCGCTTCTCTATGCAGAGATTTTATAAGATTTCCTTGTACTTGATACTCGCTGTGCGTATTCCTTGCAAAATTGAATCATGTTTTTCTTCTTGTTTTTGTTCCGTATAACTGCCTTTATTACGTACTCGCTATATTTGACGATTACAAAATTGAGTCATGTTTTCGGTTTTCGTTTATGCCTCCTATCTGCTGAGCAATGTACGGGTGGCAGGGCCTGCGTCACGCGAAGGATTTCTGCCTCTACCCTTGTCATCCGGGACCGTCCTTGTGTCTAAATTAATATCTAAATAAATAAATAAATTTGCATGAAGCCTCTACGGCACAATTAGTTTTATTTTTCCGAGGAAGACGACAGAATATTATAAAGAACGTTGCGTGGACTCGTTATAAAACGGCACGTGTATATGTTCAAAAAGCGATTATGCGCGCCGCCATACAAATGGGGACGCCGCACTTTGTTCGTTTCACTCGTTGCCGCGATGGCGATGCCGCTTGTAGACGTGAACTGACAGTCAGCATAAACTCAAACGCTAACAAGTCGAAAACGAATAGAACTTGTTGTTGCATTTCCAGGTGCGCTCGTGTTTTTAACCGTGGCTTGTTGAAGGTTTCAAGACATATATATATATATATATATATATATATATATATTTAATGTCTGGCTTGAGGAAATGACGCTGGGCCCGGTAGTAAAATGAAGAAAAAAGAGTACGACGTACGTTGCATAAGCACACTATATTGAACTGACGTTTCGGCTGGTGGACCAGCCTTTGCCAAAGCCTGGTTCACCAGCCGAAAATGAGCACTTTGACAAAGGCTGGTCCACTAGCCGAAACGTCACTGCAATATACTGAGCTTATTCAACAAACGACGTACTCTTTTTTCTTGATGTGTGTGTGCGGGGGGGGGGGGGGGTCAGGGGAAGAGACTACGTTGCCGATCCGTAGCAGGTGTTCTGGTCAGTTTGAAAGAGAATTAAGCTGTCCACACGAACCCTCCCCGACTTGGGTTTTATATATATATATATATATATATATATATATATATATATATATATATATATATATATATATATATATATATATATATATATATATATATATATATATATATGCAGCGCCGTCTGTCCTGTACTTGTACCTATATATGGGTGTGCGAATATTTGAAGCTTGCGAATAACGAATCAAACTTTTGCCAAATCTGATTTGATCTCCGAATCGAACAAGCGCTATTTGTAACCACGTATATTTGTCGTACAGATTTCGAATATTTTAGGCATTGAGCTAAGCGCGATAGAACATAAAATTGGAGCAGAAGTGCGATAAGTTTCACCCCAAAGGCCATGGAAAAGAAAACACAAGTTCATAGCGAAGCACGGTAAACGTTACTTAAGGAGCGAGCAAGGCTTTTCCGGCCGAGACGTTGTATCTTTAGCGTTCACTGAAGACTGCTGAGTATGCGAGGAAACTGCTTATTTGTTCTTAATCGATTCCTATGCTAGCAAACAACACGTCTTAATCAGCACTATAATGAGACAACCTTCCTAACATTGTGAATTTACAAGCCCGTGAGTTCATTTTTATATTAATGATGAAAACGGGTCTTGACGTAGTATTTCTGCGGAAACCAGCAAGGTGGAGAGAAGTAATCAATAAAGGGAAAATCAGACATCCACCCGTTCGTAGCAATTGCTACGAACGGGTGGACGTCTGATTTTCCCTTTATTTAAAACGGGTCTTCATTATCCGAAGAATCTACAAGTATATTCAATTCGACTCGTATTCAATTTGACGTCGAAAGATTACTATTATGAGACCCCTGCTGAAGGGTGAACCAGCACGCATTATACAACGCATGCGTTTTTAACTAGGTCCACTGTGCACTCATAACAGTTAACTTTTGCGTTGACAAATTTATGATCACGTGAGGTGGCTTCAACGTTAGCATACAGAAGTTTCGGAGTGGAGCGTCGTGGCGCGCAGTGCCGGCTTAAAATTGAAATTAGAGCCGAGTAAGACTGGTCGATCATTAACTGCGCGGCAAGGTGCATTTGAAAGCGTATACACGGAGCCAACCTGCGGAAATTTCGATTTCACGATTTAAAAGAGCAAGTTCTTGAAAATGCACGGAAGTCCGCATTTGACGTTTCAGATTTTTATGTTGGTGGCGCGCAGTCGCCTGCGCTGCGTTTTGAGTGCAAAATCTGAAAAACGAAAGTTTCGCCTTTCTCTAGTAATATTCCTTTCCTTCCCGCCGACCAGCAGAAAGAAGTAATCCAGATTAGGGCTTGTAAAGTTCTAGTTTATCTATCTTATATAGTAAAGCGCTTAACTTACCCTCAACGCGCCTCTATAAGTAATCGTTTTTTTTATTTCTATTATTTGACATTAACATTTTCTGGTGTATTGTCTTGGACAGTGCGCCAACCCGCCAAAATCTAACAACTTAGACGGCGGTATCTGTAAGCAGACAAAACGAATCGCATGCTTCGCCTTCCGGAAATTCGGCATCGCAGGAAAGCAAACAGTTGGGCTGCTTGGTACGCCTTGTGAATCACCAGAATTTAGAAAAGTGCGGCAAAGAAATAAAGGACAAAAGGACAGAGCTTTGTCGGCGCTCCGCCCTGTATCCCTTTAATTTTATTTGTCCTGCGTCGCGCCGGTTCAAAATTGAATGCCTTGAACAGCTCCAGGGCGTCGCATTGCCTTGCACCCGCCCCCATTCGATCCCGACAACCACCGCCTGCTGCACGCTTGTGACGTGGATTGCTAGGTATGACGCGGGTGATCAAGCTTCACAGTATAATCTACTTCGTTCAAAGCGAAAAGGGTGTACAGCTGTCTATAATTCACACCCTTTTGCCAAAGGATGTAAGAGTGTTATTTATATCCCAATTTACACCTTTCTTCGCTTTTAACGGTGCAAATTATTTTAGTGAACTGCTTGAATGTTAGCTTCTCTTCATACTTTACTTATGTACAAGCTCCCTCAGAGTAAATCCGGGTGCGCGATAGAGGTATCTCGCATGCGTTCTGTGGACGAAGGTCTCTTATAAAAAGCGCTTAGACGGTGCGTACGTTGTCTGTTTAGTTATTGTAGACTGCTTCGTCCTTCTTATAGGCTTTCGTTCCCTACAACAAGTCTGTGCTCATTGTATAGACAGAACAAACCTAAGTAAGCACGTTTTCATTGGTCTATTGCAGTATACGCAGACATTCGCGCAGGTTCCTCGCCGGGAGCCTGTGAGATTAACCAAGAAAATATTGTGAGATCACAAGCCAACAATGTGTGTGGGGAAAACTAGATTTTAATGCAGAACTGTTATAGAATGCATGGAGATTTTCCTAACAAATCACTTAAGGGACAGTTGTCACTTAAATGGATACTCACATGACATTTCCGACTTGACGTTTTTTTTTTCGTTAAATATAGCTTCTTTAACTTGAAACTTTTGACAAGATAGTGGCGAACGTCAATGTGCTTGAAATTTAGTATAATAGCGTTTCTAGGAAATTATGACATTCGGTATCACTGAAATAACAATGAGGAGCAACTTTTGCATTCACAGTAAAAAAAAATATTTCTGAAAGCTGCAATGAGCAAACATTATACAACGCGATTGCAGGTATATTCGTGATCATTTTGTATCTGTTGCACGTTTACCATTTTTATGCGTAACTTTTATTTCGCTTATTTTATTATTTGCGTTACGTCGGCTTTGGGCGATGAAAGTACTGTCTTTGTTCCACGCTTCTTTAAAACTCTATAGTGACTAAAATACATATTTATGTCATGCATGGTACCTTGCACATCCTTCAATATATTTTGTTGAATTTCGTTGCTGTAAAATGCACACGAACACGGGTCAGGGCAACCTTAGGCTATTGGCTCAACAATTTTGATACACCCTGTGTGTGTACGCGTTGAAGGATATGAGTGAAATCAAAGCGGTTTCGGCTTCTCTTCGCTGAAGGTGTACTTAAGCAAAAGGGTCACGAAGTGTGTATGCCTTGTGACGTCATGACCACAGAAGGCAGTCACGTGGTAGCAGGACTTTGCGGCGCTTTAACTCTTGGTCCAACCACCGCTCTGTGATGCTGCTACATCGGGCCTCGCAGGGGTATAAGCATAGCAGACGACCGCAAGATGGAAAGTAACACTGGCTCGATTAAAATAAAGTTTGGCTCGAAATCAAGTTAAATCGACTATTTCAGCACAATGCATTGGCGGGCTAGTTGGTGCGAATCCATAATTACTTCGTTTAGCGCAAAACAACGGCCACAAGAAAGACGACAGTCGGTCTTTCTTGTGTCCGTTGTTTTGCGCTAGACAAAGTAATTATCGAATCTATTTATTTCATCATATAGGATTGGATACGGGAGTTGTAGGGCGTATAAATTTCTCGAGTATGTCTCGAACAATCGGTTATACAATTTCCGCAGTCATATACATATATTTGCATGAAGTGCGCAGACGTGCAAGCACTCTGCGCGTACGCAACACTGGGCAGCGGACCGGCACACACCTTGCATGGTGGACCTGTGCGCGCTGTATGTGAACTATAGTGCGCATTTTATACACACCTGTAGAGCACTATGCTTGCATGATCCCCAGGACGCCCTGTACGTATACCCCGGTGCACACTGCGGCTACACCAGTGTGCACTGCGCTCATACACTGTTACGCATCGTGTTTGCACCAGTGCACACTGCGTGCATGCACCTGCACACACTGTTTGTGCACAGCTACACGCTGTACACTGTATACACACACAAGGGCACTCGCTTTTTGCATGTGACGTTGTCGTCCGTTCCGCACTGCCTGGCATGTGTTGGGAACGATACCATCTCGCTCATACCGGGACGTCCGGATATATGCACGTTCGCGGGGTCTCCGTCTGCCGCTGCTCCTATCCGAGCCGAAGCCGATCTTTGGAAACGGTCCATTTGCCGCAGCGTTGTCTTAGCTCGTACGGTATAACCTTATCTATACCACGCAGCGCACGCGGCTATGGATGAGACCAGTGAAAAAATATTCAGCATGTAACCAAGCATACAGCGAATTTGCATTTCCCGTTCAAGTAAGCATATATACTCTCGGGAGAAATATCTGCTCATATTATGAGGGAACAAGATTAACGCTTTACCTGGCAAGATAAGAAAGGCTTAGCCTAGAACATTTTTGTTCCTTTGTTTCTTCACTATATTGCCCAAATAAACGCCAGCTGAAATATAGAAGAGTTTGTCTAAAAACTAAGCGAGACACAGTAGGCCAAAAATATTGTTGACCAGCTTCGTTGAAAGTCGATGTACGGCCGAAAACTGGTGTTCTATACTTTCTTTGGCAAGGTCAATGCGTGTTCTGGATATGCACCTCTACGGGGATAAAAAGTAACAGCTTGCTTAAATGAAAGGAAAAAAAAATCGCTTTGGCGAGAATACGACCACCATGTGCGCTAAGAAGAGAATGACGAAGTCCTCCAGTTTTGTCATGAAAACATCTGTTACTGCCCACGATTGACATTTCTGTAAATGTCACTGTTGACCAGGAACATAAACAGACGTAAATTGAGAGGCACAGACTAATATTTAGATCTTGTCTCGTTTTTGCAGCTGTTTTTGTTAGGTCAACAATATTTTTGAGTTACCAGTTAAATGGTTAAGGGGATCCCGAGCGCCTCTATTTTTTTAGCTATTATCATATGGGAGAAAACAGACAATGAAAAAGCCTGTGGGCATAGGCTTACTGCTTCTCGTCTGCAGCGTGAAGCAGGGCAGATCAAACGCACGAACAAAATAACACGTTTTACTCACACACCAGGAGGTGCCGCATCGGCCGGTCACACAACAACAGCCCCAACTTACGAGCTTATGCACGCACATACGAACTGAGCCCACATCTTATGCATTACACGTGCGTTGCTTAGCCAGTTAGGTTACTACGGCCGACTGTACTTCCGTCAACGTTATTCGGTATACTTGTTTCTATTTCTGTATGTGTACAAGATTAGCCTTCGTCCAGCTTTGAACACGAATTTAAGATGGTGATGACTGATTATGACGCCAGTATGGCATTCTAGCCAACACTATAGCTTGAGACCTGCTGTGGTGGGGCACACTGAGCGTGTGGTCACGTGTTCAACTGGCCGCCACGGGGAATGTCTAGAGAGACCGCGCTGCCGTTGTAAAAACAAAAGCCACACCTTGATTTTTTTTCTTTTTCCAGGGCACTTAAGGGCCCCTGCCACGGCGGCCGTATTACAATGGGGCGGAAGACAAAACGCTCGTCCACTGTGATTATGGTGCGCGTTAAGCAGCTTCAGGTAGCCTACATTTATCCAGAGCACCTGGCTAGACGGTCTCCCATAGCCCCTGTTTTGCTCGGGAACGTTGACCCCTCATATTAATTAGGCCCACACCACTCTGTAAGCGGAAGGGCCCAAAACCGGCACGAGGGAACGCTGCAATGCTGATATAAATTAGTGCTTTAAAAAGGAAAAGAAAAATATAAACACACACACAACTACGCCACAGCACACAAGTGCGCAGCAGCGAAGCCCGCTTGCGGTCTCCAAAGAGGCCGCGCATTGCGGGGAAGCAGGCAGCCCCGCTGCCAGCGCGTCGGCGAGGCCAGCGGCAGCGTGTGCAACCCTACGGGGCGCCTCGCCTCCGCCATCTTGGCAGCAACCACTCAGCGCAGCAATCCTCCCCCCCCCCCTTCTGGCAACGCTCATACATGTCCCCCCCCTCCTCGATTTCCCAGCGCTCAGCCGAGCGTGGTTTCTTCCCCTCGAAAAAGGCGGAGCGTCGCTAAGGCGGGCTAGAAAAGGAGGAACGAGGGGGGGTTGTAACGCAGCCAAGCGCTATACTTGGCCTGCACGCAACGCACGCAGCAGCCGCCGCCGCCGCCGCTGCCAACACGAGACCGGCTAGCGAATTATTCGATCCGGCATTCGCTTTCCTCGACGGCGCTGCAGAGGAAGCGCGCGACCCAAAACAAAACGCGAAAGTTGCACTTTCCCTACCCACGAAGCAATCGCCTTCTTTTTTTTTTGCTTCTTCTCTCTTTCTCTTTTATATAAGTAACACACAACGGTTAGGCCTACCGCCTTTTTGTTCCGCATACACGCATGCAATCGATACGAAGGGAAATACTCAAACTTTTCTTCGAGAGGCCGCGTGTACGTTGGCTAAAGACGCATTCACCGCGTAAAATTATTCGAGGCCTTTCGCAATTGAAAAGCTAGCTTTCCTGCAAGGCAGTTTGACCAAACAATGGCGGCGTAGTCATTTTTTTTTTTTTGCTTACAGTGTCTATAAGCACAGTTTGCTAGCACTTTGAAAATGTGTTCCTTGGTTGGTTGGTCAATCGGTCGGTCGGTTGTTCCTCAGTGAAATGGCTCAACATACACTCTGGGGATCGGCCATGAATAGGACGGTAGAACGATTCAGGAGTTTGCTTTTGTGGTGAAAACCATACGAAAGGGACAAGCACTAGCATGTGCAGCTATGACATGGTCTTCGTATGACCGATGACCGGCGCCGCCATTAGCTGGGCAAATGAGCAGTGCAGGGAAGCGCACTTGCTAATTAGGAAAATGCTAGAAATTAGAAAATACCTACACAAGATTGTACAAACACGGGACCCTGAATGTAGCGTCTGTCACACTCTCGAGACAATAGCTCATGTACTTTGTGTGTGCCCTCAATATGCGGCCGAACGAAGAACACTCAAATCTACAGTTGACAGCTTGGACTCCCGCCCCTTTTCAGAAGAAAAGCTTTTGGGGGCGCGGAGGACTGTTCACTGTGCCCAACGTGCCATAAAATCACTTTTGAACTTTTTAAGTGAGACTGGTTTAGACGATCGCCTCTAGAAGCTGTGAGACGTGCAGTTAGTGCGAAATGTGTTTGCGCAATAACTTTTTGTGACAAGATTACTTTTTGTATGGACAAGATTGCTCTTACGTGTATTGCGTCTACAGTGCGCGTCCGCATATAGGACAACGTGTTTATAGTATCTCATTGTACCATAACATAATCATCCACCACCTACCTTTCCCTGTATTTCCCACTTCCCCTTTCCCTAGTGAGGAGTAGCAGGCTAGAGGCACGCTCTCCAGGCCAACCTCTCCTCCTTTCTCTTCATTAAAACCTCCTCCTCCTCCTCCTATATATTCAATGGGAACGCTGACTGATCGATCCCCAGAATTTAACGTTCTGAAGCAGTGCTGGGTTCATTAGAGAAGCCGCGCAGTGGCAGGCTGCAAAATGATTTTGACCACTCGGGGTTAGTTACATGCAACCAACTCTAAGTAGGCGAGCGTTCTTTTTTTTTGTTTGCTTGTTTTTTTTTTGCGGAAGGAGGGGGGGACATTTTGCCAACATCGAAACGCGGCTGGGAGTGCAACTCGCGGCCTGGTGTTTAACAGCAAAACGCATAGCCACTGAGCTTCTGTGGGAGTGTGTAACAAAGCTATAATGTTGCGTACGTGGGAATCAGATTCGAGACCACATATTACGTGTAATAGTTGCTTGAAAACGAATTCAGTGTTCCTTTTCATATGCTGCCAACCCTATAGCTACTGTGTTATGTGTTTATTTACATGTACGTGTCTATTTTCGATCGTCCGATGCGACCATTTCATAGATACCATGCGTGATGAACGTTGGAGCGAGAAACCAGAGAGGTTTCCGAAAACAAAAGTGACATAGCGACTTTTCTCTACGGCAGCTTAATACATAAGAAAAGCAAAGTACAAAAAGGTTCATTTGTAATTTTAATACTAGCATACACCTATACTCATCTAAGTTTTTAAATATATATACCATGACCGTTCAAGATACGCTGTATTGATTGGTAATAGATTTATTGCGATTCACATAAGGACGTATGTAAACGTGCCCTGCTCACCAATGATGGTGATTCTCCGTGAGGCACTTACAACGCGACATTGCAAACATATAAAGTCAGCAGACAGTTCATTTAGGCATTTTCCTGGGAAGCTTGCAAATTTTGTATGCGCCTACAGGACCCTTATCATGGATAGAGAGACTTACAACCTTAAACGTATTGTCGACTAATTTCCAATCTTCCTGCAAGTAAACTGCTCGAAATTCCAAGGACCACAGCGGTCAAAAAGAATTAGTTTAGTTTGGTAGCGACTTTTATCTTTTCATCCACTTTCTTCTGCATTTTTATTATGTTCTACATTTCAATCAATGTCCCCGATGTCTTCCTGGGCTTCATTATGTGTCGGCTTTATGTGGCCATCATATATATATATATATATATATATATATATATATATATATATAAACGGGGTGATAATTGCTAAGCTTTCTGGAATTTTCGGAAGTCGCTTGTTACAGATAGCTTAATTCTAGTCCCCGAACTGGAATATTCAGCGCGGATGAATCGAAACAGACAATCGAATAACCAAAAAATTCACAGATGAAGTTCTTAATTCAATACATTACGGCCCATACTGCAATTTACGAATTGTATCCTGTGTGTTTGCGAGGCATATCCGCTTGGAATGAAATTTCCAGAATGACTCCAGTTTAGAGGTATGCGCCATGAAACTTGCCACAGAGATGCACTGTTGTTCGATTTACTTTTTTAACGAAACGCTGTTTTATGCACTCAAGCTCAAAAGTGACTAGAGCGACCATGTATTTCGTTCCACACTTTGGTAAATATCTCGAAACTTGGGTCATCCTCAAGATTCGGGTAGGTACGTCTTGCAAACTCAGCAGCTACAATTCGTAAATTGCAACATGTGCCGCGAAGTAATTAAGAAGTTAATTAGTGATCTCTAGTGAATTAGTTGAGTATGTGTTTCGATTTCTCGTGATAGTGGTGTCAGCCTCTAAGAATTATCCAGCTCAAGGACAGCAATCATGCTATCTGCGAATGGCGATTTTTAAAAATTCCGAGAAAAAGACAACTTAGAAATGATCACGCCGTGCATGTGTGTGTCGATCCCCATACAGAACGTCTACAAGAAGCACAAGCGTCTTCCTGGGAAGTCTTTATGTGGCAGTTACATCTATATGTGGACTGTCTGTAGACTTATGACCCTAAGCGCAGTGCAGACTCACGCCGATCATGTTCGAAAGTCTCGAAGACATTAGTATACAGAAGTAATTAGATTTGTTAAAAACATTGCTATATATAGCTTTATACAGGAACCTTCAGAAAGTATATACTGTATAAACACCTACAGAAAGTTTGTAGAGCGATGACCAAGGCGTTTCGTCTACTAACTTCTGAAGGATTTCTGCAAACAACCCGCTCGAAGGTCCTAAGAACCACGACAAAGCACATTAAACTCGTTAACCCCTTCGGTGTGTAAACAGGACGTGGACAGTGCAGCTCCAAGAGAACAAGTCAGTAAGAAGTCAAATAGGTTCATATTTCTCTAAAGTCCGTGGGCTGTCTAACAAAAAAATTACACGCAGATCTCGTTGTATCACTGCTGACTTTCCGCTCCTTTAGTTGACTTTCGGATGGGCTGCATGATAAAATATCGTGTATAATTTTTGCGAGTATCCATTCTTGAGGAGCGGGCGGACGGGCTGCATCGATGAAAATAAGCAGCCGCCATACCCGGTGTACTGTCGTACAAGCAAAACCCGCTCCGTGCCTGCAAACGAAACCATGAACTTTGCAAGCTCAGGTCCTTGCCGTGTGTGCGTGTACTGCAGCTGCATGCTTGCAAAAAGAATGTGCGTAGTGCGCACAAAACAAGCAAACGAGCCACACGTTGGCCTTTTCTTTTTCCACTACTCTCCTCTTCGAATAACAAACTTTAACAACTGTAATTTCTGAGCACTTGCCCACGTTGATGAATCTTGCCTGTTGAGATCATCATCAGCAGCAGCAGCCTATTTTATGTCCACTGCCCCAGGACGAAGGCCTCTCCCTGCGACGTGCTTGTTGAGAACATGCAGGTCGGTATATGGTCACCTATTATTTTTTTTTACTCCATTGAATGTGACGCCAGCACCACGACACCTTAGTGACGTCACGCCCTGAAGCTTCTCTATATATACCACGCCTCCTCATTGTCCAGCAAGGCCTGCACGAACGGTATATATATATATATATATATATATATATATATATATATATATATATATATATATATATATATATATATATATATATATAGCTCGAACGCAAATGCGCACGTCCGTTATGTCGAGACCATCTGCGGGCTAAAAAAAAAGAACAAAACAAGTGTTTACAGGTAAGTTGTGCAATCGGCCTACCCCTATTACGTCAGCCTTCCCCTCTCTCCTGATCACACAGCTTATAGCGGGTGTACGCATCCTCCGCGAGCGGCAGCCTTTGATGTGTTTACGCGCAACGCCTTTTGCACGGAGGTGGCCGGCAGCCCGCTGACAATGACATGACGAGACGCTGATCGTGGCAGCAGCCTGAGATGAGAGCATGCAAGCTTTATTATAGCCCATGGCCAGGTATCTTTTTTTCTTCATCGCAGCCCTGAGAAGAAAAAAATGACAAAGTCGAACATATAGTGTACACACGAGACACCACGAGATACGTAATGGGACGCGTGCTCAGGAACCACGCAGTAACAAGAGGCGTGAACGGAGTATATCTTATATATTATATATATGTATATATATATACATGTACGTAATCCCCGGTTTGGCTCCGCCTCTAATAGGGCCTTCCTCCAGTAAGTATACAGAAGGGGGAGGAGGGGGAGGGGGCGTTACGCATGTCTACGTGCGTCTGGTTAACGCTCTGTCTACGCGTAACTTTTCTCGGCCTGGCAAGCAAAGCTGACACGCTTGCGGCAGACGCATAACTTGCTTGCACGTATGCCCCGAGCATCTCCCGCTGCGGTTGACGCCTTTTTCCGAGAAGAGACTCCCGGCCAACAGCGCGGTGTCACGTGGTTAGCACGACTACGAGCCTGCGGTGAAGTCAGACACAGAGGTCGCTACACGTAAGGAGATACGCTAAATCAGCTTACAACTTGCTCGTTTGTCACTCCGCGTTTGCACTTAATCTTTTAAGGCCTATGGGTTAGACGAAAGCGAACTCAAAAGGTGCCTTTAAATGCATCACTGTTCCAGTCAACACTTTTACTATATATAACTGCTTGTACATTTTCAAACAAAGCGTAATAAATAATGTCGCAAGAGCTTCTGAAGCCGCAGGCACGAAAATTAAAGAAATCCATGAACTCTATACACCCATAGATTCTATGGTATACGTGCAGTACCAGAGCTCTTGCTAGTAATTATTGCCGGAAAATATATGGTTCAAGCCACCAGAGTTCAATTCGTCTTTTTTTTTTTTGTCACTGCGGCGTAACAGTTCTGAGCTGAAAAGTGGGTTTGCTATGTCGACGCGTCCTTTCCGGTATACTGCATGGTCGTCAGGTGGCCTCGATCCTCATTCACACCTTCATCCTTATACAACATGGCGATTGAAATTGACATCACAATCGGAGAAGCTGTATATATACGCGCTCTTTCACAACGTTTGTCTAGAGTGCACAATGCAGCTGTGTTTGCCGACTATTAGTGATCATTCACCACCGACGCCCGGCAGTCACAAGGATGCACTTCGGGGGCTCTCAACTCGAGCTGCGTCGCTGGAACATGCCGTCAGCGTTCACTGCCGCCTGCAGCCGCACAGACTTCTAGCTGGCCTCCGACCACGGCTGCATGCGCTCCGACGTGGAACCGGCAAAAAGTCACGTGGGAGAGTAAAATTATTATTTACTGGCTTACATAAGCCGCGCAAGGAGGTGGTCTGCTCGAGTGAAGTTTATATATATATACTACCGCGGCACCGCGGTAGCTCAATTGGTAGAGCATCGCACGCATAATGCGAAGACGCGAGATCGTTCCCCACCTGCGGCAACTTGTCTTTTCATCCACTTTCTTTTTCATTAATTTATATTTTTTTTGTTTCAATCAGTAAGTACAAGTAACTTTCCCTAAGTTGTCCTTGGTGTCCTTGTTTATTGGCGTCTTATATGATAAATAAAAATCTGCCCCTCGGTTAACCCCCTTTCATCTCGTTCATTAGACGTATTATATATATATATATATATATATATATATATATATATATATATATATATATATATATATACACAAGGTAACTTGTTTAATAACCGTCTTAAAGCGTCTTAATCACGTCTTAAAGCGAAAATTTGGGACTCCGACGCAGGTCGTGAGGTCACCGCCACCCAAATCCCCTTAACAGTTTTGCTGCAAAAGCAACACTTTCCCCACCAACACCACGACACAGAATCGAACTGCGAGTGGCGAAATGGGATCTACACGCACTAACCACTCAGCTATATATATATCGAGCAACATTCACGCCCTGGTACCTTTTGCGGCGAGATTTTCCGCTCCGCGCATGCAGACTCCGAGAACGGCGGAGTACGCGTGTAGGTATTTCGGAGGCCATAACGAGCATGCACACATATAGCGGTCGAAAGACGAGATTGTGCGAATCACCGAGACGTTGTTAGTGATACATCATAACGTTTTTTACCGTGACCGGCCCGCTGTCGTCATTGCCATATATACCAGCGGAAATTCAAACGCTAAACAAACCGAAACTATAGCCTAAAGCATTGTTCTCCTCCAGGTTCCCCTGAATTTATAACAGTGGTTTAATTCGCATTCCAAAACTTGCGCTTGGAACTACTACACGCTTCGATACTGGCCACATAGATGTTGTGCGTCGTACTTTGATGTAATTACGTGTAACATACTTTCTCCACAAGTATTTCCTGCTCGCGCTTCAATCTATGCTGAGGGTATACATAAGTTACGCGCCAGAGAATTCCCTCATACCTGCTAACATATTTTCTTAATTGTTTTTCTTTTTTTTTTGCCTTTGGTGATTGCGATGGGAGTGCCGATGCATTTTCGTATAGCTTCAGTATCTGTGTAAGAAAGGTTTGAAGGAAAATAAAACCAGGAGACAAATCTACAATTCGAACGCGCGTTATCATCCGCTCTTGCCGCACCTCCTCACGAAACGCTCAGCATGCAAAACGTTCTTGAGAACGAGCGACCGCTGACCTGCATTCTTTACTCTATGCGCGAGCCGCTCCCTGTCTCCTCCTCTCTTGTTCCCTCACACTCTCGCTATTGTGAGTGTCGGTGAGAAGGGGCGATAGCTACTGCAATCCACTCGGAATCGTGGAGTATACCGAGGCAGTGTCGACGTAGCCAAATCTCTGAAAATACCGGCGCATATAAAACTGTGCATTAACCATAAACATTAATCAATCAATCACTGAATCAATTTATCAACCAATAAATAAATAACTATTAATTAATTAATCATGTTCACGCGTCAAGCGTGATTATGGCTTCAATTATAATGTCCGGAAAGTAGCTTCGATATCTCGCCGGCTGCGTGACCTATAGTTCAACCAGTAATAAGTGCACTTCGGATGTTGTGGCGTCGTTTCATTTGCTGTTCCGCTGATTTTGTAACACACACACGCATATATATATATAAATATATATATATATATATATATACTGCCTGTGTCATATGTGCTTGTGTCAAATAAAGCTTTGCTGTGACTGCAGTGTTCATCGTGTCGCTGTTCCAAGGTATCCGCGGGCTGTTACTGCACTCTGATTCGGGTAGAGGGGTAAACAGAACACGTGCAGTCGGTCTCAGGGGTCGCATGTAGTAAAAGTTGTGCTCCAGAGCTTTAAGTTCTCGATCAGTTCACCCACGCACTGCCAATAAGACGCTTGAATTTTTAACACTGTTGGTCACGTATATACACGACCGCCTAGAAAACGTAGTGGCCCAGGTTTCAAACGACTGGAAATCCTTTTTTTTTCCTTCAAGGACCCCGCCATAATCATCATAATCATCAACCTATTTTACGTCCACTGCAGAGAATTCTCCCAGCGATTTCTAATTACCCCTGCAGGTCACGATTCCGCCGATCTGTGTCTGAATAGTTCCTGATCTCAAAGCACACTCTAATACGCCGCCACTCTAGGCTGTGTTTTACTTCCTTTCCCACGCACTGTGTTGCTTGGATAGCAGATAAGCCAATCAGCTCTCCGCCACTGCGTGATTCGCCCAAATACACTAAATGTTCTCTTCAACTCAGCTCACATATTTACCGCTACTCGCGTTTGTTCTTTTGCCCACACCACGATCTTATTGCTTAACGTTACACCTATCGTTAGAGATCTTTAGCTTTGCGTTATACATTATACCGCGATACATTGGCCCAGTGCGCATGAGTATATATCTTACACCGCTGACTAGCGCGCAACACCATGGCTGCAGGTTACCGTGATCGTGTAACAACATGGCAGCGCTCATACCATACAATACCGCCAGTTTAAATGCGAATTCACCCTCGCTAGTAGCTCTCCGTCTTGAAATTAATCAGCAAATAGTAAAACCAGTTCATCCTTTGGTCCCATCTCACACTGAGAAGAAAATATTATCGATGTAGTAAGGTTATTATCGAGGTCAGCTGCTCGTTTTGACGTTGCTGTAGGCTATATAGAGACCCGTTATCGATCCGAGAAAGTGTTTTCATTTGCACCAAGCAGATGGCGCCGCACCGTTAGCGTTCGCGATGTGTTGACGACGCGGAAAACGCTAAAAGCCCGATTCATCATTGCATCATTAATTTGAGTCTGTACGCTCTAGCACGGTGCGCCATGACAGTATACGCTATAACGGTGATCTCTCGGCCTATCTGTATACAATGTGGTTCCGCGGAGCAGCGGCGCATGCCCAGAGGACATGAAGTATCGCGCATCACACAAAGCTAAAGTTCGCTATCTTTCGCTCCATCTCTCGTTACGTCGTCGTTAGCTTAATTCTTGTCAAGTTTCTTTGTTATCTTCCGCGTTTCCGCACGATAGGTTAATGCTCACTGACCACGATTATACAGTCATTGTTAAGAATTTCGGTAAGCTGCACTTGGCTGTGCCTGCCATATAAGCTCCAATTTATTTATAGGTTTGTTTCGTTTTAATAACGTAGGCACACTGTGGCTACTTTCGCTCATAGACATATAGACTGCTTTGCGGCAGTTCAAGAAACTGACTGCCGATCACGACCTCTTGTTCCCATGGCCCGTTAATGAACGGTTTTCTACATACTAACATTGAAATATTCCTTAAACTTTCCTGGTATAGGACCTCAGTCAGTCGTTTTGGTCGCTATAGCGCTTCTGAAGACCACAACGTCAACTCCAAAACACCGGTGACAAGCATTTTTCTAAGCCCTGAATTCTTCTGGCACAGCAAGTGGTGAATAACGACAAGATTGCATCTCCTTGCGTAGCCTTCTCATTGGCGAGGTCACCGATTTATACTTTGCCGATGTTTGGGGGACATTTCTTAAGACATATACGTGTACTTCCTCTACACTGCGTGCAATTACATCAGTACCCGGCGAAAGCCCCTATATAAGTTGCATTTCTTACATAACTTCGTTGCACGTTCAGGCGAACGCCGAGTTAACTTTTCATCAGTAGTACCAATTTTGTGACGTCATCGATCAACATCGCAGTCGATCAACACGTGAACGGTATGGCGCACATTGCTCCTTGAAAATGACGCCTCTGGAACGGCGATGCCACACCATGGAGGCTGAGGTCTGATGAAGCCAAGGAAACTATATAAAAGTTAAATGGTGAAGTTTAGCGCCCCAAAGCTACACAATAGACATGTCACAGATGGTTATAGAAAGCCGGGTTTTCACCCAGCGTTCTTTTCTGGGGAACTGTGGATTGTTCAGTATAACAAAATGGCCTTTCTTCAACGACGTGGAAGTGCTTTAAATAGTTTTGTCGGAATATTAACTCCTGGCATATCTCCACATGGAGCCTTGAGCTGCCATGCTAATGTGCATTGTTACGGTTCACTTTGTGCGGCAACATCTGAGACACGGCGTGCCTAATTGTCACGCTTGTCATCATGAAAAGACTTGTCCGTCGGGTGTGTGCGACAGGATTATGCGCGGAATGTGCAAATCCTACACTCCTCTGTCCTACGTTCAACCTCTCTACACTAGGGAGGGGTTTCTATCCGTATTTCTCTGTGTGGGTTGACCCAACGTGGCTTACATTCACCCCCTCTACGCCAGGGTGTGGTTTCTCTCCGTATTCCTCTGTGTGGGTTGACCCGACGTGACCTACGTTCAACCTCCTTTAAGCCAGGGAGTGGTTTGTCTCCGTATTCCTCTGTGTGGGTTGACCCGACGTGACCTACGTTCACCCCCCCCCTCTAAGCCAGGGAGTGGTTTCGATCCGTATCCCTGTGTGTGGGTTGACCCGACGTGACCCCTGTCCCTCCCCCCCCACTCTAAGCCAGGGAGTGGTTTCTCTCCGTATTCCTCTGTGTGCGTTGACCCGACGGGACCTACGTTCACCCCCTCTACGCCAGGAAGTGGTTTCTCTCCGTATTCCTCTGTGTGGGTTGACCCGACGTGACCTACGTTCGACCCCCTCTAAACCAGGAAGTCGTTTCTCTCCGTATTCCTCTGTGTGGGTCCAACCGACGTGTCCTGACAAGGCCCTCTACCCGAGAGCGAGAGAGAATGAGGTTGTCCGTATGGTGGAGGGTATAAGAAAACCAGCAAGCCGCCACGCGGAGACACATCTTCTTTACCCTTACGTGCAGAAGCACGCACGCTGAACGTTTTTGTGTCTTTTCCCTTTCCCCCACCGCCAGTGTAGGGTAGCAAACCGGGTGCTCGTCTGGTTGACCTTTCCTGTCCTTGCTATCTCTCTCTCCCTTGGAGCGCACCGCTCACCCGAAACGATGTATTAACCCGCTGTTGCTTTTAAAACATCATCTAGTCTTCCATGCTGAGCCCTCTCCGATTTTCAACCTGGTTCCAGCTCCAAGGAGACGCTGTTGAAGGTCACAGAAACCCCGTCTCCGTAACAATTTGCGGCAGCCGTAACAGCATAAAACACCGGCTCCCAGGCCTTTGGGCACAAAGGCCTGGGAGTAACAAGTTACATTTCACCTAATAGTCGATTTGACAACGCACGACTGGGTGCAATTTTAACAGCGACACCTGGACCATGGGTTATTACCGGCGACTTCAATGCGCATCATCCGCTATGGGGAAGCTTAAAGATGGACTGTCGAGGCAGACGTGTACTATCCTTCGCGTCGGACCATGAGCTCTGCTGCCTAAATGATGGCAGTCCCACTTTTCTGCGGGGATTGACATACAGCAGCTGCCTGGACTTGACATTTGTTTCAAGATGCCTCAGTGCCAGTGTGAAATGGTTCACGGACAACGAAACGCATGGTAGTGACCACGTTCCAACATATGTCAAAATCGACGGCATACGCAAGTCACACTCTACTACAGTTCTTCATCACATCGACTGGCCTAAATACACATTGCTCATGGAGAAGAATTGCCAAGAGATCCAGGACTGTCTGCCTGGCAACATCGAGAAGCTAATTAACGCTGCTGCTCAAGAAGCCACAAGATCTTTCAGGCCTATTCCTAAATTTTCTGAATTCGAAGCAGAATTGGAGTGGCTTCGAGCAATCCGCCGTCGCGCGGAAAGAAGGTACAGGCGCACCAAGTCCATCTACGACCTACGGGAGGCGAGACGCATACAGAAGAAGATCCAGCGTCGGATTAACTCCCTGCAGTCTCTAAGATGGAAGACCTTCTGTGATACCCTTGATCCACGTAAACCCCTGTCACATATATGGAGAACAGTGCGTGGTCTTCGAACATCACCGCAACAACGCCACCCCTTCAAATGCCTGGCTCTCTACCAAGGTCGCAGAGAGATCGACGTAGCGGAGGACTTCTGTTTCAAAGTTGCTGGTTTACCGCCATCGTTCGCTATACGTGATCCCCGTGATCTTCCAATCTCACGGGATTCTCGTATGGACAATATGTTTTCCATCGAGGAGTTGCAGGCGGCGTTGGCAGCGTGCAGACGTTCCTCATCGCCTGGGCCTGACGGGGTGACATACGCAGCTCTTGGAAACCTCGGTCACACAGCCCGGCATGCACTTCTAGACGTGTACAATAATTCATGGCGTGATGGAGAAGTTCCAGCTGCATGGAAGTCCAGCCGCCTTGTGCCTTTGCTCAAGCCAGGTAAATCACCCCTAGATGTGGCGTCTTATCGTCCCATTGCTCTGGCCAGTTGTCTAGGAAAGGTGATGGAGAGGATGGTGCTGACGCGTCTAGAGTGGTATCTAGAACACTACCGGTTATATCCTGACGCTATGGCAGGCTTTCGACGCGGACGCTCTTCTATAGACAACGTTATAGATCTTGTCTCGTCTGTTCAGCACGAAAAAAGCCTCAGGAGACTGTCAGCGGCGATGTTCCTGGATGTCAAAGGCGCATATGACAACGTAACCCATCAAGCCATCCTGGACGCCTTGGGTGAGGTCGGCCTAGGCGGCCTTGTTTTTCGGTGGATATCCAGCTTCTTGAAGGACAGGTCATTCTTTGTGCAAACAGAGGACGGTGCGTCATCACAACGCAACACGTACCGAGGCGTACCACAAGGCGGAGTTTTGAGCCCCACTCTATTTAACCTGGTGCTCATCGACCTGGTCCATACCCTTCCGGAATCCGTCCATGTGTCGATCTATGCAGACGATATATGCATTTGGTCATCAGGAGCGACGCGTCCTCAGGTGCGCGCCAGACTTCAAAAAGCGGCCACACTAACATCAGGTTATCTTCGAGCACGAGGTCTGGAGCTGTCCTGCGAGAAGTGCTCTATAGTCGCTTTCACGCGTAAAGCAATGAAACCGTACGTTATCAGAATTAATGGACAGCCAATTGCCTACGAGAAGACGCACCGGTTTCTAGGAGTGATAATAGATCGCGACCTTTCCTGGAGTCCTCAAATATCCTACCTAAAAAGGAAATTAGTCATGATAACCCACGTGCTCAGATTTCTTGCGGGCAAGTCATGGGGTGCGTCTGTGAGTGCGATGCTCCAACTCTATAACGCACTGTTCCTCGGTCTCCTGCGCTATAGCTTACCTGTACTGGGTGGGACCGGCAAGACTAACCTCCGTGCCCTCCAATCTGTACAAGCGCAAGCTCTGCGAATTTGCCTTGGTCTTCCCAGATGTGCGTCCACGGCTGCAACAATAGCCATCGCGCATGACCACCCCATCAACACGTATCTTCAAGTCGACACTTTAAGGATGCATATCAGGCACTTCGCCCGCCTTCCATCGCATCATCTCGCCTCCCTTCCTGCCGCTCGACCTCGTTCAGCGTTTAGCAAGATTATTGCCGCCAACCATGGAATTTTACCGTCAAACTTCACGCCTGCAGCACGACCACCTCAACCGCTGTGGTGCCTCCATCCACTCCAGGCTCTTCTTGCTATTCCCGGTATCAAAAGGAAAACGGAGATGTCCACTTTCGCCCTCAAACAAACCGTGCTTTCAGTGCTACATGAACAGCACAGAGGACGCATCCATGTTTACACAGACGGTTCTGTATCCTCTAATAGTTCAGCTGGAGCAGTGGTGATTCCCGCAGAGTGCGTCACCCTCAAGTTCAAGACATCTCACATTACGTCAACGACGGCTGCAGAACTCGCAGCTATCCGTGCTGCTCTGGAGTTTATAGTTCACAAATCATCACATTCATGGTCCATCTTATGTGACTCAAAGGCAGCTCTTCAGTGTCTGATGTCTCCTTTCAACCATGGACCAAATGAGCACCTAGTCGCAGACATCCGACTACTCCACCATCACGCAATCAACAAGGGACACAACATCATCTACCAGTGGATACCGGGACACTGTGGAATTTCAGGAAATGACAGTGCGGATGACGCTGCCCGGTCGGCTCATGATGGTGCCCAGATTATACCCATACCGCTGTCAAGAACAGACGCAGCCACAAGTCTTCGCTCCCTCGCCCGCGAGCTTACGCAGAATCTGTGGAACACCAGTGATTTCACGAACGCACGTCTCCACAAATTGGATCCACGTCTGCAACTCCGCCTACCACCAGGGTTGCCACGAGCGGAAGCAACACTTCTGTGCCGCCTGTGGCTCGGCGTGGCATTCACGAACTCATATTCATTCCGCATTGGCATGGCCGACAGCCCTACTTGTGACACCTGCGGCTGCGAGGAGACGATTCAACACCTCCTATGTGACTGTCCCCGTTACGCAGTGCGAAGAAAAGTGCTCGTGACCGCTCTCGCAAAACTGGACAATCGCCCCTTTACAGAGGAAAAAGCTCTAGGACATTGGTCCAGACGGGCTTCGGCACTCAAGGCCTTAAGGGCTTTGTTGAAGTTTTTAAGGAACTGCGAATTGTGCGACCGCCTTTGAACGTTGTAGCGCGTAGTTTCGCGTTACTGTGTGAATTTTCTCTTTTTTTTCCATTTTTTTCCCTCTTCTTCTTTCTCCTTTTATTCCCTTTACCCCTTTCCCCAGCACAGGGTAGCCAGCCGGTACTTACACTGGCTAACCTCCCTGTCTTTCCTCTCCTTTGTCTCCTCCTCCTTTATGTCACACTATGCACGTTTATGATCACAACAATGCTTTAGCTTTAACATTTAATTCCCCCATCTATATTTAGTAAGAACGTCCGTTATGAAGTCTCATAATTTGAACTCTGTATATCTTTCAGGCTCTTATACTAGTACTCTTATGCATATATATGCCTAGACAGCCAAACTGCATGATCTACAGTAATTCATACTCAAGATCATCCTCATAATGCAATGTTCATGGCGCTCTTTGGTCATCTCTAGTTCTTACGCCATTAAACTTCACATATCATCGTCATAAATAGAACATGTCGATAGAAACGAAGAAAAACGAAAAATAAATAAATCTCGTTGTAACTCGCATATACACTTATTTGAGCTATATTGGCCCAGTCCCTGTTGTGCATTTACGTAGGCCTCAGGTGGCAATGTGGACGCTGCAACATTCGGCCATGCTGCCGACTTTGCTATCTCGTCAGCGCTAATTGGCTCGCACTGCAGGACGAATACGCCCTGCAGAGGCTGCTGAAAACACCGCCAGAATGGCGGAATTTGATTGTCCACGACAACACCCCTCGTTGCATGCGTTCCATTCCTCCACCACTCGTTTGCACGCAATTCCGATCTTTAAAGTCCAACATATATAGCGGCGTGGTGAAGATGATAAAAAACAACGACGACGACAACAACAACAACAACAACGACAACTGCGACTTTGAATGTCTCGCTTCGATCTGTCATGTGTCCCGATTAGAACAGTCCGCACATCGTACATAAGCTTATCTTTCCAGTCGCCCGAGAGACAAACCCACGGAGGTGTATAAATGAGGGCCGCCGCTTCACTTCGGGCACACGGCGCCGGGAAGAAACAGGGCTGCCAGTTCTGCAAGCGTATCGCAAGGGAGACAAATGCGACTTCGAACGAGGCGACAATTAGAACGAGACGGCGCGACCCGACCGCGACGAGCGCTCGCACACACACACCGGACATGTAAATGAGAGCGCACGAAGCCAAAGTGGTCGCACGATGATCGAAAGCGTGGTCCGCTCGTGTACCCTCGATAACCTCCTCTCCCCACTCGCACGACGACCATCGACAGAGGCCGCGGATTCCGCCCCAGTGCACACAACTGACAGGGCAGATGTAGAGAGAGAGATAAGTGGAGAGAGAGAGAGAGATAACGAAGGAAAGGAGGCGGAGCGCGTGTATACGCAACACGCAACAGTCAGAAAAGGCCAGCACGACGTTTCGGCGAAGCGAAGTCCTCGGAGGAACCCAGTCCCCGTCGCACCCCTTGGCGCGCGGTGTGTGTGTGTGTGTGTGTGCGTCCGAAGATACAGGGAGCCGCACCCATCCGTCGGCTGACCTGTCCCCGTCCGCCGGAGCGCACGCGAACGCCCGCTGCGTCACTTCGAGCGCGAGAACGCACGCGAACGCTCAATGCGACACACACACATACACACCAGCACATCTCGACCGTCGATCGACAGGCGCCGCGGCACGCTTTGCATTACAACGCACGCACGAACACACAGACGTACGCGGCTAGCAATTTTCGCGCTGTCCGTCCGCGCGGCCCCGCATATCGAGTCTGTGTAGTGTATATCATCTATCTAGAAATCTGTGCCGCGGCCGAAGCGGAGAGGGGATATATAGCGGGGCGCCAATCGTACCCGCGCGCCTACAAGCGATGCGGCAGCACGTCTTGCTTCTGAAGGCGTAGCGCCCCGGTATATAGGTTTTCTTCGCTGCCGTATATCAAAGTTGAGGCCGCGTACAAGAAACGACGGCTCGGTGAACAGGCACACCGTGTGCCTTTCCATCGTGTGGCCGCGGCATGCATGTAAGCTACGAAGTTTAGGGGAACCAGCGGCTGCCAGAGGGCGCTGCAGGCTGTTTCAGCGGGTGACTAAAGAAGCGCGACGTCGTCCAGTATACGGATTCCACGAAAGTGACGCCGACCTGCAGTTGGAACTAAAAAACAGACACGCTCTTGCAGTGCATCAGCGCTTGCCTCCTTAACTCTATGAGTCCGAAGCCAATCAAAAGGTCAGCTCGTGGCCTTGCGCATGCGGAGTAGTGCATGCGCGCCCTCACGTTCTAACGACCCAATGTCCGTGGAGAGGCTCTATATTCGGGACATTGTCAAATTCCGCCATATTGTCAAGCTCGCCATCTCGTCAGCTCTGGTTGGCCAGAGGGCTGCTACGGCCTCTCTGATTGGCTTAAAACGCATTTTCAAAATTTGAGAATAGGGCGGAATGTGACGACGTCCAGGACAGATCTGAAGCTGCAGGCACCTGTACGCAAAGATGTGGGCTAAACATTGCAGCAATAAGTTGCACAATGTACGCTTCCTCCACTCCCTACAGGCTTATCGTCAATTGCGGTAGTGCTGTTGGCAAGGAATTGTTAATGCCTATGCATTATATGTCCCATGAGGCAGAAAACTCGGCGTTGTAGGGAAAATCATCATCATCATCATCATCATCAGTGACGTCATCAGCGTCTTGTATGACGTGAGTAGTAATACAGAATTAAAGTTAGAACAAGTTAGAGTAAGGTATGTTAAGGTGGAGTAGACTGAATTAAGGTGGAGTAAACTGCATTAAGGTGAAGTAAAGTGAATGAATGGGAATCAAAGTGAACCAAGGTGGATTAAAGTGGATTAAGACTGGTACAAATGAGAGCGAGGTGGTTTGCGGTGGATTAAGGTTTGAGCAAGGTGAATTAACGTGGATTAAGGTAGAGTTGTGAAGGACACGTGACAATGTACGACGTCACGTATCATGGGCCTAACCAATCAATTAGAGAAGTCATTAAGCTTTCGCATTCAAATTACGTAAGCATACTTAAGTACCAGTGTTGCAGCGCTGATTGCCCAATCACGACTGACCGCCGAGGCTCCCCAACTTGTTGTTTGGCATGAAGGTATACCAGAGGCTTTTCCCCGCCGACTTAGGACAGCCAAAGCGTAATGTACCGTCACGTGACGATGCGCGGCGACACGCTGCAGCACTGTGGTCAACAATCACGTGGCCAAAGTCGGTGGCAACCTAAGAACTACAAATACGCTCCTCCCACAAAAGTGCAGTTCAGCTGCCCTTCGCTTCCGAGAGAGACGATTGCCTGCTAGTTTCCGCTAACAGCTTAATCACTTTGCTCTGCTACTATAAATACTAGGCTAATCAGAAAATAAAAGCTCGCTGTTCCAAGTCAAAATGTTCGCTATGGTTGAGCAGTGATATCGAGATCAGCCACAAAATTAGCTCTGGACGTTCAGGTTTCCTCCTGTAATCAGCACCACAAAGTCCGATCTGTACAGAAAAAACAGTTTTAATTACGCGAAAGCGCTTGACGCAAGCGAAATAAGTCGTCACGCTGTTTGCCGACACGTGCAAATTTTACTCGAGTTGGACAGCGCACGTATAACCGCGCAATTCTTCGGTTGTCACCGACTATATTACGTTACATTGCGGCATGCGTATGTCAGCAGATCAGCGGGGTATTCAGAGACCTGCGTTATTATTTCATTTAAAATCGCAATAAAGAAAATATTTTGCTCGTACTCTTGCGGCGTTCGTCCTCAAATTTTCCCGAAAGAACGGATTATACGGTTTGAATCGCTCATTATAACACTTGGCCCGAATACAACGCTAACCGTTGACAGCTGGGCTCGTTGGTTGTGAATAGCATTGCTAAACATCGTTCCAGCGCACAAATAAACCAGCACGAGCAAAGAAGGACGACAAGATCGAACGCCCTCTGTTGTCCTTCTCTGCTCGCCCGTGTTTACTTGTGCGCTGGCACGATGTTTCATAATGCCCGAATACATGCCTGGTTTATCAAGAAAAAACTTCATATTTGCCTTTTTCGGCATCCCTCGCAGTCTATGCCCCTTCCGGCGTCTCTGCAGTACTGCCGAGCATGGCCTTCGAGATCGGTTTCTAGCAATCACTGGGGGGGATACGCACTTCTTTATTGAAAAACAAGGCAAATAATCGGGCTAGGTGTCATACTGAACGATCTGAACGAATGCTATATCTTTCAGCAAGATCTGAACATGAACGGAGCAGCCGTAAGCGCAAAATATTTTTTACATTATTTTAAGGGGAGAACACAAGTGTCAGTCACTATAAGCCGCTGCGGTTTGAATTTCCTTCTCGCATCGATGTCTTCTGGTATAGGTCTGCTCTAGTGTGACTCGGTTATGCTTAGGTCCTATTTACACTCAATCCGCACTGCCTTCCACATGCTTTCACACATTACGGTTTACATTGCATGCTTGTCCGTGGTTGGAGGAATGTTCTAGGACTTGGAGGAATGTTCTAGGACTTGGAGGCATGTTCTAGGATTTGGAGGCATGTTATAGGACTTGGAGGCATGTGCTAAGGCTTGGAGGAATGTGCTAAGGCTTGGAGGAATGTGCTAGGGCTTGGAGGAATGTGCTAAGGCTTGGAGGAATGTGCCATACAACACGTTACTGTTGTAGCTGCATTGCAGCCTCTGGTGAGAGGATGTGCTACGAATCTCTTGGGCTGATTACGGCTTGCAACGCATCAACGTAACGTAAGAAAGCCTAAAACCTATTTATGGTAGGAAAGCGGTTCAGCTTCGAGAAACGGCGTGGAATGAAGGGGCATGCGCCATCGGTACGCTGTGTATAGGGCAGAGTGCTTTTTCCTTTCAGCTTCTCCTTCTCGACACTCGAGTAGTGCATGGAGGACGGTCAGCGCCCGCCGCAATTTACCGTAACTATGAGGTTCATCGCATGCGAGAAATTAAAAGCGTACATGTTCCACATGTGTGGCCTATCCGAAGTCGGCTTAAAATGATGAGCTCAGTTTGTGGTGTTTTCGCTTGTTGATGGCCGATTTCATAAAAACGGCCCAATCAAATGGAGCATATTTGGTGTTTGAGTATCCGACAGGCGTTACCAATAGTTATTCGTTTCTTTTACGAACGAAAGACTTCAAACCTACCGCGGGAACAGCTATGGAAGAACTGCAAGGTTTTAATGCCGAGTATACATACTTCTGTGCACACCTTGCCTCTCCGGAAACAGCTCGTGCAAAAAAAAAAAAGAAGAATGCATACTGGTTGTGCCAGGTATAGAGCAGTTGTTCAAACACACAAAATTTGCAAGTCAGATTTCTGAGTTCTCTAATTGCTCTGTTGGTACGCCTTGGAAGAGCAGCCACGGCAACCCAGTGGGGTAGACGGATCCGTCCGCCCTCTGGTAGACGAAGGGATTAATGAAGTGTTGACGAATCCTCAGCATGAATAAAACAAACCGCAAGAAAGAACCAGTTTCTATATGGTAAGAAACGTTCGCTAAACAAAAGAAATAGGTAGAAAAATACTGAGGGGGCTGGAGGATCGCCAGGTCAGGTATGGCGATGACCAGTGTTGCAGGTCCGTCCCCTCGGACGACGACAGACGAAGGAATTCACGAACTGTTCACGAGTAATGATATGTGATCGGAGAACGTGACGATGAGGAAGTGCAGCTTCTGTGTAGCATGAATTGTCCAGTGAACTAGGCGGTAGAAATCCGGCAGTGACTGAAGGAAGGAAAAAGTGGAGAAGGAAAGGCGGGGAGGTTGACCAGTTTAGATCGACCAGTTTGCTACCCTACACATGGGAGCGGGATGAGGGGAGGCAGTGACTGAAGGGTACCGCCCGCGGTAATGAATGACAACGCGAATCAACAACAACAACTTAAAAGACAACACAAGAACGAGGAACAATATCGCCAACGAGAAACAACAACAACATGAGAGAGAACGCAACAAGAACGAGAAACGATACTACCAACGAGAAAACGACGACAACAACGACTGCAAAAGAGAGAAAAGACATTCTGGTGCTCCGGAACACGTAACCCCTTTTCGACCGCGTCCTCTTCTTCTCCGGCCGATTTCCCTTTTGTATTGCAAAACAGCCTCCTCACCTACCACTGCATGCAGCGCCCGGGCGACAAGAGCTGCAACCCGCAGGCACCTTCGCGCAGCTCCCGCTGCGCGCGCTCGTGCGCCTCGAAAGAAACTGGGCTGCGCAGGGCATGCATTACATCAGCAGCTACCAGTCGCCCGAGGACCTCGAAAAGTCACGAGTAGCGCAGGGAACGGCCCTCGTTGGTGGGTGAAGAGGGCGAGGGAGTTGTTCCGAAAGCAACACCCGTCGGACACTGTCCCTCTCCCTCTCCCCCCCCCCTTTACATACTCCTTTGATCAGAACCACCATATACTGCAAGTTGCGGTTATTCTTTTTTATTATTTTTATTTTATGCACATACTGCACACAATGCGCGCGTACAGCTCACATACATGCGTATGTGAGCTGTACAGGCCACTCCTGTCTCCTCGCTTGCGTAAAAGAGAAACGCGAAAAAGAGGAGGGGGAGGGGGCTATCTTTCGTTATGTGCCGTCTCTCCGCATGCGGGGAAAGCGAAACACAAAGCAATATAGAAAGAAGAAAAAAAATTATGTCCAGGTCTCGGTCGACGCGACACCATGGAGGAGAACGTCGGAGAAGACCCTGTCACAGTGCGCGGCACGCTTCACTCAGCGCGGTCTTGTCAAGCACGGACGACGACTCAATAGCGATCGCGCGAGAAACAGACGGCGAAAAAAAAAGGAACAGACAAACAAGCAGACGATTTTCGAGGAACACTACCGGGCGCTCCCTTTTTGACGACTTAATGTATACACGCTCAACCGCCGCCGCCACCGCAATACAGCAGCGAGTCTTGCATCAGCTTGTCACGTTATGCCCGTCGAACGGTCCTAACAGTGTGACACACCGTGCAGATGTCACTCAAACGGCTAAATTTCATGAACAAACGGTTCATTGGTTCGGCAAGGGAATGCTACCTAAGTACTGTCATAAAGTTAGGGACTCAGTTTGATTTCTTTATTTGTTTATTTGTCGTCACTCGATAGCAACAAACATTGCTGTCGACGATCTAAGAGTGCATGCTGCAAGGATGCCTCTTCAGTCTTGCTTGCTTATCAACAACTAGGCCACATACTATATACAGTTTTAACGGTGCCGTTGCTGCCCTCGGTGCATCGATCGTTGTCATCGGATACGATTATACGGAACGTACTCGAATGTCCAACCGTACGGCGTTACGGACCACAACGAATAACAGCCGTTGCGGTCCCTACATTCACCTCAGGTATAGGCCTTACCATTCCAGGCATCGAGAGGAAGGCACGGATGTAATCGGTGGCTTTGGAGCAGGAATCACTGTTGCCACACTACAGGAAGTCCGCAGTGACCACTTTACATGTTTACACGTTTACACCGACGGAGCGGTCGTTCGATCGAGTTCAGCAGCTGCAGTGATTGTCCCGGCTAAGTCTGGAGGTAAAATTCAGGGCACCACCTTTGACATCAGCGACCGTCGCTGAACTTGTACTTCGTGCAGCACTTCAATTCATCAATCAAGAAACGTCCCGGAGACGGTTCATCTTCTGTGATCCCAAGGGTGCCCGCTCTCTATAGAGTTTGCCCTCTGCATTATGTCGTGGATCCAATGAACAACATGTCGCAGACACAACGGAAATTGACCATCGGGCAGTTGAGAAAGGACATGGCATCGTATCTCAACGGCTACCAAGTCACCGCGGTGTCGTAAGAAACGAATGAAGCCGCTGTAGCCGCTCGATGTGCCAAGCACAGGGTCGACTGCGACTGAGCGGACGCAGTGGGAAAGCTCCACTTGCAGGAGAGCTTAACTTGACCCGATGAAATTCGGCAGACTTTACAAACCGGCGCATACGCTCCCTGGCTCTAGAGCTCCGCGCCTTCCACACGACTTAGACCGACGGTACGTAACTATGATTTGTCATCAATGGCCAGGAGTATAGTATTCACCAATGCTTACTTCTTCCTCATTGGAATGGCTAGAAGCCCTCGATGTCAGGTTTACAGGTGCAAAGTGACAATTAATTGCGCACCCTCTGTGTGATTGTCTTCGCTGAGGTGCCCGAGGGAAAACGCTCTTCGCCACGCTCGACAACCATCCATTTACGGAAAACAAAATTTTTTGGAGCACAGTCACAGCCGAGGTCAGCCCGAGTTTCCCTGAAAGCGCTGTTGGGTTTCTTTTTTTTTAAATCATCACGACTGAATAAAGAAGTATTTAGCTATTGTCACTGCTCTTCTTCGTGTTTGTGCGAGCATGCAGGCTCTCTTCATATTTTCGTTTCTTTTTTTTCTCATCTTTTATATCTTCTGCCCTTTTTCCCGGTGCAGAGTAGCCATTCGGAGTAGCCAATCTGGTTAACTTCTCGGCTTTTATTTTCTCATTCTCTCTCTTCCTTCATTTTTTTTTCATTAAATACGTTTTGCTAAGTCATTACACCGGCAGTGGCGTGACATGATACGTAGCTTTCACAGCGCTTATAGTAAAATAATTTACACCGTTAAGAGTAAATAAGGGCGTAAATTTACACACGATTTTCGGATGCAACTCTCTTAAAACGGTTGCACTCTTTGGGGTGTATATTTGTCCCACAACAATAATAGTCATCTGCCTCGCTTGCGTTTCCTTTCTTAAAAACTTGGCGCTCGCTATTTTCCTGTCGAGAATGCTGTGTCACGCTGATAACGCGCAAGCCGTCCGTGACCTGGAAGTACCGGGCTCGCAGCGTCAAAAAAAAAAAAAGTAAATTCGGGCAAGACAGATGACGACTGTTGTGGGACAAAACAAACTCCAAAGGGTGTAATTTTTTTGAGAGTGGAGGGTGCGCGTTATTGACCGATTACACCCTTATTCACCTTTAAAGGTGTAAATTATTTTACAGTGTTGCCTGTAAGTATTAAACAGAATATTATAATCCTTTACCGACTTGTTAGAACAGAAAACACGAAAAAAAAAGACGAAAGACGGGTTGAGATTGCTGGTAGTGGTTGCCATGATAACCTGGATTTTCGAGACCGTCTTAGGTGCACACTCATTTATCAATAATGGGCTACATACCATCTTACAGAAACCAAGGACTCAAGCTAGAAAGTTAAACGTCTCCGGCTCCCAAAATAATCCGAATACAAGAACACAAGTTGAAATGCGTCCCGTCAGTCTGACGTTACAGCCCTAAGGTTACGGCAGAAAATGCACAATCCCTTGACTGCCTCAGCCCTCACTTGTTCCACTAATAACGTTTTCCCTCGACATGAATGAAAAGGGAGTTTTGAAACAATGCTTCACGGAACTAAACTGATTTAGCTTCTCCTCCCCTCGTGGTAACAGTCGCCGCTTTGCTTTTGAAGAACAATAATTTAGTAATGCAGACTGACTTAACTTTCCTCTCTAGCATCCATTTACCTATTTCTCCAGACAACTTACAATACCACAACTTAACGTCACTTGATCGAACGTTCTAACTCACAGGCAACTTTACCCACAACTACTTAACCCGTACCCAATCAGCCAAAACATGCGTGCTGTTGTTCACTCAGTGTTCCTTTAGCGCGTGGATTGCCTCTGACACTCGGCGCGTGCCAGTATGGAGTGGCACCAGCTGCAGATGCCAGCAGCCTGTTCGAACGAGGGAACACGCTAGCCGCCGCGTCAGGGCCTTGGCATCTCGCCTCGACCGCCCCCTGGTGTTAGCAACAGCGGCATTGCAGCTACAGAGAGAGAGAGAGAGGTGGGTGCGTGCGAGGCATGCGTTTCGAATCGGCGACCGCACCAGCGTCGAGAGAAAGGGAAAGCCTACATGGCAGGACAGCGCCAGCAGCAGAAGCGGGTTCGGCGAGACCTCAAACGTAAGCAAGCAAGCAAGCAAGCAAGCAAAGTTCTACGGAAAGCCAGGGCGGGAAGCGTCCTCGTGACGCTCTTGGACGGTGGTGGTGGTGATTGCTGTTGTTGTTGTGGCGGTGGCCGTGGTAAGAGGAGGCCATGCCGTACGACAAAGCGAGGGGGTTGTAAAGAAAACGCTTCTTGGAGTCGTCGCAGCGCCGCACTGCTGCGCAGTGACAGGTGAAGCCGTGAAAATGCTCGTTTTCGTGCGAGAAGGAAGGCCAGGATGGCAGGGGGCGTCGTTTTGCCCTTCCAAATTGCAACCTAACCTAAAGATGACACTGAATACCAACATTAGGCTAGTTTAGAACGGTAGGGTGTTTTTGAAAACCACATTTTCATTCATCCTGCGGGAAAGCTCTGGTTAATATTCTCGAAAAAAAAGGTGAAACTTCCTAAACTTCTCGTCAAATACTTCTGCGCCAGTATTTTCATCGTGACGTCACGGATTTCAATGTATATTTTTCTCGTACTTGGGTTGGTTTGGGGAAATAAACATTTTCGAAACTTGACATAACGACTATTTGGTTCTTAATGACACTTAGACCCAGTTAGAAGTAAACATGCATGACGTCATGGTCAGCCACCCCCGCTACCGAAGATGTACCCGCTCGTAACAGGCATGCATACAAAAAGCAAAACAATCTAATCGCATGCAGGTAGTTGCTGTTAGAATGTGTAACAGGTATTACCTGTTATGCGCTAATTAAATTCGCATCATAAGCAGCCTCACAGTTCTACAAATTACAATGGACCGGTGGAGCCACTGAAGAGTATAACGAGAAATTCGCTATATCCATAGTTGATAGTTTGCGGGGTTTTATTTATCCCCCTTAGTCGTTCGCACTTACCAACAAACTTCTCTTTGTTCATTTTTTTCTGACTTGGGCTACGGTCCAGAGGCTTTAATGCCTCATTTCTACGCCTCACGCTGATACAAATCCAAACCGGGACCATGGCGCAGCCGCTGATAATTGTAACGAGGAATTCGCCATATCGGGTATAACTGCATAACGTTGTTCTACTCTGTCATCAGAGGTCAACAGTCGAACAACGGAAAGCGAATTTGTTTTCACTAGGTTAGCAAATGTTGTTGCCTGACGCATATACGTATCCTAGTCGAAATGGTGATTCCAGGCTGAGGCTCCCCTTGTTCGGACGCTGATGATAACTGTGAATACCTTGTCGTGTAAATATGGCATCCTTATCTGTGAAACTGTATGCTTAGTGCAAATTCGTCATCTCCAGCTGCACAACTCTATTCCGGGTGCAAATTCTTAGTGCGACTTTGTCCTAAGCGCAAGCCTGGTGTCCTCAGTTGCGCATGTGCAACCTTTGTGCAAATTTTCCTTCGTGCAACCCTGTCCTTACAGCAAGTTTGGTATCCTTCGTTGTGCAAGTCAGTGCAAATATTCGTTAGTGCAACATTATCCCAGTAAAAGTTTAGCATTGCGCAAGTCCATCCTAAGCAAATATTTTCCTTAGTGCAATAGTGGAGTTCTCATTGCGCAGCTCCGCCCTTAATGAACTTCCATGCTTAGTTGCGCTAGCTTGGTACCCTTTATAGTCTCGCAACTATATCCTTAGTCTTAATTTCCTTAGCGCAACTATCTCTTTATTGCAATTTTGGTACACTTGTTTACCCACTGCATTGTTAGGCTGCAAGTACAAGTGTAATATTATAGATCTGCTTACTTCGGATTTTGCGACTTGTCCTGCTGTCCAGAAGAACTTTTTTTCTAGAAAAGTGAATAGCTTTCTTTGGCTCCTTCGGTTGTTTTCGTGGTTGGTCAGCGGTCGGACTCGGCAAGGAAAACGTTCGTTCGTTCGTTCGTTCATTCGTTCTATCTATCTATCTATCTATCTATCTATCTATCTATCTATCTATCTATCTATCTATCTATCTATCTATCTATCTATCTATCTATCTATCTATCTATCTATCTATCTATCTATCTATCTATCTATCTCGTTTTTGTTCGGTTTTCCTTTCGTTATTTCGTTCGCTCATTCTTTTTTTTTTGTTCGTCCATTCGGACCATTCGCTTACAATCATCGTCGATGGTTTCTGCGCAATTTTATTCCTTCTCCTTTACGACCGTCCTCGGGTGCAACCTGTCCTGCGGGCGACGTCGCGCGACGAGTCACCACGCTGCGTCCCCCCTCCCTCCCCTCCCCCCCCCCCCTGCCTCTCCCGGTCCCTCCGTCGGTTCGCCGGCTAGTCGCGTTCGGCCTCGTCGTCTTCCACATTGCGGAATGCGAATAAGCGCGCGGCAGCGCTGCCGGGGACGCACCCAGTCACGTGCACGGGGCGCGCGACAAAAGGACGACGGCGACGCGTTTCGCCTCTCGGTCAGGAGCCGGCCGGTCGGTCGGTCGGGATGGTCGGCTGCAGCCAGTCTCTGACGCTGCTGCCTGTTTGCCCGGGCATCTACGGGACGGGCTCGCGATGGACGGGGCACAGTCACGAAGCTCATCCGGACGAAGCCGTGCTTTTTTTTTTTCTTTTTCAGCAGCGCCGAGGCAACGCGAGGTGGGTCCCTCGGCGGGGAAAAAAACGAAGGCGACGTTACGTCCCGAGCAGCACCCGCAGACACAAGGCCCGCGCTTTCAAGGCGCTGCGTTTCTCGGCTTGACTGCTACCTACACATGCCGGCCCGTGGGCTTGGAACAGCGGAATGAAGTACAGCGTCCCGCCGCATTTCGCCCTTCTGTATTCCGTTTTCTTGTCTGTTTTAATTTGTTATTATTGGAAATTATTATTACACTCTCCCTCTTTCCCTGTTCTCTGGAGAAGAGGCCGGTGGCTAGCTAGGCGGGGGTCCTGCGGACGTTTCGCGTTCTATATATACCTTTGTGTATATTCGATTTGTTCATGTTTCTTTTTTTATGGGGAAGAGGCCAGTGGCGGGCTGACCCAGCGGTTCGGCGCGGACGATTGCCGGCGTGGAGCCTGTGTGCGGCTGGAGAAACGGCGATGGTTGTTGCATGCCCAGCCCCGCTTCGGAAAGATATTCCTTCCAAGGAGGTCTTCGGCGCTTCATCTCCCCCCCTCTTCTGCTAGCCATATATTAGCGCGGTTGTCGGTTGGGAAGCTATGCATGTGGTGGAGAAATCGTGCCGTCTATATATGTATATATATAGAAAGAGAGAGAGAGAGAAGCTTTCTCTCGACTGAGGCAAAGTCATAAGCGGATGTCAGGGGTTCGATACCCCTTGGTATCGTACCCACGACATGACATTACGATTGGTATCGGTCGTAAGAATGAACTGTGAACTTTAACAAGCCTGTGAATTGTGCGTGTAATTGTCGCATGTAGACCTCTCGTACTCTTCATTATGTATAGGCTTGTCAAACGATTGCCGCCAATAAATAACTTGTGCATGTAATTACAGCGGGTGATTCAACCCTTTCCATGAAGAAACGTAGCATGACTGACCTTATAATATTCAAATATTTAGTTACTCTGTCATTATGATAACCCATCATAAAATGCACAAAGAGTCTTTCTACTACATCGATTTGTTTTCAGCTGAGTCTGAAGCGCCCTGGCATACAACTATCTGTGTTTCACACATGTATCGACAGTCCATCATAATTCGTGACTGAAGGTGATAGATTAATGGTTGCAATGTTCAATGGGAAAGAAATGGCTTTGGCGTAATTTGCAGAACCATGTCGACTAACAAGAAATGTTTGCGCAACGTCTACTTGTCACTCAGTTATAAAACCGTAGTGCTGAAAAGCTTGTCCAGAACTGGTTCCTGCTCGACGTCTTTCTTACTAGCGCAGAAATTGCACTAAAATAAAAAGAATACATAACTATTCATCTTTCAGTGTAGATCATCTCAACCTGCAGTGATATCTGGTTGTATGAATATCTGATACAATGTAATTTCCACAAGGCCCTTTGTAAGTATTTTCTTAATTCGGAAGTTCACCCTCCGGCATATATAAAATGTACGAAGCATGCATAACGCGTGTACAGTTAGTTATATTCCTTTGAAGTCTAATACAGATCCATGGTGTGGACCATAGATGCTTCGACGGTAGACAGGAGGGCGGCTTGAACTTGGCTTCACTTTCGACAGGTAGATGGTGCCTTGATGAACGCCGTCTGTAGAACAACTCCACACCTCTTTGCAACTATTTCCATAACGCCAACTTTGATGGGCTAAAACATGTTTATTTTTATTACCTTTGCTATGACAAGAACCTACTCCGAATAAATTCAGAACATGTTTCTCAGTTCCTCATTTGTGGCCTCATTCCTCATGTGGCCTCATTTGTTCCTCATGTGGCCTCATTTGTCGCGACGATAAGCTGCGGGAGGCGAACGCAATAGGGGGTGTCCAAAACAAGGCGTCCATGACGTCTTTTCAGCATTGTAATGGCTTCCGGCGCATGCAGTCAGCAAAAGCATAGCCTTAGAGATCTGGTTTTGTTACTCGGAGGGAGCCATCACTGGGTCGCTGGATTCGGACACCAAGTACAACGCGACAGAGTTTAATATAAATGGGAACAATTTTTCCTCTCTAAATGCGATGCCTATATTCAGTAGCTATGTGGTGGCACCACTTTGTTCTCACTTCTTTGTATATTTTTTTTCAGAAAGGAACCAATTTGAACAGGACAAGTAGTACGCATAGCAGATAGCAGACAGTCTGTTAAAACAACAGAATGTGCTCCAAGGGATGGTAAAGGTGGTTGAGGACGGCATAGGATCAAGCTTTAGAATGAACTTAAGAAATTTGCTGGCATCCGATGATGTCAGTGGGACGCGAGTCGCGGCTAATTGTAGATCGCTGGAAGATGCACGATTCTTGCAGTGGAGATAGCTTAGGATGATCATGCGTGGGCAGATATCATCAAGAACCAAAACCCTCGAACAACATTCATCGGACAGAAAGCAATTGTAGCGTGACTGTGCAGAGGCCTAAACAGAAATGAATGACGAAGCACGTGCCCAAACGAAAAACGCAGAGATTGCGGGTTCGCGAAAAAGAAGAATGTATAAAAAATAACGCCACGCATCAATGCTGTCGACGCGCGTTAGGGAGTAAATCGGCGAGGAAATCAATTTCACATTCACGCGCATCGATAAGAAAGATGTGCGCCTTTACCGGCGCCGATCCGGCCATTCACGGTGGTCACCTTTAGCGCGGTCAGCGCATCCTTCACAATTGAGGGGGAAAAATGCAATAATACAAAAGTAAGAAAGGAAACGCGAAGTCAGCGGTTCTGCTGCCACGTTGCTCTTGCTCCTGCGAACGTTGCTTCACCGCACAGGAAAAAGACGTAGGGGCGAAGCCTCAGCAAAACCGAGCCGCGCACGCATCGCAGGGAAGCAGGCAAGCAGGAGAAGCCGAACACAAAGAAAGAAAGAAAGAAAGAAAGAAAGAAAGAAAGAAAGAAAGAAAGAAAGAAACTGCGCGTGCGCGAGGGACTTCTTTTCTCTGCAGAGATCAGGCTGTATCAAGGCGCCGACTCCCTCCCGAAGAAATGCGGTGAAGAAGGGATCCACTCCGTTGCAGCAGCGTCAGTCGCAGAAACACAGCAGCAGGAGCGTCCGCGGCCAGCAGCATAAGCAACAGTAATGACAGTCAGATCGAGGCAGCATCGACGAAGCGGCGCGCGAGAGTCCCTGCCGCACTGCGTGCCAAGTCAGCGACCAGATCCATCACCGAGCGCCGCTGACAGCGCTAGCCGCGGCTGGTAAAATAAACAAAATAAAACAAAAATGAAAAACGAATTTCTCCGTCTTTTCTTTCCTCGCGAGTCCAAGGCGCATCACACCGTCGGCTCCGACTTTGGCTGGCTTCGGCCGTCTACCTTGCGCTGGCTCTCTTCCGAAGACGAAAGCGCGAAGAGGAAGCGAAGAGATGGAAACGCCCGCTACAGCCGCCCTACCCCCCTCTTTCCAGCTCTAATGCCGGTTTCCCGAGCAGCGGGCGTGCCATTGGAGGCGACAGGGGTGGAAGGAAAAGGGAGTTCTCTACCACCACCATCGCGGCACGCGCCTGCGTGCGCCTTGTTTCTTTGCGATCGATCGCCGAACGTCGCCCGAGGAACGGAGAAGGAAGGCTTTGATCGATAGCCCGGGCCGCCGGCTGTCGCTGCCGACGCTAGCGGCGCGGTGCGGCGGCGCGCTGAAATGTGCCGCGACAGGAAGGAGGAGAGGAGTAGAGAGTTTCCGTACTGGTCTAATAACATGCATGCAGCGCTAAGGAACGCTACAGGTTGAATCGGCCAATCAGAAGAACATAGCAAGCGTGCGCTATAAGCATGCGTGTTTTAATCCGCGTCGCAGGCGACGGTCCGCAGCCAACGGGGTGTTGTCGTCTGCTGCGGAGAACTGCAGGAAGCAGACGACACCGTTGTGTAACATCATAAGCATCAATTACGGAGGGCGGTTGCTTTCGCACCTCCACCCCCCCCCCCCGAACTTGTCTCTTAGATGTCTGTCTGCGTCACTAACATCTCGGTTTGCTATCCTCGGGCATCAGTGATCACCTGTCAAGAATTCTGCTTTATTCTCGTAAGACGTCACAAAAGCACGAGTGCAACAGGTACATACAAGACACGAGGAATTAGTCACGTAAATCGTGAGTTTAAAAAGCTCACCGAAACTACAAGCGCGAACAGTGTATATGGCGCCATAGATGTGAACGAAGCATATTTAATATGTTTATGACAAATATATTAGAGAGCCACAACAAAGTTTTCCTACTAGTTGAGAAGAAGTTTCGCTGAAAGAAGTTAAAGAAGCCATGGATGAATAAGGAACTATACGACAAGAGAGAGAGAGAGAAAGATAGGAAAGGCAGGAAAGTCAACCAGACGAAATCCACATCAAAAAGAGGATGTTCGATAATTTTGTTAAAAGGGGTGACTTAAATTTTCTTGCTGCATACAATAAGTACAGGAATAGGCTAAACAAATAATTAAAGACGACGAAAATAAATTACCTTAGAGAGCTCGTTTCTTGAATTCAGTGCGATTTGAATAAATATGGAGAGAAAATAATTAACTAATAGAAATCTAATTTGAGATCAGTGTTGTCAGAACTTTTTTACGCGTGTCCCCAAAGTGAGACGTAAAAGTTGCTAAATTTCCGCTAAATTTTGCTGCAAGGTCGCTAAAATTGTCGCTATAATTTTCTGGTAAATTTTAGGTACGAAGACATTTTGGAACAGTACAATATACGCTGAAAGGCGGGGCGTAACTCATTGACATAAACTTCTTACGTTTGTTTACGGTCCTTCTGAGTGAGAAATAAACAGTGAATTTACCAGCAGTGTGTAGTGGGCGTTTACTGTACTATACATACCCACATACCTACGGTCAGTGACAGCTGAGATTTGTCATCTGTCCTTAGATTGAGAGGTTCCGAATGCAGCACGAGTCAAAAGTCCCACACGGTGCAATCTGATTTTCGTATAGCGCTCAAAAGCGCTAGGTCCTCATTACCCCTGAATATTATGTTCTATTTCTTGCCGCTTTTGGAAGGATATGGCAAAATTCTGAAAGACGCACAAAGTCGCATGTTAACGCTGCGATGACAATTATATGACCTTTATGTAAGTGACATACTGCGCTTCCGCCCCTTAGTCTGCCTGAAGGCTCTTTCACAGCACAATTTCTCCGAAATTCATGCGATAAATAAGCAGTATCTTCAGGCTTGCGCGTATGAGCCCAGTGCCTCATACGCGCCGTATATATGTATATATAACATGCCTTTTATGTGCACACTTGGAAACATGTAAAGGCAACCGCTGCTTCATCGTGGTCACGTGAACCGACGCGTCACACAGCCCATTTCGGCCGCTCATTATAGCCTTTGAATAATAACGTGATTTTAGAAAGTTATTTTCGAAGAAACTTTTATAATCTAGAAATCGCAAAAACGTCGCCATTTGTACTGTCCCATCGCTGAAATAAAGAAGCCGCAAGTCGCCAAATTGAAGAATTTCTCGCTAAACGGACAACAAAGTCGGCAAATCTAGCGACAAAAATCACCAAAATGGCCAGACTGCTTGTGATGTTGTTGATATTATTACTCGATCCTAACGAAATACTACGTGGACATGAATTGTCCAACGCTACGAATAAGCATTTCATTGATGTTGGTACGGCTCACGGGAAGATTATCAAGGTGCGAACATCGCCTTTCTTGACCACGCTGTTTCGCTGCCAAGCTCCGTTATATACTCACGCCGATTATAGTGCGCGAGAAATAGCTACACACTGATCAACAACGTTAAAGACCACATATCAGCTGGATAATGATGACCTGAAAGCCCATTCCGGGAAAGCATGTTTCGAGCCGCATATATGCGATGTGCTCTCATAGATCGTAAACCTCATGATAAAATCTGACACCTTCCTTGACCAACTAAAAAATTGTTCGCGTGTGTCCCATCTGTAACGGTGCCGACTAAACTTACGTGTCGTATTAACGCCTGATCTCTGTAGTGCCTGTGTCGACTAAAGTGCTCGAAGGGGTCATTAATTGTGGATTAGAAAAAAAAACATTCTACAGTAAGTATAACGCCGCATGTCCTTCTCAGTATAGCTTTCTAAAAAGACCTACGAAGCAAGCGCTCCTTGTTATTAAATACAAAATTACTGAGTAACGTTGAACACAATAAATATAATCGTCAGAATTCAGGAAAGCAATTTGATAGTGTATATCATCACATTCTTTAAGTAAGCAGGCCAATAATGGAGTACGAGGTGCTGCACTGGATTTACTAGCGGGCTACATATCAAACAGATAACAATACGTAAAAGTAAACAATGTCGCCTCTGACCGTCTGCCAGCAATGTATGGAGTCCCGCGGGGCTTTATTTTGAGATCATTGCTGTTTGTAACACATATCAGTCACTTTACTAACATTTAAAGATCACCCTGGCGTAAATATGTATGCAGATGACAACAAGATATTCTTCACAGCTCTGATTGTGAAGCGGGAAATATGGTAAACACATACTTAGGTTATCTGCGATCTTGGCTGGAATATAATAAGTTCAGTTTGAATTAGCCCAATACAATGTACATAATATTTCCGCCAATGAACACCACTGACCCGTGCTCTATTATAGTATTCGGTTCGGGAATACAAAGGTAACGGTAGTAACCTTTGTATTCAAACTATATATCAAGAAATCACATCGTTTAACAGATTTTCGGACGATATTGACTCTCCTCTCTCCCCGATCACATTCAAAAAGAAAGTTGAACAGTATTTGTCAGTCTCATTCGCCTTTCACTTAGTTTTATAGTCCATTATGTTGTTTTTGTGTGCCTTTTTATAGTATGGTGTCCGTTTTACAAACATGGCATCGTTAATGTGCTGACTCTTACGATTATTGCTTTTACACTTGTTCATTCTTTTGTTTAAATACAGTAATGCAGCTACCTGCCTGTAATGTATGTCCCACTTGATGTATCTGTGTATAACGCACAACATGCCCGTCCCGTGCCGATGTTGCAGTGAATTATCATGTGTTATGGTGTATGCACTTTTGCATTGTGTCAAACGAAATGTTACACAGCCCATTTTACACCGGTTCCTTCCTTTCGGAAAAGAGAAATAAACTTCACTGCATATCAAACATCTGCGATGTGGCCGATAGTGTTGCTCCTGTGCCTATAAGGTCTTCAACAATTATAAGTAATGAGACTTGACTTGTATCGTGACAGACGCATGTACTGCTGCTCGTCAAGTGGGCACCAATAGCGGGCACTTCTCGAAACCGAATTCTTTGTATCATGACAGTGTATCGCAATCTATAGTGCAGCCTCCGTGATCGGGAATCGGACGCGTGACCTCGTGCTCCGCTGCACAACGCCATTGCCACTTAGCAACTGCGTCTTGTGAAAGGTAAGGATAAAGAATATATATATATATATATATATATATATATATATATATATATATATATATATATATATATAACGGCAATGTTGCAATCTGTGTGAAGCGGTTAATTAAATGCTATAATGTGTTCATCTTCTGCACAGCGTTCTGCAGTATAGAGCTTACGTGCCTGCACGTCTGGACGCGTAGACCAACCACCAGCCCGCGAACCGCGCGTGACCCACGCAACCGCTGATATCACACTGCCTCCGGTACCGGCCCACACTTCATTACACCCATGTCCGGAACGAGGCCAAGTCTACCATCGCACTGCCTCCAAGGTCGCGACTCACGGCCAGAAACCTACCCAGCAGACGCGCGCAGAATCCCGGTGAAGTAGGCATGCAAAGCTTGGCTTGTAATGAAGGAATTGCGCTCTTGAAGACGTTTTGTTTGCTGTGCTGAGGATATCTAGGTATATCATTTGTTGCTGTGCCGCTTAACTTCGCAAAGAACATAGCCTACCACCGGCACACCTGCAAGGGTAGCACAGTTGGAACTACAAGTCGACCGATTCGTTACACACAGAACTGACCCGCGCGTGAGCTGTTCCACGAGACGGCAGTGGCAGCCACGGGTTAGCAAGAAATGCGGGGAGGGGTTCGCCTGTACAAAGCTACGCTTTAAAATAAAGAAAGACCGTGCCACCCCACTCGGGAAAGCTGCAGTGCTCGGCTCTCGGCCACGACAAAGGAGAAACGCCACCGCGGCGCTTCCGCGAGAGGACTCTTTCCTCTTCACCGAGGCAGCGCGGGAGACGGCGCGGATAATCCGCAGCTCATCCGCTAGCGCACTCTTGGCCACGGTCTGCAGGGCGTGCGCGCGACGGTGTATACGGTGGCCCGTGTAATCTGATTGTAGCGCCCCCTCCCTCTCTCTCGCCTGCCAATCCAGCCGAGACGAGACGCGGCGGGCCTCCGCACCCCGTTCTCGAGTTCCACGGCGCCGCGTGCGTGTGTGCGCGAGCGTACCAGAGCGCAACCCAGCGACCCGCCGTCACGAGTATTCGACGCACGCGTTCCGTTTCGGCACGCGAACAGGAACAGCCGCCGTCGAAAGGCAGCACTCCGTGTTGTAGTAGTACACGCGAGCGTTGTGTGAGGGTGATGGGAGAGACGCAAGTGCAGCACCTCCTCCGGCCACGCGGTAGGCGGCGTAGCGCGCTTGACAGATCACACCACGGTGGTGGCGCGGCGGTCGGTATGTGTGTTCCGTTCTGTCACCTTTGCGACGTTGGGTTTCCTGCAGGAAAATCACTGGGGAAAACCGCGCCGCTGAAGTGTATGCGGGTGCTGGAAGCATGGCATTTCAGCCAGCACGTAGGAATGATGGCTAATGCGCGGATTCGCCTACACTTCTTCCTTCCGGCTTCAAGCGGCTTTGTGAATGCGCAAGACGACCATTGTCAACAACTGCTATTGCGCTCGGATGGTAACAATTCGCAATGATTATACTTGTGTGCAGAGATCTCTTGTCTCATTGTGTTTGGAAAACTATGATTGCCCTGAAATATTGCAAGATAAAGCGTAAATCCAAGTGCTACCCAGTAATCCCGTGATATAGCTCAACAATAGCAGCGCCAAAGCTTCTTGAAGAAATTGTTTCAGTATAGGAAACTCAGTGTGAAAGGTACAGTCCGTGCTGTGTACAGGAAGAGGATGAAAAGGAAGGAATTAAGGAAAGGTAGGGAGGTCAACCAGACGCACGTGCGGTTTGCTACCCTACACAGGGGAAGGGGTTCAAGGGAAGAAAATAAAGGAGAGGGAGGGAAGAAGTTACTATCGGTGCGAGTACATGCGGATGTCCGTAACTTCACGCCTATAATCGGTCACTGAGACCAGTCGCTTTCATGAACCGTAGCAGTGCCCGCGTCGCTTTGTAAGCCTGCGACGCGTACGGCCATGGTCCGGGAATCTTAGTCTCTGAAAATGGTCTGTTATCTGATCGGTTTAACACCCTCTGAAGAACGTCGCTTTCGTTGTCACAAAATATCATAACACGTGCTCACAACACGTGCTCACAGATCACAAAAACACAACACGTGCTCGATCGGCTCTTCACAGTTGGACGTGTCACAGATCGGTGTGTCGGACATTCGAAGAAGGAATGAATATAGGCTTTCGTAAAAGCCGCCCCTAACCAGAGGCGGCACAGTAAAGTTGCATCATGGCGAAAGAAGTTCGATGGAACCTGCAGCTTCAGTGTAGTATCCAGCCGGTGGAGACGACAAAATCGGGGTGTTCCACAAAGTTTCAGTATTGGTTTGAACAAGTAAACGAAGACCCCTCACAGCATCTGTCCTTGATAAGGGTATGAGTGTCAGGGTTTCTTTATGGGCTGACCGGGCGGCATCATCAGCAAGGTCATTTCCGACGATGCCACAGTGCTCCAGAAGCCATTGGAAGATGATGTCATGTCCGTCTATGAGGGCTTGATGGAGAACCTCTCTGGTCTCAAACACTAGTTGGTCATGGGTCTTGCGTCGCGAGGCTGACTGCAGACTCTGAAGGCTGAGTTGGAGTCACCAAAAACGACCCACTTTCGACGTTTGGCTTGTGTGATGTAATTAACAGCGGTACGTAGAGCGGTAAGGTCTTTAGAGGTCGTTATATGGGGCACTTTGAAAGTAATTGCAATTTGTAAGGCCGGGATGATAACAGCGCCTGTGGAGCTGGTGGCTGAGACAGATCCATTGGTGTAAATGTGCGTTCTTTCTTCATATGCTTCGTTCAGTAATGACAGTGTTAACTGATGTAGAGCCACTGTTGAATGACGGGTCTTCTTCGTTAATCCCGGAATCGTGAGGCGTACTTGTGGTTGTCGTAGGAACCACAGGGGTAACAGTGGTCTTGCTGCTGATGTAAAGCCGGACGGAAGGTAACCTTGATGTGTCGCAACAAGTTTGGAAAATGTGGCTCGAGGTCCTTGTGCTGGTAAAGCAGCAATATAATGACTGGGTACGTGACGCAGATGTCGTATGTGTGCTCCAAGGCTGTGAATCGTTATATATGTTGAAACCAAGTAGTCTCTAGCAATCATGATTGTTAGGTACGTGAGTCGAAGTGCATGGTACGATAGTCCAAGACATGTCCGTAGAGTCTGGCCTTGCAAACTTTCGAGGTTACGAATGTTTGTTTTACATGTGTTCGCGAAAACGGGCAAGCTGTACCGTAAAAAGCCCTGAAACAGTGCTCTGTACAGTTGCAGCATGGACCGTATACCGACGTGCCCCTGGTATTTCTGCACAGGAACCTCAGTATATGTACAATCGAAATTAGTCTCCGCTTCAGGTTGATGTAGCGGGGCTCCATGAAAGGTCCTCATCAATAATCACACCTAAAAAGCGGTCAGACTTCTTGTATTTGATAGTCTAGCCATTGAGAGAAACAGGGTACGGTGCCATTTGTTTGCGTGTAAACGCGATTAGCGAGTATTTTTCGATGGACGCTCTAAGGCCTTGTTTGCGGAGGTACCAACAAGTTAGGGTGGCTACCCGCTGAATTCTTGCGCGCACTTGAAGACGAGTCATCGCAGAAGACCAAAGACAAATATCATCTGGCAACACTATCACCAAAGACAAATATCATCAGCGTACATTGATAGGTAAGTTGTCTAGGGTAATATTTCAGCAAGGCCAACCATAGCTGCGAGTTGCCAGTGTGAATGAGCACTTATGCTTTTAACAATTATCACGAAACTGCAGCGCAGAAACCGATGAAGCACGAATAACAGGGGACCGACACAAGCGCCAACCTTGAACGAAATGTTTGTTCTCAGTTTCACCAGATGTATATATTGTCACGTGGTAGTGACGGCAAAGAAAGCAGAAAAACTGTGAATGGCGAAACTAACTTTTATTGGGCGAACCTGTGCCCTCAAAAGCAAGTCGCACTCAAAGCACAACAATAGCGGCGAACACGGTCGGCGATCGCCGAAATCTGATCAGCGGGTCAAGGGCGTCGGCTTTTATACATCAGTCGTCAAAGGTTCCAGAGTAATCGCTGGGACAGCGTGTCTTCCAGAAAGTTCTACACCATTCGCGTCGCGCGATGAAATCAAATTACACAAGGTTCGGTGACAACACACAGCGACTCCATGTACACATGACCACCAACTGCAAGACAGGTCGGCGACAAAAAAGCAAAAGCGGGAATCGCTCTATAAAAGGGGGCAAAACAAAGCAAAATCTGCAAAACTTAACAAACCTTTGGTCCGAAGTTAGCGCTGGTGTCTTGACCTCCGAAATTCGTCTTTAACCGGTTTGTGCGGTGCAGTTGCTCTAATGTGGATTGCCAACGAGCCCATTCTTACACTCTGTCAACATAGGGCTAATTTGGGTCTGTTGGTATCTATTGCAAAAGTAACGCATGACATTCAGCGGCATCTCAACAGACATTTTATTGAAAGCCACACAAAGTCAATAGAAACATAACGTGACATCTTTAATGATTGTTATTAGGGATGCACACAGGGGCAATGTGAACGGGCAACAGGAGATTGCGTGCACGAGTTCCTGTGACCTGTCGTCTCCTGTTGTCCCTGCCAGAAGCAGCGTTTTCATCGCCAAACTTACACTTCGTTTAAGCATAAACTGCACAACCCTAAATAGCCACAAACCGAATATGTGGTTGCCGTTGACCTGTACTCGTCTCTCCGCGAGTCATATATGCAATGGCACGCAGGATATATAAGTACACATATACGGAACACAACCCCACCTCGCGAGCACGGACAGACATCTGTCCCCTGTCTTTCGCGTCGTTCCCGGGACATCAAATCCCCATTCCAAAACGCTCGTAATACCCTATAGCCACCCCCCCCTCCCCTCTATACGCCCCCTTCGACAGCCTTTAACGGTACTGGGAAAATGAACGCGCCCCCTAAGGGACAAAGCCGTCGCCTCTCTCTCCCGGTTCCGCGAGAACGATCCTCAAGGGACGGCTTAATCCTCTACTTCGCTCGCGGGCCAATTTGCGCCGCTCAGCCTTTGTGCTCGGCAGGCGGTACGCACGCATGTACCGTGCGCCGTTCACAACATGCTTGCTTCTCTGGTCGAGCTGGTGGCCGCCGGGGGTGGCGAACTCCCCGAGAAATTAATGAACAACCCGGGAGGAGTTCGCATGGATGGATAGATGGATGGACGGATGGATGGATGGATGGATGGATGGATGGATGGATGGATGGATGGATGGATGGATGGATGGATGGATGGATGGACGGATGGATGGACGGATGGACGGCACGCAGCATACAGAGCAGCACGCCGTTCTCTCACGAGGACTATAGGCGGATGGCCTCCCACGCGTGGTCTCTTCTCGTATTACGTATGTATAGGGCGGGCGATCGCAGAGGCAGCCCCGATACATACGCTTTTCCGACACGAATCTGTGTATAGTGGTCAGATCGCAATGGTCACATCTAGTATTGAATATTGAATATATCTTCATTTCCAACAGATTGGGGGGAGGCAGGGAAGAAAAGCTGCAAGTGCAGCTTGAAAAAACACCCTGCACCCTACACCCTGCCAACTGTACAGCAAGTTACCTTAACCAGTTACAAAGCTGTGCCCTATGTAAAAGACGACATACTCCGATTGATGGGTTTGCACTCCACCTGTGTTATTATATAATGTACAAACGAAAATAATTGAAATTAAATACTTGTCATCATACATTGCTCAATATCAGACTGGCCGTTCGTAGCGTTGGCTGACACTCCCTGTGGTATAGATATAGCGAGCTGTACACACACATAAGCACACAAGAAAGTTGATGGTAGGACAGAAGCTTTGTTAACTCAATGGTAGAGCATCGCGCGCCTAACGCAGAACGAGTGAAGTCGGCTTCCCCCTGCGACAAGTTGTCTTTTCGTGCACTTTTATTTCCTCCCCCTTATATTCATTTTTCCATAGAAATGATCATTTCACTTTTTTTACACTTTACTTGGCTTCATTATTATCAGTTGGCTTGGAGTGGTCGAGCCCAGAACACCATACTCTTCTAACGTCAAGGCTAGCTATATGCGGGACGTGACAGCAAGATTCGGGATAGGAACACCATCACAAGCTTCTCTCGATCCATGTGCTGAAATCTCGGGTGCCACGTGGCATCCAACGCAGCCATGCGAGCCTTCTCCAGTTGACCACTGCCAGTTGTACTATAGAAATTTATCGCTCATTTGACTAGAACCTTTACGCTTGCAAAATACTGCAACATCGTCAGCATATGTAAGGACTCTGGTTTCTGTGCCGAAGAGCGTTTTTCCTTTAATGCATGGGTTCCGCAACAAATGGGGAAGTCACAATATTTCAATGTTCGCGAGAGTAACAATTTGAATTATGTCCTTGCTGTCGGAGATCTTCTATGTACTTCAATTGTTATGCATGCCTAGAACTTCTGTGCAAAAACTACATAGAGTACTATCGCAATTCCTATGGGGTTCACAATGGGAACGAACTATCAGGACTAATATATTTCATGCGCTGTTACGCGGAGGACCTCGGCTATCCCATCTGGTTTTTCAAGCAATTCGTTACCAGATTTTGTTTCCTGCACGGCCAAACAGACGGTTTCCTAAGAACTATTAAGAGATGACTTGCCTGATTTTACAGTGTCTACCGATGTTATCAAACAAAGAGCACAGACGGGTTTCCTAAAGGAAGCTGTTCTCGCCTATCCGATATTGAAGGCCAAGATCTCGTCCTACTATATATTTGGCAATCGTTACAAAAAAAAAGCTGTATCGAGATATTGTTGAAACTTCCATCCCTGTTCTAATGTACCGTGTTATGTATAACTTAGGAGATCAGGTCTGATCTCCCAAATTATACGTAACACGGTATTGTACACATCTCGTCCGAACGAGACGTATATAATCGGGTCATGCGCATGCTTATCAAGTCACCCATGAAACCTGTTTTCTTTTTCAGTAAAACGCCGGCACCCTCTTAAGCCGTGGTATGTTTGTATACCTTGGTCCGTAGATTGTCTGATCTGTAAAAAGTCTGAAACAATAGAGCATATTTTTCTAGATTGTCATGACGTAAGGCTCTTGTGGAATGTATTACAGGGCGCCATAAAAAGAAAAGGCTTACCAAGCACACCATTTGGCATTCGATTTTTACCATGTGCTGAACAAGAGAGGGTGCCGGGAGATATGTTTGTGTCGCTCTGGATGTCTGGAAAACCCGCATGGATGCGCGACATGCTAAAGCACGCCCAAGGTCATCAGCGAGGTACTACTTTCTATAAAGTGCGATATATATTCTAGATCTGTTCCGGCAACAGTGAGCTGCCCCAATGGATATTTGTGCTTGCTGACTGGGCTTCCACGAAGCCATAATAATTACTTTTCGTAGCCGAAATTGTGTCATTTTAGCTTCCTTTTAATGTTTCTGACTCTGTTCTCGCGTGTTTATGTGTGGAAAAAATGTAAATAAAGAAAAAATGACATGTTCAAATGGTTAGAGCATCGTAAGTGCTGTGTATAAGGATCGGGTTTCAAAACCAACCGTTGGACCAACTTGGGTCACGGGTATGTAACTCTGGGTACGTATTGCTCTTCAGTGAACCTCCTTGACACCAAGTTGTGTCATTTGGCATGTGTCACGGGGTAAGTTCCGCAATTCATAATAAGCATCACCTAAAATATATCATCAACAATTACGCACCAATCATAAGATACAATTCTAATCGCTTTAAAGTCGCGAATCATCTTTAAAGGGACACTAAAGCGAAACAATAAAGCAGTTTAGATTAATGAAGCATTGCTTGAGAACCCTGCAGGCAGTCATTTAAAAAAATAGTTTGATTATTAGATGATAAAATGAAGGTCCAAGTATCAGTATTTGAATTTCGCGCCCAAACCCCAGCGCCGGTACGTCAGCGTGACGTCAGGGATTCCAAAGTATGTTTTCGCATTTCGGCCGCGTTGGCTGAATAAAGGTTCCCGAAACTTGCCATGTTTAATATTTGCTTCCTTTAGAACACAATGTAGCCAATCTGTACCGCTATATATAATTAGTAGGCCCTAGAAGATGCCATCAAAATCCAAGACGTCACAGCACCCAGGTGCGGGAAATTATGTAGGCGTCGCCACCCGTATTTCGTTCTTGCGCTTTTTCTGGCTTGCCAAACGTCTTAAGGCTCAACCAGACGTACGCGTTCCAATGCGCCCGCACGCGCCGCACCACGCCTGGGCGCGTACGGCGTCAGGCGCGGAGGCTGTTTCGCGTGTCGGCGCGCGGCGGCGTGGAGACCTACAACCGCTAGAATTTTTGCGCCCGCGCCGGAAGCTGCCGCTCGCGTCAGTAGCATGACACACCTCACATGACCACGGCAAGCCAACGTCACTTCCGGAACGACTCTTCGCGCGACGTTCAGGCAAGCTTGTGGGAAACATGGCGGCGGTCCCGGCTGCCCGCTTCGAATTGAATTTGGCGTTGCTTTTGTAAAATGCACTTCGTTCGTAGCAAATGACTGTGTAAACGGCTTTCGCTTAGTCTCAGGCCGCTTCGACGACAGAGTATTATGGGTAACCTCGTGGTGTTTTCGAGATCGCTTCTCGTTTCGAACGAGTCGAAGCCTAACGAAAGAAACGTTCGAGATGTCAACGCCACCTGTCGCTAATGGCGCGAAATAGCCGCAACAACGGCATATGGCCTCTGAGATTCGAAGATATCGCCGGTCAACTAAAATTGTAGAAAACGTGCGCTGCTTAGCGTACGCTATATTATAGCGTATAGCGTACGCTGTAGTTGCTGACGCTAAACTAAAACTGTCTAATATGTAACACATTGCTTAACGAGGCCGTTAAGCGAAGGCTAGACTGCCTTGAACATGGCAAGCTAGCAACACTGCGCCGCCGCGACGAGACGCGCGGCTACGCGCGGCAACTCGTGCATCGTTTGGGTGCGCGCCCTCTTCCTCCGTCGGGCGCCACGCGACGTCGAGTCAGCGCGGCGTGTGCGGACGCATTGGAACGCGTACGTCTGGTTGAGCCTTTATCGTTGTAAGAGTGGTGTTTTTGGTGTTGTAGAACTCTAATTTACTGATGCAGAAGAAATCATTTTTCACTTTAGTGTCCCTTTAAAGGAAGGATGCACCGCCAATCGGTTTTTATTTAGGCCAACAATCCTGTTTGCTGAACGTAATGAAAATTATATTTTGTAAACTCGAAGCTGTAGGCTAGAACTAGCTTAGCAATAAAAAGCAATAACATAATTTTTTAAACTGAACCTAGTGAGACTTCCAAAGCGGTCTAAATTTTTCTATTATATGCAGTGCTCCGAAGTACACCAATAGAGTAAGGAGCATGCAAAATAGCAGAAGCCATGATCTCTGAGCCGATGCAACGTGCCTAAACTCGGATCTACAAAAGATAGAGTGCTGACACACGTTAACCGGAACAAAAGTGTATTTCGTCACAAATTCTTGCGGAGGCATACTTCTCGAAACCGGAGCTAAGCGCCAAGATTTGTGCTGAGTGGATGAATGTTGAATATTGCTCTGCTTCAATATCGCCATTCATGCATGCGCCCAAAAATTATTAGTGATTCGTTAGTATTCCTTCCTTTTTTTTTTGGCAATTTGCTAACATCGCATTGCCCGATGTCCGCAAGCACCATCCGCTTCAAGGTAATCTCTGTTGCGAGAGAATTGCGCTCTACGCCGGACAACTTTTTTTTAAATATATCGTTTTCCTGAAAATGAAGTATTCGCCTGTTAAACAACAGAGCGTGCAGCCTTCCGGAGTCTTACACTGGACGTTGTCAACTTTCTGTCTGGATCGATTTTGACCACTTGAGGTTCTTTATTTGGGCAAAGCAAAGCACTGTTGACGAGTGAGTTTTCTTTCATTACGCACTCATTGGAACACGCGGCCTCCACCGGGATTCTAATCCATGACCTCGTGCTCAGAATTCTCGCTCCTCGCCTCACAGAGTATAGGCCGTCTCCTCTGCAGACTGGGAGATGCTAAGCTGGGCACCGCGATCTTCCACCATGTTTGTCAAACTCGCAATCTTAAATCGTCACTTCTAATCGGCTCTCGGGGCTACTACGATCTTCTCTGATTGATTCAGTCAAAACACCCGCGCAGCGGGACTTGACCGATATGACGGAATTCTGTCCTGTCAAATTGCAACACGTCCAAATCACGCCATGTTCACGTCTCTGAGCCAACCAGGGAGGCCACGGCAGCCCCCTGCGCCAATCACGAACTGATAAAGGTGATGAATTCGACACTACGGCAAACTTCTGCGCAGCACTATGGCTAAAACACGGGGGTCCCCAGTGTTGCTTCAATCTAGCGCGCCCTTGAATGTTTTGCCGCCCTATGTGGACCGGGCGCTGCTGTCACCAAAGCCCTCCGGCACTGCGATGCGTACACTCGGCGTCAAACCTTCACGATCCGTTTAAACGCGTTTGCGCGTATTCTATTACCGAAATCACTAATGGACCCGTGTTACCGGCGGGTAAATGGTTGTAGGGACTTCATTTCCTTCAACGTACAGTAAAGAACGGACACTAATGCAATGCCCCGAGAAACGAACTTATCAAAAAGAGCGCTCCCTCCCCGCAAGGTATGTTGCTTTATTCGGGGCGGGTTCTCCCATTACGCATTCCCTAGGGAGTGGAGGGGGCCCACTATCCCTAAAAACGGAGGAACGGCAAAGGGAGGTGGAGGGGAGGTGGCACAAGGGTCGCGCTTTGAGACCAGGAGGGACGGGTTGCTCTTCCGGGGAGAGACTTCGCTAACCACTCCTAATAGACTCGTTTGGCCACCAGGGAATGGGCGGTGGTATGCGCCTTAATAATGCTCATCACTGTACTACCATCCCCGTCCCCGATTTTCCCCCAGTCTTCCCTCTTCAGAATTCAATGCGCCTGCCTGGTCAGCTTTTGCACTGTGTGGCTTTTAGGTGTGTGATTCCGGTTGCTTTGGCGGTGGCGTTGAGTGAGTGTGCCCACGTGCCTCGGACAGAAAGTGGCTGCGGGGAAGAAAATTCCCGTTGCTTGAACTGCTAAAAAAATGCTGTAGCATCAGTTACTCGCCCGTATCAAAACTTCCCCTATCCCACAATCTCACACCATCGACATCGTCCCAAACTCCATTGATCTTGCGCAAATACAGCCAACTGGTAACAAACAGCAACATGAGAACGACGGTGTGCGAAAACGAGCCACATAATGCCGCTGGCACCACACGTGGTCTTGCTGACGCTGTACGCCTCAACTCTTCTGGGAGACATGTCATTATTTGCCACAGCACTCCCGTATACGCGGCGTGTACTACATTTTCGGTGACCACACAGTACACGTTTATTTTCTTCTTCCTCTTTAGATTCGAACCAGCACGCTTTCACCCAAACTCCACGATTCGAACCCGCGACGCCACGTTCGACACCGGTTCGCCACATCCGCTGAGCGGCGCAGTCAAAACGAACAGCGCTCTCTGCTCAATGAAGACTACGCGCGCATTCCCCTGTCCCGCGTATTGAAGAAGCTCGTTAGAACTCGTACACACAAGCGCTCGCTCGGCCGCCCTGCGAAATTGGCCGACCACCGAGGGGCGGAAACTCGAGAACTTGACGCTCCCGCACGCGCCTCCGGTCCACTTCCGGGAGCACGCTGGCGCCACCTATACGCCACCGGCGAATGGGTGGCAAAGCGTGATGGCCCCCGACGTCGCTGCGCACATCTGTCCTCCCGCGGCCGGCGGTCTTTTCAGTAATCCTCGCCCAGACACAGTGAATAAAGAAGGCGCCCAGCGTGAGCAGGGAATGTCGCCTCGCTTCTTCCCACGTGGGCATCGTGTTTCAGCGGACGGCAGGCCCGACTCGAGAGGGCGCGCAAACCCCCGCCGATGGAGCCACGTGTCGACGCGGGAAGAACGCGCGTAGTGACGTCGGCACACGTGTGTCGCCGCCCTCCCACTCTTGTTCTGAGGCAGAAAGTACTTCGCATGGTCGGCGGACCATTATATTACGGTGGACGGCGCGTGCTAAACGAGTCGTATCCGGTTACACTCGTTAAGTGAAAGCGCGGGCTCGAGAGAGTAGAAAGAGTTGTATTCTGCCTGCACGTAAGTGTTGCGGATCATGGAATACCGGAACACCACAGTCAATTACGGCAGCACGATGATGATGAATATTTGGCAACCCTTTTAAAACGAGGCGGTGAAATATGGTCACCTAGCCTGCTTGAGTTAAACACGTATGCTATACATTACTTTTCATTTTTGCTGTTCTCGTCGGCGTCGCCGTGAGGTTCGGTGTAGACTTAGGTATATGTATGCTATATGTCATTCCATGCTGTATGGCATGCGGTATATGTGGGTTATATTGCCACACCATTCTATGACTAAAGTTGCTCATACTAGGTCTTACATTCGTGACAAAATTATTCCTCAGCATGCTGAGAATGCCAGCCCACAAGCAAATATCATGAAACAAAGCACCGACAGCGCATGCCTTTTAACCTAAATTTTCTCACTCTTAACTATTAAAAGTACGAAACAATAACAGAGCTCATACCTGGAAATGATGAAATTTTATTAGCGCGGCTGTGCACTACGTCCGGGATCGGCGCAGGAAAGAGGTTTGAAAGATACCCGATACGGAAACGTGCTGGTAAAGTCCCTAAGAAAGACGCTGGCTTTAATTAATACATATAACTGAAATTGTCCGTTGGCAAGATTCAAACACAGTACTCCTATAGCACAACAGATTGTATTTACTTAGTCAGCTGGCGTTTACTTCAATTCATACTGCCACTACTAGCTACGAGCCTCATACTTCGTGGACTTTTCTAACATGTTGCTATCGCATTCATTGCTTTTTTTTCGCCCTTATGGTGAAACTGTGGTAATTTTTGCGCACATGCACTTAATCCTTCTTGTCTTCCTCATAACCTATCTATCTGCCTTGTACCGCTACCTATACCTGTAACGGATCCGGTTGTATCAGTCTATTCCCTACTATTTTTGCCCATATTCTAAACGTATCCTAGTTACCCCAACTGCTGACCGGTTGATGCTTCTCTCCTCTTCAGATCCAAGCGCTTTTGGAAGGTGTACGTTACATGGGTGAATCCCTTCGCATTCTGTTAGGGTGTGCTGAGTGGCCTCCGAATTCTTGCTGCTGCATACATATGTCTCATCTTGTTGAGTGTATTTGCCTCGGTATGTTTTATCCTTACGCAACCAGCTCGTTCCTCAAATAGCAAAGCGGTCTTTGTGTTATCGTACAAATTTGCCCTTCTTATTTCTGTCTTCCCATTCTTATAAATCTTCATGTTTATTTCTTGTTTCCATTCTTTGCATACAGTTCGCTGTATCTGTTTCTCTCACTTTCTTTCTGATGACTCCTAGCTGTCTATTTACACTCACAATCACCATGTCATTGGTTGCTAACTTTCTTGACCTCTTCCTCCATTCCATGTCTACGCTTTTCAGCTTCAGATACTTGTGCACTTAAGCCGCCCATTTAATTTCATTCATGTTCCTGAGTCTTTCTTCTAAACTAATTCTGCTATGCATTTCTCTGACTTCAAAAGAAGCCCAGCCCATGTCACCCTGCACTGCCTTATTTGTGGTTTTAACGTGGGCTCCTAATGCCAACCGGCCTATACCGATGTTTCGTTAACTCCCAACCCAGACAAGATATCCGATTTTAAGCTCAGAATGGCATTTGCGAACGTTAGCGCTGGCACCATTACTACTTTCCAGATTCCACTCACCATGAACTCATATTTATTGTATAGCCCCAAAGTGACCCATGTCGTTAACGCTGCATTCCGCTCCCCCTTTATTGGCAGATTACTTTGGTGAGTGCTTGAGTAAGGCTTTCCTTCGTTTATGCATACGCCGAGGTATTTATATTGCTTGACTATAGGTGTGACTTGCTGTTTAGTCGATACCACGTAATTACCCGTCCCCTAATTTAAATATAATAATCCCCGACTTCCCTGCGCTAAACTGAAGTCCTAAGTACCAGCGCTATAATAGCGACTTCTCGCGGCGGTTTGTTCAGCCTGCGGCTTACATTGTACCTAGGCTGACCATCGGCTAAGTTCTTCTGATCAGAGAGACATGAAGAAAAGCTTTTTTATTAGATAACAGAATAACCGAACACCGCATGCAGTCATCGACGGCAGCAGCTGATGATGATTTAATGGCATCCCCTTTGAAACAGGGTGGTGACAAATCACCCAGCCTGTTTGATTTAATCAGGCGTGCACTATAGCAGCCGTGCCATAGTATAGCGACATCTTGCGGAAGTTTTATGAACCTGCTACTTACATTTCTCTTTCGCTGATTTTCGGCAAACTACTTTTGATTAGCCTGTGTATTGCACCTTGTTTACCCGCACATGTAGGGATTGTTGTAGCATGGAACAGCCTACGAGGGTGAGACGAATGCTAGATTTTTTTTTCACTGTTCCGAAATGGGCCGCTAGGTCGGCCGACGCTAAGCCGGTCGACGCTAGGCTGGTAGACGCTATATAGGCTGGTCGACGCTCACGCGATAACCTTGAAATTGCGCTAGACTGTACATGAATATTTGTCTAATCTACGTATTTTATGGCTTCGTACTATCTACTAGCGTTATTCGTTACGTCCCGTCTTCCTAAATTTCCAAGAAATTATATATTACTACGAATGAAAGCAAGAAGTTTCTGGGCAAATGCATAATTATTGCAAATTGTTCCATTTTTAACTGAATATCGTGATGAAAAATGATCAGTGTGCGAAGACACGACGCCGTTCGAAACCGGAAGGACGAAGTTAAGGCCAATACTTGTAGTGCCCATCATTAGCGTAGTTTCAACCGGCCTACTCGTAGCTCAGACTTATTTCTAGAAACATTTTAGGTGACATTACGCTAAGAAAACAGCCAGAACAAAAAATTATTTATTTATTTATTTATTTATTTATTTATTTATTTATTTATTATACCTCAAAGGTCCCTGAACGGTGCATTACGCGAGGGCAACACGCAGCAATGGCGACATGCAGCAATGATGCACGACGAAACAGACTATAATGATAAAATCCCATCGCGTGGTCGGAGACCTGATATCGGACCAATCTGAGTAGGAGTCTCGCCACGGAGTGAACCCGCGCCAGCGCATTTGCAGCCGAGAACAGAGCGCTCACGAAAAAAAAAGGTCTTGAACGTGTATACGTAACCTCCCCGGTTCCGTCGGCTCAAAACACGAGGCCGCGAAGAGATCGAGCGGCTTACACCGTGCGAGACCAAAGCGGTCTTTGCATTGTGCATCGGCGGCGTATGTACGGAAAGGGAGGAAGGAGAAGAAGAAAAAGAAAGCCCGCCTAATCGTCTTAGCCCACGGCGTGATCGCCTTAACCAACGTACTACAGCTGCTGATAATGCGGCACGTCGGTTCACGGAAAGCCGCTCCCGTGGCGGACACTGAATGGGGAAGAGATCATCCCCACTTTACTTCTTTACAAGCCCCGCGTAATCACGTGATAGGAACAGAAAGAGCCAGTGGATTGGATTCGCGGCGAGAGTATCGGATGAAGACCGCAGAGTGTGTACACGGTGTTACTCTTGAAACGATTACGGGGGCGCCCAACAAAGGCTGTGAAAATCGTCAATGAGTGCCGTGTAGTGTACGAGACACATTCCACGCGCCGGAATCACCGGCGCAGTTCTTGACGGGCCTTTTTTAGCTCCTTCAGGTGCCGTGGTCACATTTGTGAACGCGACTTGTTTCCTTGCCTGTGCTGTCGAGTGGTGGCAGGGAAAAACAAAGCACCAAGACACTGAGGTTCGGGTGAATTGAACCACCCGCATGATCAACGTGCCTTGGTTTCAGCTCCAATGTGCTTCGTGCTGCTTCAGATGACCACTTTGCTCAAGGTACTGTCAGTTTGATAGGATGTGCCGTCTACCGGCAGCAAGATAGAATTTTTTTTTGTTCGTAATGCATGCAGTCAATAATGGAATTTTGCATGTGTTTCAAGCATCACATTGAATTTTTCATCCCAAGAACGTAACTTTGCCGACTGTAAAATGATCACATAATTAATTACGATCTAACTACATTGACTCATCCAGAAATGCTCAAAGCACCATACTACCTCACTGACTTTCTGCCAGTGGGGCGTCGAGTGCCTTAGAATGAAGTTGAATAAATGTTTCACATTTATAGAGAGCCCTTCTCAATTGTCCCCTGAAGGAGCTAGTGGTGCGCAGAAATTAGAAACTTTCGAATATCGAATCGCATATCACCTTATTCGATTGGGTATTTGAGTCTAATAGTAATAATTCGGTTTCGAAAGTTACTTTTCACATACACCCCTTTCGGTAGTTATTATAGGCATGTAATCCACACTTTGTGACCTCTATCGTAAATTTCACCCTCATCTCTATACCCCACGGATAACTAGATTTACAAGTGGTTATTAAATAAATTAACAAGTCGAGAGTTTTACCTCGGTGTTTTAAAACAACTAATTTAGTTAGGATAAGCCTGCGGCCAGATAAGTATGCACATCGCTGCCATCACCGAACTTGAAACTTGGGGGTGTGCCGCTTAAATTTAGGGGTGGGGCAACATGAAATTTGGGGGTGGGACAACATAAAATTTGGGAATGGGCCAAATTGAACTTTGGGAGCGGGCCAACCTGAAATTTGAGGGTGGGCCAACTTAGAACTTGGGGGTGGGCCAACTGAAATTTGTGGGTATGCTTACGCATACTTAGGCAACTCCAGTGGAGTTTCTGCACAATTTCTTACTTGCAATAGCAATCTATTTTGACTCCTTGGCTTTTATTAATGGTTCGTACCCACTACGGTGGCGTGGCCAAGAATAAGATGAGTTAACAAGATAATTTGTCAAACCTAGAAAGAAACAACAAATAACATATTTTTCTCAGATGAGAAAAGGTCAAATAAAATATTTAAGAATTCAGCAACCAAATTGCCCTGATTCCGTTAGAATCTTCTTCACGGCTGCACAGACAAGAAATCCCTATGACAATGTCCAGAGAGTAGAGTCCCAAACACAGGATACCGGGAATGGGATACCGGGAATACCGGGATACCGATACAGTTAAATGGTCCTTATAAAATATTTTTCTTAAGTGACGAGAAATGGTGGCATGATAAGCCGAAGTGGTCCGTCCTCTCACCATTGCCACAAAACGTGTACAAGGGCGAGAATGCATGACCAGCTCTATGCAGATGATATACAGACTGATATACGGATTAGTGAACAGGACTTCAATTCTTGGACTACGGCAGAAATTTCTATTCCTAGAGAATGGGAGGCGTTGGCAATCAGTTATATTTGCTAATGGTGGGTACCGAGAGACTTGCATAACTGCACACCTCCTGAACCTTTGCAGCAGTTATGAAAGCTGACGCAGGAAGCATCTGGAGAACTGTACCGTGAACTAAGGACCACTCTCACCGAGCCATCTGCTATTTTATTCATAACTAGGCCCTTATGTGGCCAGATACTGAGATCAAACTAACTATAGGGTTAACCGAGAGTTATTCATCCAGTGTTCTACTGAGTGTCACATTTTGTGTCGTTATTCTGCCTTTTCACGCAACTTTCTTTCCTTTGCCAAGTGACAAGGAGTAGCCGGTGCAACCATGAAGGCGCCAACCTCTCCTGATATCCATTTAAATAAAAAAGAAATTGAGAGGGTAACGGATAATCAAGCATACATGAAATGCCTGAACCACTTTTTGCAGTGAGAGCTGAAAATAAACATACCGAATCCGTTATTTTAACCACTGTCGAGATTCATCAAATCACTTTTCATAGGGTCAACATAACCACCGGAAACGCAGCCATATATCTACCTGTACCAAGTCAGGAAATCCTGCCAAGAACGGCCAGCCAAAAGCGACATATAAAATGCCAATGCAACATTTTCCTTCGGTTTGTGAGGCGTCCGTTGCAAAGATAGCGTTTATTTTTAGGCTGCAACAAGTGATCTTGCAACGACCATTTATTATACTCTTAAAGAGATGCTTAGCATTGTTCAGATAGAGATATCCGAGAATAATCTGGAGTCTCTCTCTTTCACTACCCATTAATGGGACCTCACATATTCGTGCATCTTAAGGGACCAACAAGTGCCTGTGTGAAGTTTACGAAGCTTACAGTGTATATGTGTATACACACACACACACATATATAAATATATATATATATTTCGTGAAGCTTCTTTGTCATATGTGCCTCTTCTCATTTGTGCATTTGCTCGAAAGTTCTACTTGAAATGACATGTTATATTCGATGTTCGCACTTGTTCGTGTCACATTGAATGAAGCATCCTTTGTTTTATGTATTTAACCAAGCAGAAAAAATTGAGGCCAACTTCAGTACGTACCATAATCTCGGGGGCAACTGGAGTAATTTTCAAGTTGCACGCTCGATGAGACCACGATATTGCAACGCAGAAAACACCGAGTGGCTTATTTGCAGTTTTTTAGTGGAACCTCGTCACCGTGCACTTGAAAGCGTGATTGTTACTAGCCGCTGAGGCTGAATGAATGTGTGTTGCTTAGTGGCGCAAGGGCCAGGTAGGCTGTTGAAGTTCTAATATTTTTGTATGCATATTCTTTTTTGAGACAGTGTGCAATACAGTTTTGATTTACTGATGAGCAATACATACGCGTGTCAGTGCGTATGCTCGATAAGGACGTTGGATGATGTTTACGTGGTGGTGAACTGGAGACGGTCACATCCTTTGTAAGTGGCATGACAGTACAAATATTAAATTACATTCTTGAGTTCTACGCGCCATAACCACGACATGATTATGTGGCACGTCGTAGTGCGGGACTGGGGAATAATTTGGATCACCTGGGGTTCTTTAACTTGCACCCATTGCGCAGTACATGGGCGTCCTTGCATTTCGCCCCCATCGAAACTGGGCCGCCGAAGCCGGGATATACGGCCTGGGGCATATATCAACGCAGCGCCAAAACCACTACACCACCACAGCAGGTAGCATGACATTATAGCAATAGGAATTGGTTGCCTATTTTTGCATAACAGGGAAAAAAAAGGAAAGTGATACAATTACTGCTGGTTGCACCGTAACTGCGAAGCTACATCTGCTGACACCATAGCGGCGACCAGCAGCTGGGGTGTGGTTAAGACGAGAGGAAAGATACAGGGAGAGAGAGTAGGACGGTGTGACGTTTCGATAGCTCGTACCTTTTACAAGCTTCCGATTTCGTGCAAACCATGACGTGCTCAGGTAAGCTCAGCACACCTGCTGAGTTTTCTGTTAGATGGCTAAAAATATGGGTGAAGTCCGTCTATACTCTTACAAATAAAAAGCGTGACCAATGGTGGGACCTAACCTGTATCTTACAGCACAGAACTCCAGTGCTGTATAGTGCGTTATAGGCCACCATCCCGTGCATGCTTCCCTAGAGTCGAAGTCACTCTCTGAAGTCCCGGGCGCCTGTGTCACGTGCCAGCTTCCCAACTTCTCGCATTCTTCGCTCACGACAGCTAACGCTTGGATACACTGTGCATAGGCTGCACTGCCTTCGGGACCACCCAATACTCTGCCTATAACGCTACCGCCTAAAAAAAAGCATTTAATAAACCCACGCGCTACGCGCGCACCGACTTTCTTTCAAGTTGTCGTGAAATTGCGTACAGCTAAGCAAAACCTCTTTTTTTTTTCTTTGCTTTACGCCCATGACTCATGCTCTTTTGAGCACATGCTCTGGCTGTGCCCAGCCCTTAACGCCTGTCCACACATCACGAAAGAACAATGGCAGGAAGCTCTCAAGAGCAGCAATCTCCACATTCAACTCCAGGTTGTCCAGAGGGCCCATGACATTGCGGCGGGACTTCATCTCCCGGTCCCATCGCGGGCAGAGCCACCGACTTGATCTTCGGGAGCCTTCGGTTTTGGCTCCCCAAGATCTCAGTCGCTCAGGACTCAAATAAAGTTCGTCATGTCATGTCATGCTTTACGCATCGGTATAGTTTCTCGCTCATGCCGCGGTATACAATTCCATGTCATATACTATAGTGCGTCTTAGTATCGGCAGGCAACCAACAAGTTCCTGTCGTCTGTACTGTTCGTGTGACCGACTGGCTCAGTTCCAAACTCCGTTGCTTTGAGGTGATGCTGTATAAGTCCAATGAGGCCTTTTCAACAGTACGGCGTCGGAGTTTATTCACAAAGTAGCAATACCTCTTGTTTGTACTTCTTTTTCTTTACAACCAAGCGAAAAACATATCTACAACTCGCACGCGCCGTATTTCGTGCCGATAAGAATAACGTATCATAAACATGCACCAACCTTGCCCAGCAACAAGTGTTTTGTTTTACTTTTTTATTGTGTTTGGTCGAAATTCCCTAGTGTTCACTACATGTTCTGGCGTGGTCGCAAGTTCAACATACATTGAGTTCCCAATCCTACAACGGTCTTTAACTCAGGCTAACAGCGACAGTAAATAAATAGGCGTGGTATCATCGCTTACGACGGGAAAATGTTTCTCCATACTTCGCAATGTAAGCGCGTGCTCTATAGCCGGTTGCTGAAGAACGAGTAAGGCGTTTGAGGACGTGGACACCAAGCCGACGGGGCGACACGTACGGAACACGCGTCGCTGTGCCTGGCGCAACGACGCAAATAATTACGGAGACCCATAGTCGTCCAGCTCGTACGCGTCCGGGCTGTGCAGATTAAGGCGATGCCCCTTGACAGGAACTCCCGAAACAGCGATCGAGGCTGCGGGTGCGTGTCTGGGAGCCGCGGCGAATAACTCACGCGATCGACGGCGAAATACGCCGCGGCGGCACACACCGCACGCTCCCCGTGGTTATCGATCGTGCAGCGAGGAGTGTTAGTGAAGACGAGTCAGCGACAGCGCTCACCATTTCTGTCAGAACTTGGGTGCATCCATGGTGACGGAGGGCTCAACACCTGAGCAACAGACTCCTCTTCCGCGGCGGTCTGCCAGTCTACCGCCCAATGGGTGTCCGCGGACGCCCAGAAAACGTCATCGTGCGTAAATGGTCCGTAATCGATGCCGTAACTCGTCGACGGCGTCCTGCAATCGCTCAGGTTTGCCGACGGTTGTTCGGGGAAAGAAGACACAGGTGTCCAGTCAGCGACAGCGCTCTCCGTTTCGGTCAGTCGGTCCATGGACGACGTCGGCGCGGAGGGAGGGGGGAGGGGGAGGCGCAGACCGAACAAGCCTTAGGTTTTGGCTGACGGCATTCTTGCGTGCTGACCGCTGCCCGCCCGTAGATTTCGGTAGTTTAGCGCTTGACTAAGGGTAGTAAGTCCAGGGACCGAGGGCGGTCGTCATGAGCGAACTGTAACAGTCGAAGAACATGGCGCAAGGGACCAGCCAGCAGCAGCGGACGTCGTCTGCTCGCGGTAGGCTGCCAAGAATGCCGGTTGCCGGTGACGCATGCCGGGAACTTGAGTGAAGAAGGGACCATGTGCGAGAATGTCGCTGCGCATGCGCGAGATGTGTATACACTTTTCGAGCAAAATGCTATCTACCGTCATAGAGTGGAAGGACGATGTATATCGCTCCCTGTTTAACGGCGTAGCCTTTACCGTCGCGGAATGCTGCACAGCTGTCTGCTTTGCTAAGTCACCGCAGTAGTTAATTAAGCTGTCTAATTAGAACGGTAAAAATGCATTGCTTCTTGGTAGCCAAGGGAGTCAGAGCCATGAGGACGTTAAATTCTCGAAGTAATTTGCGGAAAGCCTTCGTGCTTCCGCTTTCTTGGGGGCAAAAGGGGGGAGGGGGAGGCGGGAGGGGCGAGAGCTTTGTTCAACAAATTCGGTAGAAGACACTTAAGACTGCTTAAAGTGTGGGAGTGCGAAAGCGTTATAGCGTTTATAGATTTCGGAACGCCACGAACGCGATCATATTATACACTCATGGCGAAGCGCTACCCCCTCCCCATTGGCTGCGCCGTGTTAAGAACGGCCAGCTGCAGTGCAAGTTTGCCAGCCATTTACGCCAGCGGTGGCAACCTCATCTTGGAATGCCGCCGCCAACCTCTAGCCACGGCGTGACTAAGTCGACTTTGTGTCAGGAACAATACGCACGTCCTCCACTCTACGTCGCTTCAGCTAGGATGCGTTTGACGAAGCAGGCTTTGTGCTGAAACCGCCACCGTTACGCTCTAGCCTCGTCGCCGTTGTGACTGAAGGAGTTCGACGAAGCAGGCTTTGTGCGCAACACGACAACGCGTACCTGATCTGCTACCCGGGCACGCTACCCGGGGGGGCTCCGAGTTCTACAAAATTCGTGTGGTGTCGGTTTCGGACCGTGAACACGTGTGTGTGTGTGCATGTGTGTGTGTAAACCGTCCCGCGGAGAGGCGGCTATAGTTTACGGGGACTAAACGAACGTTCGCGTCACCTCGTATCGCGGGAGGACCGAGTGTTTGAAAACTGCTGTTGTGCGGATGCTCGACACACTTTCTTAAGGAGTTATGTTAGACTGATGTACTTTCTCAAGCAGTCATGTTAGACTGATATAAATACTGTAAATAAACCCATACTCCTCGTTCTCGATGAGAACCAGTCCTTCCCTTCATCAACGTCCTCAGCGTGGATAAGTTGTACGACGGAATGGGCCAGCTACCTTCGAATTCATGCCCTACTCCAATTTTGACAACGGATCACGAGCGATGGGATTCAGCCCCCAATCCTGACAGCCGTCATATGCCCAATTACGCTCACTCTAGGCACACCTTTCTTTAGACAGCGAAAGCGTGGATTCGCCGTGGCGTCGGGGAAGCGTGTTCGATTCCCACCCGCAACGAAACGCACGGAATTTTCTTTTCAATGCCTTCAATTTACTCTCACGCCTTACAGGAACCTGCCTGACAAATTTGACGTCCATGTGAGCATTTTTTACGTGTTATTACTTCCTGCGCCGTCGGCCATTTTCGGTACCATCGCTCGGTCACGCCGCCGACTACGCCCACGGGTTTTCGCGTAATGGGGCATATAATGCTTTCGCAGTTAAAAAAAAGAAAGACTCACAGGAGGGCCCACTTTACACATACTCGCAAAAAAATTCTTGCTCGATTATGCGGCACTGTAAAAAAGTCGTTAGTCTACCTCGTTTCAAAAATGGTATGGCGATAGATAGTCACCCTGTGTCGCTGATGACAGCAATCGCACAACTGCAGCAAGCGAACACAATCAAATGGTTGTGCGCCTCAAGTGGCAGCTCGAAGTCGCGGGTCAGATCCCAGCCACAGCAGCAGCATCTTGAAATGGCGCCGAAATGAGAAAAAATAAGAGAGAGAGAGAGAGAGAGAGAGAGAAAAGAAAACGCTCGCACACTTCAATTTAGTCGCACGTTAAATGGCCTCAGGTTTTGCAAAATTATTACAAAATCTCCCATTGCGGGCGGGGCTCATAATCAGATCTTCATTTACACACGTAAAACACCAACCTTTAATTACACGCTCCCGATCCTCCCAGTGAAGAAGGGCGGACAGAACGGCTACCCGAGAATTGCCGTAAATACTCGACTAAAGCCCGAATTCTTGTAAGAGCCGCACCCCCAATTTGGCAGTCCAAAGTTAAAACGAAATTCAATAAAGTTTCGCGTGGCGTTCGTTGTCTTTGGACTCCGTTGTGAGAAGCTGTGACGTCACAGCTCGTCGGCGTCTCGTCACCACGTCTCGGAGAGTTAAGGTTACGCGACCTCCAACACTCCAGGCGCGTGAGAACACAGCGCGCACAGAGACACCAGCCATCTCGGCTCGCCCTCAGTCTTTGCACCCACCGCGGTTCAATTTAACTCGAAGATATGGCGCTTGGGCCGTGTATGGGCTCAGCCGAGCGGATAGCCATGCGCAGCCACCACAGGCCGATTCGTTTAAGCGTTAAACATTGCATGAGATTAAGTGCGTCGCATAGCACAAACATTACATCATGACATTATACACGTTACATAGCATGAAAATATTCAAAATTATATACGCATTCCGAAACATTAGCATTATGATTTGAAAAACTGGACTAATTGGTTCATGTCCTAGCTCTCTTGTCTGCGTTTATACTTTCAAAAGCACTTATTCGCTGGTGTCCTCTTTAATAGCTTATCTCACTTTTTGTTACACCCTCCCCCATCCATTTTACAATGATGTTTCTAGGTTGTCGACAGGCGTTGATGCCGGAAGAGGATGATTTAGATATTTTGTTCATTATCCTCTCGCAGGAAAAGAGCAGTGAAAGATGTCCTTATAGTATTCGCAACAGCTTCAGTAGTGGTAGCACTGTAATAAAGATGTGCGAAGAAGTAGTAGCAGTTATCGCAGTAGTATTAATACTGCTACAACAACAACAACAACAACAATAATAATAATAATAATAATAATAATAATAATAATAATAATGGTAACGTTTATAATTAAAAAGACATAGTACATTCCTCAGGCCTGCCAAAGCCACATTATACCGTGTGACCCAGCTAAGCTGTTCAACGAAAAAAAAAACATGGAAAGAAGCACGATGCAAGATGTAATCTTAAGACCAACGGTGTTAGATCATCATACTTCTGATGACTAAACACCGTGGGTGTTATGATCGTATCTTGCATCATGTTATTTTAATACATTTTTTTTCGTTAACTAGCTTGACGAACCTTAGCTGGGACACCCTATATATATATATATATATATATATATATATATATATATATATATATATATATATATATATATATATATATATATATATACGTTTGACAGGAAGAATATAGCAATATCAGCCAGTAGTATTGCTACTATACTATTACTACTTCTTGTGCACTACTTTCCCCATTAAGTAGTGAAAGCAGTTCAGTAGTAGTTGGAGTATTAATCAACCATGTTGGGCGTTTAACGCGCGTAGGTAACGCGGCGGAATAAACGACCGCGGAGTTGCTCCTTTCGGGAACGTCGACGGCATTCACGAACGAGTGCTCGCTCATTTTCGTATGCAGCCGGAGTGGAGCCAGTGGATAGCCCCGAAAACGAAACTAAGCGAAGAACGAACAAATAAGCGCGACGCGCAACGTAGTACGGCTGGGCCACAGATGCGTGCCGTGTGCACACGAAGCCGGCTCGTTGCCGTATCAGCGCCAGATATCTCGTTTCCAATGCAAGTAGATAAAGCATCGCCCACCGACTGTGCTCGGCACAAGCGTCTCCTGTCGCGGTAGGCGGTCCCTGCTCTGCCATGATTTAGGTCGTCTCGTGTGGTAGCCCCGTACGACGAGGAAGACGCCGATTAGTATTCAGCGAATGAATTGTGTGCGGTCTTTAAAGTCCGCAGATTACGGTTGCCTATATGCCTTTCGTCCGTATAGGCTCGATTTACTTGCCTCTCTCGTGCGAAATTAAACGGTCACGATGCGGAAAAGGGATATTTCCACTAAAGCACGCTTGATGGCGCTCTGCCACATGGAACGATCGTTTGTTAACAAGAATCGCGGATCTTAAGGGGCGATAGTAATCGCCTAGGAAAAGTAGTAATAGCGAGCTTGGTGGCATGAGCTACCAAACTCGCAGTATATAACCCGGTTCCAAAGGTGGTAATGAAATTAGACATCCATCTATTCAACGATATAATTGCTTCTCACCTAGCGGCAATGGCCTCGTCTAAAGATAGCCTTTTAATTGTTCCTATAGTGCAATCGCTACATGATTAAAATATTTTGCTTTGAAAGAGAGAAGCACTTGATCAGCAAGATTGGACTAGCAACTCTAACTGTGCTAAGTGTCTTAAATCTATGGTAATTACTGAAGTCACTGTCGCTGTCGGAATGCGCCCACTGTATGCTATGCCGTATTGAAAATTCCATCCCATTTGTATCAGTAAACGCGTAATGAATCAACTTGAAGAAAACCACGCAGCGCATTCACCAAGTCTTCGCGGTAGGGACGCTTATTGACCTTCCGGAAATTATGTGTGGTCTAAATGTCTGGGTTACCGATTGAGAATGCAGCTCGCGGCCGCATATTGAATTGCACACAGTCGTCCACAATATCTTGCAGAATACGGGATTTGCGAAAAAAAAAAAGAAAGCTGAATTACATCGAAGCACGGGCACGTAGCCCCAAATTTAAAGTTCCGATACGTAATGCAGTTACAGTAAGCTACATGCCTTAACTCAGTAGTAATACACATTCGTCGCAGCAACCGTGTTCCGTGAACTTTTGTGGCCGTCTGTACAGCAAGAGCATGAATCATATCCAGGACCATGATGAATTGCAATCAATCGTTGAAATTTATGTTTAAAGTTCATGAAAGCTAAAAACGCTTAACTTTGCTTTTACGGGGGGGGGGGCGAAGAGGGGAGGCTGACATCTGAGTCGTTGTCGGTCGATGGCCATGTAACGCACGTGCATTACCTGGCGACTGGGAAGTCTTGTCAGAAAGGAAATAGCGCCAGAAACTCGAATACACCAAAGTGCACATTCAAGCACGGATGCTATCGTGCTCATTAAAATGACAAATAACGAAGCCCAGCCCAGTATCATCTAGACCCTGTCCCTCGCCAGGACATCTGCTGTTCCCCATGCAGTTGCACTCAGTGGGCTGCTTTATCTCCTAAAGCAGGCGCAACGTGGCGTACGTATAAAGGTTAAACAGGCGAACTTCCCCGACGAGATTCTGCCAAGCTCTAACAAGCATAGGCAATTTCTTTTTTTTTTTAAAGAACGCTGACAGTCAACCATTTACGTGTTGTTACATCCTTACGCAACCTCGTCAGTGGGCCCAAAGTCTGACTTGCATATTATAGCCCTCCCCCCTTCCCACTGCTTTCACCCCTTACGTACAGCGCCCTCTAGAGGCACACCGTACCTGGACCACAGGCAGCCATACGACCTAAGCGCCCCCTATCCTTTAGTTGTTTGGCTTGCTTCGTTGCGTCCGCCGAGTTCGTGCGGTTGGGGCGACCAAACAGGCGCACACGGCGCGGCCGGGGCTTCGAGAGCGTCACCCTTCGGCGGGGTCACGTGGGTGCGGTGTACTAACGCTGGCGTCGGCGCCGAAGACTCTCAAGAGCAGCCAGCGGTCCCCCGTCTGGGCAGTGACGCGCCGCGCTGTCGCGACCCTCCGCGGTGCTTCACCGCAGAGGCGAGGAGCGCAGCGCAAAAGCGCGCTTTTCAGGGGCAGCGACCAGAAACATCGACGGCTCTCCGGTCCAGGCGTGGTCGCGCTGTTGGTCTGTCAGATGGCACACTGTTACTCCCCGCCCAAAAACGCCCGCTGATCCGCACCCCCGGGTCCTCGGCGCTTGTTTGCGCTTTTGTACGCGGTAGTGCATTTCTTTATCGCTCTGTACCTTATATTCATCGAGTGTGCGTTCGAGGACCTTGCGTACAGTACCCAAGCCGTCTTTTCTCTCTCACGGTTCTCTCTCTCTCTTTCTCTCTCGCTTTTTTTTTACAGCAGCCATCTAGTACGACTCCTTAGCGGAACATCGCAGAGGCACCTATTCTTCCGCTTAGCTGCGCACAATTAATCAGGGGAGTGGTCGACCACTGGGCCGGTATAGCTCGCCCCTTGATTAGTAGAGCACCCTTAACGTGAATGCGAAGAGGGACCACGCGCAACTGGACATGAATTGGGATTACAGATGGCGTTCGCGGATGGCTCCCTTGTACAGAACGTAGAGCTTGAGCGGCGAGGACTCGAAGATCCGTGAAATTGTGTGAAGTCGAGCCAAGTCAAGTCAAAGTCAATTTCATTTTTCCAGTACAGAAAGAAAAGGAGCAAATAAAATAATACGAATGGCGATGGTAAAAAAAATAGAGAAAGAAAGAAAGAAAACTCGCAGGTGCTCATGTTGCAGCTGAGCGATGGTGATGCGATAGCATTATCAAGATTGGCTCGCACAAGCCTTTGATTGCGCTGACTCCGACATGGACCCTTACCACAAATCGTATTCAAAGAAATTACTACAGAAACTCCTTAGTGGAACTTGCAAGATAGTGCGCAAGCATTTCTTCAGTCACTCGTATATACAGGGTGTCCAAATTAAGCTTTACGGTTTTCTTAAAATTAGGCACTGAGAGGCACGTGAAGACCACCTGTGCAAATAAGTTATGTGGCCAGGGGAGCACGAAGTGAAATGTTAATCATCGCTGTCAGCAGCCCAATTAATTAAAATTGAATTAATAACTTTTTGTGGACTGTGGATTTTAAACGTTCCCGCATTTAAAGCGTCCTATGTTAAAAGCAACCGACAGTTATTCTTTCGGGCGTCACCATGTGACACTATATGGATTGGCGACGCAATATGACGTCATAGGTGGTTCGGTGATCCGTGTGTTCTTGTAGATCCCTGCCAGAAAAAAAAAGATTCGGGTTCTTACGCACCAAAAGGGAGGAGGAGGATGAAAAAGAAGGAAGAAAAGGCAAGGAGGTCAACCAGACACTCGTCCGGTTTGCTACCCTACACAGGGGAAGGGGTTTAAGGGAAGAAAAGACGCGCCAAAAGAAAACACGATATAATTATGAGGCACGTTGCAGTGGGGCACTCCGTAATCATTTTTCACCACCTGAGCTTGTTTAGCGTGCATCTAAATCTAAGCACACAAGTATTTTTGTTCATTTTGCTCTTGTCGAAATGGCGGCTGCCATGGCAAAGGGTCGAACACGCGACCTCGTGTTTATCCGCGGAACGCCAGAGCCGCTAAGGCTCCGGGGTGGTTTAGCCAGGAAAAATCGAACCCTGCACATTGTCTAAAAGGCTTGAAGTCCAGAAAAGGTGTGAAAACGCTACAGGAAAGCCCAGTACAACTGACGAAAACAATTGTGACTGAAGGCACATATGACGTCACGCACCATCTACATGCACGGGAGTCTCAAGAAGACACCTTTAGTTTTCGTTAATTGCGCCTCAAATAACGTTTTCGTACCGCACTACCACTCTGGTCAGCACAGCGCTACTGGTAGACCCCCTTTCGCATAATGTGAGTTCTTGTTTCTCTTTTTTTCTGTTTTAATGTTGAAAATTGCCGGTCAATCTGTTTAAGTGTCGACCGCAGCGGCAACGTTTTCACTGATACATGGGTAGGTCTTTCTGCTTGATTCACACCTGTTATTGCTTATGCGCAAACAACCGTGAACCACCGCGCCAGGAACAGGTGCAAACCGTCAGGCCACAGGATCGCGAGCGTGTCCGCTGCAGCCGCTTGGACCGCGAGGTCATCTAGTGCCGTAAAGTTCGTATAAACGCAATGCATACAGAAACTCGCGTTTGCCCGTCCGCGCCGACCGTGCGGTACTTTCCACTCATCGTTGCCAGCCTTCTCTCAAACAAGCGCACGAAGGCGGGCCAGCAGAAAGCCATTGCGTTCGAACGTGCCAGACGCCTCACTCGCCCTCTCTCCCAAAATCCATCGGAGATTCGCTTCCGGAGGAGCGCGCGCGGAGAGTTCATTTAAAAGGCGCGAACCGCCGCTTCTGCGGCAAAAGCCAACGCTGTAGCTGCCCGTCGATAAACTCTGCGTGCGCGCGGGAGGGCTTTGTACCCCGTCCTCGGGCAGTGTATGACATTTGGGTCCGGACCGCACAGCGCGCCATCCGCTGGCAGGCCGCCGGCTTCCTGTGGGGAGCAAACATCGCAACAGAGTGAAGAATCGAGGCTGCGTGCGGTGTGCGCATGAGCGAGAGGGCAGGGTGACGACGACGCTGAAAAGAACCGGCGGTTCGAAATCGATGGCGAGGATGCGCAGTGGCAGCGCGGCCCGCACAGCAAAGCAAGCAGCAGCAATAGTAGCGGGTTGGTAGCGGACGCCGGGCAACGCCACCACCGACGACGACGAAGTCGACCGGCGACGCCAGCGCCCCCCCCCCCCCTCTCGGCGACTCGAGCGCCACGGGAGCTCTGGCACGCGAGAGTGCGTCGCCGCGGCGCCAGCGCCCGCAATGTGGGTAGTGGGGGTTTACTGTCCCGTAGGGCACCCCCATCGCCGCGGGCGTTGGAATGGAGACAGCTGCGGCGACAGACGCCACGACACGGGAAGCCCATTTCGGGACGAGGCCTCGTACGAGGCCCGAAACCTTCCCCACCACCCATCCCTACATATCCGCGAGCCCTCGAAAAAAATAAGGGGGGCACCCTCTCTAGCGCCTCTCTTCTTCAACAGGGGGCGCCCCGCCATGCAAATGCGCACACTTGACTCTCTCTCGCGGGCGCCCGACGAAACGCCCCCACCTCATTTTGGAGTGGGCCCGCGAGTTTTCTCCACGCTTACCCCCCCCACCCCTCCTCCCTTCCTTCTATCTTCTAATGCAGAACGACCGGCCTCGGACTCCGGGTTCAACAGATGGCGCGGCTCTCACGCGGGCCGATGAGAGAGGGAGCTGCCATCGATCGCCTAGCCCCCTGGCGGACGACGCAGCTCGTCGCCGACCAACGACGACGCCATGTTGATGCGCGCGGAGGAGAGGAACGAGGCAGAGTGGAAGAAGGTTATCCCGCGCCGCCGCAGCGTCGTCGACGAGCTGCCTTTGGCTTTGGCCTTTAGCCGAAGCCTGTGAGAGGCGCTCGTCGCTGCTCCGCGCTCGATAAATTAGCGACGTTTCGGGGCGGCCGCGGCGTCGCCCGGGCAACAAGCGGCTTAAGCGCCGGTCTCTCCGTGTTTCCTCCCTCTCTCTCTATCTCTTAGCTTTTCACGCTCTTCTTCCCTCTGTCGAGTGGTGAAGGCGAGTCAACAGGCCAGTGGCGGAGGCGATCCGCAGCGCAAACAGGGGGCCGGCCCTAATGTGAGTCAGGCGCAAGGGGCTCCCAGCGTTACAGTAACGTGTAGAGGAGCCCCGGATATCGCGCCGCCCGCAGCCAGCCGCCGGACCCCCGCCGCCGTTTGCCGGCGCCGAGGTTGTATCTATCGCTGCGGCCGCAGGCACGAGCTTGCCGGGCCGCGCGGCCGAAAACAGGGGAGATGTGCGAAGACACCTCCTCACCCCCTTTCTCATCAGCTCCGAGCATTGTGCGGCGCTGTGATATGCAGAGACTCGCGAGGCGTTGTTCCGTTATGCTCTGGCGCCGTGGTTGCCTCCGAAAAGAAAAAGAAACAAGAAAGCCTCCTGCGACAGTCCTGCCGTTACCTTTTGCAGGGCTATCCGCATTCATTGGTCGGAGGACCACACCGCAGGTCGAATCTGTTCTGCGCTTCTTTCCCTTAGCTCAAACTACTGAATAAAGCTAGCCGAGTTTGCTTCCTAACCTGTACTTCAATCTTCTCAACTCTTTAATGTTGTGCCTACCACCTCGCGCTCAGCAGCTCGTTGCTTAGTTCTTAGCTTTTGCTCAAGATTTTCACCTTCAAAGTTTCAGCAACGCAAGTTAGTAGCGGTGCACCGTGAAAGCATCGGTTCTGTTCAAATTTGAGCTTTGCCTGATGTCGATGATAGAGAGAAGATTTGATGAGAGAAAAAAATGGAGAGGTTTCGCCGTAGGTACGTGCATATGGCCTATAGGTACAATTCCACAAGTGGGGGGGGGGGGCATAAGAGAGCAGGAGGAGAGTTGATAAAAATACCATCTATGCGATAAACAACTGGTATCTGATCAGTCCAACTTGATTCAGTGTCCCTGACAACTACACAAGACACACACTACATGCAAACACGTACATCACTCATGTGCTTACATAGAATATATAAAAGATTGTATGATACACAAAATATACAATCCATCATACATTTAAATAACAGCTCACGTCAATCACTGGTAGGCATCACAGCAGAAGTTCACATCCGCATGTTGAAAAATAGGCTTCACACGAAAAATGTGAAAGTCTAAAAGAGCTTTTGCTACTCGTAGTCCATTACCAGCATCTTCCCAGGTTCCACGAAGAGCTCCCTCAGAAGTAGGCAGGTGTCTCCTGAAGACACATCTGTCGAAGATACCCTTCAATCTTGGGCTGATCCTGTTTTCATCCCCCAATCTTTAGGTCCACTACAGGTGAAGGCCTCTCCCAGCGATTTCCAATTATATTGTATGTAGCGCTCTTAAATTGGCTTGTCACCCGCTGTGGTTGCTCAGTGGCTGTGGTGTCGGGCTGCTGAGCACGAGGTCGCGGGATCGAATCCCGGCCACGGCGGCCGCATTTCGATGGGGGCGAAATGCGAAAATACCCGTGTGCGTAGCTTTAGGTGCAGGTTAAAGAACCCCGGTTGGTCGAAATTTCCGGAGTCCTCCGCTATACGGCGTGCCTCATAATCAGAAAGTGGTTTTGGCACGTAAAACCCCCTAATTCTTTTTTGGCTTGTCAGTTGCGAGGTTGTTGGTTCATGTTACCAGCGCAATAAAAAAACGGACCACAAACTACAACTGATATTTACTTAACAGGGCTCCACGAGCAAGAACCATAAGACGAACGGTCTTCAGGGCTTTTAGCCCTGAAAGCCATCCAGATTTTCTGGATAAATAATTGATAGATTGATTGATTGATTGATTGATTGATTGATTGATTGATTGATTGATTGATTGATTGATTGATTGATTGATTGATTGATTGATTGATTGATTGATTGATTGAATACCGCTCGCGTGCGTGCCCTCTAATGCTCTGACTGAGACGCTCAATTTCTTTCTTTACGATGCCAACAGAAGCAGCACTAATGCAGTTGTCACGAATTTTTCAGATATTCGCATCACATATATAGACAGATGCTCTACAAGCTGCACGCAGTTTGTGTCCCGCTTATATCATGCTGGCAACATGAATCAAGAATCCAATCAAACCACTGCCTTGCTGTCAGCTGACTCCATCTTGCGATTATGTTATCGTGTATCTATATTATAACAGCATCTTATCTCCTGTAGCCATCGACAGCGTTTTCTTTCTCATGCTACCCTTTCTGTTACTCCGGTTAATAGTTACCGGTTTAGTGACCACCAGTTAGTTGCTCTATATACATATTTTATGACCTTCCCCACTTCACGTCTTCCTCGTAATCTCAACTAGAGTATAAGCTACTCGAGTTTGCTCCTTCAGCTATACTCCGGTGCCACCTCTTCAAATACATGTAAAATACAGAAACCGTTTAATGAAACATTCCCTGGAGTAATTTCAATGAAAGTTGTTGCTTTTAAAGTGAGAAAGTTAAATTCTAGTACATGTGGGAAGCGGAATTTCAATTTAGGACCTGTAATTTTGGGGGGAAACTGCCGTAAATTGATATGTTTAAGAAAAAACAAGCACAAAGTTTACAAACCCCTGAACTGCATCCTTTCGTCCTCTTAAGTTTTCATTCTTACCACACTAATCTTACGCAAGCGTCAGTTCATTCCCTCAGCGCTGCGCGGCAGAACTCTAGGGATACCAAAGAAAGAAAACGGAAGAGGACGGCAGAACGATACAATAGAAGAACATATACGGCAGACTTTTAAATGGTTCAGAGATGAAACTATAGAACAGCATTAACTAGAACTAGCACAAAAGTAAGTTATTTTCTTAGCCTAAGTTTAGAAAAGGAGCATGCCGAGCACAGAAAATGAAAGCAGTGTAAAAAAACAACACATTGGGGCTTCCGCACAGAAGCACTGTTAACGGTAAAGACTGGCGTTGTTACTCGACGCGTGTCTTGCACCTGCCAGCAGTGCTGCGAGTTTGTTGCTTTCGCTGGATCAAATCATGGGCTGCCGCGAGGAGTTGGTGAATCTTCATTAACACCCTCGTAAAACTCAAGAACACGCTAGTCTACCACGAATGAGGTCGTGCTCTCTTGTATAACGGGTTGAAGTACGGAGTGAAGATTTTTAATTGAACCGGTGTGGTTTAAGACCAGGGCATAAACGGTGGATGGAGCTTGTAGGCTACTTTCTTCACTGAGTGTCTAAGACATTCCACGTGCAACGGATATGGGAGGGACGCTTTCTGCGGTAGCGGAGTCCCTATATGAGGCCAATGTTGGAAATTTTAGGCATCATTAAAGACCGACCTTGAATAACGATGTTGAAGGCCAGTTTCGAAGACTTTGTTCACTATATATGTAAGACTGGTGCTGAAAGCGTTAGACATAATTTGAGGTCACTGTTGAACAACCTAATCACTATGTACAGCTAACGTTGAAGACTTTAAACACTTCCGTTAGCTCAGAATTGAAGATTTTATGCGCTACGTAAGTTCAACGTTGAAGACGTTAAGTACAATGTAACGCCAGTGTTAAGCACCTCAGTCACTATGTAAAGCCAGCGCTGAAGACCTTAAGCGCTATCGTAAGGCCAGAGTTGAAGAGTCTAAGAGTCTGTGCACTACGTAAGTAACTTTTAAAGATGTTAAGCACTACCTAAGGCTAATGTTGAAGACGTTAAGTACAATCGTAAAGACAGTTGACTACATTAAGATCGTATGCCAGAGTTCAAGACTTTAGGCACCATCGTAAGGCCTGAGTTGAACATGCTATGCACTACGTAATTTGCTTATGCACTGCGGAAAGCAAATGTTGAAGACGTTAACTACAGAGCAAGACCTGTATTCCGCACACTATTCTCTATGCAAATCCACTGTTGAAGGCTTCATGCACTGCGTATACTCAATGTTGAAGACGTTAAGTACAATGCAAGACCTGGAGTGTTGAATAATAATATTTGGGGTTTTACGTGCCAAAACCACTTTCTGATTATGAGACACGCCGTAGTGGAGGACTCCGGAAATTTTGACCACCTGGGGTTCTTTAACGTGCACCTAAATCTAAGCACACGGGTGTTTTCGCATTTCGCCCCCATCGAAATGCGGCCGCCGTGGCCGGGATTCGATCCCGCGACCTCGTGCTCAGCAGCCCAACACCATAGCCACTGAGCAACCACGGCGGGTAGGAGTGTTGAATACTTAAGCCCTATGTAAGGCTTAAGAGCTTAAGCAATACTTAGAACCAACGTTGAAACGACGGAATCGCCCATTCCTTGCTGTACACACGTCATCGCTAAGCAAGAAACAAACAGACTGTGAAAAAAAAAAATCTTCTGCACAGATCATTGACTTGAGCTGCCGCACTAGGCCTGTAGGGGAAGCGTCAAAAGTGCTGGTCGCCTGCGAAGCTGGCTTCCCGCACCGCTCGCAGGCACACACGGTCAGAGCACTTGTCAGAACTCGGTATCATTAGGAAGTTCCCCGTAGGCCACATGCTTCAACTTTCCGGTACGGTGATTCGTGAAAAGCGTGGTAGATACGCTGATCATTGAATCAAAAACGCCAACTTGCAGTTACATTCAACGTGTGATGCAGTGACCTCGATTGTTGGCGCATAGTTACGTGCAGTGACAATATTTCAAGCGAAGGAAAGCATAGGGGAAATTAGCAGAGCATTGAAATTAAAATGTAGAAAATAATGAGGGGAAAGGGAAAATGAAAGTGGGCGAAAAGATAACATGCCGACGGTGGGATGTTATCTTGTCGTCCACTTCCATTTTCCATTTTCCTAATTATTTTCTACATATCAATTTCAACGCTCAGCTAATCTCCCCTATGCTTTTCTTGGCTTCATTGTCTGTTGGCATAGATGATTGCGAGTGAAAAAAGTCGAGCTCCTCGGTTTCCCTTCATCTCTATAATACTTATTCCAGCACTACCCGTAAGGTTCGTTACGGAAAACAATCGAAGCAGAGCGCTAGCAGTCTGTCCATCACAACTATAAGGGACTGTGCTTAGCCCCTTTTGTCTATCCCGCGTTTCACTCCGTGCCACCGCCTTCCTTAACTGAACTTAATTACTCGCAACAATAAAAAAGTGGTGCTCGTTTGTTATTGCTGCTGTGCGAGGCTGAAACTCGACGCGATGGCTCAGCGCCTATGGCGTCCTGCTGCTGGGCGCGAGGTCGCAGGTTCGATTGCCGTCCACGGTGGAGCTCGTCTCTGCATGGATGAACTACAGGTGCTTGTGCACTTACATTCAAGTGCACTTTAGAGTACGGATGGCCTTATCCACCCCCCCCCCCCCCAATAAATTTACGAGAAACCTTATGCTGGGGTTCTGGAAAAAAAAGTTGAGCAACTTGACTAGCCCGAGGTCACAAACACGTCGTCAATTATGCGTGCCTGAGAAAAGCAAGAGTTGAACTTACATAGAGTATTATGATGTAGAAAGCAAACTGACCTACGTTGCAACTTTAACACGGCTCCAAGGTAGTCACGCATTAATCAGGCAGCGTAAGCTTGCTTCCTAGCCGACAATACGCAATTCGGGCGACACACCGAACCCAAAGCGCAACGAAGTGCTATAACGCACGGAGTGCGCAGTTTACAGAGACACTCAGTACACCAGGCGGTGAAAATGAATCCGGAACCGTGCATGCCTCGGGACATTAAATCCTCCGAATCAATTAACGCCCTCTCGTTAAAGGCCCTCCGTTAACGCCTCCCGACTGCCTCCCCGACATTCACGATCACGCCGATAGCGCGCGTGCGCATGTCCTACTACAAACCGAGATGACGGCGGCGCTGGGGGCGCAAGCGCGACGGGACAACAGCAACAACCACGACCGCTGCGACGCTTGCGTATTAGAACACCCGCGCCGCCTAGCGGCGGGAGCGCGCGCACGGCGCGCTCTCGGCCCAGCCGCGCTAGCCGTCGCCGCGTCGCGTCGGACGGCCGTCGTTCCATGCCCAGGGATGGGGGGCTACCTGCTACAGGTGCCTCGCCCGCTCGCGGGGGCCCCGGCGTAACTGGGCGCCTGGCATAAATCGCCGCCGCGGCACAGCAGCCATCGAGCGCGCCGCGCAAACAGCCGGCGCCCAGCGCGCAGCGGGGCGCAAGAGGAGCGGGACGCCCCGCCGCTCGCGACCGGTCCGCCTTCAAAGAGGGCCGACGCCGGCGCCGCTCAGCGGGGGGAAGAAGAAGGCCGCGCGCGAGCACACGCCGAAGAAGAACACGGAGGAAGAAGTTGCGGAGGAGGGAGGGGGGCGATCTCCCTTTGACCGGGGCCGCCGGCGGGCATTGCGGCACTGGCCGATAACTCAATCGCCCCCCGGAGGCGGCTGCTGCTGCGGCCACCGCCGGCACCTGACCGACAGGGAGAACGCGGCGCGCGCGTCGTCTTGTTCGTCGTCTTCTGCTTGTTTCCTAAGCCTCGCGCTGCGCGCGCGCGTGCGTGTATGTGTGTCTATGCGTGATGTGTATACCCGAGACGACGTACCAGACCTCACGGACGAGCGCCCCGAAAGGATAAGACAAGGCGCTCGCGCCGGGCACGAGGTGCTTTTGCTGCCTCGGGGGGTGGTGGGTGAGGGGGAATGAGGAGAGGGAAGGCCGAAGAAAGCCGGGAAGAGGGCGGAGGGCGCAAGGAGTTGGCGTCGAACACGCGATTGATTGAAGGTGTGAGCGCAAGCCCCGGGGCCCATCAGCCGAACAATGTTGAATGCGGCTATTAACAAACTTGCCTTCGGCACCCGGTGGCACAGTCGCGGAGGGGATACGGAGAGTAAACATGGCACTTAAACCCCTTCGGCTGGCGTTGCCGGCATACATAACTCTTCTGCTGGCACGCGCTCTCAAAGACTGATGCAGTTGTAGTAACTATTACTTAGATAGTGATGCTAGTTCCGGCGCCTTACACCGTACACCGTCGCCGGGCCAATAGCGGCGCTGCATTTATCAAGACAGTGGCGGCCATAACGCAAGATTTTGCTTAACTACCGCCAAGGCTCCCGTATATAGCTATGTTCCTCACTATCCCTTCGCATGTGCTTCTTCAAGCCTCATGAAGACGTAGTAAATATTGCTAAGATAGTAACACAACAGAGTTCCGGCGATTGCGTGGCCCTCCTCTATACTGACATCGCCTTACCTTATTTGCGTCGTGCTTCTTATCAACGCAAAGGTCACCGCTTCGAGTTGGCGGTGCACTTGATTGATGGCATCGAGCATGTGTTTTTAAATGCCACGATGTTCAGGGCGATGATCCAGGCGGCTGCGAGAGTTAGATTCCAGGACTAGCATCCTCGTCGTGAGATGTTGCATTCGTCGCCAACGCCGGCGGAAACGTGGGTACCGAGTGGTGTTTCATGTTCAGGGTTATGCGGATAGCATATTCAGATAGCAGTTCATGGGTGTATAATTATTATAGAAATAGATTCTAGAGTGTAAGTTGTCCAGGGGTCCTCCTGTTAATGAGTAGTTGGCGTAATAATGAGTTCAGGTAACAAATGATTGAAATATAGCCTCTCTTGCACATGAGTCATGGAAGAAACTGTCGTTTCGACGAAAATATATGACAAGTTGCTTAGAAGCGAGGTGGCAGCCGGAGAAGAAAGGTTACTGTGGAACGTTCATAGAATATATCTGTTAGAGTCATATGAAGATGTACTTCGTTTGCATTTCCCTTTATGACAGCACGATACTGATCAACCCCTCGATACAAAGGAGGAGCATCTATCTATCTATCTATCTATCTATCTATCTATCTATCTATCTATCTATCTATCTATCTATCTATCTATCTATCTATCTATCTATCTATCTATCTATCTATCTATCATTGGGCTGCTGAGCACGAGGTCGCGGGATCGAATCCCGGCCACGGCGGCCGCATTTCGATGCGGGCGAAATGCGAAAACATCCGTGTACTTAGATTTAGGTGCACGTTAAAGAACCCCAGGTGGTCGAAATTTCCGGAGTCCTCCACTACGGCGTGCCTCATAATCAGCAAGTGGTTTTGGCACGTAAAACCCCATAATTCAATTCAATTCTATCTATCTATCTATCTATCTATCTATCTATCTATCTATCTATCTATCTATCTATCTATCTATCTATCTATCTATCTATCTATCTATCTATCTATCTATCTATCTATCTATCTATCTATCTATCTATCCTGCCCTTCTTCTTGCACGGCTTTTATTTTCTCTTTATTATATCTCAAACGCACCGTGGTATTGGGGTATTACACGAGGGGTGGGCTATTACAAACAGTAGGTGATTTCTTCAATCTATTTCTGAGTGCTCAGGAATACAGTGGTGCACAGGGTCGACGGGCGAGTGATACGAGTCGCTCACAGTTCGGAAAAAGAACGAGCTTGCGTGCGCATCAGTTTTTTTTTTTGTTTTTGTTTCTGTTATTACTATCGGTCATACACCTGCCAATCCTCCCAAATGGGTCGTAAGGCTTACGTATTCGAGCTCCTTTTACTACTTTACGATTGTTACGCCACGTTTTAGGAAAAATACATTCTGTCCACGAAAAGGGTTCACTCGTCGGTATCTGGCTCTAAACTTTCCTTTATTTTCCTTTCTTATTATTTATTTTTTTTTTTATGGTGGAAGGGACGCCAGAGGGATACTTGCTTCGAGCAAGTACCTGAAGCAGGCGAAATAGGCAACAAAAAATTTGCTTGTAAAGTCACTGATCTAAAATTGCATGCTGTTTGTCAATCTCTGTTGATCTAAGCTTGTCCTCTTGTGCGCTGTGTCTGAAGGTAAGGGGTTGTTAATTTTAAGTGCGTATGCATTCTCAAAAGGCGTGTGCTGAGAGCAAGATTAAAGAAACAAAAATCTCCATGCATCTACATCACCCCCTCCCCCCTCCCTTCTCGGTGTCAGTGTGGAGGGACCTTACGAATTTTGAAGTTCGAAGGTTGGAAGGTATGCTGTTGGTATACGTTTCTCACATCTTGTTTGATGTGTCTTTTGCCTAGACTTTCCATTTTGTTTTCTGTTCCCTGCGTTTCGTTCCATTTTTTTCCCTATATGAGGGGTTTGATTGTTTGATGTTACGTGTGTTCAACATACAATAAATGACGGGCATTTTTTGTACATTCTGTTGTACTAGCAGTTCACGATTAGCTATAGATTTCGAGCTAGCTATAGGCAACCTGAGTGCGTCTTGAGAGGATCAGCCCGAGCCATGGGAGGCCACTCACCTTCTCTTGTATACGGACTAGAAGGCCCAACTGCAAGGCTGACTGACGAATCTTGACTTGTACGTTGCCTTGGCAATACTTTATTCTCTAAAGTCGACGTAGTTGAGTACATATTCTAGGTTTATAGAGATAATGAGAGACCTTGTTTACTGGATTCTGGACGTGTTTGCTTGTTAACAGTCGAGTAAAAATCGTAGCTGGAAAGTTTGATGGACGTTTGCTCTGAAGTTTACATTTGTCAATAAGCCGTAGTGGTGGCTCAGATGTCTATAGCAGCTGAGGACAAGGTTGTCATGGGTTCGAGTCCCAGCCGTGCTGTTCGGATTGCGACGAGGGCGGAATGCAGCAACTATTCTATACCATATACGTTTAAGAGCCCCAGCTGTTCGAAATTGATTTGGAGCCCTCGAATAAGGCGTCTCTCATAGCATCAGTGTTGCTTTGGGACGTTAAACCACACAATTTACTATTTCGTTCTCTATGCCACCTGTTTATTATTATTTCTATTTAGTTCGAACAGAAACTTTGGAAATTGCCTCTTACAGATAACGCTTTTCCGCCTTTACAGTTGTACTTGTGGAAAATGCGGAGGTTATTTTCACGAAATATTGGAATGTGTACGTAGATATTTTTTTTAATGCAAGATTCCCTCGTTAAATTTTATGTTGTTCACTTGAGGACGTATGTTTCAATCGCGAGATTGAAGCGGGGCAGTGGTGAGCTCATGTTTACTCAGCATATCCTAAGTCTAGCAGTTCTTTCGAGACATCCGGCCTTAAAATGTGCTATGAAATACACGGGCGTTCGAGCTAATAGCTTCTGAAAGGTGTTCGCTGAGCAGTTCAGGGTGATTTAATTGTAACGCGAATGTTTCTTTCAGCACATTTTACAGGCCAACATATCTCGAAAATTGGGCTACGTTTAGGATTACTGCTGAGCATGCATGACTTCACCACTCAGCTTCAATTTCGTAATTACTAAAAGATAAAACCAGATAAAAGATAGAGCACACAAGGACAGCCCCCGACTTGCAACTAATCCTTATTCCACAAAGACCACATATAAGTACATCTCAGGAATACACTACTGCGCATGCGCTGAGAAAACATAATCACCTAAAAACTTTCTGTTCAAGCAACACGCAACCTAAATATGTTCATCAATAAGCCTCATCTGATTGTCGTACAGATAAACTCAGGTGTTGCTGACACAATCATCTCCCTTCTTTCTAATATGATACGCCTCGCTTAACTCTCTGGCTCGGATGTGTCTACTCTATTGATGAACGTAGTTAAATTGCGTGTTGCTTGAACATAAAGTTTTCGGGTGCTTACGTTTTCTCCGCGCACGCGCAGTGATGTATTTCTGAGATGTACTTATATGTGACCTTTGTGAAATAAAGACTAGTTGCAACTCTGCGCCTGTCCTTGAGTGCTCTCTCCTTGTGGTCGTTTGTTTGCGCAGTTATCAAAACTGTTTGCTAATACGCACCAACTCGCCCAACAAGAACTTCTAAGATCGGATACAGTTGTTGGAATCGCCAGACTGCAGTTTCATTTCCGGATATATCTATAGGTACCCCGCCAAAGATCCCGGAGGTAGCACAGCACAAATGTGTGGGCTGTTCATGTGGGTACGTGCCACCGCCTTCGTGCCGGTCTTCTATACGAAACGCCTTGTCGCCAACTTCATTACGTACCACTTGGTGTGCGTGTGCGTGTGTGTGTGTGTGTGTGTGTGTGTGTGTGTGTGTGTGTGTGTGTGTTTGTTTTTGTGTGTGTGTGTGTGTAACGATTTTCCAGAATTCCAGCTGTCTTTGACTGCGCTTCCCTTTTCTCACGAGCTGGTGCATGTTCCTGAATATAAAATAAAGAAGAAAATCGTGAATCACACACACACACACACACACACACACACACACGCACACACACACACACACACACACACACACACACACACACACACACACACACACACCTTAGGTGCACCAAAATTTTAAACATACCCTGTGGCAGCTGAAAGCACAATTTTAATCCTTGACCTAAATTACTCGATCAGGCGGTCATTACTTCTATGAGAAATCAAAATACTTAAATTATATTTACCATGGTTACATTAAATACCATTTAATTATTATTATTTCGGTCACTATTTCAATCTACAAATTATAGCCGACGAGTTCGCAAGGCGTTTTCACTTGGAACGAATTCACAGAACTGCACCAGTTTCGAGACATTAGTTTTCAAAATGACCGCCGAAACGCATTGGTATTCTACTTACTTTTGTGCTTCAATGAATAAAGCAGCGTTTTCTTTAAAAATGTAACTGGAACGCCATGCATTTTGTCGGACGCTTTGAAAATTAATATGTCTACTATTAAAAGATTAATAATCTATATAATCTCTATACACGCATGACACTTTCATTTCTTCTCTGCAACTAGGTCTAGTCGCGGTTATCTTGTTCTGGGTACTGTACAGCCGAGCAAAGGATTTCTTTGCTGCCCGGAGTAGATTATCAAAATTGTTGATGACGTTTCCTCGCGTACCTTTGACTGCGTACGTCTTGTTCCTGCCAATGGAAAGTATCTTTCTATATGCGGTTATGGCGCGAGATTTTTAAAAACAGATGGAACTTCAAGAGATTGCCCAATCGCTCGGTGAGATATCGTAAGATAACATGCAATAAAGAACCAGTAGGGACATGGTGCAGATTAGAGAGAAGCGTAAAAAAATATATGGAAAGGTCTCAAGCGAGTTTGCACAAATTTGAAGGGAATTGCGAAATAATGTTGAGGGAGATTGAATCCGATTTGGACAACAATTGAGGGAAGGGGTCCAAGTCCAAATACCGGAGGCTACTATCCTTAGACACTTTTTTTCTTTATTTCCACGGTGTTATTTCAAGTCACCCTTGCGCTTCATGCGACCCGCTTGCTTTCGGGTTTGGGAAACTAGCTGCTGAGGTGGCTTCTCCACAGTGCATCACTGTTCAAACTACGGAAGGTAACCGTACTGCTAGATCATTTCGTTTTAAATCAGTACGCACCACCTCCATCGTTGTTTCTTTCGTGCATCGCTACAAGTCCGTCATGTTTTACTCGCACTAGGAAAAGCAATGCGCAAGTTTCGCACACAGTCTACGTTAGCCTTATAATGTGCAGCTGGCAGCCGCGCGCTGATAATATTATCAATCACTTCGGGAAAGCCAACCTAGCAGTTTCTTCAGGAAAGTTCCGACTGGCCCTCCAGTCCCTTCCCCAATTACCGGAAACTTCGGTCTGAAAAACACTGCCTTCGGCCCAGCACTCTGCCACGGGTCCGGTTATGAGGCAGCAGTAGCAGCAGCCGCGGAAGCGTCCAGCGTTTGCCTGTGCTACGTCCTCACAGCTCTTTCTCCATCCCACGCAATGCCGTTCAAACTTCCCTTCACCCATCCGCCCGACCCCGCCACCACCATCACCGCACACACACACTCAGTGACACACGTCTCGCGTTCGCAGCGACATCGTCCCGTTGGCGACAGCAGAACCCCAAGCGCCGCATGCAGGACGGCCGGAGCCCGGGAGGAGGGTTCAGTGGGGAAGGGGGGGTTGCAAGGGGCCAGAGCTAGCCGCGTGGCTCTTTTTCCTTGCTGCGGTGCAGCGCTTGTCTGTTTATTCTGGGCGCTAGGCCGCTAATGAGCACTTCGGGCCGAGCCAAAACAAGGCCGCCGGCCCAGCCACCGGGACAGCCCGTCTCCCGCGCTCTCTCTTGCAATAACAGCCGCGAATGCCCGCGGTCGTCAATATTTGCGGAAGGGCAGCAGCTTAGACCGAAGCTTTCTTCTTATTTTCTCTCTCTCTCTCTCTCTCTCTCTCTCTCTCTCTCTCTCTCTCTCTCTCCAGGCACGGCGCATCTGGACTCGATCGATTCCTCCCCGTAGAGTGCACGCCTTTCCCTTCTCCCCTTTAACCAACCCCCCTCTCTTGACATTTCTTTGGAGGGCGCACAGCGGTTGCCTGGCAACGCGTCCGCCATCTTCGGACTTTCCTGCTGCCCGGGCCCCACGATGGTTCGCGGGCCCAGATTGGTGCCCCGAGGGCTCGAACTCCCCCTCCCCTCCTCCTTTCCTCTTCCTTTGACGCAACACATTTTTATTTCCCCCTCGTCACGTGTTTGCTTTCATCTAGTGTTTGGCGGTGTAGCGTTGAGTGGGGTCCTGCAGTCTCGTCGCCATTGTCGCTTTTGAGAAGAGAGAGATTACGCGCGAATCGTTCCGATGGTCGGTGTATTGTCGCCCCGGCATTTCCTCGCCTAGGAAAAACAGAGGGAGCGTGAATGGTCCGACCAGCGCGACCGGCGGCGCACGAGGCGTTGACACGAGCTCCAGCTGTTCCAGCTTTTTTCGAGCTGGCCATCGACAGCGATTAATTGTGAAACAGTGCGTTCTGCTACAGAGATTCCCGCGTCACCGCTCCGTTTTGTGCTCTCGTTATTAAGCGTGAGTATCCCTGATCCTAGACACCCTGTTTCCACTGCAGATTTGGGGTAGACGGTCAAGACAGGCGTTAACACGCGACCGGCACACCTTCAGGTGGCGCTGTTGTGACGCGTGTCGTCGCACGCTGACGCACTGTGTGGGAAAAACAGTCATGAGTGAGAAGCTCCGTTACGCATAACCTACACATACGAACAACGCATCAGCACTTAATAGGTAAATCAGGTTGTCCCAATTAACCATTATCAAACAACTAAGAATGAGACTTAGGGAGTTTTAACATGGTGTACTTGAACTCGTTTGACGAAAGTACAGTACCTTTGAATTTTACAATGTATGTATGCACATTAAAATTATTGTTATATTTCATTGTTTTGGTTTGTATTCCTTCCATTTATCTTACATCTTCTACAAATGTGTGCTTGAGTTATGGCAGTATAACAACTGCATCAGCCTATGACCAGCAGTAATTCTTGGGGCTCAGATGAAAGATTTAACTCCACTATAACTTGTTTTTCAAGTGAATAAAGCATTCATTCATTCATTCATTCATTCATTCATTCATTCATTCATTCATTCATTCATTCATTCATTCAAAGTCAATTAATCTCTACAAATACTGTTTTGTATTCTCTTGCGATGAGCGAGCATGCTTCTCTGGGCAGCGCGACTTTAAATCATTCCTAACGATTGAATATACGAATGAATTTTGACAGCTGCCGTGTTGAAACAGGCATTTGGCTTGTCTGACGAAGCTCGTTCTCTTATGCGTTTGTTATCGGCCCTCAAAAACAGTATTTAGATATAAGGCTCACAAAAGATTTAATCTTAAAGGAGTACTGCCGCAGATTTTAGAAGTTGCAGAAACACTACCGTGCGCTTTTCGCACGTGAAAGAATAGTACCCAACAAATGTGAAGGTTGAGAAACGTAAGACAGTAATTTGATGCTAAAACTTGTCTGGAAGTACCACACCCGGCGTCGTCGACATTAACGTGCTGTCATGACGCAAAGCAAACCTTTCTGACCACATGTAGCAATGAGCCCATGTATGATGACCTTTCTCATAAAAAAAGTTTAGAACTACGTAATTTCTCAGCCAAAGTAGGCTACCGCAAAGCTTGCGGCCGCTGGTTGCAATAGTAATAGTGAAAGTAGTGACAAATCGGTTTCGAAGTATGCGGCATTAAAATGTGCATTAACGCGTGGTCGCCGATCTGCATAGTTTTAGCCACTAGCCTGGTCCCAGCCTTCCTTGTTGATTTGGAAGGTCCTACTAAATTTTCAGTCATGTACGCTTTCTCTGGATGCAGGGCTGTCACACACGTCACGGACGCACTAAGTTTAGCCACGTGAAGCTCGCGCATGTAGGACGCGTGACTGATTCATTAACTATTTATAAAACCGATGTGGCGTGTCCGACCGTTAATGTACGAGCGATGGGATCATATGTGCTGGCGTATGCTGTCTGAGACAACGCCGATGCAATGCAATTGTGTGTCGAATCAAAAGATGGCGATTTCTCTGCAACGGCACACGGACGCCATCTATGACTGCTCAACGTGTTTCGCCGTAAATATTTTTTTTTGCCGTAGCGGTGACAGACGGCGCCACAGTCCCACTGCAGTGACATCGCCAGCTGCCTGTGTGCGGTCATGGACTAGGCCTTCATCCTTCGACATCGCGAGAACCAATCTCATAAATACAGCCGAGATAATGCCTTAACTTTGCTGCCGAGGTGAGATAAAGCGTAGCGAAAGTCTACAACACACTTTATTTTTCGTGAGTCGGGGAGGGGTGGGGGGGGCGGCAAACGCCCTAACACACCTACCCGTCCGAATTGAAGCGGAACAAATGCCTACATCCGGAAGTCTGCGGCAAACCTAGAGATGAACCCCTACTATGGTAAAAAAGGCAGTAAGGCTATAGTAACTTAAACTACGCGAATCGACGACCATTCTTAATTTTACTAGTCATTTATGCTGACCAAACACTTTGCTCTTTTTGAATGCGTAAGCATTCTCATGCCTATACCCAACGAGAAAACCAGTCAGTCCGTTCGTCCGTCCGTCCGTCCGTCATGTAAGACAATCGCTTTCAAGATCTATCGCCCGTATCAGCGAGCGGATTCATCCTCATGCTTCCTCTCGCTTCATCGCGAACTAAGAGGCGAGCACGAAGCGCGCACGAAGCTATCAGCACTCGGCGCACTCAGTCCCCATCGCCGATCGCTTTCAACATAGGGCCCGCGTGGCAGCGCCATACGCAGCCGCCGCCGGAGTACGATTGATCCCGGTTGATAATGATTCGTATCGAGAGGAGCCAGCGTCATCGACCACCTGTACATACGAGGTCGACCAAACGTAACACGGTTCAATTACAATACGCAGCACGCGTTGACCAGTGCTCAACTTCCACGAAGCAGCGGCGCCATCAAAAGGCACCATCCATATGTAGATGTAGATCCTTGTGATCTACTGGCATGTGCCCGCACTGGGGGATATAACACGAGTGAACACTGCCGCTGCTTCTCTCTTCTTTCGTCGTATCATGCTGGTCTTTGTCAACATTTCGGTTTTGCAACCACGCTTCTCCATTTCACGATTCTTTCGCGGTGTTTCTCGCAATTATACCGTGGCAAAACCAGCAGCATACGACGACGAAACAGCCGGTGATTAGTAGCAAATGATTACGTATCATTTAGATAACTCCCACATGCGATTCTGCGTGTAATTTTTCATTAGTGATGGTTCTCAGCGATGGAAACTGCGAGAGAGAGAGAGAGCAACGTTGTTACGCATCATCGCCGCTCGCGTGTTGGAGCCAGAATAACTTGTCTCCGTGTAGAACGATTAACGGACCGGTAATCTGAGCCGCACAATCTGATTATCCTAGCGCAAGCATATTAACGGCAAACGCGGCACCGCGACGTACGAGCCGAGGTGTTTATATTTTCTCTTCTTTTTTTGGTTTTCGCTCTCTCGCGTGGCGTTTCGCGGAGCTCCGAAGTTACGGAAGAGCTTTGTGGCTGACATGCATGATAACTCTGTCAAACGAGCATTATCTACACATATTTTTGACGTTGCAGAAACGCTGCACTGTAAAAAAGAAAAAGAAAGAGAAGGAGTTGACACCCTTCGGGGCGTATCCTCTCCCCAAAGAAGAATCTGTCTTGCTTGCGTTTCCTTTCTTGAAAACCATCCATTCGTTACTTTCCTGTCAGGAATGCCATGCAACGCTGATAACGCACATGCCATTCGTGACCTGGAAGTACTGGACGCGCAGCGTTGAAGAGAGGAAAGACTCGCAATATGGATGATGATTACTGTTTGGCCACAAGATACCCCTTGACGGGTGTAAACTTCTTTTAGAGCGTACACACGTTCCTTGCATGTAATATGGTCAAGTTTAGCAAGCGTATGAAAGTTCCGAAAGGTAAATCACTTTAATTCGATAGTAAATTTGCTCTCACATTGTCAGTTGTCAGACGTAGCGTCACTGACATTATAGTGACGTCGTCACGCCGAGTAAATATTCCTGACGCCGTTGTGTAGCAATAAGACTCAGTATGGTGACGTTGCTCACGAAAACAAAAATGCAGTATTGCTGTAAGCCTGTTTTCTGGCTGTGCTGGCGTCCACGTTTACCAATAAAAAGAAACTAGGCTCGCGATGACGCTGTCTAAATTAATGACGTCAAGGGGCCGTTGGTGCGGGAACTGCTATAGGTAGCGTCGTTATTGCGTTTTCTTCTGGTATATTTTAATTTTTAATATTTGGGGTTTTACGTGCCAAAACCACTTTCTGATTATGAGGCACGCCGTAGTGGAGGACTCCGGAAATTTTGACCACCTGGGGTTCTTTAACGTGCACCTAAATCTAAGCACACGGGTGTTTTCGCATTTCGCCCCCATCGAAATGCGGCCGCCGTGGCCGGGATTCGATCCCGCGACCTCGTGCTCAGCAGCCCAACACCATAGCCACTGAGCAACCACGGCGGGTTTCTTCTGGTATATTGTAGAGGGGCAATTTACTAACGCTGCTCAAATAGCTTTTTTTTCCTCTTGTGCCCCTTCAAGGTCTAACTGTAGACTACATTAATTATCTAGTTCTCCCAGGACACCGTTAATACACGCATATAACGTTTCCGAGTGTTTCTAGTCACACTAACAGCTTCGCTGTAAAAGCTTGCAGAGCTATGCATGGTGGAAGCAACGTGGACATTTGGCTGTCCATATACCATTAAAAAGGAAGGTGAGTTTGCATAATGCGTTTTTCCGTGCATTTTCAGCGTTCGTAGACATTAAGAGAAATAATTAGTTAATAAAAAAAGCGGATCGCGCCCGCACCAACAAGACTGTAACAAGCTTTTCATCAATTTAACAAGCGAAAAGCTTTATCGAGATTTACCAAGATTTACCACGATTTAAAAATGAAAAGTTAGAGAAAACATAAAACAAACCTCAGATGTGGATGATGGAGTACTGGCAAAGACAAATTAAGGCGCTGGGTATGGGTGGGCTCGGGGTAGTCGGCGCCTGTGGCACGGCTCCCACAGTCTGGAGACTCAGTGCGTCGCATTAGGTGATTAAGTGCCTGCAAGGACGTGTTAACGCCACTCCCGCAGCATAAGCTTAATATGCACGAGATCTCCTCATAAGCATTCCTCTTAAACTTACAGAGCGTGCAACCCAGCTTAATATTCACTGCAGGTTGAAGGCAAAACCGGGAAAGCAAGAAATATGGAAATAATTACGACGCTACGCAACATTTCAACACACAATGGGCGACAAACCTGTAAAGAAGCAATGCCGGAAGGAACGCGACAACTACTTTGTTTAGCGCAAAACAAGGGACACAATAACCACGACAGGACAAGGCACCTTGTCCTGTCGTCTTTCTTGTGTCCGTTTTGCGCTAAACAAAGAAATTCTGGATTCGCACCAACCAGCCCGCCAACGCATTGTGCTGAACGCGATAACACTGGAGCGAGGAGTGAGCCAGGCAATCGCAAAAAAAGTAACTCGTGTAAGTAGTTCAAGGAAGTGTAAGCAATACAGTAGAATCTCTGTAAACGAAAATCGCTTAAAGCGAATTGGCGGGTAAACTGAACAGGCTGTTAATCGGTTGGCTTTTTATTTGAACAAAGTAAAAAAGAAACAGTTTCCGTTATTAGGAACTAAAATGTTCACAACTCTCTATATCTGGAACTACAGAATCAACCTCTAAAACTACCTAATAACCTAGTCGTTTACACACCGGATTCTGCGAGCGAATGCATGAACACCACGTCTGCAATCAAGTCAGATTTGACGGAAAGCAACGCCAGTCAGCATACCCATAGAGTTCCTTACTAAAGCTACTGAACGGTCCACGACGTAGAGCGGATAGCAGACAATGCAGGGCTGCCTTTGAATCGGTAAATAGGTTCCATCTTCGCGGTACATATTCACCAAGCATGTGAAATGCGCTTCTAAGTGCAGAAGATCCGCAGCAGTCGACGTTGTCCGGTGAGAAGTTTTAAACTGAATGCTTACGGCTTTTTCAAAGAAGATCACAGCTCCTGTAGATCCGTCAACTTGTGCTGGAAATAAGGCGGCTACGTCACCAACTAGCAGAAAAAGGACCTGACGTCACGCACAGACCGTTTGCGCATGCGCAGTACCGTGGCCCCAAGTGCTAGGGGGCTCCAACGCCTTGCGTCTCGCTAATCTAAAACGCTCTATACGAGGGTTTAACAGCGGGTCACTCGCAGGCGTCTGGTGAGGCCATGACAGTGCCGCTCTACGGCAATACAGTTCGGGTTTCCCGTGAGAAACTCTTCGAAATTAATTACGAGGCAGCAATTAACAGCGTAGCTTCGGGTCTTGCATTAGCTTCAATCGTGTCTTTTCGAGTTAAAAAATTACTGTGATTTTAATTAACCCCTCTCTAGTTATTTTAATATTGTGTCTATGTGGTAAAAGCAATCGTTAGGAAATGGTTTAGCTATCGCATCTGCCGCCTTTTAAAGAAATCTCGAACGCATTTCTCCCTGTGCTCCTCTATGTTCGTGAAATGCGCTCGCGCTACAACGTCTTGCGACACGAGAACAGCGGTGTGTGCAATAAATAAATAAATAAATAAATAAATAAATAAATATCGAACGTACGCCAAACACAAGCATTTTCGGAATTTTGGAGTTTGTCACCCCCAATACGGTGTCAAACTAGGAAATTTTGTGAGGTCCTGTGTTTTGCTCGGGTTGTTTCGAGTGTTATGTAACTCGTTTTGAGATTCAAATAAAATGAATACAGGTAATAATAAAACAATAAAACGCCCACCAATAACACTCTGTCTCTCTCCCTGGTCTTTTGTCTTTCCAATTACGACACCAGATCAGCGTGCGCTGTGAAACGTACGTGCGCATACATTATAGCTTGCACCGGTCTTCACATACCCGTGCATGGCCTTAAGCCTCTTTGGTCGTTACGAAAACTTGAATTTCACCACTCGGCTTATCTTTGTTTACACGCGCTTTTCCCGTCAGACAGTAAAAAAAGGGGAGGGGGGCGGGAATGATGATGCAGAAACAAGGTCCTCGCCTCGCGGCTTCTGTTATACTGTAAGTTTGCATGGGGCCCATCCAGGTTGTAGCGCCTTTATTACACATTGCTCGAATCCAACCGTCTTCACAGCGAGGTTATTCACCAGAGGAACAAACACTAAAGTAACTAACTGCCTATATAAATAAAATTTGAAAGTGCGCATCCCAAACACTGTTGGAATCGATGTTACACGAATCATTTTGCAGCTGTCTAACCATCGAGCATCGTTATGGGGGTTCAGCGAAGAGTAACTGCAGGTTGACCAGCGAGTTTGTGTATGGCGAGTAAACGTGTGTGTCGGGGAGCCTGTGTGCGTCGATGACGACAATGTGGTGACAACCGCACCGATGGCCTGACAACTGGTTTATTGTACCCCGGCGAACAAGATCTGCAGTCATTACGTCGATCCCGAAGGCAGTACAAAGTCGCATAGCGTCTCAAAGCGATGTGTGTGGTTCAATGGCGCAAGAGCCAGCTATGGCCAAACAGCACCATGACGTATGATAATGATTTTTCTATTTTGTGGGAAATGATAAGGTTAGTGAGGAATGGTAGATGTACCTTGGCTGTATCAGGGCCTAGAAACAATTCGCTGTCAATTCCGTAAAATATATTATTGAAATCATGACAATGGCTAATGATGCACGCTATGAGCATAGAAGTAACTCACAGGCGCTCGTGTTGACAGACGCTCGATGAGTCTGTGAACACGATTGTTTTTGTAATATTCGTTTGTTTTATGTGTTTAACTGCCGTGAGAATTGCACATGCTTCCACAGTAAAAATACTTGTATGTGAATTTAGTGCACCAGACATCGAAAAAGACGGTCCCAGAGCTGCGTAAGCAACGCCAGCAAGGAGACTTCGAAGCGTTCGTATAAAATTCAGTACAGGAATGCTTCTCCCGAAGTTCAAGAACATGCGAATGTGTATGTGCATCAGGCGCCCGTTTTTATATTTCTACGAACGAGATGTCATGCTGGAGGCTCGGCCACTCCCAAGGCGGTGGAAGCCTAGCAGGAGCCGCCAGGACATTCTTTAGAAGTGGGACGTCTGTTTCTTCTGACCATGCTTCAAATCGGAGGGACGAAGCAGGCCTACAGTGGCTGGTTACGGTTGAGGACGAGTAGTGAATAATGGAATGACATGGATGTTCCACAGCTGATTTTACTTTCAAGGCGTCTATAGGAAGAGCTTAAATATGTGCTTTGGAAGTATAGAGACTATTGGTTAGATTCAACGTACATGCTTTGCACAGGGCTTGTCTTGAAGAAGCCCGTAGCAAGCCGGGTGCCTAAGCGCTGGATGGGGTCTAACATTTTCAAAGCACTATAGACGTATCAGCATTATAGACTATGGCTCCGTAGTCAGACGCGATAATATCAGACTTTTGCACTGTCTTACAAGGCATTTCCTGTCGCTTTTCCAGGATGTTCGTGACAATAGTTTCAGCAGATTCATAGCCTTGGGGCACTTTGTCTTAATATACCTCAGGTGCCGGACAAAAGTTAACTTCCTGTCTAAAAACATCCCTAAAATTTATCTTCACGGCTTACAGATTGTCGTTCTCCATCGGGACCTATTCGGGGTCCGGCAGTATACCTCTCTTGTTAGAGAACAGGACGCACGCCCTTTTTTTTTTAGTTTAGAACCATTCTCGTCCGCCCACTTTGACAATTTATTTAAGCCTAGCTGTACTTGGTCGCTCCCAGATACTCAGGCTGCATGATTTGTAACCTATCTGGATGTCATCCACATATGCAGAATAAAACAGACAGTACGTGGTATGACAGTCTAGATCAAGTTCATTTTGACAATCAGAAGAGTGCAGCTCAGCCCACCATATTGTGGAACATCAGCCCCCTGCGTAAAAGGACGGGACAGAACGTTACCTACTCCAACACGGAACGTGCGTTAGGAGAGGTTACTCTCGCATTCAGTAAGTTCCCTCGGACGCCCATTCCAGACACATCATGGAGGATTCCAAAACGCGAAGTTGTGTTGTATGCCTTCCCCATATCTAAAAATGCTGACAAGAAACACCGTTTGTGCACAAAGCCGTCACACATATTTGTCTCGATGCGAACAAGGTGATCTGTTGTGGATCTGCCTTCCCTAAAACCACACTGCAAGGGATCGAGTATCTTGTTGCGTTCAAGAAAATGGATGAGTCGCCGGTTAATCAATTTCTCAAAGAGTTTACGGAGACAATTTGTCAGAGCTATAGGCCTACAACTACAAGGTGAGGAAGGGTCCTTGCCCTCTTTGAGAATAGGAATTACGATTGCTTCTTTCCAGGCGGGCGGAATGTAGCTGGCAGAGAACATGCAGTTAAAGAGCGACATTAGTGTTCTGTGCGTTTCAGGGTGTAAGTATTTGATCATTTCATACATTATTCTGTCACTTCCTGGAGCGGACTTGTTACAATTTTAGTGAACCCTGGAACTCCACCATACTAAATGGGCGATTGTAAGCTTGATTGGATTTGCCTTTCCGACCCAGAGGCAATCGCTCTGCTTGTCGCTGATATTTAAGAAATATATCTGTGTAATCGGATGTAGTGCAAATGGGCTCGAAATGTTCTCTTAGACAATCTGCCTGGTCCTCAAGAGTGTCTCCTTGTGTGTATACTAAAGGTAGAGGATGAGTTTCGTGGCCTTTTAGTCTGTCCAGCCTGTTCCAGGCTTTTCATTCGTCTGTGTAAGACTTGATGCTACTTATGTATTTTTTCCAACTTCCCCGTTTAGCACGGCAGCGTATTGTTCTACCTTGCGACTTTATCGCTTTGATGTTAATTAGGTTGTTTGTGGAAGAGATTTCAGGCCTTGTTTTGCGTTTTCCTGGCTTCTCTACACTCCTCATTCCACCATGGAATACGTCGTTTCGAGGTCGGCCCATAGATACTGATGCAGTATAAATAATAAATGCTGCTATGTATGCTGCTGCGTCGTCTAGACTTAGTACGCGGATATCATTCCAGAGCAAGTGTGTTGTTCGCGAAACGTCGTACAGTCAAATGAATCGATTTTCTGTCGAGGAACGTGTGCAGAACACTCATATTGTCTTGTAAGGTTTAGAACGATGGGGAAAGTGATCACTTTCATAAGGGTTCTTAATCACATCTCACTTCAGATATGGCACAATTGTACTAGACGTTATGCTTACGTCTATGGAAGAAAATGTTTTGCGTGTAGGGTAGTAGAACGTTGATTTTTTTTTCTTGTTAAGCAAGCAAGCACTCGAAGAGAATAGGAAGTTTTCTATTATCCGTCTTCTAACATCACAGCGAGAGTCGCCCCGCAGCGTACTATGCGCGTTGAGATCACCGACAACTGTGTAAGGGTGATGGAGCTCATCAATAAAGCTTTGGAATGTTGTTCTATAGAGCTGTTAACTTGGAGGGATGTATACAGACGTGATGGTGACTACATTTTATTAACTGAATAGCGCTGCCTCTGGAGCGGTTCGGAGCTGCAGTTGCCAACAGGCAACGCTTCTGTCGGCTATATCATGGGTCATTCCACGCCAACTGTTCCAACCATGTCCCAGGTCGAGAAAAATCATTTCTCTAAAAAATGCGAAAAAATGCCCGTATATAAGCCCCCCCCCCCCCATTACTGGCACACTATTATTCCAAAATATTTTGCACGGAAAAAAATTTGGCCACGTGAGCACCATTTGAATTTCACGGACTGATGGAAAACCAAGTGCAAAAAACAAGTTCGCCAAAAATCGGCCGTTTTGCGCATTGTTTCAGCATTTGGGGTTGCACGTTGTCTGAACATTGCTCTTCCATTATAAAACGGTTGCACAAAACAAGTTCATGTTTTTTTACTCCTTACCACCGAGGTGAAAATGCGCAAATTCTTGCGAAATTTTTCAAAAAACGATCATGGAAGAAAACCTAGAATTACTTTTATAGAACTGTAACTAGAACTTACTATCTTCTAAAATTTTATTTTCGCCTATGTGCTGCTCACAGGCTCCAAAATAAAAGCCTGAATTTGGCAAAAACGCTAGTTTGGCCTATGTTTAGATGTTACTTACACACTTAGTTCATGAAGAAATAAGCAGAAAAGCGGAAATCATTGAGAAGAATAACAACTTTCACCACGGAAATATTAATCAAAGTAATTTGCGTATTCATTGAGGAAGAAATTTTGAATTTTATTCCCACCATTGCATTACTTTGGTTCGGGCTTCCACTTCACCTGATAGCATGTTGGCGGAAAATACAAACCAGGGTGGTGCGCAAGGTTGCCTGTGTGATGAGGAATAAAAGCCGAGATCACCAGGGGTCCGTAAGAATTTGAATCTTGAAGGTACGCTTACTTAAGGTAGATCGACATTCCGCACTTCCATGCTACTGGAAGTATACATATGCGGCCGCTTACGCGTGAATCGCAGGTCACAAAGTAAGGCCACACGTGAAACTGTAAAGCGGGCTACGAGACCCGAAGGAAACGCAGGCGCCAGTTGGGCATAGCCACTATAATACAGTATATTAGACCCAAGGTTGGATAAACTACACCAGGTTAGCCCTTGCTGCCTGTAAAACTGGAATTGAAACGAACAGGAGAGATGAAAAGTGAGAGAGGGAGACGAAGGTTGGAGGGAGAGAGAGAGAGAGGAAAAGGCAACTACCTACTTTCCTCGGGCGGGTCAGTCCGGGGCTGCCATCTACGTGAAGCCGAGGCCAAAGAAGCATGTTGGCTTCGCCGAGGGGCCGTAAAGGTCCAAACTCCTGGCATCGGCCCAACCCCCAGGATCCTCTTTTCCCCGGACACGGCTAAGCCATGCACGGTTAAGCGCACGGGGGTCCGACCCTCATGCCACACACTAAAGAGATATACTAAAGGGCATCGCTCTGAGACGCCCTCACTTTGAGACGGCCGCAAGGGCGTCTCAAAGCGATGCCTATCCCGAGGAAACAACTCGGGATACTATAGGCCGATCTGAAAGGCGATACAGCTTCGCAGAACGTTTCAAAACGTTAGCTAGCTGCCACTCGGGAATGACTGGGAAAACTGGCGCGCTCTTGCTCTAACAGACAACTTCATGCTGTACACGACGCGATGCGTGGGAAGCACAATATTAAGGCTAACAGTTATTCGTGCGTACCATTCTTGCGTATGCGGCCTTATTGAAACTGGCGCATGCGTTTTCGCTCTGCTAAGCAACCTGTTGCTGTGCGGCGTGACGCACGGGAGTGACGGTAGCAAGGCGAACAGTTATTCGCGCGTGCCATTCTTGCGCATGTGGCCTGATGGGCAACTGCTACACGTGCTCTCGCTTTGTTAAAAAACTCGACGATGTGACAGTGAAGCACGACAGTGACATCAATAAGGCTAACAGCTACTCGCACGTAACATCCTTGCGCATTGGGCCTTATGGAAGCCGGCGCAGGCGCTCGCACCGTTTCAAGCAAATTGTTGCCACAAAACTCGACGCGCTCGCCAATCACCTCAAACTACGAGTTGGCGTTTGCGCGAGAGAAGTACAGCTGCGTCTGTGGACTGATGGGTATAGGCCATCGGTGTTTTGCGCTGAGGGTCCTTCACCATCAGGCCACTACCACCAGGCGCGACATTTTTTTTAAATTAAGGGCCCGAAACAAGCTTCGACAGGGATCCCCCTACCGACCAATCGCTAAGTCCTCGGAAAGAGGCAAATAATTATTCACATTAATAAATAAACACCTGCAACGTTACAGGTATTATAACATCAACTGTAAGAGGAACAGTATTTCAGGAGTCGGGCTTCTCCTCACAACGCCTCTCATAGTGGGGAAGCCAGCTTCGAGTGTGGTCGTTACGTACGTGCGGGTCACACTGTAAGCCGCATCGAAGGTTGCGCAAACTGGCTGTCCCGGATCAGAAAATGTTGGATAAATGAAAAGACAGAAAGAACTTATTTATATTTTTCAGTTTTCGTGCAGTTCTAATACTAATTATCTTTTTTTTTTCTTTTGGCGTTCGCCTACAGTTGTACTTGATTTCTCGCTGAATGCTCTAGTTCCGTCATGCGTTTCTGCCATGTTTTTAAGGACTCAATATCAATACATCCAAGACTGCGCGGACGGCAGCGGGCGATGCCACAAAACGCCAAAGCCGCGATTTGTTAATATTTTTTGTCTCTGCGTTATGATCACGTTTGTTTTTCGCACTCTAGTCACGCGTGTTTTCTTAAGCGCAATGTGTTGCAGTTTCTTTCCACAAGATGTGCAAAAGCGCACAAGTCTAAACATGCATATGCGAAGTCGCGACGGGTCAGTCGATGCTCTTGTATTAGAGCCGATGCACTTGCCTCATAAACGCCTGTAAAAAATTCTGCAGCGTTTCTGTTAAGTTTTGATTCCACCCAGTCGACTTTCTCTTGAAATGGAACTGAACGTCGTGCGCGATTTTTTAAGGGTATTTCGAACATTACCGGATGAAACAGTAGAGTGCGTTGTATTATTGGATGCATGCCTGCGAAAAAAAACCAATGGTTCGTAAAATGCAAGCGACTGTGAAGTTGATTCCTGCAAACATGGCCATTAACCATGAGGATAAGTGTCCTTGCATCGATAAATGACACGAGTAGCAAAAAATTACACAATATCGTTTTAAAAAGAAGATAAATAGATGTTTCATGGGCAATTATTCCTTAAATGAGAACGCAAAAAGTTAGCAACTAAAAGAACAAAACACTTTGTAATGTTCGCATATTGTTAAGACTTTCTGAAGCAACTCGTGTTATCTCTTCAAATAAGGACAACAGCATTTGCAAAATAAAAAGTAAATAAATATCTGGCAAAAATAAATCGCAGTAGAGAAAACACCCTTAGCAACGCAACCCGATGAATGATTCAATGAGCTCCTGAAGTGCTGTGGGCCATTACCATGCATACTTTGGGCACATGCTATGACCCCGGCCACCACGTCATAGTTGTCTCGCAGTAGCTTTCGAAGTCTATCGTCATCATCATCACCACAATCGTAATCTTCATCAGGTGTTCGCAGCAAATCAAGAAATCAAGCAAGACTCTTCCACCTACCACAACCACTACAGGATAGACAACCCGAAACGACGTGTTTCAGCTGCAAAAACGTGTTATTGTGTGCTGTGGACGTTTTCACTTGGAACTAAGTGATTTCAAGTCTGCATCAAACGTGATAGGGTACAAAGGAAGTTCTTTTTTCTTCTTCTGTTTCTTCCGTATGTAGTGCTCTTGTTGTATTCCATAATAAGCTCCGAATATTCTTATCAAGAATATGTTTTTGTCAAGCGTTTTCTCTTTCTCGCTTCTTAGTCTCATTCTTACTATCAATTTATATTGATGTAAAACAACTGTTGTTATTATAACAAATGCTGTTCCAGAAAAAGACGTTCTACAGAAACCAGTCTGCGGCGGAATTGCCCCGTATAATTGCAGGGGCACTGTCTAAGTTATCAAGAACATTGTTTCTGATAGTGAATAACGCCGAATGGTAGAACACCAAATATCACTCAGAATCCAATATTTCGAGGCAAAGACTTGTCTCCACCACGACAGTTATAACTTCTAATACAAGTCCCTTTGTCGAAACATTTGCTTCAGCGACATTCCTTGTTCTACCACTCTTAATGTCTTCAAGGTTCCATCTTCCTGTGAACCTCTCTCTTGTTTTGGAGTGTTCTAAATACTATTATTTGGGGCTGTGCTACAAATAAAGCATTGAACAGTTACCTACACCATACCGCATTTTTTTTCTCTAAATATCTGTAACAGAGTTCCTCTTAAGCAGACGGAACTTTACAGCCAAAAATCACAGTTAATGTGCGAGGAAGCCTAAATAAAACCAGACTAATACATTATTAACCTCTTTCCGCTTAGGTTCCACTAATTAAGTGGAAAACTTTTGCAAGTTGGGTCCGCTTACTGGTGAAATTGAAGTGGAACGTAATTTAGATGTTGCACTTACTTGATGAAATTTATGCAGAACGTTATTAAGAATGATACACAGTAATTATGGTAACAAACTTGATCGAAAGAGCCGACGCTTGAGAGAGAGGACGCTGTAGGTCGGGCGCTCTTATCTAAATATCTAAATACATGGGAACCGAGAAATCGTTTTTCACAACCACAGCACCGAATTCGATGAAGTTTGTTCCATATAAAAGAATAAGTTAATATCTAGTGACTGTAGGCTGCATAATGTCCATCTAAGCGGTTTTCTTTAATAAAGTTTCTCTAAAATCTCATATTATTGAAAACCGAAACTATCAATTTTACAACTCAAACTCGGCAATAAAATGTAATATCACAATTATGAAAACTGCACATAATACATCTAAGGCGGACGAAATTGGTGTATTAAAAACTCTCTGAAATATTTTACTAATTTGCGAGTGGGACTATTGCAAAACCCATGTAAACATTGTAATAAATTCACGTAAGCCCTAAATATTTATATCAAACTCGCCTTTTTTGATACTCTAACGGATGCAACTTACAGAAATGCATTATCTGTTTCTGTTGCAGAGGTGCAAACTTGTAAAACGTCGCGTCTCCGTTTTTTAAAAGAAACTTGCCAATTTAAAAACATTCTTGTTAAGACATTCATGTCATATATCAAAATTCTGCTGCATCTGTCACTAGAATTTAACTTTCCCTCTCAAATGCAATGTTTCATTAAAATCGGTACAGGTGTTATTTCAGAAGAGCGTTTCCGCGTTTTACATGTATTTGAACAGGTGGCATGGGACCGAGCTAACGCTTCCTTTTATAGTCCTGATAGTAAGCAAGGCATTTTTCCAAGTGTGTTCTGCTTAGTTAAACCTATGCGGAACAGGATTAATGGAGCCGGACAGGCCGCCATTGGAATCTGAACCTGGCAACGTTTAACGTTAGAACGTTATCCAGTAAGGCGAGTCTAGCAGTGTTATTCGAGGAATTAGAGCGTAGTAAATGGGATATAATAGGGCTGAGTGAGGTTAGGAGGACAAAAGAAGCATATACAGTGCTAAAAAGCGGGCACGTACTGTGCTACCAGGGCTTAGCGGAGAGACGAGAAATAGGAGTCGGATTCCTGATTAATAAGGAAATAGCTGGTAACATACAGGAATTCTATAGCATTAACGAGAGGGTGGCAGGTCTTGTCATGAAACTTAATGAGAGGTACAAATTGAAGGTAGTACAAGTCTACGCCCCTACATCCAGTCATGATGACCAGGAAGTCGAAAGCTTTTATGAAGACGTGGAATCCGCGATGGGTAAAGTCAAAACAAAATACACTATACTGATGGGCGACTTCAATGCCAGGGTAGGCAAGAAGCAGGCTGGAGACAAGTCAGTGGGGGAATATGGCATAGGCTCTAGGAATAGCAGGGGAGAGTTATTAGTAGAGTTTTCAGAACAGAATAATATGCGGATAATGAATACCTTTTTCCGCAAGCGGGTTAGCCGAAAGTGGACGTGGAGGAGCCCGAATGGTGAGACTAGAAATGAAATCGACTTCATACTCTGCGCGAACCCTGGCATCATACAAGATGTAGACGTGCTCGGCAAGGTGCGCTGCAGTGATTATAGGATGGTAAGAACTCGAATTAGCCTTGACTTGAGGAGGGAACGGAAGAAACTGGTACATAAGAAGCCAATCAATGAGTTAGCGGTAAGAGGGAAACTACAGGAATTCCGGATCAAGCTACAGAACAGGTATTCGGCTTTAACTCAGGAAGAGGACCTTAGTGTTGAAGCAATGAACGACAATCTTATGAGCATCATTAAGGAGTGCGCAATAGAAGTCGGTGGTAACGCTATTAGACAGGAAACCAGTAAGCTATCGCAGGAGACGAAAGATCTGATCAAGAAACGCCAATGTATGAAAGCCTCTAACCCTACAGCTAGAATAGAACTGGCAGAACTTTCTAAGTTAATCAACAAGCGTAAGACAGCGGACATAAGGAACTATAATATGGATAGAATTGAACAGGCTCTCAGGAACGGAGGAAGCCTAAAAGCAGTGAAGAAGAAACCATAGGAATAGGCAAGAATCAGATGTGTGCGTTAAGAGACAAAGCCGGCAATATCGTTACTAATATGGATGAGATAGTTCAAGTGGCTGAAGAGTTCTATAGAGATTTATACAGTACGAGTAACACCCACGACGATAAGGTGAGAGAGAATAGTATACAGGAACTTGAAATCCCACAAGTAACGCCGGAAGAGGTAAAGAACGCCTTGGGAGCTACGCAAAGGGGGAAGGCAGCTGGGGAGGATCAGGTAACGGCAGATTTGTTGAAGGATGGTGGGAACATTGTCCTAGAAAGATTGGCCGCCCTATATACACAATGCCTCATGACCTCGAACGTACCGGAATCTTGGAAGAACGCTAACATAATCCTAATCCATAAGGAAGGGGACGCCAAAGACTTGAAAAATTATAGACCGATCAGCTTACTGTCCGTTGCCTACAAAGTATTTACTAAGGTAATCGCAAATAGCATCAGGAATACCTTAGACTTCTGTCAACCAAAGGACCAGGCAGGATTCCGTAAAGGCTAATCAATAATAGACCATATTCACACTATCAATCAGGTGATAGAGAAATGTGCGAAATATAACCAACCCTTATATATAGCCTTCATTGATTACGAAAAAGCGTTTGATTCAGTCGAAACCTCAGCAGTCATGAAGGCATTACGGAATCAGGGTGTAGATGAGCCATATGTAAAGATACTGGAAGAAATCTACAGCGGCTCCACAGCCACCGTAGTCCTCCACAAAGAAAGCAACAAAATCCCAATAAAGAAAGGCGTCAGACAGGGAGATACGACCTCTCCAATGCTATTCACAGCATGTTTACAGGAGGTATTCAGAGACCTGGAGTGGGGAAAATTGGGGATAAAAGTTGATGGAGAATACCTTAGCAACTGCCATTCGCTGATGATATTGCCTTGCTTAGTAACTCAGGAGACCAATTGCAATGCATGCTCACTGACCTGGAGAGGCAAAGCAGAAGGGTGGGTCTGAAAATTAATCTGCAGAAAACTAAAGTAATGTTTAACAGTCTCGGAAGAGAACAGCAGTTTACGATAGGTAGCGAGGCACTGGAAATGGTAAGGGAATACATCTACTTAGGGCAGGTAGTGACCACGGATCCGGATCATGAGACTGAAATAACCAGAAGAATAAGAATGGGCTGGGGTGCGTTTGGCAGGCATTCTCAAATCATGAACAGCAGGTTGCCACTATCCCTCAAGAGGAAAGTGTATTGTTACCAGTACTCACGTATGGGGCAGAAACCTGGAGGCTTACGAAAAGGGTTCTGCTGAAATTGAGGACGACGCAACGAGCTATGGAAAGAAGAATGATAGGTGTAAATTTAAGGGATAAGAAAAGAACAGATTGGGTGAGGGAACAAACGCGAGTTAATGATATCTTAGTTGAAATCAAGAAAAAGAAATGGGCATGGGCAGGACATGTAATGAGAAGGGAAGATAACCGATGGTCATTAAGGGTTACGGACTGGATTCCAAGGGAAGGGAAGCGTAGCAGGGGGCGGCAGAAAGTTAAGTGGGCGGATGACATTAAGACGTTTGCGGGGACAACATGGCCACAATTAGTACATGACTGGGGTAGTTGGAGAAGTATGGGAGAAGCCTTTGCCCTGCAGTGGGCGTAACTAGGCTGATGATGATGATGATGATGTAGGTACCGAATGTATATCATGTTAGTCACACCAGCTGCTCTTGAAAAATTCCATAATCAGCAGCAACAATATTTACAGCGAAAAGCCCGCAAAGCGCGTACTGTACATGAAAAAGGACGTTTGGGTTTTGTCTGCGCAATTTGAAACTATAACGCGGCACGCAAAAGCGACAGAACGAAGTGTTTCAGCTGCAAGAAAGTGCTATATTAAGCCGAGAACTTTTTAGGGCAACACCAAGTGTTTTCAAGTTCTGGAGTGTTGCGTTTCGCCTGCGACACGTGGTTTTGCCGGCGCGACTGCGGCGGGCGGCAGACATTTTGGCCCGATCGTCGTCGCCGCAACACTCATCGCCAGGTGTTTCCAGGCGCGTCTGCGGCGATGCGACCGCCTAGGGATCCTCCTCGCATTCCAGTCATTGTGCCCGAAACAGGCGATGCCAAAGCAGGGATCTCATTCCAGTTATTGGGCCCGAAACAGGCGATGCCAAAGCAGGGATCTCGTTCCAGTCATTGTGCCCGAAACAGGCGATGCCAAAGCAGGGATCTCATTCCAGTTATTGGGCCCGAAACAGGCGATGCCAAAGCAGGGATCTCGTTCCAGTCATTGTGCCCGAAACAGGCGATGCCAAAGCAGGGACCAGCCTCTCATTACAGTCATTGTGTCCGACCGGCAGCGCCACGACAGGGTGCTACGAGATCGTGCGCAGCGCCACGACAGAGTGCTACGAGATCGTGCGCAGCGCCACGACAGAGTGCTACGAGATCGTGCGCAGCGCCACGACAGGGTGCTACGAGATCGTGCGCAGCGCCACGACAGGGTGCTACGAGATCGTGCGCAGCGCCACGACAGTGTGCGTCACCATTAGCCCATTGTACATTCACGTGCTCGTCTTTTGAGGGGTTCCTTCTTGCCCTCAACTGCGAGAGTATAAAAACAGCTGCCCCCGGACGCCAAAAGGAGGGCTCCGATTTCTTCAGTTGAGTGAAGTGCTCTCCCGTCTCTCTACTTCGGTCAAACCTGACCGCCAACTCTTTGCGATGTTAAAATAAACAAGTTGTTTCGTTGTTACCAGTCGACTCATGCTTTGCCGGGACCTTCGGATGCTTCGAGTTGTACCCCAGGCCGCCAGGCCAACGCTACCCTTGGGGCTTGCGACCCAGGTACAACCACGGGCGTCAGCGCCGAGTTCCCAACAGATCGTACCAGCAGTCCGATCCAAACATCTGGTGGCAGCGGTGGGATCGCCACAACGGAGGCCAGCAGCGAAGAGATGCAGTTGACGGTATGCTGAGCAGCTCAACGACGATCCGGGAGCAGTGCAACGAGCCCTGTGTGACGACTGGTTGCCTGCAGCGGAACGACTGCGCGGAATTCCTGCCTGCGAGGTTAGGTGAGTGCGGGACTTTCTTCTTCTGAGCTTTGCCAGGCTTTTGTTAGTGTCAGAAACAGAGCTGGTAATTGTGGTTGTCGTTGCTGCCGGGTTAGTTTGCGGCAAGACAATAGTAAGCAGTAGAGAAAGCAGCATTCAGAGCAGCCATGGATTTGAAGTCGTTGCGCAAACCGAAATTGTTGGAGCTTGCAAGAGAGTTGGGTCTGGATGTCTCAGACAAACTAAGAAAACCGGAACTGATAAAGGCTATTCTTGAGTTAGAGGCTGAGGATGACGAGCTGTCGGAATGCCTTGAGACTATTGAGGAGAGGTCAAAAAGACAGGAGCGCGAACTTAAAGAGCAAAAAGAGAAACAGGAGCGCGAACTTAAAGAGCAAAAAGAGAAACAGGAGCGCGAACTTAAAGAACAGAAAGAGCGAGAGCAACAAGAGCGTGACCGTCAACACGCTTTGGAAATGAAGCGTCTCGAGATAGAGATGGAACGCGCTCGTAATGGAAGTCAGGCACACGGTGCAGGAGAACGAGTATTGTTCAAAATGACTGACCTGATGCGGCCGTTTAAGCTTGGAGAGGACATTGGTTTGTTCCTGGTTAACTTTGAGCGAACGTGCGAGAAGCAGGGGTTCTCTCGGGAAACGTGGCCACAGCGCTTGCTCACTTTGTTACCCGGCGAGGCGGCCGACGTAGTCGCTCGCTTGGATAGAGAGGAAGCAGAGGATTTCGACAAAGTAAAATCGAGTCTGCTAAAAAAGTACCGGCTGTCTGCGGAGGCGTTCCGTCGGAAGTTTCGGGAAAATGAGAAAGGCAGAAGTGAATCATATACAGAGTTTGCGTATAGGCTTATGTCGAACATGCAGGAGTGGCTCAAAGAAGAGAAAGCGTTTGGTGACCACGATAAAGTTCTGCAGTGTTTCGGGCTAGAACAGTTTTATAGTCGGTTACCGGAGAACGTGCGATACTGGGTCTTGGATAGGCCAGACGTTTGTACGGTGGCTAAAGCCGCTGAGCTAGCCGAGGAGTTTGTGACGCGTCGGGCTCGCGGAGCTAAGGACGGTCAAAAGGGTGAATTTGGCTCGAAGTTTGAGAGGCCAAGGTTCACGCCCATGAGATTTAAGGGGGACACGCGTAGTGAGGATGCGAGTGAAAGCAATCCGACCAAACGTAAAGAGACGGCAGCCGAAGCCGAACGCAGAAAGCGGTTCGAGATGAGGCGAGCGGGCGTTTGTTATACGTGCCAGAAGCCGGGTCACTTTTCGGCGCAGTGTCCGGAAACAACACCAAAAATTGTGTTTTTTTCAATAGGCAGCACTGACGAGAACATGAAGCTTCTCGAGCCTTACATGCGAGACCTCCTCGTGAACGGGAAAGAGTGCCGAGTGCTTCGCGATTCCGCAGCTACGATGGATGTAGTTCACCCGTCTTACGTAGAACCCCATATGTTCACGGGCGAGTGCGCATGGATCAAGCAAGCCGTGGAAGCTCATAGCGTGTGTCTGCCAGTAGCAAAGGTGCTTATTGAGGGACCTTTCGGAGCGCTTGAGACAGAGGCGGCAGTGTCATCTATGCTGCCACCCCAGTACCCGTACCTATTTTCAAACAGGTCCGATCACCTCCTGCGCGAGAAGGGGCTTTTGTTTGGTGAAGCTAGTGTTCAGGCCTTAACCAGATCGAAGGTTCGGGAGCTCGCTGCAAAGGCGGTAGTTGCGGGGCCGACGTTATCAAACAACGAAAAAGGGTCAGAGGCGCAGCAAGCTGATATTCCGAGCACGCCCGAACTGAATAAACTTGAGTCTGTAACGTTAAAGGCGCCAGATACTGGAGAGGAAACGCCCGACGCGGGAAAGTTAGAAGAGCTATCTACTGATTTGCTCATCGCGCCTACGTCAGACGGACTTGATAGGTTGCTAAAAGTCAGCCGGACGGCTTTGATAGCCGAGCAAAAGAAGGATGGCAGCCTGGAAAACGTGCGCTGCAATGTCAAAGAAGGTATCGCCAGGAAAACTGCGCGTTTTGTGGAAAGAGGTGGAGTCCTGTACCGGAAGTATCTAGACCGCCGAGGAGTGGAGTTCGATCAGCTGGTCGTGCCTCAATGCTATCGTCAGGATCTGTTGCGCTTGTCACACGGGGGTTCGTGGTCCGGACACCTAGGAGTTAAGAAAACTAAGGACCGTCTCTTGCAAGAGTACTATTGGCCAGGGTGTTTTCGGGACGCAGACCATTTCGTGAGGACATGTGACACTTGTCAGCGGGTGGGCAAACCAGGGGACAAATCAAGGGCGCCGTTGAAATTGGTACCTATCATAACGGAGCCTTTTAGACGGCTCGTTATTGATACTGTGGGACCTCTGCCGGTAACAGCCACGGGGTACAGACACATTTTGACTGTGATCTGCCCAGCGACAAAGTTCCCTGAAGCAGTGCCGCTTAAAGAACTCAGCTCAGTTGAGATAGTTAATGCACTACTGTCCATATTTGCGCGAGTTGGTTTTCCTGCGGAAATCCAATCAGATCAGGGCACAGTGTTTACTAGCGCTTTGACGACAACTTTTCTCGAAAGGTGTGGGGTAAAGCTGCTACACAGCTCAGTGTACCACCCACAGTCGAATTCCGTTGAGAAGCTCCACTCCGTCATGAAGCGCGTGTTGAGAGCGTTGTGTTTTGAACATCGAACTGACTGGGAGCTGTGTCTGCCTGGGGTGATGTTTGCTTTAAGGACCGCGCCGCATGCGGCTACGGGGTTTTCGCCAGCTGAACTGGTGTACGGTCGCTCGCTTCGATCTCCGCTTCGCATGCTTCGAGAATCATGGGAAGGTAGGGGCGACGACCCAGTCGTGGTGGAGTACGTACTTAAGCTCCTCGAACGCTTAAGAAGGGCACAGGAGTTGTCAGGTGAAGCAATGACAAAGGCCCAGCAGAGGGCCAAGGTTTATTATGATCGGACAGCCAGGGCCCGTCGTTTTGAGGTTGGCGATGAGGTCATGATATTGCGCACATCGCTAAACAACAAACTAGACGTGCAGTGGGAGGGCCCAGCACGAATTGTTCAGAAACTGTCGGACGTTAACTACGTGGTAAGTCTGCCAGGAAAGCGGAAAGCACAGCAAGTTTACCACTGTAATCTGCTCAAACCTTATAGACAAAGGGAAGCAGTGGTGTGCATGATGGTAAACGTTCCTGAAGAGCTTCCGGTCGAGCTTCCGGGACTAGGCTCAGTGACGAACAGGGAAGACACCGGTCAAGTCATTAGTGACCTTATCAGTAAAGCACCGCTGTCGCCTGAGCAGAAAACCGAACTACACCAGCTATTACAAGAGTTTCAAGGTCTGTTCTCTGAGAGGCCTGGTAGGACTTCTGTACTTACTCATGATATAGAACTTACCTCCACAGAGCCAGTACGATCCAAGGCGTATCGGGTGTCACCCCGCCAGAGCGATATTATGGAGGCTGAGGTAAAGAAAATGCTACAGCTCGGTGTTATTGAGGCAGGTGAGAGTGATTATACCTCCCCTTTGATTTTAGTTGAGGTACCGGGCAAGGAACCTCGTCCTTGCGTCGACTACCGCAGGCTTAATTCCATCACTAAGGATCAAATTTATCCGATCCCTAACATCGAGGAGCGCCTTGAGAAAGTTAGTAGCGCTCAGTTTATTTCCACCCTAGATCTTGTCAGGGGTTATTGGCAGGTTCCACTTACAGAAGAGGCTAGTAGGTATGCGGCGTTCATTTCAACAATGGGAACATTCCGTCCTAAAGTGTTGAGTTTTGGTTTGAAGAACGCGCCATACTGTTTTTCAAGCCTCATGGATAAAGTGTTGCGGGGACAGCAAGAATTCGCTTTACCGTATCTAGACGACGTAGCGATATTCTCCGCATCCTGGTCGGAGCATATGACACACTTGCGGGCAGTGCTAACCCGCCTGCGCGAAGCGGGCTTGACAGTCAAGGCTCCTAAGTGCCAGATAGCACAGGCCGAGGTTGTCTACCTCGGTCACGTGATTGGTCAGGGTCGTCGCCGCCCCTCTGAAATAAAAGTGGCCGCTGTGCGAGACTTTCCGCAACCGCGCACAAAGACCGATATTCGGTCGTTCTTAGGTGTCGCCGGCTACTATCAGAGGTACATCCCTAGGTACTCTGATATCGCGGCTCCCCTGACGGATGCTCTAAGAAAGACAGAGCCTCAAACAGTCGTCTGGGACGAGACCAAGGAAAGAGCTTTTAGCGCCCTAAAGAGTGCCCTAACAAGCCAGCCTGTGCTACGATCGCCAGACTATACAAAAGGGTTCATTGTTCAGTGCGATGCTAGTGAGCGAGGCATGGGCGTTGTACTGTGCCAACGGGAAAATGGAGAAGTAGAACACCCCGTCCTGTATGCTAGTCGTAAGCTGACCAGTCGTGAGCAGGCGTATAGCGCCACCGAGAAAGAGTGTGCATGTCTCGTGTGGGCCGTTCAGAAATTGTCATGCTATCTAGCCGGCTCGAGGTTTATCATTGAGACGGATCACTGCCCTCTCCAATGGCTGCAGACCATCTCTCCCAAAAATGGCCGCCTCCTGCGCTGGAGCCTCGCTTTACAACAATATTCCTTTGAGGTACGTTACAAAAAGGGGAGTCTCAACGGTAACGCCGATGGCTTAAGTCGAAGCCCCTAACGTAGGAATCAGCCTCAAAATTGTTTGTTACTGATGTTTTTCTTCCTGAGGCAGGATTTTTTTTTTTAACATATTGCTTTTGTTTAGTGTTTCAAAGTGATGATATGCTTTCTAGTGCAATTTTTCAATTTGTGGACGCGTTCTGAGTGATGCTAGACTACTGTAAGGAACTAGGCAGTGGTCTAAAAAGGGGAAAGAGCCTGGCAGGGCTTAGTGAGGGTTGTGCCGTGCTTGCTGACTGAGCGGTTGAGTTTTCAGCGTAGTTCTAACGCTTGCCGGGAACGAGAACAAAAATGTGAACTCTCCCGAAGTCACTTTGCAGTGTCCCGTGCGAACCTGAACGAGAGAACGAGGCCTTCTCTGTGCGCTGCGCTCAAGAAACGTCAAGGGACGCCCGACTTCGGTTATGAGCATCATCGAGCGACATCCCTCCGGACAGCGGATGCAGTCCCCTGTCCATCGGGATCTCCTTCCCCCGGCGGGGCGGTCTGTTGCGTTTCGCCTGCGACACGTGGTTTTGCCGGCGCGACTGCGGCGGGCGGCAGACATTTTGGCCCGATCGTCGTCGCCGCAACACTCATCGCCAGGTGTTTCCAGGCGCGTCTGCGGCGATGCGACCGCCTAGGGATCCTCCTCGCATTCCAGTCATTGTGCCCGAAACAGGCGATGCCAAAGCAGGGATCTCATTCCAGTTATTGGGCCCGAAACAGGCGATGCCAAAGCAGGGATCTCGTTCCAGTCATTGTGCCCGAAACAGGCGATGCCAAAGCAGGGATCTCATTCCAGTTATTGGGCCCGAAACAGGCGATGCCAAAGCAGGGATCTCGTTCCAGTCATTGTGCCCGAAACAGGCGATGCCAAAGCAGGGACCAGCCTCTCATTACAGTCATTGTGTCCGACCGGCAGCGCCACGACAGGGTGCTACGAGATCGTGCGCAGCGCCACGACAGAGTGCTACGAGATCGTGCGCAGCGCCACGACAGAGTGCTACGAGATCGTGCGCAGCGCCACGACAGGGTGCTACGAGATCGTGCGCAGCGCCACGACAGGGTGCTACGAGATCGTGCGCAGCGCCACGACAGTGTGCGTCACCATTAGCCCATTGTACATTCACGTGCTCGTCTTTTGAGGGGTTCCTTCTTGCCCTCAACTGCGAGAGTATAAAAACAGCTGCCCCCGGACGCCAAAAGGAGGGCTCCGATTTCTTCAGTTGAGTGAAGTGCTCTCCCGTCTCTCTACTTCGGTCAAACCTGACCGCCAACTCTTTGCGATGTTAAAATAAACAAGTTGTTTCGTTGTTACCAGTCGACTCATGCTTTGCCGGGACCTTCGGATGCTTCGAGTTGTACCCCAGGCCGCCAGGCCAACGCTACCCTTGGGGCTTGCGACCCAGGTACAACCACGGGCGTCAGCGCCGAGTTCCCAACAGATCGTACCAGCAGTCCGATCCAAACAGGAGCAATACTTCTATACACTGTAGTTGTTTTTCTTTTTGTCCTATTTCTTCCTTACACGTTTTTCTGCGATTCTATGACAAACAATAGAATACTGTAAGAGCATACCTGCGACAGCTGTTCCTAAAGCTAGACGCTCCAGAGAAACCTCGCTGGCGCAAACTCCCGAATATACTGTTCCAGCTATCAAGAATGGTGTTCGAGATAGTATTATCGAAGTCTTGTTAAACAAAACCTATGCAAAGTTACCTGAACCATTCCGCACGTATCTGGAACAGCTAGAGCTTCTGTCGAACCTTGAGTGGAACAAGAGTAAGAATACGTGCTTGCTGTGTGGATGGACCTTATCCCATCTGGGACGCCTTTATTTAAATATAACAATGATGCTTGGTTCCACAGACGCAGCAATCTGCCTTTAAAGAAATCTCGCGTAGCAGGCGGTCACCAGTGAAACACAAGCATGCTGCCTAACATCCAGGAAGACACGGCACAATAGAAGGCTCAGCTCATGGCCTCTGCGGGCGGCAAGCGCTCGATCACGTAGGCGATGCTATGATTTTCATCGGTTCCTACAAAAGTCACCAGAGGAAAAATATGGCGCTGTGATCGCTCAACTACCATGGAAACGACGTTTAGCACATGGATTTAAGCAATATTCGTGTCAGGTATACTGCGACATTGCGTATGACATTCTAATGGTTTCGCAAGCTTTCCGTGTAATTCTTACGGAATGTATATGTATTCCATATAAGTATAGAATCGTAAGGAAAAAAATATGAAATTACTGGAGTGCATACGGAACGTTTCAGTATAGGCTGTGGCTTCCGATGTTCTTGTGGCCGTCCTTTATTGCGCATTGCATTTCTATATTTACAAAGAAACGAACAGTTTTCGAAACACGGCACGGCTATAAGTCTGTGCGCTCAAGCGTAAAAATTGCGAATCGTTGCACAGATAACTCGTACCTTGTTGAAAATTACCAATTTTGTAATGTCGTCATGCACTTCAAGCCAAATAATGGGCGAAGTTTAAGCCGATCAATGAACAAGCCATCATTTCCATGCCGGGTGTATATGCCCCTACTTCCAGTTACCGTATACAATGGAGTGAGAGGTCCATCTAGTAACTCCTTGCGGAGAAAATCTGCGCGCTGCTCCTCCTAACGTGGCCATCTGTGGAAGCTGTAGGAGCGGAGCGAGCCTCGGTAATGACAACGATAAATAAAATGGGAGAAAACAAGTTCCTGCATGATAACCAGGTAAGAGACGGCAATGCAGCTAAGTTGGTCAGTCATGTCCTTCACCTGGCGAGTTTCCCGCCTCCCCGTGGTTCTGGCCTCGGTTTCCTTCCTTCTTCTAGATGCGTGCCCGGGTGGCGTCGGCCATTTGCATGGCGGCGGCCAAAAGGGAAAGCCGACGGCAGCCAGCAAGCAGCCTAGCGGCGGCAGCATCGATCGAAGCTGCGGGCTTGGGTGGGTGGGTGGGGGGTTGAAGGGAGGGGGGGATTAGGCCGCTGACGGATGACTCTTCGCGCGAGGTTTGGAAGAGGAAGAAGAAGACGACGACGACTACGAGGAGCGTTGCTGCTGCTGCCGCCGCTTCATCACTGTCTGCACTGCCACAATGGCTGCTGGAATGCGGTTGCGTTGCCGCCGACGCGACGGCACGCGCCAGCTTCTGATGGATGGATTGGGGGAATGGCGGAGCGGGGAGAGGGGTCTATTGCGGGCGAAGCCACGATAGGAGGGTGAGCGGAAAGGGGGGAGGGGATGCGGCGGCGGCGGCGGCTGCCGGGGTGGTGGAAAAACGGCACGCGGGGCGGAACCCGTCGCCGCCTCAACGCCGCTAATTGCGCCCCATTCCGAAGCCCGAATATCCACACACACGCACACACGCGCCGCCGCGGGTTGCGGTAAAAGCGTGCAGCGTGGCCGAAGCTGGGGGGTGGCGTCAGCCAATCGGTGCAGACCGGCGGACGTGAAATCGTGTTCCTCCGCAGGCACGTCGTCTGCTCTACGCCGCGCAAAAAATGACATACGAAGGGGATAAATTAAAATGGCAGTTTTTAGTTGCTTTGACCAGCCGTTGGTTTAAATACAACAGATGTCACTTTACGTTGGCCGTAAGGAAACTTGGAACTACTTCTCACAGCGTATTCGTTACCTGATCGTGTTTCGGCCGCCACTGCAGCGAGTCTTCTACTCAATGCGAAGGAAAACGACGAAACAGACGACGCGGTGAGAAACCGACAGACGGTACTAGCCGTTTTTAACTATCCGTTAATTTAAAGTGAGAAAGTTGCAGTACATCAGCATATGGGAGCTTGGCACTATTTTTTCAAGCGTATTAGCTACCTCAGCGTTTTCGTCTGTAAAGCAAAAAGGAGAGAAAGAAAAAAAAACATGGTTTCACTCTTTCATTGAGCGAGTGATCCAACAAATGCATACGTAGAGTTTGTAAGACATTGTTCCGCTATTAGGAGAGGAGCACGGTGCACAGATTTTACGCCGAACCGGAAGGCAGCAAACAAGTGCAGACGTCAGTACCCCAAGACCGCACTCACTAAGCGATAAAGCGCCCAGAGGAACAGCTCAGTGCAATCACCGCGTCGTCAGTCAAGCGAGCGTCTGCACTTTCTCATTTAATAAGCGACCACCTCTCAACGTGCTCAATTATCTGGCGCCCGTCGCACAAAATTGAACATGGTCACCGACCATTTAGCGGCGTGATTTTGCAAACGGATGTTAACACCATGCTTTACCCGAGAAGCTCCTATACATGAATACACGAGAAAGGAAAAAAAAATGTCTTAATTACCATTCACTGTACCAAATTTAACTATATTTGCTGCATTTGAATAAAGAAACTCATATGTACTTATTGTAGCAAGTATATTGTCAGCGTGGGCTAGGAACACTTTTAAAAAGTTTTTGATAATCGCAAAATTTCAAGAAGTTCAAGTATAATGTTATCGACTCTTAACTCAGCAACAAGAAGCGATATCACAATTCTGCAATCTGAGCCTACTGCGACATCTGAAGCGGAAATAATTAATGTATTATATTTCAGTGTGTAATATACGTACCACAGATTTGTGAGTAGGCCTTTCACAAAAATCCCGTAAACATCGCAACAATTTCAAGTAAGTTATACCCTCACATATATATATATATATATATATATATATATATATATATATATATATATATATATACACGTCCACTTAAGACTTTCTATAGCAATTTAAATGAATAATGCGAGTACTGAGCTGTGAAGTTGTAAACTTCATTCTTCATTTTTATATAGTTGGAGATTTTCGGCAATTTTTGTTGATATTCGAGACCATATATATTTAAAACATATATGATGAGAATTCGTTCAAAGTCGACATGCCTCGCACAGTCACTAGCTGCGTATCACACACTTAAATATGGGCTGCAAGTTAAATAGCTTAAAAGTCAATTAACGTGATTCTGCTAATTATTCAATTAAGCATTTCGATTTCTCGTAGAAGTATGGCCGCGCCTATCGAGTAATTTAGATCAAGGGTTAGGATTGTGCTATTTGCCCCAGGCAATTTTCTTTCTTAATTAGGTGCAGCTAAAGAAAAGAAGAAAAAAACACCGTATTATTAGGTTCTGCATTTTGTCCGCATGCGGAAACGAAGAAAAATTAGGACGCGCTTTATTGAGTTGTGTGTGGTCGTATCAACATTCCTGCGTCTTCTGAGCCGTACGTTGACAGTGTATCTCAATGCAGCTAACAGGGCACAGAATCAGTTTATTAACTTAATTACTCTTCTGTGCTGGGAGCACTTGCTGCCTGGAAAAGAAAAGGCATGGTTCTGCAGCTTTGCCTGGACGGCTACATATATGGCCTAGATGTTCTATCTTCTGCGGTTACATGCACGCGTCAATAAGTATTTGAACAACGAACTTGAAGTTTTAGGGGGAAGAGCTTTCTGTAAGTTGGTCAACACGCTTTGTGATAAGCGGGAACAATCGAGTATCGTTTCCCATGCTGCAATGTCAGTGGTACTTGTGCACTGTATGTACAACATTTTCGAATCCGCAACTGATTTTTTTTTTCTTCATTGTCCTTGAAACACATGTTCGTTCCTGTGGCTACTACTGTATTTCTCGACTGTCCTTCACAATTTTTTTTTTTTTGCGTGCAATATAAAAACCTTATCTCGTTTGTCACATATGTTGTACCTTTTGAGGACTCGCTGTTTTCACGTCACTTGCCACGTCATTGTCACGAATTGTTTACCTCAGTTGTTTTTTTATATGCTCCGATAACTTTTCTTCTCTTCGCCTGCAGCAATGAAATTTATAGCAGCTGTAACTTGGGAAATAATCTCCGAGAGTTCTTTTCTCGAAATGTGTATGCCTGAAGCTCGCCACATAATTCGCAGGAAGTTCGTAAACAGGCTATTTTGAAATTGTTACACTTGAAAGCATCGTCATAAAAAATAGCATTTCTTTTGCTCTCTGTTAATAAAGTGCGATGTCTTGAACGAGAAACACATTCTAGTCTTTGCGTGAGGCAAGTATTACTTCCTAGCTCATATATAATACAGCATCATGCACTTATGGGTTGTGTTGTGGAGAAGCGCAGATGGCTGTTCTTTTGCGAAAAAAAGAAACAAATTTGGCGGCAAATTATGCCGTTCTTTATGCTATACTTATGATTAGCATCAGCATTGCGATGATTTATGTCGGGAAACGAAATGTTTGAGTTGTACCACATAGTGTATCGTATAGCATCTCACATTACATAGCCAGTAACGTCTATCGTCATTTCAGAATCAAAAGACACAGCACGTGCAAGGATTGAAAGATACGAAACGCTGTAACGTTATCAGGTGAGTGTCTCGAGGTATCCGAGCAAATGAGAGTTCCATTTGCGTCGTCGGGGTGTACCTTTACTATTTAGTTATAGCTTATCCGTGCGATAAGATCCGCGTCCGATAACGGGCGCTTGCTCCGTGTTTGCGGTGTTCCAAGTAGGGCCAGGGCTTGGGACGTCAGCAGAAACCCACGCCGCTCGTGTAGGAAGTCTTAAAACAACCCCGCGAAAAGCTAAAATAACCAATCGGACGATTATCGCGTTGCATCCAACAAGTTCGCGTAATTTAGCGACGGTTTATTTCGAGCAAAGTCGTTTGTATAGCAGTGTAAATGCGCGATCTGAAGAATTATTTGTACCACGCAGCTGCAACGAAATTTATCTGCGTGCACAACGTTGGAAAGACGCTGCTGTGCGCAGGTCGAATGCTCCAAAGGTGGAACGAGCGATGTTTTCAGTTGCTCCTAAATTTCTTGCGAGCAAGTAAACTTACAGAGCTCACCGCATGGAATGAGGGAAAAAAAAAAAAAAACAGGATCGTCTGCATGCTTACAACGCAAAACTAGAGCATGTTATGAAGCCTCGCGGAGTAACATGTGTGCTCAGACCTTCCGAGCTAGTTATCGCTCACTGCCACTGTGCCTGCGGACAAAAGTACATCAGCGAGAACATTACTGCTGCTTAAAGCACTCGTAACGCTAAGGCTCGGGCAGAAAATTAAACTAAGAAAACTAAATTATGCATAAGTGTACATCACTATAATTTATTAAAGCGACTAAACGGCCCGCATGATATTTAAAACATATGAAAGGGTGTACTCGCCGGGAAGGAACAAGTCGTCCCGACTGAAGTGTTTAGGACAAACCAGCATAGCGTCAAGTCACCTTTGGTCAACGCGTGTCGTCTGCTTCTTTCGGGAAACGATGAAATGAGACATTGCAGTATTTCCACCGCGATGGTATACGGCCCCATAACGGGACTCGGCAAAAAAAGTCTTTCGACATCCTCACGTTTCTTTTGGGGCTTGTGCGCGATGCGACTTGAGAACACGCGAGGCAACTTTTCAGCGCATGTAACGTAATAAGAGAACATGTTTCGCTTCAAGCCTAAGTCACTATTGCAGCATCTCTATGAAACGGGCCTGCATGCTATTTAGTTCCATATTGACGTTATGCCACTTGAAATCCCAAGCGACAAAAAAAAAAAATAAACATGGATCGGCTGGTTCTCAGCGCGCCGCTTGGTGGTGAACGATAGCGTGCAGTCGTAGGGAGCCTACATGCAAGCGCTGTTTTAGAGTGGTGCCAACACCAAAATGTTGACCGCTATATACCGCCAAATTTGGTGCGTAGCCATTTTGGACCACAATCTCGCTTGAAGTCGCGGGGCATTCCTTTTCTTTCTTTTGTCACTCTCTGATGTACCCATGTTGGGACGCGATCTATTGCATTTAGTTTTATACCAAGGCGCGCATGAGACTACAGTGTACTGGAAGTACACTGTAATGAAACCTGCGTGCTTCTTTTATATCTAGTTGCCTTTTCCTTTTACCAGATCAAACTTATTGTTTTTCTATTTCATGTCGCGTGACACGCATAATGCAACAAGGTATAAGGCACGCCAATTTAGCTGGCAGCAGCAAGTACCTTTACAAAGGCTGTCACTACCCTAAAACATCGCTTGCATGTAGGCTCCCTATGCAGTCACGAATCGACCAGCTTAGTGTCCGTAAATAAGAACCCTACAACGTCGCTAACGCCCAGGCGCATGGGCAGAATAAAAAAGAAATAAAGAACGCTCTATTGCGATTCCTCGTCGATCTACCTCACTTCATGGTCGCCATAATCTGCCGCTTAGCTTGTTTTTCTGCACGGCGACAAACAAGCCCAGGATCAATAGAATCGCATGTGCCTGCTAGAACCAGCAAGTTCGCAGTAAGCAACTACCCGAACGACGTCATGGCCTGAAGCGGCTGTAGACTAGAATCTGCGGCGCTTCTATAAGGCCAATCTATCATTTAGCCAAGGTCTGCGGGAACTGGCGAAAACAACGAATCAGCAACCCCGCGATAACGCTCAGTATGTTGTTATCGCATAATTACCACCAGTGTTCGCAAGCCGTAGCTTTGTCGTCAATTGCACAGCCATCAAATTGGCCACTCAGCGCGGGCTGCACAGACAATTGGCTACTGGGGCCGAGATTAAGTGCGCCTGCTCTAAGCCGGTGTGCGAGAGCAACACATTCTGCTCTATACTTGGCGACAACCTAAGATTTCAGGTACAAACTTCACCCACAAAACTGCACTGCGCTTGCGCTCCATGCATCCGCGCTACCCCCCCTCCCCCCTCCATGACGTCACGGAAATTGGCGAACGTACAAGTGGCTGCGGCACCTAGTTCTCATCGAGTTGGCTAGCACTGTATTTTGCTACAGCATTTCAAAGTTGTCACCTACTATAGCCGGAAGAAGCTCATTATGTTTCGCTATATCTATTGCCACGCCTATTTCCACTTTATCGTGTGAAGTTATCTACGCCCTAGTCGACCACTGCTTCTCTTTTTTTCTTCACCAGAGCTCCTATCGTCTCTTGCAGATTTCCACCGCGGACCATTCAACGCTCCCATCAACTGAACACGAGCGTTATTGTCGCTACATGTGTATAGGGGTCATTCACACCGGCGACCAAGCTGGTCGTAAATCAACCGGTCGCAAATGGTCGCTTTGGCACAAAAGCGACTGATTTGGGTCAGTCGCTCGCTGCTTGTTTTCCCAGTCGCGCGACCGCAGCCGCAAACCAACAGAACCAATCAGAGACATGTACAGGCTGACGCTTATTATTACGCGGCGATGAGGACGCGAGCCATGATGTGGGGAGACGCGAACGGAATCAATCGCGATACGCTTTCGGTGTGGCGAGGGCAGGTCGCGCCTACCGGTGCGAACACCGATCGCCGCCAGTCGCGGACGGTCGCGCGACCTCCGTCAATCGCCGGTGTGAACGCACCCGTAACGATAAGGGCGGCGCCACCGCGTATCTTCGAGACGCCGCGCTCAGCCAGCTTCTCGATAACAATCACGACTTTCCCGGTTATCTATAGGCCTCGTTACAACATAGGAGGACCACAGTAGAAAAAAAAAAAAAACGCGGTGTCCACACAAGTCGGCCCCATTTTTCGCCGCGCACTACCGACAGGCCTGCCCACAGCCTCCGCCACAACCTGGCACCGAACTGCGCAGCCGCTCCTCCGCTGCACGGTTTTTACTACGGCGAGTTCGCACAGCGCATGCGGACGGCGAGCGTCCTCCACCGCCGCCTCGGCAAGGCACCCACCGACAGATGTGAGGCCTGCCACCGCGAAGAGTAGGCCACGACGGCTAGCGGGCGCGCTCTCTTCGTCCTCCTCTCACGCCCTCAGCCGCCGCCGCCTCCCCAATTAACGCCGCGACTCGGCAAGGAAAGGCGGCGCAAGGCCCCCGCCCGGAGGGCTCGGGTTTCACGCCCCCTTCTAATTGGCTGCTGACGGTTTATTGTTGTCTGGCGCGCCGCGTGGCGGGGCCAGAACGTAAAAGCAAGTCGTTGCCGCAAGCCATGCTTTGCTCGCGTCTCTTCCTTCCTTCCATCTTTCTAATCCTCCTCGTCCTCTTCCCGTGCATCTCTCGTTTCCCGTCGTCACCGGAGGTCACTGGAGTCGGCAGTTGTTGCGCTCCGGTGGAAGCCGCTGCCGCCTGGTGGCCAGTGCCATCATCTCGTCCTCCTCGATACTGCATACGTAGGAAAGGAGGGAAGGGGCAGAAAGAGAAGGAGATGACGTGCACAGGCCTGTCATAAACACTCTAACACGCACACTCACAAAAGGGAAAAGTAGATTGTTACTCGGAGAATGTACAAGATACCAATAAATACATCACCTGTAGAACTGCATTCTGCCGGTGCTAACATATATGGACAGAAACATTGACGTTAACGAAGAAGCTTGAGAAAAAGCTAAGGACCGTAAAACAAGCGATGGAACGAAAAAAAAATATAGGCGAAAGCTAAGAGACAGAGAGGCAACGGCGTGGATTAGAGAGGAAACGGGGTTGACCGATACGCTCGTAGATATTAAGAGAAATAAATAGACTTGTAATGCGTAGAGCAGACAACTGGTGGTCTATTAAGAGTTATGGAATAAGTAGGAAGTACCACGGGAAGGGAGACGCAGTCGATGACGGCAGGGAATCGGCATGCTTGACGAAGTTAGGACACTTGCAAGCATAAGTAAAAAGTCAAGAGACGCAAGGAGGGAGTAATTGAGTATCGCTGGGAATGGCCTTTATCCTGCGCTGGACATCAGAAAGAAAACGGTGCTGCTGCTGCTAAAGATGACGGTTAAATATGGGAGCACAACTAGGAATTTAGCTCTATTCCATTTAAAGGTCATTAAGGAGCAACCGCAGAATAGTTTAGCAAGTTATTGCTTCAAAGCTGCATTTTCATTCAGCTGGCAGAAAAGGTTTAATTACTAGAAAAAAAAGAACAGAAAAAAAGCGAAGCCCTTGGTCTTCCCTCTTTTGAATTTCTCGCCGTAACCTCAGTTCTCTCGTACGTCAGCATGACGTCACGGATTTCAAGGAACCTTGCCTTATTTGGGTTGTTTTGGTGCATTAAACGTTCTCGAATTTCGCTTATAGGAGGCGACTGAGCGTGCCGGACCCCATGTGCAAAGATGGCGCGATATCCTGCTCGCACGTGACCACATTCTGCATCATGACGTCACGGCACATAGACCTTCTGGGAAAGGAAACCGATACTGATTCATAGAAAATATATTATAGTAAGTTATTTAAGGAGCTTTGAGGCCTGCCAGCATTTTTCTTATTCCAGATTCAAGGTCCACGATATTAATTTAACACAAAAAAGAAAAATAAGAGAGAAGACAGTGTCTTCATGTCAGCACTGCTTTAGGAACTCTCTCTTGCAGGTAGAACGCCATTATTACAGGCGAAAAATGAACGCCCAAATTTTATTGTTTGAATTTCGCGCCGGTATACGTCCCTGTGACATCACGAATTTCGAAGTATCTTGCCGCATGTCGGCCAATTTTGGCGCAAATTCGCTGGGTTGAGCATACAGTACCTGTAAAAGTGCACCGCATTCACAAGAAAGAATGAACTATAGGTCACGAGCAGACGCGCCCTCGGAATGCAGGCGGTCCCGTGAGCAGGTGCCCGAAGTTCAGAGAGGCATAGGCGCCAGTCCTTCGTCATCCTTCTGTCTCTTCAAGACGATGAGCAAAACGTGAACAAGGTGAATGCAGGAGCCAACGTTTCGACAAGTGGACTTGTCTTCTTCAAGGCCAGGTCTTCTTCAAGGCCTTGAAGAAGACAAGTCCACTTGTCGAAACGTTGGCTCCTGCATTCACCGCCTTGAAGAAGACAAGTCCACTTGTCGAAACGTTGGCTCCTGCATTCACCTTGTTCACGTTTTGCTCATCGTCTTGAATTGCCTTCTGCCGCATTCCCCGTCTTTTCTCTGGATTTCTGTCTCTTCAAGCCACTGTTCGTGCAGAGGGTGGCCAATCTGCTATCGCAGGAGTGTACATTTCCTTTAGTATTCACCTTCAGTGTCACTTTAACCCTGTGAAACCCATAGTTCCATATCAATGAGAATTAGGGCTTGCAGACCTTTATTTCTGGCTGCGGGGAGTACATTTGTAAGAAAAAAAAATGAAATGTTATTTTGTGTTAAAATTATTCAGTTTAGTAATTAACTATTAATTGACTTGCTGAACTGTCCAGAACTGTTAAGAATTGGCTCCAGCGTTTTGAAAACGACACCAGTTATGCGTTCAGTTTCCTGCACTTAAATAAGAATTTTGAATTATCAAACTCGGCGTGGCAAAATATTGTACGGTAGGCATTACAGGGTGAATTATCCCGCCTGCATAACGCATCCTACGCTATCGGCCACTTTCTGCGAACGAAGACGTGTTTATGATATGCTGCCTCAAATACTAAATGGTTTTCACTCCAACAATGGACCCCATTGCCTACCTGATACGAAATACAAAGTTCCATATATCTATCTATCTATCTATCTATCTATCTATCTATCTATCTATCTATCTATCTATCTATCTATCTATCTATCTATCTATCTATCTATCTATCTATCTATCTATCTATCTATCTATCTATCTATCTATCTATCTATCTATCTATCTATCTATCTATCTATCTATCTATCTATCTATCTATCTATCTATCTATCTATCTATCTATCTATCTATCTATCTATCTATCTATCTATCTATCTATCTATCTATCTATCTATCTATCTATCTATCTATCTATCTATCTATCTATCTATCTATGCGCGGACGAATGGATGGTTGGAAAGCCGCACGCGACAGTCTCGTCTCCCTGTACACGTACGCCTTCTCTTGGGAGTCCAAGTGCTGCACCAGCTCGTCCCGCTTGTCGACCAGCGCCACCAGCTCCTCGAGCAGCAGGGCCTCCCGGCTACGCTGCGCGTCCGTCTTCTGCCAGTCTGCAGCCGACGTAGCAAGCCAGCACGCAGAAATCGCCGAGAAAACAAGAAGAAAATGAATAAAGAAACACTCAGGGGACCAGCCAGCAACGAGGTTCCATTAGCGAGCTCCGGTACAGCGTCCGCTCGCGACGCGCAGTCAGGCCACCCAACCTCCCTCTTTCTAGTTCCCGTTTCCAGCGGTACACCCTGTATATGCTCTTCTCTTTTTCCAATACCCCGCTAGGGCCCATTGATTCCACCGTGGGTCTCGGCCGTAGAGGCCATAAGCGGCTTATAGCGGCGCCCCGTGCACACACGTGCAGACACACAAACACACAAAAAAGAGTTACTCGCCTTGGAGCTGGAGCACGCCCCGGAGTTCCTCGTTGAGCATCTCGAAGCGCCGCTCCAAGTCCTGCTCTTTCTCCCTGAAACGAGAGCAAAAATAGGAGGCGGGTTAAAAAAGAAACGCACAGGAGCTTGCGTTATTTTTACTTCTTTTCACCCACCGGGGCTGGTCGGTGGTGACAACACGTTAATGGAGTCTAGAAGTGCACCGGTTGCGTGAAATGAACAGCGGAAAGGACTGTACTTGCCTGCACAAAAACTATACGAATGTTCCGAAACGGCAGCGGATGAACAAGGGAAACTTCAACGCATGAGGCAACGGTTAGACAAAGGAAAGTTGTCTTCGCCAGCCTCGAAGAAGGTAAGCCAATTATCCCGGAGAGAGATATGAAACTTTATTCCGCACGGCCCCTGTACGAGGCTCAAATTAGCCTGGAGACGGAGTCAATGTTTCGACAAAGGACTAGTCTTCTTGAGCCTGGAGCCAACGCATCAAAGTGAGAACGTCCGGGCCGACGAAGACCGCAGCCTCCGTCGGGACCTAACGTTCTGACAAGGAGACTTGTATTCGTCAAGGATGACGAAGCAAAGATTCAGCTTGCAGCTGATATTGCCTTTTCTTAGCACAGAGTCAGCGTGTCAAGGTAGGTCTTCGAACGTAGGCTCCGGGCTCAGGAGCCTACGTTTCGACAAAAAGAACTTGCCTTCGTCATAGCTGATGCGCAAGCCCAGTCTCAGCCTGGAGTCGATGTTTTACAAAGGGACTTTCTCTGCAGCCCAGAGTCAACGTTTCGGCAGGCGTACTTGCCGCCCCTGAGCGCTAACAATCACAAGTGCTCGCGTAGACAACGTCCCCGGGTCGGAACGTTGGCTTTAGGCCCTTGCTCGCCCATTGCTGACCAAGCCTCTACCTTCTAGCAAGCCATACCTTCGTCTTGTTCGCTTTACGAGTACGTGTGTGTCGATAGAACTGCGCTGACACGATTTGCCCGCGTATGTTGAGTGAACGCGTACGGCGGGTTCACATAAAATTAGACAGCCATAAAAAAAAAGTAGCACAAAGCACGAAAGGAAACCCGCGGTACTGCTTCAGACACTGTTGAATTTCGCCACGTTGTCAATTTCCGCCATCTTTGGGTTTAGAGCCAATCAGGGAGGACGTAACTCTACCCACAACCAATCAGAGTTGACGAGATGGAGAATATGGCAACATGGCGGCAAGGTCTATGCAACAGAAACTATTTTTTGAGTCAGTTTCGCTTTGGGACTGCGAACGTGAAATAACCCTCATAATTAGCTCTCACGAGAAGTTGTTTATGAAATGTTTAGCTGGATAACAACGGAAACGGGCTTTAAAAATTGTCTAATGCATCAGCTACCGGAGACCAATTAAAACGAAACAATAAATCAGTTTAGACTAATGAAGCATTGTTTGAGAACGCTGCAGGCAGTCATCTCAAAAGAATAGTTAGATTATTAGATAAGAAAATGAAGGTTCAAGTATCAGTATTTGAATTTCGCGCCGAAACCCCAGTGCCGGTACGGCAGCGTGACGTCAGGGATTCCAAAGTATGTTTTCGCACTTTTTCGCACTTGGACCGCGTTGGCTGAATAAAGGTTCCCGAAACTTGCCATGTTTAATATTCGGTTCCTTTAGAACACAATGTAGTCAATCTGTACCGCTATATATAATTATTAGGGCCTAGAAGATGCCATCAAAATCCATGACGTCACAGCCCCTAGGTGCGGGAACTTAAGTAGGCGTCGCCACCCGTATTTCGTTCTTGCGCTTTTTCTGGCTTACCAAACGTCTTATCGTTGTAATAGTGGTGTTTTTGGTGTTGTAGAACTCTAATATACTGATGCAGAAGAAATCATTTTTCACTTTAGTGTCCCTATAACTAACGAAACTGCGTTAATTACACACCTATATAGATGCGCAAGTTGCTCACTACCTACAGGTTATTAGACAACCGTTAACTGTATCAACACAACGATTCATGCTGCTCTAATTTTAACGAACTGAAGCACGACAGAAGAAAAAAGAAACTCAAGCATAAGCAGACACAAACAAACGCAGCCAGATACACCAAGACGCGCTCGTAAGCGAACCCACACGAGGACAATGCCTACACAGACATACAAACCCACATTGATTACGCATGTTCACACAACGGCGACGTTTCGGCTTGCACGCAGCACACAGCTCCAGCGCTACACGACGGCATAGCCTGTAGAGCCCCTAGGGAGAGCACGGGTCAGGTGGGACGTAAGGGGGACGGGCGGAGAGTGTGAGCGCATGCGCACACGACGTTCACTCGTCAGCCAGCACACCAGCCCCAGTAGTACTACTATTACTGCGACTGTAATCCAAATCCGCTCCGCTGCCATCCTGTCTTACACAAACAACGCCATGCCCCCAACACACACGCAGACAGTGCCGCCAGACGGGGCGCCGGTCGACGCGCGCCGAAGGTCAACACCAGAGGGCAGGATTGCGAAGTGGGGGCGGCTTGGCTTGACACTTTTCGGCCCGCAGCTGCCAGCGACTTGTTACCTCGGGCGACGTTTTCGTTCATTAGGAAGCCAATGTTTCCTTCCCGCCTTTTTTTCCCCTTTATTTTTGTAAAATGCAGATGTCGACCTCTCCCTGTACGGGGCTGAATACGAGCCTCGGTCATTAGGGAACCTTTTTTTTTTCTTTTCTACGCATTTCAGCTAGCCCTCATTAGAGAAACGGTCTTTTTTGTTGTGGCTGTTGTCGCAATAAGTCTTAGGCTGACATGAATATCTTTATGTATTCCTTATTGGGAACCTTTCCGGCAATAAGGGCTCAAGGTGGACCTGGATCGACTGAGCGAGGTGTCTTAGGGAAAGTGTCTGAGCTCACTGTGTATAAGCCCACTGTGCAGGGGGGGGGGGACGCGTGTGATCTTTATTTAAAGGAGGCCTTACCAAAAATAAATAAATAGAGAAAGAAAGGCGAGGTGGGCCTCTGAAAGCATTAGCTTTTCTTGCGACACGGTCTGCTTCGATGACGCAACAGCAATAAAGGCATGGACACATTTTTTCCTCCTATCTTGGAGGCCATGCTATAATCCATATTGCTTCACGATAATTACATTACAGGGAAACCCGGCACTAGAGTTTGCACGCGCCGTCTGCATATGACCGCTTGGTCAGCATTCGAGCGAAAGACGGTGCAGGGATTTGGGTAAACTATGTCCATCTGGCTTTGAGCGGTTCCCCCTTGTCGCACATTACATTAGCCTTCTCCAAGCGTACCCCTTATCGCAAACTTGTTGTGGGGAGAAGCCTATGAAATGCCCTCCTAGGCCTTTATTGTATTAAAACAAGAATTTTAGTACATGTTACAATTAGGAATGGCGAGTGTTCACAAACATAATCTTGGTTTACTGGCACGCGTACTGTTGTACGTTTGGAGTATTCGCCGAATAGCGGAGACCGGGGTCATTATTGAGCCGACGTCCAACAACGCCCCACCTAGTCGAGGTGAACACTGAGATGCTGACAGATTCGGCCTTCCTACGAGAAGGTGCACCTTTCAGTGACGCCAAATTTGTAGACTTGGGCGCGGGAACAAGACGGCGAAACGTTTCCCAGAACTTCAGCGAAAGACGTCAGTAGCTGGAGAAGCTCTGACGAGCACCACTAGAGGGAGCTCGCCTCCGCGCAACCGCGGCAGCGCCGGCAGTGCGGGGGAAAGAAAAAGAACCAGAAAGCTCGCCTTCGCGCATAGCGTTCGCCGGAAGCATTTTCCGGTAAAGATTACGGTTGCATAAATTGCAGTTGCCTGGAAACGGCGACTCTAGCGTACGAAGTAGGGAGTGACGTAACTACACTTTCATATGTAAAAAAAAGAACCCGTTTAGCAACTGATTTCATTTGTGTTCCGATAGCGCTATGGAAAGGCCACGCATAGTTACGGCTCCCGAAGAGCAGCGTCGACAAGATGAGCGGCGACGGTTACAGCAACGTCAATATGCACAACGGCGTCGTGGTTGCATTGGTCACACATAGGTCACATTGGTCTATCGGACCAGGTGATACCACAGCTTCGCTGGTAAACCACCCTCACAGCGTGGATTGGAGCCCATCTTTTTTTTTTCTTTTTGTCGTCTTTGGCTAAACTAAGCCTCCCCCGGTAAGCTTGTACATTTCGATATCACCAGAAGTGCAATTTACCATTCAAGAACAGTTAAGGCACCTGAGATGCTACCTTAAAGGGACACTAAAGCGAAAAATGATTTCTTCTGCATCAGTAAATTACCGTTCTACAACACCAAAAACACCACTCTTACAACGATAAGACGTTTGGTAAGCCAGAAAAAGCGCAAGAACGAAATACGGGTGGCGACGCCTACTTAAGTTCCCGCACCTGGGGCCTGTGACGTCTTGGATTTTGATGGCATGTTCTGGGGCCTACTAATTATATATAGCGGTACAGATTTACTACATTGCGTTTTAAAGGAACCAAATATTAAACATGGCAAGTTTCGGAAACCTTTATTCAGCCAACGCGGCCCAAATGCAAAAACATACTTTGGAATCCCTGACGTCACGCTGACATACCGGCACTGGGGTTTCGGCGCGAAATTCAAATACTGATACTTGGACCTTCATTTTCTCATCTAATAATCAAACAATTTTTTTAATGACTGCCTGCAGGGTTCTCAAACAATGCTTCATTAGTCTAAACTGATTTATTGTTTCGCTTTAGTGTCCCTTTAAGGAGGCTCCCTCGTCGCGAACTTAAGTTCGGCTTAGGGGGTCCGCTGAGGGCAAGGTCCATCCTTGAAACGCGTTAAGGAGCCGGAAAGGTAAGGAACACTAAAGATAAGGGTGAGGTTGGTTTGTGAATACGGCGGTTAGTACTCGTACTTAACGTCCCTTTAAACGTATAGCTACACAACGCAGTCCAGTGGATAGTCTTGGCTTTAGCTATACGAGCGTCTGGCGTTCCAAAGATATGGCCCGCCACGGAATGCCTTCATCTTCCTCTCGTACCGGCTTCCTGTCCTTTTCAGCCTTTGGTGTTTCTTTTTTTTTTTTCCTTTCTCGTTTTCATTTCTTTATAGGTCACGCCGCGAGGATGCCGTCCGTGCTGAGCACGCAACGCCCTATAGACTATATAAACCTCCCCCTTTCCACCCCCATCCTCGTCCTCTCGCCTGTACAGACTAAGCGCGGCCAGCCACTCAATAATGCCTGTGCCAAGCTCGACACGTCGTTGATGTATGTTCCACCGCGTCGGACTGGGAAATTGAAAGAAGAGAAAGCCGAAAAAAAGAAAGAAAGAAAGAAAGTCGTAAAGGCGCACTTCGACGTGGCGCGGCTATATAAAAGGCCGGAGAATGCGTGCCAAACCTGATGACGCAAGGCGTTCTGCCACACATCCAAACGTGCAAGAAAAAAAAAAAAAAAGGCAGGGGGGGGGGAGTGAGGAGTCGAAACATCGGGCTTCTTTTTTTTTTTTTACTCTTATCAGGCAACGCCACTTGCGTTTCAATGACTTGATTTGGTGGTTTTTCTCAATGTACTGCACTGTTTGTATCGTTAGGTAGGCATTTAGCCAAAAAATTATAATAATGGGTAGGGAGGGGTTATGGCAGTCAGGGCCTTAGGTACCTACTTAATGACTTTGTTGAATGTAGTGCACATATAGAAGGCACGGACACAGAGAAAAAAAAAGGGGGGGAGTAGACACACAAAGCGCTGTTGAGTACCCATTAGGCAAGAATACCTCCACGCCCGCGCACAACGACTCATGTTTACATAAATTTGCAGAAGTATGATACAGTTTATCGAAAGATTGCAAAAGCTGAGCTTCGATGAAGCGATCACTGTTGTGGAGTATTTGGGGATGATCCAAGATTAGGTGCGACGTCGAAAGATTCAGTTTACCTGTAAAATCTACTAACTACCGCTGCTACTATACTGCTACAGCGCCCACTACTATACTATGAATACCGCTGCCGCCGCAACTACAATTACTACTACTGCTGCGAACGCCAAGTTTGTGGCCTAGACAGGTTCTACTCCTCTATCGCAATGCGGCAGTACTTTGACGATGTAACGCATGACTTCGCATCGCGTGACAAAGCAACACCTGGCAGGAATTGATTCAGACCGCCGGTGGCATCTTAACACTGCCCTCTCCCTCCCACCCTCACCCTCCTGAACGTCACCGCAGCCTTGCTACACGCCTGCTTCTATAGGAATGCGGCCGCCCAGTTGCCAGCAGGGGGGCAGCCGCCGTCCAGCGACCTTGAACTCAACCGTGGAAACTCCCAAAAGTCGGTGAGTCATCGCGAAGAGTCAGCCTTCGAGGATACGTCGCACATGCACGCAGGGCACGGTCCAAAAAGAAAAAAAAAAAAAGAAAAGAAAAGAAAGGCCGAGCGTAAGTAGCTGCATTAACATATTAAATAGAGAAGATTTTGATCCTTCGTGTAACCAAAACTGTCTTGCCAGCTTACTTAAGTGCTAGTATATGCCTTCCATGTTTTTTGTCTGTTCTTGTTGAGTGCTGCCATTCGTGTTGCTGATTAATCGTGCAGCCATTTCGCTTGTGTGATCGTTTGCCCTTTTGTTACTTCATTCCATATTATTTTTCACTGTACAATGCTTGTCCACTTAGCAATTCTTATTTGTGGCTGGCCGTCACCTTGCTGTTCTGCCAACTTGTAGTAAGGGGTCGGAACCTCGTCAAGCTGTTTGACCTTTTAGTCCCGTACTCCTCCTTTTCAAAAGAAATAAATATGATTGATTGCTTGATTGATGTACACCGTGCCCTAGTTAACATGGACCAGGTTTTTAAACGGAAACAAAGCCTTCTACGCGGATGAAACCAGCTGTTCCTAGACGCCTTCTGGATAAGTATCTATTTTTTTGTCCTTATCAATAGTTAGTACAGAACAATAACCATACTTAATAATTAGTCACCCGATGTAGTGCATCTGCTCTTTTGCAAGAGCGTCGCATTCTCACAATTCATAAACTATTTCAATTAAACATGGCAATCCTTGTCTATAATTCCCTTCACTCAAACATTCCCCAAATAATTTTTACCACTGAACAACTTGCTAATCATAGTAATACTCGATTTGCATTAGCTAACAACTTCTTATTACCTAAAATCAGAACTAATTTTGGCAAATTCACTTCTTCGTTCACAGCGATGTCTTACTGGAACTGTATTCCAACGGACATAAAGCTGTCACCTAGTATAGGCAGCTTTAAAAAGCATTTATTTACATATTTACTTAACTTGTGAATGCTGTAATGTAATTTAACATGTTCCGATTGCTTCATTAAGGGTAAACCATTATATCTCTTTAACATTTCACAAACCATTATATCTCTTTAACATATCACATTACACCACATTTCACCATTTCACCAGCATTTCATCATATCTGTTCACTTGTTTCCTTGTATCAGTTATTGTTGGAACACTGCCTCTAGGCTACATTTCACTTCCCATGTTTTGTTTTGTTTTCAATTCAGTACATGATGTAATTCTGGACAGTGTTATGCCATGTATTTAGTTTACTTGTTTTCTTGCATTAATACATGTTAACAATTCTGCCTCTTTGCTCTATTTGCATTAACGTGAATTATTTTGTCACTTTTATTTGTTCAAAACTCAATTCTGTGTACTATCAAATAATGTTTCGGTTCCTTTGCTGCGTTTGCTGTATCCTAACTTGTTTGGATCGTTCTAATTAGAACAGGAGGTCCACCTACAGCCTTGAGCTTTGGGACCTCCTTCTGTATATCTTGTTACTGTGATTTTATTTTGTGAGTGAATAAATAAAATTCTTCTTCTTCTTAAACAACTACAACGTCGATATCTGGTTCGCAGAGTACATTACAAAGCATCAATCGGTTGTTTGAGACGGCTTACTGGCTGCGCATCTCTACTTCCCGGAATGCTTAAAAAAAAAAGCTTTCAGCACTAAATACACCAATCAGAATGTTGTACATTATTCGCCCTAATTAGTATATTAATAATAAAGGAAATTGGGGAGGCTTGCCCAGAAGGTTGCCAACATCGTACACTCGTCCGTACAGAAGGTTTCGATTTTCTTTAAAACCTAGTCCGTGTCAGTTGGGACAACTGGTATTCTCACATCTACACACCAGGCGATCCATCTCGATTGTGGCCTTAGCGCAGTTCCATCACATCAGCTAGATTGCTTGAAGGGGCGCTCGTTACTTGCACGATAAATCGCTGTTTGATGATGTAAGTTATAATCCACAACTTTACAATTATAATCTTCGCAGTCTCCTCACTTTAGGGTACATGTTCCCGGTGTGGAATTGAAGCCTAGAAGTAATGAAAATGTGCATTTAGCAGAGATATTGTGCTTCGGGAAGTAAGTTCTCAAATTCTGCGACGATCGAAGTGCGGTGGTGTACCAGTTAACACTTGTCAGTACTTCGTGTCTCTGCAGTACAGTTTACAATCCGCTCCTCATTTTCTTCTTGAACTGCGACCCGGACGTACGCGATACGGCAATGGGAAAGGAGACGCCGAGTTAGCGCCATTAAGCCCCGCAATTTCACCGCCGTTCCAACAGTTAAGAAGAAAATTTACACGAGCGAGATTGCCCAAGACGAGCACAGTATGGCAAGATGGCCTATGACTGAGGTAACGACTTAAAAGCGCCGAGAACTGTCGCTTATTAACCACGAGCCTAAAATCTTTATAGTTTCGTATTGGCGAAGATTGTAACGAGCCACGTGGCCTGTAGCTATAGTTAAACGTAAAACGAACAGCGTTTCCCAAGGGCTCGTACCGAAGGCTGGATGCTTCGCAATCGCTTGTTCTTTTAAACCCCGATGTTTAGCAATGAGAAGCACGTAGCAAAATTCTCTCTTTCTCTCTCTCTCACAAACACGCACACAAACACACACAAATATCAATAACAAAGCGGCCGGCCCTATCGAGTTTTTAAATCTCGTCCGTCTTCATTGGCGCCGCCGCACTTTCAGTCCGAACGAGCGCGGCGGCGGCCTCTTCCCGTCTCGCTTCTGCAGAGCGGCCGGTTAAACGCGTAGCCGCGACGGCGATCATCGATCATAATCACGGGCCCGAATTCGCGCTCGAGCGTCAAAAGCGCGCGCTTCGCACGCCGCCTGCCGGCCGGCCTGTGCGGTGGGCGCGCGTCTCTCGGTGAGACGGGTCATTAGTCTCGGCGAAAACAAAATAGAGCCCCCCCCCCCACCCCCTTCGGCCCGCCTCTCCTCCCCTCTTCTAATCTTTCGGCCGAATTCGTAGAGCTGTGAAGCCGTCAGATGCAGCTGAAATTTTCGCCGTCACGTGGCGCTGCGGACGAGAACTTTAAAAGGGTGCAGGATTGAGCCCGGTGGCGAAAACGTCAAAATGGGTGATAAAATAGTGGAATAAAATCAGCATTCAATGTATTCATAGCTGTAATGAATACGTGTCTCTCGCTCCTCCTTACAAATAGATAGATAGATAGATAGATAGATAGATAGATAGATAGATAGATAGATAGATAGATAGATAGATAGATAGATAGATAGATAGATAGATAGATAGATAGTAGGAACGTGGGTAGGTAGGTAGGTAGGTAGGTAGGTAGGTAGGTAGCTAGCCAGACAGACATACAGACAGACAGACAGACAGACAGACAGACAGATAGATAGATAGATAGATAGATAGATAGATAGATAGATGGATGGATGGATGGATGGATGGATGGATGGATGGATAGATAGATAGATAGATAGATAGATAGATAGATAGATAGATAGATAGATAGATAGATAGATAGATAGATAGATAGATAGATGAAGATGAGAAGAGACGAAGGATGGATGGATTTAGTACATTGGCCTTTTGGAAAGAGGGGGCAACTGACACCGCCAAACTCGCTACATTTTTCTGTTGAGCGCAAACTGGCCTCCTAGGATCTGTGGTTCGTGTTAGCCAACCATTGAACATTAAAATATAAGACAGCCCCGAATAATGTGCCATTCGTTTCAAACTAAGTGGTATTGCCCATGCCTGCCATAACCAATCCTCCAGCAGACATTTTGTTATTCTTCACCTAAGATTCACTTGCCTTTCCCCTACTATCTTAAACACCCAAGCAACTTAGGGCAAGGTTAATCAAGTCTTCATTTACCTGTGCAAACCAGTTATCTATGGATCTGGAGATTCAAAAAACCATTCCGCAGTTCTCCCCACATCTAACTCTGTCCTTTCCATGTTTGGAACTTCAACTTGCTTTGTTAACCTGCCTGCTACAACTGACACTGTAATGGGCCCACAGGATGCTGCCACACACTGAATCACCTACAGTGCCCCCTGATGTCATCAGCTGGCTGCACTGGGAGAGTGTTTCCTCTTGATTTCTACACTCCATTTCATAGATAGCAGGAAATGCGATGAAGGCTATAGAGACTCCTCTCATTGCTTGTATTTGCAACCGAAAAGTAGTGCATTATAACTCCATGTAACATTAAGCCTCATACTTTCATCCAGCACATATTACAATACCACATCAGGCAAGTAAACTGTTGCAACTTACACTTTGAAGGCATATTGAAGCTGCGCAATGAAATAGGAACAAAAAACATGCACAACAGGGTCATTGCTGACTGCCAACTAAATTCCCCTGGACAAAGCCCCAGCCATTTATAGTCATGTAGAAAAGAAAACCAGATACCTTGCCTGAAATGTTAAGAGGAAGATTTAGCTCTGGCCCAATTCTGATGCTGCCTATTCAGATACATGCCCAAAGCAGAAATTCTTTTTACAAATTCCGAACTCTGCACCAAGAATAGATAGTTCTTTAAACTGAACCCTTTAAGGCATCTAAAATGGCCAATTTGGTATTAATAATTTACAGCTTAAGTGCATTTATTGCTGGATTTCTTACACCAATTACATGGACTTTGCAAGTCATGTTCAAGAATTAGCAATACGTTTTGCAGCTATATATAATATACCAATTTTGTGCACTTTATATGTATCATTAGGTAAAGTTTACACATTGGTGATATCGTTTTTGATTGCTGAGTGACAGAATTGTAAACTTCATAGTTTTGTTCTTGAAGTGTTGCAATTTCCTATAACTTTGTTAATAAATCAAAGACAAATAAATAATCTACTTCCTACAGTCACTAGATTTTAACTATTTCTTTTAAATTTCACATGTGCCAAATTTGGTGCCGTGGTTACTGAAAATTTTTTTTTCTGTGTTTCCATGTATTTAATTGGAGCCCCTGAGCTAGTTTGCTTTAAACCTATAAATTTGTAAACTTCTATTTTTTTTCCGAGCTTACCAAATTTCAACAATTATGGGGAAAAAATTCAGGTCCTAAATTAAAATACCGCTTCCTGTAGACACTAAAATTACTCTCTCTCTCTCTCTCTTAAATCCACCAGACTTCATTAAGATCGGTCCAGGGGTTATTTCAGAAAAGCATTTCTGCAGTTTACACATATCTGAATAGGTGTTGGTGGAGTTGGGCCCGAGCTAAAGCTCCGTCTTAAAAGAGATGAATAAAAGCTTTGGCAAGTCATTAACCCCATCTTGCGATAGCTTCATCAGCTTAAAAGACATGTCAGGTGACATCAACCCAAGTGACGCTTGTGTGATCGCTCCAAATGAAACATTTGTAAAGAATCTTTCTGCTGCATCAGACAATGATATACTACATGCAGAACACTACAACTATCTTTTTCTACAACTATTCTTTTCCATGGTGCTGCCAAGCTCAAACAATGCACCTTTCAACTCGGCCCCCGGTCACAATAAGTAGCAAATTTTAGAAAATACTAGCACCTTTAGTTCTGTAATACTGGCGAATACTTTATAACAGCGAATAAACAAACCTACCCTGTCGAAACAATGGAAAATTGGGGAGATAGTTTCGTTGCATAAATCGGGTAACCGAAACTCACCCCTGAATGACTGTCTGATACTGCTTACCTGCATTCATTGCAAACTTCTTTAATTTATTGCAAACCTTCTTTAACTTCATGGCAAACCATTAATTTTCTTGGCTCAAACTCATTTTTAACCTCAGCTCAGCATGGTTTTCACAAAACATTGTCATACAAAACGAAACCAATATCCTTTTACTCATACGTTTATTTTAGACCAGGCTTCCTTTGTTATCTGTGTTTTTAATGCAAAAGCTTTAAGTGGCTTGTTGCAATGGCTCATACCCGAAAAAAGCGGCGTCTAGTCCAGTAAGGCAAAAGATATCAATAACAAGAATGGTTCATACCCTGTAAGCAAGCAAAAATGCAATGGCTGAATATGAAGGAAGAAACAAAAGAAAGAAATAATGAAGGAAATAAAGAAAGAACAAAGAAAGAGAGAACGATGGAAAGAACGACAGAACTTTTAGGTAGTGCATCAGGTGCTCACAAGTGTCGTTGAGGAGGTCGACCTACAGCGCCATACGTTTAATTCACACTGCGGCTCGTTACGTCTTGCAAGAAGTCTGACCCCTCTGATCGTATAAATTGATGCATTTCCTTGTGTGCAGCAGGCATTCGCCTTCACATGTTACAGGAGTAGAATGCGCTGCGGAACATATTTTTTTTTAGATTTCATCAGAGCGTTCAACAAGGGTTGCCACAAACAGCCTTTCTTTTTCCTGACACAAGCCTGCCAAAGTAGACTGAGTGTTCCCTTGCTAACCGCTATCAATTTGTTACTGCAAATAATCATGACCCATCAATGACAGGTTTGCTGTGGTGTTCCTCAATGATCAGCACTATTGCTCCTTCCCGATTTATATTTATGTCCTACCTTCCTTATTGATGTCTCAAATTCATTTGTTTGCTGATGATTACGCAATATGTTGTTGAATATTTACTAACCACAACATTACTTCTCTTCAATCTGATTTGGACTATATGATTGATTGCTGTAACATCTGGCTAATAGAACTCAATATTAATCAATGCAAAGTTATGCATGTGAATAGGAACACCAATCCTCTTTTTACTTACTATATCAATAAAATTCGTTTCGAACTCATACAAGTACTTAGGTGTCTGTATAACTTCTGTATATAATAAATAAAGCTAGCAGCATGCCTGGTTACTTGCATCGAAAATTTTCCAAGCACCATTCTTTAAAATTGTTGCTTTGCAAATCATTAGTACATCCCGAGTTAGAATATGCCACAGCCGTGTCAGACCCATACCATGTAAACCTTATTTTCTAGATGAAAATTATTCAAAATACTAGTTCAGTGCGATGTATACTTTCAAATTATAACTTTAACAAAGAGTTAATTTAGCTCTTCCATCACTTGCATCATGTAGAAAAATAGCAGGTTTTAGCCTGTTTCAAAAATTTTATCCCCCTTCCTCCCTTCATAGTGAATTCATTTTTCAATGTGCAATTGCCACACTGATCATCACCATGAAGTTGGAATTTAAACAGGCAACACTAACACATTCAGTCAGTCTTTTTTCTTTCCCAGATCATCGCAGCAATGGAACCACCTTCCAGGAGACCTTGCTGCCACTGCCGATAATAAACTCTTCTGCAAGGCATAAGCTACCATTTCATAATTAGGAACTTGCAGCATGTTACATTGTTTACTACATTTGTCGTATTTGCAAACTATTCTGTGAGGCGGTTATCACATTAGCATGCTTCAGCTGCATGTGCAACCCACAGAAGCAAGAACAATGTTGGCAACACTGCAAAGAAAAGCTGCTGCTCTCTGCTGGCAGCCGAAAAGAACAAAAGGCAACTGCAGCCCCTGGGTTGCAGCTTTTGCTTGTGTTCCAAGCTACTGCATGGCGCTCAATGCGCCTTCGACCCACGTGACAGACACATCAGTATTAGCTAACGATGTATAATTAGGAATTATTATTATTTGTTGTCTTTCATCGTCATGCTTTCTGTTTCCCCATTGCCCTCTGTAATGCCCTCGGGCCTTGAGGGCAACATAAATAAATAAAAAATGCAATGACTTGATTACTTCTTGGCTTCAATTTCGGAATTCTTACACATGCTTCAAATTGAATACAGTAGAACCTCGTTCATACGTGCTGTAAAAAAAAAATGCGAGAAGAAAATGTACTAACCGGGAAAACGTACAGTCCGAAACAACTAATGTTGACTGCTGTTGACATCTATGTAATGCGGCATGCGACGCGTCACGCGGATCGTTGCAGCACGAGACGCCGACACGCGTCGAGCTGGTGGTGCGTAGTGTTCCTGTATATGCTCCCGCAGGGAGCAGACTTGTGCATAACTTTTCCGGCGCTGCACGAATCGCTATTCGCCAAGCGCTATCACGTGGCGCAAAATTGATGTCAACTGCTCCACTGCACTGCTGCAAAGCCAACGTTATGCACGCGACGCCGACTCATCATTTCCGTCAGTGCCATTGACATAGCAATCTGTGGACCGTCGAGAGTGTGTTGCATTCATCGGCCGTGGGTAGCTGGTACGGTACTTGACAAGATAAGTTGAGGGCCTTGGTGAAGTGATACGAAACACATCATAGTGACACTTGTATTCCAGTATGACGGGGAGCAGCACACCAAACTGCGCAAACCGCCCAAAAGGTTGCAAAGCTTCTTACGCGCAGTGCCGTGCGAACAGACAGATGTGCGCCGGCGACTGGTATGGCGGGTATGGCTACTGCATACGGGCCGAGACTGGCCGGGTGTGTTTTATTTTTTGCAGGCGTTGTAGTTTTCATGTAATGTTGATTGATGCGCTAGTGTTCATTCTTGCATAGCAAGTGAAAACCTCACATGCTCCCGTTTATTAGACGGCTGTGATAGCTCCAGTATTTACTGCCTGCAATATCTTGCTTGTTATATATCGACCTTAGTCGTCACAAGGAATATAAAATTCTGCCTGTATGTTTAGTAAGCACTGTGTTACAGTAAATTGACCTGAGTAGTATGAAGAGATCAAGAACAATGTATTCCCATATTACAGTCTGCAAAGTGTGAATAATTACTTTGCAAGTTTGCAATCTTGGTGTGATTAGTACAATAAAAATAAGTTGTTGTTACTCTTAATAGCTTGCTGCCTTTCCAGTTGCATTGAATTCTGCCTCCCAAGGCTCCAAGAACAAGCCGCCATTGGTAATCCATTCCCTTGTACGAAATAAATTTGATCTACAAACTTCTGTACCTTGAATCTTTTTCCACTTGGAGATTTGCTGCTATGAAGCAGCTGTTTAGTCTGTGATGTCAATTAATCATACAAGTAGGCTATGCCCAAAATGTATGCACATGTACATTTGAAATGCGTTTAAATCTACACGTGCACACTGCATATGTCAAAAAGGTACAGCTGCTGTGATGAACGGCGGTTAGTGAGATTAGTGATAAATCACGCTCTCTTAACGTCACTGACATAACTACAGTAACAATATTTCGCTTGACGATGATCATTAATCGGCTGGTTTTGGCAGCCAAAATGCGCTCACATAATTCTCCACCTTGCGTGTGTGAAGTTTTCTTTAAACATCCTTTAAAACATTTCCTGCCTTCCAGCCTTGGCGAGAAAACTTCATATGCATGCTGAAAACCATTGCATTGCTTTTTGTTGCAAGGTACTGCGGATTTTCCCGCGAACTTTTGAGCTGTTCCAGCCACGGACATAGTCAGGATTTTATATCGGGGGATCGAGGGGGCCTTGCCCCCTATATGCATGTTCGTGCATGTATATATGTATATGCAAACTAAAAATTTCGGGGAGGGGGGGGGGGTTCGAACTACTCCCTTCCGGTTACGCCAATGGTTCGAGCGTAGCCTGCATTAAAAAGTGTCATCTTCTCAGCACTTGCGAACAATGCCGCATGGGGCTCGCGACCAGCAGACGAAAAAGCAAATGGAACACCGCGCGGCATTTGCCTCCTGCGCGCGCGAGGAGTGGCTTCACTGCATAGCTGGAACATAATGCCAGGGTTATGCGCAACTCTGCTCCCTGCGGGGGCATATACAGGAACACTAGTGCTGCCCGAGACGAGTGTTATTGCTTTCCTATCGCGTGGTGTTTTAAGAGGGCGACGGCAAACCAAAACGAAATGGAGCTGGTGCGCAACGCCGGACGCCGCCGAAGCGAAACGTGATGCCCACGTCGTGCCGCCTGCAGCAGGGAACTAAAAGCGTGCAGTACGCTGCCAATTAAACCATGCCCCACGCGCTGCAAAACAGATATGTGAAGATACTTATCGCAATACGTTTGGCTGCGACAGTTGTGAATGCGACGACCCGGACGGAGATTTGCTATTACCGGACTAAGAAAGGTGCGCACCGTATTTTTCACGTGTGACGGCCGGTTGTATGCTGTTCTTGACCGCGCGCGCCTCGCGGCTTTCCTTGTTCACATGGGATCTAGAGGCCGGAAAACGTACGCGATCGCAGTGCGCAGCAGAGGGAACGGCGAGTGCCGGTTACCGCCTATTAAAAGCGTGCGCTACGCTTCCGACGGCACCGCGCGCTGTGAAACAGATAAGCGAAGATGCTTATCGCAATAGGACTGGTGGTGATAACTGAGAATGCCGCGCGCGACGACCCCGGAGAAGATTTGCTGGTACCGAGAAACTGAGTGCGCGCCGGCGTTTATACACGCGAGACGGGCGGGCGAGAATTGCAGTGAAGCTGCCGCGGCAGGCAGCTATATACTGTTCCCGGTCGCGCACGCCTCGCGCATTTTATTGTTTACACTGGATTCAGCGGCGGGAAAACGTATCACACGATCACAGTTTGGCGACGTGCTGAACGTCGATGCCGAAAAATGATCTTTTCCGGGAACGTATGAACCGGTTAAGATATGAGCGTAGCTCTACGCGGTCGTTTCTTGCGTTCTCGATTGCGAACGTTGGCGCCAGGAAAACGTACATAATGGGAACGTATCAACGAGGGTCTACGGTAAATAAACCCTGCCTTACAAGGTATCGCTGCCAGCGCTGTTGCTGCCGTACACATCTACGGCAACCTCATATTCTGCAAATCATACTACCGTGTACAGACAAGCTAAAGGTTTCTAATGTCTCCAACCACTACTTCTCGCACCATTATCATGAGCGAAACATCGAGTTACGTACATAATGGTGCAGTCGGAGGTGAGCAGGTCCCACTTTTGGTGGAAAGAAACGAGGCTCTCGGGAGGGTTCAACGAACCATCCCCGGTCGGTTATTTCGGATGCGCCCAGGCTGATCCAGTTTCGTGCAGCATGTTTAGGTCTAAAATAGGGCATGCTCACTGGATGGAACATACAGATAAGGATGCGACGATATCTGAAACTTTCGAAGTTCAGGATATGTGGTGAAAGCAACGCTGTCAACAATGCAGCCATTGCGCAGTATCGCAATGGAAAGCTGCAGCAATCATTGTTGGAGCAGTTCGCGCCTGAAAGCATTTCCAACTATGACGAAACTAGGTTGCTTAACAAAAAATGATCCCAGTGAAAATTCTCGTGTTTGCTGTGATCCCTGCCATGGCGGCAAACACAGCATCGAACAGCTGACTGTCCTCGTCAGCAGCAACATGTTGGGCAGTGAGAAGCTTCGGATGCTTGTCACAGGGAAGTAAAAAAATCCCAAGGTATTCATTCTGAGGGGGCAACCCTACTCTTTCTGTACCAAGCAAACAAGAAGGTCCGGATAAGGCAACAGTTATTCGGAATGTACAGCTGCAAGTTGGATAAAAGGTTTCAACAGCAGTATATAATAGTTCTGATGTTTGCGGACAAATGCGCTGTGCATGGACACATTCATGGACAAATTCATGGACATATTCATGGACACATGGACACAGCTCAACTTCTGTGCGGAGTTAACCGACAATGAAATCGTGCATCAAGTGATGGTGGATTCGGACAACTCTGGCACTGAAAATAAAGACCTAGCGCCTGCACTGCTGACAACTGAAAGTTGACGCAAGCATTGATATGCTGTCATCAGTTATTGTTATTGTGCTGACAGTGCTGACTGACTATGTCTGAAATTGAAGCAAACCTCACTGCATGCAAGCAGAAAACCATATGAGAGCAACTCAACAAATTTTTCAAGCCAACTACATGCTCACACTGACATCTCGAATTTTTGGGGCCAGACACCAAACCCTCTGTTAAAAACACCCAAAACAGCTGACTGCTGTAAAGTGTTTGCAATGCTGCTGCTATTTCGTTATTCCAATGCCCATAAGAATGGTAGTAAGTAGCACAAAATTTGTAGAAAGTACTCACAGTAGGTTAAGTTGCATTTGCCGTCGAATTAGCGCATTCTTTTCGTTGACCAGGGCAAACCATTTCTGCATGCAGCGGTCTTCCTCGTCCTGGTCCCCTACACAAAAAGATGGGAAACAATGATTATTTTTGAACAAGCATCAGGCTCTGACGTTCATGGCGGTATGGGTATTTGGTACAATCACTGTACTTGTCATGTCAATTCACATGAATAATGATATTAATGTAGTGATCCATGTAAAGCTATTGAAAAGGAAGCAAACACAGAAGAGTATAATGGAGGCTTATTAATAAGAAAAAGCAGTTTGAGACTTGAACATGATATTCGATGATAATAGGTAACAATAACTTTTTTTATTTTGAGACTATGGAAATACACTTGTGTTACTTGTTTAAATAGTGTTGGGCTGTTAAGCCCGAGGTCGTGGGATCTAAACCCGGCCACGGCGGCCGCATTTCGATGGGGCCGGAATGCGAAAACACTCATGTACTTAGATTTAGGCGCACGTTAAAGAACCCCCAGGTGGCCCGAATTTCCAGAGTCCCCCATTACAGTGTGCCTCATAATCAGCTCTTGCTTTTGGCACGAAAAATCCATAATTTTATTTTATTTAACTTGTTCAAATACATGAAGTTGGTTTTAGTTAACCTGCCTAAGCTAAATGTTGTCTCAAGAGGCTCAATGCAACTAGAATCCATTGTTGCCAGACTTTAAAAAAAAAACAAATTATACAAATTTCATGCACTGTGGAGAATTGGTGTAGCACGATAAGAGACACGGTGCAGCACTTCCTCACATTTCATGCAGCAGGTTTTGGCGCCAAGCACATCCTGCAACCGTCCTCGACTACGTCAGCTGACCTGAGAGACACTCCCTGAGAAATATGACACAGCTCTACTACTGACCACAGCATCTTAACTTCTAAGCATCACAAAGAGAGTGTCACTAAAACGAGGCCTCCCAATCACAGCCACTTATGTCCAATTGAAGCTGTAGAATTGGCATTTAGAAATAATGGTTGCAAATGGATGATGGAACGGCTGCATGGGCTTCTTCTTTAGACATAGAACTTCTTTCTTCACTGTCCGCTAGCAGAATGCTTGCTAGCTAGCAGAGGGCTGGCTACGACGGTGAAATTTATCAAACGAGAAACCTAGCACCCAGTAGCCACCACATCAAACCAATGAGAGGTAGGCAAAGAAAGCTTTGCTTTAAAAGCAATACTTCATGTGACGATCTGGGAAATGAGTAACAATGCTTAAACCCTGTGGAGAAATATGGGGCCCAAACCCTGGCTGTCTGTTTCGGGCCACATTTGCACTGGCCTTCTGCCTCTTCCTCTTCTGTCGCTGCTACTTTCCAAAAGGACGAGATCGCTCACAGACGAAATGACAACAGTTTCCCCAACCTCAACCAAGTGTCCCTCTCACAGCTATTGCTGCGAATCGAAGTCAGACCTGAATCTAAGCACCTAAGTGTTTTCGCAGTCAGCCCCCGCAGAAAATGCAGCCACAATGGCCGGGAATTAAACAACAACCACATCCCCAGCTCAGCAGCAAGTTGCCATGACCACCGAGTCGGCTGGTAATAGAGGTTGGTAAAGAGGTCATGGCTAAGGATGAGGCTAGCTCGGAATTAAAAGTTATCCATTGGACTGTTCGTGATTGCATTCTGCCAATAATTATAAATGAAATAATGCAAGACATCACGGAGGCTTCCACTCACCGCTCTTCATCACCTGCCGCAGGTAAGGCTCGAACCGCTCTGCCTGGGCATCGACCCGTTGCCGCTCACGCTCTAGGGCCTCCAGCTCCAGCTCTACGTAGGTTTGCCGCCGCCTTGAGCCACTGGACAGCTGCGTCATAGAAGGGGCATGAATAAGGGAGCCAGGCAGTGGAGCATGTTACATTTCACATGAACTTGCTTGGCAATTTCACAATGCATATGTGCAGAAACTGTTTGGACCTATAGCCTATGGCTGGTGTATTAGTATGTCTGGTATAAAAGTACAACTGGAGCTGTGATACATCAGTAACTGTTCGGGCAAAAAGAAAAGAAAAAGCAGTTCAATATAACGCAAAGATCATTGCTAGTTCACCAACAGAACATTCCTTCCTAGCAGGATATAATTTTTCCAGCTAACGAAATGCAGAGGCAGCTTTGGAAGTGCAATAAACAAGTTTAAAGTACTTTCCTGCTTTCACGCGCCCAAAAATGAGATGCAAATAAGCCACGTTTAGCAGTGTTTTCACTAATCATAACTACTTTTCTGAGCTCTTTGCTACTGTAGCTATGCACTGAATTTGGCTGCACTTAGGTGTGGCACAGTTGGAAAAAAAAAATCTATGAGACCGCGTCAACGTAGGGTTGCCCTTCAGGACCCAATAAAGTTCTCCATACCATACCATGAGACTGCTAAAAGTCTGCCTCTGTACTATATTCACAATCTCGTCACACTCATGCAAAAGCATTCGTCCTTACTGGGGCATTCAACATTCGTCCTTCCTGAAGCATTCTGCTGCACATTGCTAGCCCTAGGACAGTTCCTGAAGCTGTAATTGCTGTGTACACTCACCTCACTCTCTCGACTTAGCTCCTCAGACCGTTCAGAATCGTCAGAGCCTGCAAAAAGTTGGCATCACTCGCAACAGGCAACTGCAGGTTGAAAATGGAACAGCGTTTAGACAACAACGCAACAAACAGTATCATACAATGAAAAGTAAATGTTCAGCAATTATGAATAATAACAATTAAAGAAAGAACGAAAGGGCATTGAAACATTAGTTGCCCAGACAAGTGCAGCATGTGACATAAGCATATTGTCCAAAGGTTAGCATAGAAGCATAAATGCGAGTTTCTAAATACGCGATGACAAAGTGGAGCTTTACTGACATCACGCTGCTGGTGCAGCCAGGAGCTGTACCTTGCGAAGATTAGCTTCTTGCAATTCTAGCCATTTCTTTTAAATGAAATTAAAATTATGCTGGTCTTAAAATTAGTATTAATTACTCTTAGGGCATCGAGCTTGTGCAAATTTAACTCTGACATGACTTACTGCACGAATACAAAAAAGCTGTCACTTTATCACATGCTGTGCCAGTTCTTTTTCCAGTGTAGCCACGACAACAGCAGTGTTGTTCACTGTCATTTGTGCCAGGTGAGCTGTTACATGTATTCTGGTAAAATGCAGCTATAATAAAGATAAATAAGAAAAGAAGGAACACCTCTGTAGTATGCAGGTACAGTGAAGCCCCCCCTTAAGTTGAACAAGGTTAGTATATTAGCCAATCCAATTTTAATATTTCATTAACATCACTGGGAGTACATGCTTGATACTTACTGACGAAAAATATTTCCCCAGGCCGTCCTATCAAAATGGAACTGCACTCGGCTGGAATACTAATTAGTTGTTACTTTTAATAAGAGTGCACAGTACTGCACCATCAGAAAAGATGTCTGCAGTTAGACAATCTGTAAAAATAATTTACTTACGATTGGTTTCACGTCTGCAACAGCGTTTCAGCAGTATACCTCTATGCATCAGAGGTAGCAATCGCACAACCGTTTGCTTTGCAAGGATACGGGGACAGCCACAATGCACTCAAATAAGATCTTATCGATCGCCACCCGGACTTGCTTTTTGAAACAACCAGAGAACCCTTACCAGTCAGACTTACAGTGGAAAAGCCTTCTGTGTCTACTAGACGATGCTTTGCAGACACTACAGACTATGCAGGTTCCTACGGTAAGGGCGAAAAAAATCAGGCAGGGTGCAATGTCAGGCAGGTTGTCCAACGGCTGTGCTTAGGAGCAGCATGGTAATGGAACTGGAGGGAAAAAAAATGTTGACAGTCCTGCACGTTAGCGAACCCAGGACCTTTTTTTGTCTGGAGAGGGGTAGTAGGGGCTGAAATTTTGTCCAGAATTCAATAAAGTATTTAAGGGGCTCTAAAGAGAATAGCATTATGGAAAGAGAGTATGAATTGTGGAAGGCCGATGCTATGCTATCGGCTTGCCACCCTCTCGCTAAATAACCCTAACAATAAATGTATTGATGTAACAATGATAATGATAAAAGAGCTATGAGAAACATATTTGTGATGTATACGTTCAATGCAAAGGGTGGCTTTGCCGTCTTGTTTCCCTTATTGTGAAGGCTTCATTACATGTGTCCCCACGGCAAATGTGTAACAAA